>NC_069657.1:28024356-28744356 GCF_027244095.1 Hemicordylus capensis | reverse complement strand
TGTCCCCAAAGGGCTTACAATCTAAAAAGAAACATAAGATAGATACCAGCAACAGTCACTGGAAGTACTGTGCTGGGGGTGGATAGGGCCAGTTACTCTCCCCCTGCTATGGAGTTCCATGTACAGGAAAATACTTGACATCTGAAGTCAAAGGAGCAGCCCGTGCATGCACTGAGAGCTTTTAAAAAAAAAAAAAAATTAAGGGGGAAAGTCTTTTGAACACTTTGTCAAGTGGCCAGTGATGCTCTGGGGCTGTGGAACTAAAATCTATAAAAAATATACTGTTTCGTTCGGATACCACTGGTTGGCAGTAAAGCCAGATCAGTAAATAGTGTAAACACTGGTTTAAATCTGAGCACTTTGTTTCCCTTCTCCTTACTGCTCCCTTGTTCCTCCCTATCACCTCTGCTGAGACCTCTTGCACCAACTACAAGACCACACCAGTGTAAGTGGGAGGGGAATAGACAGGAGCGGACCTATATAAGGTGCATGAGCCAAAGAACCCATACCCTCTTGCCTTTGGGACTGCCTCGCTTTACTCTTGGGCTCGCCTCCTCTCCCTGCCCCTACTGGTTAGCTTCTCCGGGGGCTACTGTGTTCTGCTGTGCTCTTGCTGCCCACCACTGCCCTTCTCCAGTGCCACCTCCTGCCCATCCCCAGTGCCGTTTCCAGATGGATGGTAGGAGCATGTATTGCTGGGGGTGGGAGGAGAATGCCTCCTTCACCAGCTCCACCCGGAGAGGGAGTATGCACTGCCACTGGCAGGGTAAGGAACACACTGCTGCCACCCGGGTGAGGCACTGCCCATGAGAACACGGACTGCCTATGCCCTCCCCACACCACTGAGAATTTACAAGTTCCTACTCAACGTTATTACCTTTTCTATTTTAAAATGCTATACCCCTCTTAAGCAAGTGCCAACCTGCAAAGATGTGAGCAAGCATCACCAGATCAAGACAGCAAAGAGATCAAACTAATTGCAGGAAAGGCAGCTGAAATAAGTGGCCTACATACTGTGGAGGGGTCTGCTGAGCTAACGGTGGGTCTCCCCTACTGCCTCCATCGGTCTCAATCCCACGTGTACACTGCTGGACCATTCAGTGGCTGCTAAAATTAGTGCTGGCATGGACTGAGATGGGAGAGAGCCATTGCTGTGCTGATGCTATTTTTTTTAGCAGTCATGGAGCTATTCCAGTACTGTACACATGGGTTTGGCGTGAGGCAGTGCGGGTGCCTTGCTGTTAGATCAGTGGGTCACTGAGCAATATGTAAGCCAGTAAGTTTAAACAAACCACCAAAACACCCCCCAAAGAGGGGCTAACTGTTTTTTGGTGTGGTTTTTTTTAACCAGGGAACAGCTTTCCATTCAGTGGGGGCAGTCACTGAGAAGGCCCTATCCTATGTGACCTCCAGATGAGCATTCCCAAGAAGAAGCACACACACAAGGGCCTCGGAAGATGTTCTTATGTGATGGGCAGATTCTTGAGGGAGAAGGCGGCCCTTCAAGTACATTGATCCCAAACCACTTAGAGCTTGGAAACAGACTGGTAACCCACACAGTTGGTATCATATTGAAACCAAACCTCCTGTTGTACGTGGCCATCTTTTATTAGGAAACCATTCACTGTTCATACTTATCCACTGCTGCATTTCTTTCATAAATCAAATACTAAACATTCTCTAATAAAAAGTTCTGAAGGCTTAATATTAGTCAAGACACTCACTGCTGCGTTCTGAAACAGTTGACATTTCTGAAGGGTTTTCAATCTGTGTAGAGCATGTTACAGGAATCCGGTCATGATGTAGCAAGGGCATGGATAACCTTAGCCAGGTTAACTGAGGCAACAATGGATGCAGTTGGCACACCATCTGAAGCCGAGCAAAGCCACAGTCAGCATCTGGGCACAGAGGAGCAATCCCAGGTCCAGGAGAATTCCCAAACTCCACCAAGGAGAGTACAACCCCATTCAGAACCAGGAGCTTTTCCAAATAGTGATTGAACACAGCTTCACTACACTTAAGCTGGAGGGGAGTTCATACGAGGGAACCATTTCCCACAACATCAGGATGGCAAGAGAAGGTGCCATTCATACAGCCACTGGCATTATTCAGCTTTGCTCCTGATGATCTGCAGTTACTGTGCATTATATGCATCCTCAGAAAGTAGCACTTTTGTGCAGTGCTCAAGATGGCTTAACGTTAGGCATTTCCTGCCACAGTAAAGCCATTCGCCTGGGGAAATTGCAGGTGCTGAACCCAATGGTGGTTCGTGTGCACCAGGGCTAGCTGCCGGGGGGGCGGGGGGCGAGGAGACCCCACTTCCAGGAGTCGCTTCCCTTCTCCACTTGCAGGAGTGTCCCCCCGCCATGCTTTTCTCCATGCTGGTGGGGGGAAAGCCCGCTGGCATGGAGGAAAACAGAGAGGAAAGCAGAAAAGCAGGGGCAAAAAGAATAAATCAGAAATGGGGGAACGGAGCAGAAAGGCCAAAAGGAAGATACCAGAAAGTTGGGAGGCAGCAGAAACCAGAAAGGCAGGAGAAAGCAAAAGGCAGGGGCCAAAAGGAAGAAGGTGGAGAAGAGAAGCCAGGGACCAAAAGGCAAAAGACAGAAAGCAGGGAGCAAAAAAAGAGGGGCAGGGGCGAAGGAGAAAGATAAGCAGAAAATAGAACTCAAGGGGGAGGAAGCCAAGACTTGCATTCCCTTCACCAATCTAACAAAACAAAGCAACCAGAGAAACTCAAACATACCAGTACAGGCAGCCAGCAAATCATCCAAAGCATGGAGCTTCTTCCAGCCCGTCCTCCTTGCCTGTTGCTTCCTTCCTTAGTCTTATTGGCTAGAACAGCCTGCTAATCAAGCTGTTCCAGCCAGTCTGATCCCTAGGGGGCACCGGCCTGGCATCGACCACTCCACGATCTAAAAAATAAGTAGAAAATACAGCACCTGAAGCCAGCAGGAAGTGCATTTTTAACCCATTTTTAAAAAAATTCCTGGAGTGGCCAGGCCAGTGCCCCCTAGGGATCAGACTGGCTGAAACAACTTGATTAGCAGGCTGTTCCAGCCAATAAAACCAAGGAAGGAAGCAACAGGCAAGGACGAGGGGTTGGATGAAGCTCCATGCTTTGGAAGATATGCCGGCTGCCTCTACTGAGTTGGAGTTTCTCTGCTTGCTTGTTTGTTTGGTATGTTGGGAGGCGGGGGCAGCCCCTCCTGCCCTTACTGATGAGCCATCTCTGGTAACCATCACCAAATAGCTGTTCTCTTGACCAGGAGAGCATCCATGTTGCCTGGATTTAATTTCCATTTGCCCTACACTCATCCTTCCCCTTGCCACTCCAAATACCACTTTAAGATGTCAACTTGGTGGTCCTTGAAGCTGTACTGGTGCAGTGGGCCAGTGGAAGGTTCTTTGTGCAATACTTGTGCAGTTCCCCCATTGGTCCAGCATTTCTTTGAATTGGGAGTCTGGCTGATCTTCCCTCATACTGACCTACTACCTCTGCAACTTTTAGCTGTCTGTCTTCCCCTGGACTGTTTTGTTAGTACTTCTGAAAATGGAGAGTGGTGTGATCATAGAGGCTGAGTTTGACCTGCAGCCTTTTGCCTATATGAGAGTTTCCCCCTGCCCCCATGTACTTTTCACTTAAGACCTGCCCAGAGGTGTAGCATTGCTCTTTCCTGCTAATGGAAGACATCAATGCCTTTGTGATGTCAGCAGCCATCACACCATTCCCCACTTGTAACAAAGACCTCTTTGTATAGTTATGTATTTTTTAATTTGGTTGTTTATTTCTCACATTTACTATCCCGCTGTCTCACCCGAAGGATTCTCACAGCAGTTTACAAACAGAATAATATACAAATAAGAATGAATATAAAAACAAGATACAAATTAAAATAGCAATCCCCAAACCGGCTTTTTTAAAAAAGCCAAACACAGATCAGTTCAGTCAATAAAAAGTAGATGAAAGCCTTCCTAAGGTGTTTTTTTTTTTTTAAGACTTTATAAACTTTATGGACTAACAGACATCAGTGCCTTTGTGATGGAGAGGTCCGTCTCCAGCTACCACCAGTTTGTCTGGTGGTGACTCGGAGCCGGGCCTTCTCTGTAGCTGCTCCTGGCCTATGGAATGCACTCCTGGTGGATATCCATAATTTAGGCTTGTTATTGGCCTTTAAGAGAGCCCTAAAAACTTATTTGTTTGGCCTGGCCTTCCAAGGTTTTTAAATTGTTTTTTAAGTATCTTAATTGGTTTTTAAATGGCTCTGAATTGTTTTAAAATGATTTTTATATTGTTTTACGCAGTGTGTTTTTAAACGGTGCTTGTTTTAATGGGTGTTGTTTTTTTTTAAATTGTTGTGCACCGCCCAGAGCCTTCGGATGTGGCGGTCTAGAAATGCAATCAATCAGTCAGTCAATAAAAGGAAACTGCCTGGCTGGATTTCCTGAGCAGGGAAGTTCATAGCAAGGTTGCCACAGAACTTGCCCACCAATGACTTGTGGTCAAGTAGTTGACCCAATGAGTGGATTGGACAAGACAAGATGGAGGTCATGGTCCTGGCTGCTGCCACCCAGCTACCAGTGCCCTCCTGTATCTCCTTTTGCCATTCCTGCTGCCCCTTATCTTCCCACTCTTCCGGCCTTTGAACAGGAATGGAACAGTCAGTTTTCAGCTTCTTGGTCTGCACCTTTTCAAAAGGCAGAGAAAATGCAGTGAGGAAGGAGCACTAATAGGCCTTGCTGCAGCTGTAGTATTAGGCACAGATTAGGTCAAAAAGATTATCCTACACTTTACTTTTTTGTCCCCTGCTAACTGAGCAAGGAGGCACCCTTTTGGTAGTGATTCTCTTTATTTAGTGGGTTGCGGGGAGCAACTTGCCCTATCCATGTATTTATTTATATCAATGTGAACCACTTTGGGAACTTTTATTGAAAAGGGGTATATAAATATTCATCGTATTCATACTACTTTAGATTATAAACCGCTCTGAGATTTTCTATGGGGAAGTATAAAAATACAACCAACCAATACTCCAAGTATTTGATAGAAGAGGCAAAGACAATGGAATCCAGCCTTTAAAATATTATTAAATATTTTAAGTAAATATTTAAGTGCAAAGCAGTTTATGAATTACCTTTCTTAGCTTATTAATTGCTAATTTTTCCTGACATGCTCATCAAAGTCCACTCACAGAACACACACACACACAACAGAGAGAGAGGTAGAGGGAGAGAGAGAGGTGAGAGAGAGTGAGTGAGTGTGTACTCACTCACTCACTCTCTCTCACCTCTCTCTCTCTCTCTTCCAGCTGCCACATATACACACCGCCCTGTTGCTGTCACTCAAACAGCTCCATCTCAGCGTTCATTAAGCAAACCAGGGCATGACACTGCCACCACAAGGTAAGAAGGAGAGGAAGGCAATATGGAAGGGAAAGGTCCAGGAGGGAAGGAGGCGTGTTGCAGGGGAGGGAAAGAAAGGTCCTTGTGAGGGGGAGGGAGGATAGGGCAGTGACTCACCAAGCCACCTCTGGTGTCAGTGGAACTTGGGCCAGGCCCTAGGCCAGGCCACCTCTTGGCCTTGGCCACTGACTGCTCATCCAGTCTTGGGGCCCCAACACATGGCACTGTGGGGAAAGGGGTCACAAGAACATGAAGAGAACCTGATGCTGCCTTGCAGCGTTATGGAGATGTAACACTGCACCAGACATTGGCCAGTGAGACTATTTGATTGATGCAACTGCTGCTTATATACCAGTTTTACTATATTTTGCTGCTGCGTTTGTACTGGTTTTATTGTTTTTGAACTTTTGAATGTGTGGTTTATTGTCTTTCATTGTTTGTTAATTGTATGCTGCCTTGTGCTTGTTTTAACATGGAGAGGTGGGTAAAATGATAAAGTATAATAAATACAGAGATGGCAGCAAAGCATCAGGGAAGAATGTGGTCATACAGAATGGAGCAACAGCTGACACCGTTACTGTCTGGAAATACATTTGTTTTTTAAAATCTATCTATCTATCTATCTATTTATTTATCTATTTAATTATTTGATTTCTATACCACCCTTCCAAAAAGGGCTCAGGGTGGTTGTTTACACAGAGAAATAACAAACAAATGAGATGGTTCCCTGTCCCCAAAGGCCTCACAATCTAAAAAGAAACATAAGATAGACACCAGCAACAGTCACTGGAGGTCCTGTGCTGGGGGTGCAGAGGGCCAGTTACTCTCCCCCTGCTAAATAAAGAGAATCATCACATTAAAAGGTGCCTCTCTGCCAGGTTAGCAGGGTGCCTCTTTCCCTGTCCCAAGTTAGCAGGTTCCCTGTTCCCAAGTTAGCAGGGTACCATTTCCCTGTCACCCCAGGATGAGGTTCACATGTAACAGTGAATGTCAACTTCTCCCCTAAAGTCCAGGAATGCACATGCGCCAAATATCCCGTCACATAAGGGTGAAACAGACATTGGTCATATTGGGTAACCCACCAAAGTCATGATCCAGATGCTGACATCTGTAACCACTCAGGTGCAGATGTTGACTACAGAACTGTAAGGAAGGCAGAAGGAGGTGGATATTTGCAAGCTTGCACAATATGACTAATGTAGGTGTATCCCATCACCATCAGAAGTCAGGCTCACCTTCGGATTCAGGTTTGGCTTTTTTCATGTTGTCTGTCATTATCATGTCATCTGAACTTGCCCTTAGTGATAATGTAGGACCTGGGGAAGCCAAGGCACCTTCTGCAAGAACTGGGGCAACTGAAAAACAAGAGCAGAGTTGGGTTATACAGGAGAAATAATGCAAGGAGTCATCTATCTGTAAAGCCACATTTCTGTAGACATCAAAACTTGGTGAGTATTTCATTAAAAAGACTACAGGGACAGGCTACAGCTGAGGAGGAGGAGCCAGCCAAATGGTGGCCTGGGTCCAGTCCAGCCCTGCCTGGCGGCCCCTCTAGTGATGTCCCGTGATGTCAAATGCATGTGGTGTGGCTTGGACTCCGGAAGGGCCCTGAGAGAAACCCCCCCTCACGCCTGGTCTATGGAGAGCCCCAAGTGAGCGCTCCCCTGTCCTTTTCAGACAGGGCTTGCTGCCTGAAAGCATCTATTTCCCTAGGAAATAGATGCTTTCAGACAGTAAATGCTGCCTGAAATTGCTCCCCCCTACTTGCAGCCTTGGCATGGGTGGGGGGAGTTCACTCGGGGCACTTCTGGAGCCCAAGCCAAGCCCCCCTGCGGGCTTCAATGGGCCCTTCCATTAGTGGCCCAGGTTCTTTGAACCAGTTCACATAATGGTGGCTCTGCCCCTGAAGGTCATGCACATGGCCAAACATGAAAGTGGGGCAAATGGCTGGCGGGCAGGCAAGCTCCTTCCTGCCTCCCCGCACATGAGCAACTGCCATTTAAAGGCTCTGCTGCTAGCTGTGGCACATGATCAGAACTGCAGCAAGCGGCAGTGCAGGGAGCCGGAGGAGGAAGTCCTCCAGCATACCTCAATGCACTGTGCCAGGAGCATGGTGCATTCAGGAATCCTCTTTCAGCCAGGTGCTCTTGCCAGGTGCTCGGCTTTGTGTGTGTGCAGGCTGCCTGCAGCCCATGCGCACACATGAGCCCGAACCTGGGGTTAAAGCATGGGGTAACTTCCCAGGCTTGGGGACAAGCTGGTGCCAAGATCAGGCTCGATTGGGCTTTCCAAGCCCGGGTTTGACTGCTCATGAGAACAGTCTCAGTGTATAACGGGGTAAGCAATCGTGGCATTCCAGCTATTGCTGAACTACAGCAACAACTTTGGGATGACAGGAACTGTAGTTCAACAATAGCTGGAGTGCCAAGGTTGTCTGCCCTTGGAGTATAAGCAGAGGTGGGGAGCAAGCATCTGAGAACTTTCTTTGATGTTTCTCCTAAGGAGGAACCCTGAGATTGCTCTCCAAATTTCAGCTTCTCCTTGAAGGCACCCTAACATTCTCTTTTGAATTTCATTTTGGAGAAAAGCTGGCCCCAACGTTTGATGTAAGTAAGGATGTAGCTAGCTGTGGTAATAGAAAAGATCAAGATTCCCAAGAGATTCCCAGAGGAAAGAAGCAAGAGCTAAAGCAGGGCTGCTCAACTTTGGCCCTCCTGCAGATGTTGGCCTACAACTCCCATCATCTTTGGCTATTGACCACTGTGGCTGTGGACTGTGGGAGTTGTTGTCTAAAAACAGCTGGGGGGGGGGCTAAGTTGAGCAGGCCTGAGATAAGGGAAACAAAGGTGGAACAAAGCTAGTTGGAGAAGGCAAGTGAGGGTAGCACTTACCCTTTTACTCAGCAGAGGTCCATTTCCATGGCCAGATTTCTATATTCATTCTGACCATTTGGGGGACATCTTACTACTGTTGTTTTTTTAAAACAAAGATATTAAATATAATCACCATTGCAGTGCTCTTTTTAAACTTATCACCCAACATAGCAGTGCAACAAAATATATTTTAATTCTTTTTTGTCTTAACCTTGATGAGGGCGGGCGGGTGGGGGGTGAGTGGGTTATGAGTCAGTCTTGCAGTCATTTAAAGCTCAAAGACCCTGCCATCGTTCAACCCCTTTTTCCTTCTTGCACTTTGTCAAAGTGTAATAATGCAACTTGAAAACACAAAGAAGCTATTAAATATTTTAAGTACCATCTGATTTCCAAATAGGAATAAATTTTTATGAGATTGCAACCTGGAATAAAAGAGGCGGGGGGAAAGCTTGATGTTATAAAGCCATAATTCTTTTGAATTGTAGAATCCTGTATTAACTAGTGAGCATTAACACCATTATAATAATCTATAATTAAAAATAATAATAAAGGCAGTTGGGACCTTCCATTGCGGTCTCTATTTAAGTCGACAGATATCATTTCAGATAATAGTTCTATATTTGCCAGATAGATACCCTAACCCGTAGGCTGCCTTTTTAACCTGTCATGCATCCTACTGCTGCTTTATATCACTTAATACTTTTTTCAGCTTTAAATCTTACCTCTTTCTTGGAGGCGGAAAGGTGAAAAGCATCTTTTTGCCCGCAACCTGCCTCTAAAATGGACTTTTCAGTTTGTTTAATTCATTGTTTAATTTCACATTAATTTTGCTGTGAGATACAGCAATTTTAGGAAGTGATCATATTTAAAAGACACAAATTTAGAGTACAGAAACAGGTTCCATTTGGGGGGAATTTTGACATAAAGTGTCTTCCTTGGGGGAGGTCAGGAGTCATTGATATTAAACTAGACAAGCTGGTAGTGGAGTGTTAATGGGAATGGAAAGCAGATGTTTGGTAATTAGGGGAGATGTGAATGACAAGACTTGAGAGGTATGGTACATGAGATAGCTGGCACAAAGCAGCTGTTGTTACCGATTTCGCTGTCAGAAATGTACACAAGTCAGACCATCCCCTGTGAGTTTGCCATAGCTGTGACAATTAGAAAAAATTGTATTTGATTAAAATAAGTAATATATCATACAAAGGAATTTTTTTTAAAACAACACTGAGAAATGGTCTAGGTTAGATCCCATGGAAAATTAATGAAAGATCTGAGCCAGATGCATCAATGTGGACCTCAGTAACAGAGAAATTCAAAGGGATTGCAGGTCTGATCACTCAGTTCAAAGCATTATTTACTAGGGTGATGGCCAAAAGGTAGCTCAGTTCAGTTTGGGAGCCAGAAGTAATGCTTCTGGGTGTCAAAACAGTTCTTGAACACACTCTACACTGAGCAAATGTTCACCTTGGATTTGTTCCCATTTACTGCCCCTCACCCCTGTGGCTTTAGCATCGTATTTTCAGGGATTCCTTCTTCCTATGAATAGTCAGATTGGGAGTTCCCATCCAATTAAAGATAGTGTTATGAAATGAATACACAACACTACATAGCCAATGAGATCTGACTACATGACAATACTCAGGGCAAACACCACTGACTTATTTTCAAAGAAAGTGCCTGTTGTATTATTTCTAGTATCTTTTATGCTTTGTTGTTTAGATGTTTGTCCCTGTGGGGATCCTGTAGAGAGAGAGAGAGTGTGTGTGTGTGTGTGTGTGTGTGTGTGTGTGTGTGGTGTCAGAAAGGAAAAGGGAGAGGAAGAAGGAGAAAATGGAGTTTCTGAATAAGCTCTTAGTTAAATCTATATAAGATTACTTTGTGTTTGGGAGAGAAGCAGCTATAAAACAATGCCCCACATCCTTTGGCTCACCCATATTATTTACTAGTGGATGATTATTTACCATTCCTGCCCCCTCCAATTCATATTCTCTTTGATTTGATTTGTTATCCTGCAAGTTAGATTCACTTAACATTTTATTCCCATCTTTTATCATGGAAACTTGTTTTCTCATATTCTGAAGCAACAACATAGAGCAAAATTGTCTTTAGCTGAAGACAGATGGCTGTTTTTAAGAGAGAAAAGTTGTGTACACTCTGGCCGCATTCACACATAAACTGAAACTGGAGGTTGCCAATCCTGCGGTTCAATTTTCAAACCGTGGATCACATGACAGACATTCGTCCAACTGCAGTCTGGCAACCTCTGTTTTCAGGGCAGGGGTGCTCCTCCCTGCTCCTGGTCCACCGAGGCCACATCCCAGCAAGCCGTAACAGTCGTGTCGCCAGACTGTGGGCAAGGTGTCAGCACACGTCCAGGGCAGCAACCATTGGCCACAATCTCCAAAGGGATGTGCCGTGCGCAAGGACGTGCTGTGCCTTTTCGGAATGGTCCGCCCACCCTCTGCAGGGAAAGGGTATTTAAATCCCTTTAAATGCAGTGCCATGCAAGCCTGATAGCATTTACACCAGTTCCCTCATAAAAGCCCCCAAACAAAACTGTATTGCACAAGCACAATTTCTGGGGTGGATGCTGTGGGACACTATTTTTCTGTTACTCAGGAAAGGGGAGGAAACATGATGACTTCCTAAAATGGTATATGTATATGAGGGAGGGTCCCCTCTGGCTTGAGAGGTGGGGGCTTGGCTCAACTCGCCCTCGGACCAGCAGAAGTGTAACTAGGGAAAATACCACCTAGGGCAAACACTGAAATTGCGCCCCCTGTCCAAACATCTGACACTCATCTTTCAGACAACTTTACCATAATATCAGCTGAAAAATACAAGTCAGGTTCGTTAATCTATTAATATTTCAAAAACCATTTAGCAGTGGACTTAGCCAGACCAAAAAATGCTGGAAAACTACAAATTTCAGTATGCTGGGGCTCATGAAATACTCAAATACTATGTGGAGGTGTACTTGGAAAACTAAACAGAAGTGCCTGTCTAATTCTCTACTATGCATTGCAGCATCACTATTAAATACGTTTTAAAAATAAATGGATAATTTGACTTTTCTCAGATAGTCTGAAAATATTGAAAGGATATGCAGAGTAAACTGTGTCACTGCTTGGAATATATTCTAGTCTTTCAGAAAGACAGTTAAAATGAGAGAAAGAGAGCAAGAAACTCCCAGTGGGCCTTCATACTAAGGATTTCACACTGATTCAAAGACAAACTCACCATTAATAGCCATATTAGCAAGACATCACATTTAACTCACTTATCACAAGAAGCAAAGTAAGAGCAAATGAATACAATCCTAGCTCATAAGCTTCAGCTCAGTATTCACAAGCCCTGATTCTCTGTACATAGTGCCAATCTGAATATGTGTACAGTGTCTTATATTATATTAATTTTTTAAAAAGATTTTTTTACCTGTAGCCCCTTTGGGGGGCTTCCTATAGGGATGTGCAAAAAATTTCGGGCACAGAACGATCTGTGCCCGAAATGAACAATTTCGGGTGATTCGGGGCCGAACCGAATCATCCCCGATGTTCCCCGAATTTTTTCGGACACGAGCCGAATCACCCGAATTTCGGGCAAAAAAAATTCGGGTGATTCGGTTCATGGTTGATTTTTGGCGATTTTTTAAAGTTTTAGTGACTTTGGGGCAGTTCGGGGGCATAGCATGGGATTTGGGCAAAAGGAGTGGGGTGGGGTGGTAGCGCCTAATGAGTGCAGGCTACCACCCCAATTTCAGGGGGATTGGGCAAAGGGCTGATTTTTGGTAAATTTCTGAAAATTTCATGTCTTTGGGGCAGATTGGGGCATATTGGGGCAGAAAGTGGGGGCTGGGGCAGAATAGTGGGGTGGGGTGGTAGTGCCTAATGGGTGCAGGCTACCACCCCAATTTCAGGGGGTTTGGACAAAGGGGTGATTTTTTGAGAATTTTTGAAGTTTTGGTGACTTTGGGGCAGTTTGGGGGCAGAAAGTGGATCTGCCCCAAAAGAGTGGGGTGGGGTGGTAGTGCCTAATGGGTGGAGGCTACCACACCAATTTCAGGGGGATTGGGCAGAGGGCTGATTTTTTGAGAATTTTTGAAGTTTGGGTGTCTTTGGGGCAGATTGGGGGCAGAAAGTGGATCTGCCCCAAAGGAGTGGGGTGGGCTGCTAGATAGTGTCTAATGGGTGGAGGCTACCACCCATCCCCAATTTAAGAGTGATTGGGCAGGGGGTGAATTTTGGTGAATTTATTTTTATGAGGTTTGTCTTCATAAGGTGAAGTGTGCTAAATTGATTACTTCCTCATATTATTCATAGTAAAGGAAAGTGTGAAAAAGTGAAAGTGGGGTCATGAGAGTTGTTTAATTGAAAAAAATCTCATTTGCTATGATAGAATGAGAATTCACACCTCAGAAGTAGGTGTGAATTCTCATTCTATCATAGCAAATGAGATTTTTTTCAATTAAACAACTCTCATGACCCCACTTTCACTTTTTCACACTTTCCTTTACTGTGAATAATATGAGGAAGTAATCAATTTAGCACACTTCACCTTATGAAGACAAACCTCATAAAAATAAATTCACCAAAATTCACCCCCTGCCCAATCACTCTTAAATTGGGGATGGGTGGTAGCCTCCACCCATTAGACACTATCTAGCAGCCCACCCCACTCCTTTGGGGCAGATCCACTTTCTGCCCCCAATCTGCCCCAAAGACACCCAAACTTCAAAAATTCTCAAAAAATCAGCCCTCTGCCCAATCCCCCTGAAATTGGTGTGGTAGCCTCCACCCATTAGGCACTACCACCCCACCCCACTCTTTTGGGGCAGATCCACTTTCTGCCCCCAAACTGCCCCAAAGTCACCAAAACTTCAAAAATTCTCAAAAAATCACCCCTTTGTCCAAACCCCCTGAAATTGGGGTGGTAGCCTGCACCCATTAGGCACTACCACCCCACCCCACTATTCTGCCCCAGCCCCCACTTTCTGCCCCAATATGCCCCAATCTGCCCCAAAGACATGAAATTTTCAGAAATTTACCAAAAATCAGCCCTTTGCCCAATCCCCCTGAAATTGGGGTGGTAGCCTGCACTCATTAGGCGCTACCACCGCACCCCACTCCTTTTGCCCAAATCCCATGCTATGCCCCCGAACTGCCCCAAAGTCAATAAAAATTTAAAAATTCACAAAAAATCAGGACTTTGCCCAATCCCCCTGAAATTGGGGTGGTAGACTCTACCCATTGGGCACTACCACCCCACCCCAAAATTTTGCCCCTGGGCCCCTTTTTACCCCCCCGAATCGATTCGGATTCGGATTCGGATTAAATCCGAATCCGAACCGAATCAAGGGTGATTCGGGTGACCCAGATTCGGGCACAAAACAGAACGGGGGTGATTCGGCTCGGGTCCGAGCCGAATCACCCAAAAATCCGAATTGCACACCCCTAGCTTCCTAAAGGCTGGGGTGTGTGTGTCTGCAAATGTCTCCCTCCCCCTGCTGGCCTCTAGGGCCTTGCAGGGACCATCTGAGCATGTGCAGTGGCCATTTTTTAAAATAATATTTTTTTAAAAAAATTGGCTGCTGAAAACAAAATGGCCACTGCGCATGCTCAAATGGCCTCTGCAAGCCCTGGCATGACCTAGGGCCTCACAGAGGCCATTTGAGCATGCACGGTGGCCATTTTGTTTTCGGCAGCCATTTAAAAAAAAATTAATTTTACAAAATGGCGTCCCCTTCAAGTGGTGCCCGGGGCACGTGCCCTGCCTGCCCTACCCTAGATACGCCCCTGCGGACCAGGCTCCCCCTGGTTCAGCTCAAGGGTGAGCCGCCAAGCCAAGATGGCTTGAGTGTGAACTGGCTCAATTTTGAGCCATTTTGCAAATCCCTACCAGAGTGCAATGCTCAGGTTTTTGTCCCATTTGAGAGGTCCTGTTTTTCTTCTGTTTCTTCCTTGCCAGAACATAGATCTTCAGATATGCTCTGTCAGATTCACATCAAGTCTTTCTCCACTTATGCTCTAGATGTCTACCTTGCTGCATCAGTTCCCATAATTCTTCCAAATACACCGGGGCTAGTTTTGAAGCTGGTCAGAGAGGACCCTTCAAAGCAATTGTGTCTACTGTTTTAGGGAGTTTACTTGCACCAGGGCATCAACAGCATCATCAGCAGAGCCAACTCTAAATCCTTCCAAGGTTCCTTGGAATCCCCTTGGATCCAATAATCTTCCTGGGCAGACCAATTTAATGGGCCCTTCACTCTTGCAGAAGTGAGTTGTGGATGCAAGTCCTACCTTAACCAGATGGTGGTCCATCCATGACAATGAGGAAAAAACAGGTATCCTTGCCCATTTAGCTCCAGAGGCAGGCAAAGCAGTTATGAGAGCCAAGTCTTCTTCTCAGCCACTCAGCTACACAGGTCCTCCCTCATCAGGCCTCACTATTTAAAAATAGCTCTTGGTTAACTGGGAAGGCTAACTGGGGAAAGGAACTCCTATCTTGTGAGAGTCCCTGCTGCACCAGACAGCAGTTCCCAAGAATCCCATGTTGGTGGAGCTGTTGGATAATGGAGATGTCAGTGGAGCTGCTTGCCAGTATTTGCCCAAGTGGTGATATGCCCATCTCTCCTCCTGACTCTGTGTCAGGAACTGCCTGTATTTAAAGACTGGAAGTCGAAAAACCTGCCTACTGCTGCCCCATGTGGCAGCCAGCTGAACTACAGCAGTCTTCCAAAGCATGGAGTTATCACACCCTGGTTTGACCCTGCCTATCCAAGCAGCTCTTTGGTTCCTTACAAGAGAGGAATAATATAAGGCCTTCCTGCCTAGGTCTTGCCCCCGTTTAAGCTTTCCTTGGTGTTGAGGGGCTGTGTCTGGTGATCCTGATTGCTGCTTGGCTTGACCCCTGTTTTAGCTCTAATGTTTGGTTTGTCTTTTGCTGCTTGTTATTTGAAGCACACAGGAGGGAAAGGCACCATGCCAACAAAT
The DNA here is from genome assembly GCF_027244095.1 of Hemicordylus capensis. NCBI lineage: Eukaryota > Metazoa > Chordata > Lepidosauria > Squamata > Cordylidae > Hemicordylus > Hemicordylus capensis. The sequence continues at coordinate 28,729,088 of NC_069657.1, read as the reverse complement.
AGGAAGGAAGGAAGGGAACAGGAACAATGCAGCAGTGGTTTATGAAAGAGTAGATCCTGACTTGTTTTGAGTAGAACTCTTCTTCAGGGAAGTGGTTTACAAAGCAGAATACTCAACACCTAAGAAGCTTAGCTTAGCTAAGCTGCTATGACTGTAATCATAGAGAGGGTGGCCCAGACCCATCCAGGATCACACCCAATTCATGCCTTTGGCGTTTCTTGCTGGCCACTTCTCCCAGTACTTGCCTCACCTGCAGTCTCTGATCCAAAAAAGCAGTAGCCCAGAAATAGCAGTTGCCACATCCTATCCCAAGATTGTCAGCCTGTCAAATAGGAAATTCACATGGGGGCATGAGAAAAGAGACAGGATGGCAACCCGGGCACTATGTACTTTGTCCTCCGAAAATGAAGCGAGAAAGATGTATGTTGACCATTACATGCACTCGAGGTGGCAACAAAAACAGGGCAACCCCATTAGAGTGCTGGGATGGCAACATATGGCAGGGCGGCGATATGAGTGGTCGGGTTTTAAAGGGCAGCCTCAACCAGGAATTTTTGAATGTTCTATTTTTTTGCACAGTGATGGTGAGGAAAGGGGGGGCCCAACCCCTTCCACTTAGGGGAATGCATGTAGTCCCTAGGTTTACTCATGAGAAGTGCTGGGCAGCAGGATCAGCATTGCCCCCAGTGAAAGTAGAGATTCGAAATCTGTGATGATGATGGATGCTATTCCTGAGCGGACTGCTCACTCATGAGAGTGTAAGGCCATGGGGATACCCCTTCACAACTCATGAGAAGAACTGTCTGTGGGGACAGGGGTATTGGGCACAATCACTAATAATATGCGACGACATCCCTTCTCCCACTGATCACTCTCTTATGAGACTGTCAGAACATACAGACATGCATGTGGGCTGGATGGCAGATGCCCAGTCTGGTTGTTCTATACAAGCAAGTCGTGGGCATGGGTACCCCGGCAGCTGCTCTCCTTTTCTTAGATAGATAGATAGATAGATAGATAGATAGATAGATAGATAGATAGATAGATAAACTTGATTACAGTCTTTGACCAGTACAGAAGCATGAAAAAGAGGGGGTGAGGAACACATCAGACCCAAAAGGAACAGGTTTGCAATCTGGGAGTACTTCTGGATCCACAACTCTCCCAGGTTTCTCAGGTTGAGGCGGTGGCCAGGGGTGCTTTCTATCAGCTCCAGCTGATACAATAGCTGCGCCCGTTTCTCAAGATCAACGACCTCAAAACAGTGGTACATCTGTTGGTAACCTCCAGATTTGATTTTTGTAATGCGCTCTACGTGGGGCTGCCTTTGTACGTAGTCCGGAAACTTGGTTCAAAATGCAGCAGCAAGGTTGGTCTCTGGGTCATCTCGGAGAGACTATGTTACTCCTTTACTGATGGTGTTGCACTGGCTGCCAATAGGTTTCCGGACAAAATACAAAGTGCTAGTTATAACTTACAAAGCCCTGAACAGCTTAGGCCCTGGGTATTTAAGAGAGTGTCTTCCTCATTACAAGCCCCACCGCCCATAGAGGTCATCTGAGGAGGTCCGTCTCCAGTTACCGCCAACTCGTTTGGTGGTTACACAGAGACAGGCCTTCTCGGTCACTGCCCCGAGATTGTGGAATGCACTCCCTGATGAAATATGATCCTCAGCAATCTCGTTGCATGCACATCCCTATGTTCTGGTCAAACAAGCTTGGCAGGTGGTTTTTTAAAATGACAAAACTCTGCAAAGCAAAGAGCTGTAAGTGGGATGAGTGAGTGCGCAGCCGCAACAACGGAGCCAACTTCAACACACACACAAAAACAACAAAAACTGTCTTGAGCTTTTTAAATACCTGGTCCTGCTTGCTCCGAGTCTGAAGTAGGCCTCCCTACAGAAGTGTATGTTTCTATCATGACTTCTCAGTGCAAATCCACAAGGGCTACTAAAAATGTAATCGATTGCTAAGCAAATATACAATGACTAGTATTTTTAAGCCCGTTAAAATAATGGGCGCTAGTTCCTTTTTGTTGTTGTTGGTGTTTCCTTTATTCCTTCTCCCTCTCTCTTTCGCCCTCCTTTCCTTTTTTCTTTCTCTCTCTCTCTCTCTTTCACTCCTTCCTTTCCTCTCCCTCTTCCTCTGTTTGTTTTCCTTCCTTTCTTCTCTTTCCCTCTCCCTTTCTTTCCTTACCTTTCTTCCTTCCACCTCTTCTCACTCCCTTTAAAAAATTTTTTTTAATGGGCTTGCCCTATAGGACTGGCTGTTCCTCCCTCCCTTCTGCCTTTTTTTGGTCCCTCTCCCTCATTCCTTTCTCCTTTTTCTTTCTTCTTCCTTCCTTCCTTACTTCTCTCTTTCCTATTTTCCCTCCCTCCCTCCTTGTTTCTTTTGTCCTTTTCCTTCCCTTCTCTCTCTTTTCTCTCCTTCCTTCTTTCCTTCTTTCCATCTTTCTATTGTCCTGTCTCCCTCCCTCCCTCCCTCCTCCTCCTCCTCCTCCTCCTCCTCCTCCTCCTCCTCCTCCTTCTTCTTCTTCTTCTTCTTCTTCTTCTTCTTCTTCTTCTTCTTCTTCTTCTTCTTCTTCTCTCTCTCTCTTTGCCTTCCTTCCTCAGTCCCTGGACCATGTTAGCTAGTAGACTTTTGGTGCCGCCTATTTCTGCTTCCTCTGGCTTCACTGTGTCCTCCTCCTTTTGGCTGGGCCCAGTGCCTTCTCTGGTCTGGAGTGGTGTTCTTTTTCTGATTCCCCCCCCCTTCTCTCTCTCTCTGTCTTTTGACCCACTCTTGTGTATCTGTTTTCCTTCCTCCCACCCCACCCTCTTGTTTTCTATCCTTCCCTCTCCCGCACTCTCTTCTTTTCTTTCCCCTTTCCCCTGCCCCCTTCTTTTCCTTTCCCCTCTGTCCCGTTTTTTCCCCCTTCCTTCTCCCTTATTTAGTTTTTTCTTACTTATGCGGCAACTTTTAGAGCATATTTCAGCAGAAGTGGAAGCGGAGGAGGAGGAAGAGAGGTCGCTAGGTCTCCCTCCCTCCTCCCCAGAGCGCAAGCCCGTAGCTCGCCCTCCCGCCATCCTGGAGTCTCCTGGCTGGCTAAGGGGCACACACAGGATTTCTGCTGCCGCAAACACACCCCTCGCCCCATGTGACTTCTCTGGCTTTCCTTCCCTGGGACCGACCACGAGGCAGAATTAATAGGCGGCTGCTGCTTTGTGCGCCCTTGCTCTCTGCTTGTGGCACTGAAGTCTCGCGGCGGCGACCGTTGGAGTATTTGTCTGCGGCACGCATGCGCAAATGACGGAGCTAGTTTTCCCGCCCTTGGCCAGTTTTTTTTGGGGGGGGGGCTTTTCCTGGTCTGGAATCAGGCTGCTGGGGGGGGGCATTGGCTGTGGCCGCTGCTACTGTCTGCGGCCCATTTCGGCTGCGGCTGTGAGCGTGTTTTTGTGTGTGTTGGCTCTCGGGTGGCTGGGCGGGCGGGGGGCATCGGCCGTGTCCGCTGCTGTTGCCGTTTCATCCTGCAATGTGGCTGTGAGTGTCTTTTTGTGTTGGCCCTCAGGCGGCGAGAGAAATCGGTGTTTGCTTTATTTGGCTACTCTAAATTCAGTTTGTGTTCTTAATTCGGCTGTGTTTTGGCATTTTTTGTTCCTTTTACTTTTGTTTTGCCGTTCGACTCAATGGAGAATGCTCACGTGGGCGTTCCACTCGAAGGATCCCTTTCCGAGGGACCCGCTTCTGATCGGAGGGCCCTACAGCCCTTCCATGTGTCGGCTCCTCTGGAGGAGGACGACACCCCGAGCTCTCCACTAGGTGAACGCTGTGGCCAGGAATGTGCCGCCGCTGCCGCCTCTGCCCTCCCCATTCCCTGCTTCTCCTCCACCTGGCCCGGGAGCCAACATGGCTGCCTGTGTCCCTGCAGCCGTATCTTTCTCGGATGTTCTGAGCATGCGCTCCGCGTATGCTCAGAACGGCCAAGAAAGACACGGGCAGGGACACGGGCAGGGACACGGGCGGACACTTTAGCTCTTTATTATAGAGGATGAGATAATCTTTTGGATTGTCCAGCAGTATCACATTGGGCTGCTTTCTGTTTCCCCAGTTACCAAGCTGACTGATAGTGCTTGTGGTCATTGTTCATTCTCCCTATGTTTTTCACAGGACAGAATGTTTTTCTGATCACATTTACAGTCCTTTGTGTTTCATTCCTTTACTGTTCATCTGTCTGTTCCCATTCTTAGGCTGAGTCATCTTTTTGTCTTACAGCCACTTCACTTATTAAATCCCTCCATACCTATGGGAACGTGTGTGTTCCAGTCATCCTTAAAACGGTGATTTGGGAAGGAATTATACATTTAACTACTCATTAGGTCAGGGGTGGGCAAACCTGGCCCTCCAGCTGTTGTTGAACTACAACTCCCATCATCCCCAATTACAATTTATTTAATCCAAAATACAAATCTAGACCCATTTCAGACGAGCTTTGGGTAGGCTATGGGTGGAGACTGCCTTGGTCGGCATGATGAATGATCTCCAATTGGAAATTGACAGAGGAAGTGTGACTCTGTTGGTCCTTTTGGACCTCTCAACAGCTTTCGATACTATTGACCATAGTATCCTTCTGTAACATCTGAGGGGGTTGGGAGTGGGAGGCACTGCTTTGTGGTGGTTCCACTCTTACCTCTCGGGCAGATTCCAGATGGTATCTCTCAGGGACTGTTGTTCTTCAAAAACTGAACTTAGGTATGTTGTCCCTCAGGGATTCATATTGTCTCTGATGTTGTTTAACATCTACATGAAACCGCTGGGAGAGATCATCAGGAGATTTGGTGCAGGGTGTTATCAGTATGCTGATGACACCCAAATCTATTTCTCCATGTCAGCATCATCAGGAGAAGGCATAACCTCCATAAATGCCTGCCTGGAGGCAGGGGTGGGCTGGATGAGAGGTAACAAGCTGAGGCTGAATCCAGATGACGGAGGTGCTTATTGTGTGGGGTCGGAACTCGGGAGATGATTTTGATCTGCTCGTTCTGGATGGGGTCACACTTCCCCAGAAGGAACAGGTACGCAGTCTGGGGGTGCTTTTGGACACAAAACTCTCCCTGGTGTCCCAGGTTGAGGCAGTGGCCAGAAGTGCTTTTCATCAGCTCCAGCTGATACGCCAGCTACGTCCATTTCTTGAGATAAATGACCTCAGAACAGTAGTACATCTGCTGGTCACCTCCAGACTTGACTGCTGCAATGCACTCTATGTGGGGCTGCCTTTGTACATAGTCCGGAAACTGCAGTTAGTCCAGAATGTAGCAGCCAGATTGGTCTCTGAGTCATCTCGGGGAGACCATATCACTCCCATCTTAAAAGATTTACACTGGATGCCGATAAGTTTCTGGGCAAAGTACAAGGTTTTGGTTATAACCTATAAAGCCCTAAGCAGCTTGGGCCCTGGGTATTTAAGAGAACGTCTTCTTTGCTGTGAACCACACCGCCCATTGAGATCATCGGGAGAGGTTCATCTGCAGTTGCCACCGGCTCGTCTTGTGGCTACTCGGGGACGGGCCTTCTCCATTGCTGCCCCAAGGCTTTGGAACACACTTCATGCTGAAATAAGAGCCTCCCCATCTCTTACAACTTTTTAAAAGGCAGTCAAGACGCATTTGTTCACTCAGGCTTTTAATTAGGCATTACTTTAACTGTGTTTTAATTGTGTTTTAATAGTTTTAACATTTTAGGTTTTAATTTGTTAATCTTTTTATTGATTTTTATTGTTTTGTAAACTGCCCAGAGAACTTGCATTTTGGGTGGTATAAAAATGTGATAGACAGACAGACAGACAGACAGACAGACAGATAGATAGATAGATAGATAGATAGATAGATAGATAGATAGATAGATAGATAGATAGATAGACTTAACCATAAACTAAAAGCCTGACTAAACAGGTATGTTGTTAGTTTCTTCTTAGAAACATTCAGAGAAGAGGAAACTTAATTCCATTAAGAAGTGCGTTCCAGGGCAACTCTAGAAAAGGCCTGGTTTTGAGTCATCACCAACTGAGCTGGTGGCAACTGCATCTGGACCTCCCCAGTCCCAGATGATCTTAACAGGCGGTGGGGTTGATGAAGAAGGGACACTCTTAAATGGCATGTTCATGATGGCAGGAAAGGAAGGTGAAGACTGCTTTTGTTGAAAAGTAGGTTATAAATATTCACAGTGGCAGTAGCAGCGGTGGTGGTAGTAGTGATGTGGAGAAACCACTGGAGACATTCTTTTTGTTTCTCCTTGGGAGAAACTCTGAAATTTTCTTTAAAATTTCATTTTGAGGACATTTTGGTTCCATGTTCCAAGCCTAGAACCTGGAACCAAATTTGTCCCGCATGAAAAAAATTAGCTCATGGTCCTTTCTCATGTGGCATTTTTGTAGTTGCCGGTGGTAACTGCAGATGAACCTTTCCTGATGATCTCAATGGGTGGTGTGGTTCACAGCAAAGAAGACGTTCTTTTAAATACCCAGGGCCCAAGCTGCTTAGGGCTTTATAGGTTATAACCGAAACCTTGTACTTTGCCCAGAAACTTATTGGCAGCCAGTGTAAATCTTTTAAGATGGGAGTGATATGGTCTCTCCGAGATGACCCAGAGACCAATCTGGCTGCTGAATTCTGTATAAGGTTCAGCTTATACCAGGGTTAGTGTATTTTTTATGGTGGGAATGGCCTATACAAGTTGGTAAAGTCCGGAGAGGATGCTGGAAATCCTGGCCCTCATCACGAGGAGGCAGCAGAATGTGTGACAATTGCTTTTGGAAGTGTGTGGGGGGGTGGGGTCTTTTTAACTGCTGACCCAGAACTGGTGTGGGGGCAGCTGGGTGGTTGAAGAGAATCTTGAGAGCATCCGGGGTGGGCACGGAGTCATGGATGTCTGGATACTGTAGTCCCATCAGAGCTTCTCCCATGGGGATGAGAGAACATTTCCATGTAGAATATAACCCTGTTCAGACTGTATGTTATAGATGTCTGTACACTCATACATGCTTTTGTGTGAATGATTGTACCTGCAACTATTTTAAAAGTGAACCTCGGCACAGGCCCCTCAAATGCTAGGTACAGCTAGGAAGTGTACTGCTGTACCTGTGTTCAACATAACGTGTGAATGGCTGTACCTGTGTACAGTTGTGTACCTGTGTAGATTGTACACTTCGTACGAGTGTTCAACATGTCTGGATAGGGCTTTTGTTTTATCTGACGCATATAATGGTTAGAGCATTTATTTATTTTACTTATATTATTTATTTCATTTACATCTCATGTTCCTCTCAGGAGCTCAAGGTGATATGGCTGAGGTTATCCCACATTTTTACCTCACAGCAATTTATGTGAGGTAAGTTAGGTTCACAGAGAGTGACTGGTCTAATGCCACCCACTGAGCTTTTATGGTTGAGCGGGGGATTTCAACTCAGGTATACAGTACAAAGAAAAATCTTAACAAATACAAGTCTTAACAAGGGGTGTGCACAAAACCGGCTGACCCAGTTTGGTTTGAGTCCAAACTGAACCCAAACCGGACTGAGACAGTTCTGTTCTGCACCCCCTTGAACCCCTTCCCCCCAGTTCGGTTGTGAGAGGTTCATGATTTTTAAAAAACAACAACATTTTTTTACTCACCTCACTGGGGGTGCTTCTCAAAGGGATGTCTCTGGAGGTTCACCCTCCCCTCAACAGACTCCATTATACATCCAATGGCCCAGTTTGGATGGTCTTCACCCCGTTCCGCGCCTCACACCCATTGTGGCCATTTTGGAGGCTGCCATACATGCCCAATAGGCCTATGTGTGGCCTGGGTCATGACCACGTAGGAACATAAGAACATAAGAACAGCCCTGCTGGATCAGGCTCAAGGCCCATCTAGTCCAGCATCCTGTTTCGCACAGTGGCCCACCAGATGCCGCTGGAAGCCACAGGCAGGAGTTGAGGGCATGCCCTCGCTCCTGCCATTACTCCCCTGCAACTGGTACTCAGAGGCACCCTGCCCTTGAGGCTGGAGGTGGCCCACAGCCCTCTGACTAGTAGCCATTGATAGACCTCTCCTCCATGAAGTTATCCAAACCCCTCTTAAAGCCATCCAGATTGTTGGCCGTCACCACATCCTGTGGCAGAGAGTTCCACAAGTGGATCACGCGTTGTGTGAAAATGTACTTCCGTTTGTTGGTCCTAGACCTCCTGGCAATCAATTTCATGGAGTGACCCCTGGTTCTAGTGTTGTGTGAGAGGGAAAAGAATTTCTCTCTCCCCACTTTCTCCATGCCATGCATGATTTTATAGACCTCTATCATGTCTCCCCGCAGTCGTCTTTTTTCTAAACTAAAAAGCCCCAGGTGTTGTAGTCTTGCCTCATAAGAAAGGTGCTCTAGGCCCCTGATCATCTTGGTTGCCCTCTTCTGTGGGATAATTGGAAATGAGAGTGAATTGATCACAGAGGTGATTTGTTCTGTCTACAAATCACCCGAATCAGCCAGATTCAGGTACAAATCATTTTGTACCTGCATCGATTCGCACAGCCCTAGTACCCAGCATTTTAGCGAGGCAGTAGGAAAAGCCATCCTACACAGTTCCCATCTCACAGATGATCACTCCCTCCTCCTACCTTGATTCTTGCTCGGACACAATCGAAGATCAGCAGCATGCACAACTCCTGAAGCTGGGTAGGATACTGTAAACTACCTTACTACATTGTGTGTGTGTGTGTGTGTGTGTGTGTGTATGTGTTTATTTCCCTCTGAAACATTAACTCAATTATCCCACAGAGCCTCAACATTTGCTCAGTAAGCAAGTGGTATTTCCCAAAGCAGCCAGTTTTTCCACCATACTCCCACCCTGATTTCCACAGTACTGGTTTGTGTATCTTGCCTACTCTGTAATCACTATATAACATATTGCTCAAGAAAGCACTTTGGGGTACCTTGCGTATGAGCCGGATGTAATAAAGTGAACATTTATTTTAATTCTAAATAAACATCATTGCCTCAAGATTCCCTTTGATGATTTCCCTCTGTGATAAAATGAGAACGGATGCTTTTTCTTTTCTTTTTCAGATAATGGGCCAAAAATGCATCAGACAGTTAAGGCGATCCTGTGATGTACTCCTTGTATTGTTGTTAATTTGGGACTTGTACTGCCATAGGGGATGTCTGAATTAGATCTCTATGTATACTTGCAATTATCTTTAATTATACCTGAGTTTGTGTCTTAATTAATTTATTCATTATTTATGAATGAATCTCCCCCCCATCCATTAATAATTTTAGCTGTCATACATGTGATTAAAGACAGGCTGCAGTTCTTTAGTGACTTATGTGTAAGTCTAACTGAAATCAGTAGGACTTACTGGAACATATCTGCTGGCAGGATTCCATCCTTTGTGGCTTCAGCTATTTAAGAGTAATGGTTATTCCCACCCCCTTGGAAAAAAAAATCTCACCCCGCTTCTTTTATTCATATGTGTATGTATGCGTAGCAATTTCACTACCTTCTGTGAGAGTTCTCCAGATCACCTGCAAAAGGTGTTTAAGGGAAGTCCTATATCGACTTGAGCAGGGCCTCAGCATGAGTCACTCAGTGCAGAGCGGCAGCCAAAATCTTTCATCGCATTTATGAAACTAAAATTATTAATGTCCAAATAGATGGGGAGATATTCATTCATAAATTATGAATAAATTAATTAAGGCAGAAACTCAGGTATAATTAAAGATAATTGCGAGGATGCATACTTCAGGGGCCCTTTAATTACCACGATTTTGCAGTTTTGCTGGAACCATTCGTAACAATGCTGTTCCCTCATGGCTAAGGTAATAGTTAAAGGCCCTCATCAGATAAGAAAATATTAGATGGATGGATGGATGGATAGACAGATAGAGGCCAAAATGTTCATCCCTCCATTTTGTAGCCCCATTTGAAGGCTGCAAAAGTGGCTGGGCTATTTTGGTAATCTTTGGGGGATGCTAAATTGATGGAACGTTCAAGGTGCATTCAGGGGGACCTTCTGGTGGTAACAGTGATTCTCCTAGCAGCCAGAAGTGGGCAGCCAAATTTCCACCAGAATTCTCCAAGGGAATGAGAGCACATGATAATGTAGTATCATTCCCAAGAGACATTCCTGAGAAAAAATGGCACTGTCAACTTTTGTAGAGTCCACCACTTTTGTGGAAATGATGAGAACTAAAATATGGGGAGACAGCAAAGCAGGTAGGTTCCTTTTGTCCCCTACCTTCTTCTCCAAATTCAGCCTGAGTGTTCACCCCTGAGAACACTCAGCTTAGCACAGAAATGACTGAAATCTATATTTCAGCACCTGCAAGTATAGATACATTCCAGGCTGAATGTGTGATTAGGGGATTCCTTTGTAGTTCAATGGTTTGGCACTGCACTGCAGATATGTAGGCAGGCAAGAGCCAAGAGATCCCATCAGGGGCAGATCCATAATTGAACAAACATGCACAGAGCACATGGGCTGCCAAGTGTGGCCAGGGTGTATGTGTGAGCACCTCCTGGTGCTAATGGAGCTCACCTCCATGGCCCTCACTTGGCCACTCGCTCACCGCTGCCGCCAGCTCATCTCTTTTAGTTGGTCGCAACATGATCTAAAGACATCACTGCCCTGGGATGGGCTTACATTGAAGTAGTGACATTATTGGGCTGCAGAGGTGAGTGAGCAGCAGAGTGGTGGTTGCAGAGGTGAGTGACAGGTGGGTGGGGTGCCATGGTGGAGGTGAGTGGCAGGTGAGCAGTGGGGCAGGGGGTCCATCAAAAAATCTAGTCACAGGACATTGACAACCTTGCTGCACCACAGCATGCCAGAGTATTTGAGGTCAAGGAGGGGCAGGATGCATTCTAGGCTTCAGCAGATGCCATCACATGGTAAGAGATTCTACATGTAGATCTGTGCACCTCTCAGAAAAGACCCAGAGCATGAGGCAGTTATCTTCCGTTTTAGACCAAGCCACTTCACTTGCCTGTCGTGGCTGATGAGCAAAGGTCTGGAATGTCTCATTTAACTTTTTCTGGAGGTTACCCTACTTTCTGAGGGCATTCTCAGGGGTAAGCCCCAATCTGGACTTCATTCTTTGCTGAAAAACCGGATAGTCCTCCATCTTCTCTACTTTCATCTCAGCAGACACAGCCGGCAATACCCCACGGAAGTGCGGTCTCAGGTAGTACATGTACTGTGCCTCAGGTATTTTGTAGCTAATGCATGTTTTCTGGTATGCATCAGTCTCCTCCCCTCCCTTGTATTCAGGGAACTTGCTTTTTTCCACTGGTGCTGCTGGGGTTGGTTGGGGAATGATCCCTTTATTAATCCATGATAGATCAGCCTCATGGGCCAACTTAGTTTTCCTCTGTTGCACATACAGTCTTTCCTTTCCCATAGCTAGTCTTTCCTTTTCCTTCCCCCTTTGTATCTCCATTCCCTTGAATTCAGTTTGGTACTTCCAATATTCAGGTTATGGGGAGTTCAGTTGCATCCGAACTTCCATCTGGCCTTGACCGGGTTCCCAATCAGTGAAGCTGGGCTTCTTCCTCATTTCCTCCTGAAGATACCATTTTGGTTTCAGTGTCCTCCACTGCAGGGTTGGTATTTTGTATGAGTTTGTCTCCTCTAAGGACCATACATGATGACCTTTATTCCTAGCACTACCCTGACTATCCACCGTTCCCCAAGAGCTGGAAATAAAACAAAGTATGTACTTGCTTTTATGTGTTTGCAAAATATTACTCCCTCCTTTCCTTCCTTACAATTGAGGGAAAAGGCTAGGAGAGAAGAAGACAAATATTTCGTGCCACTCTCATTAACTCAGGGTTGCCTGAGTATTCTTGTTTCATTCCAACAAAAATCCCACCCTCTGGCACTATGTGGTTATCAAGGGGGAAATCCCTCCCCTAGCTAAAATGAGTTCTCAGGTAGGCTGCCACCATCTACTTTTCCAAGCAGGAAGATTCACTCTTCTAAGGGGATATCCTGGGAGAGTAAAGTGGAAAACCTCTCCCTTATAAGCAAGACTGAGCAGTCTTAGGCCTTCAAGAATGTGTGACTAGACAGGACCCAATGAGAAATGACACTCAATAACAAGGATTTATTTTAAAAAAATGCAATGGTAAGGAAAAATGAAGAAGGCTTCAGCAAACCTGACCTCCTTTCAGACAAACCTCCCAAGAATTACAATAGGTCTTGTGGTAGCAAGCATGACTTGTCCCCTTAGCTAAGCAGGGTCTGCCTGGTTGCATATGAATGGGAGACTAGAAGTGTGAGCACTGTAAGATCTTCCCCTCAGGGGATGGAGCCACTCTGGGAAGAGCAGAAGGTTCCAAGTTCCCTCTCTGGCATCTCCAAGATAAGGCTGGGAGAGATTCCTGCTTGCAACCTTGGAGAAGCCGCTGCCAGTCTGTGAAGACAATACTGAGCTAGATAGACCACTGCTCTGACTCAATATATGGCAGCTTCCTATGTTCACCTATGTATTTAAATCTACAAGACAGATCCAAGCAGTTAAAGAAACACAATTTCCTGATGCGTCTGGCTAAACTGGCCCCTATCCGTCCTACTTACTCCTAGGTAGGGAACTCCCAGCTGATTCCCAACCAAGGCTCTTGGACTCCCTTCCCCCACAGCAGCTTCTGAACCTGCTTCTCTCTAGAGAGAAGAACTGACTCCAGAACAGAAACTCTTCCAACTCCTCAATAGGCTGTTGTCTAGTAAAACCTGCCCCTCACTCTGGATTGTTTCTTTAATTTTGATTTTTCTGGGCTTTCTTCCTTATTAGGAAAGGACCAAGCAGTTCCCCTTAGAGAGGCCTAGTCCTCCCCTAAAGCCTTACTATGACTACAAGATGTCAGCCTCTTTTTGCCTTGGTTAAAAACATAATTGTTCTCTCATGCATTCTCAGGGGTGTTGTTCCCTGCCTAAACATTCGAGGATTCCCTCCCTCGTTTTATTGAACTCTCCCACAGTGTCTTTCTTGCTCCCACAAAAAAAATTATGAGAAAGTTGCTTTCTAAGCTTTCCCTCTGTGTGCACTCCTGTGCATTTAGAACAGTTCGCACATGAGCTGCATTATATTGGCTCAGGTAAATTGATCATTAACTAAGGATTGTCTACTCGGACCAGTAACAGCTCTTTAAAAAAGGTCTTTCCCATCACCTGTGTTGTTGTTGTTTTAAACAGAAGGCGGAGATCTTAGGGACTGAACCTCCAAGCCTCTCTATGTAAAGCATGTGCTTTCCCACTAAGCTATGGCACTTCCTCAGGTCAAAATGATACTCACAAACTGAAATGATAGCCTGAGCATGATACAATGCCTTAGTTTTCACACATGTGCATTTAAATGCACATGAAACAAGAGCAACTCCAGAAAAACTAGTTTCGGGGAGCAAAGAGGTGGCACAGAATATTATTAAGAGAATGAGAATTTTGCTATAAATTAAATACTTATAGAGGTAAAGGAATTAATGTTTATTTACCGTTTTATTTATTTATTTATCATATTTTTCGACCACCTGATATATACATTTCTAGGCGGTGTACAAAATTTAAAAACAATCTAAAAGTCACAGATTAAAATCCACAAAACACAATAAAAACAACAGCATAAGTGTTATTAAAACAAATTGTGAAAATTAATTCTAATTAAAAGAAAAAACAGGTGAGTCTTGAGGGTCTTCCTGAAAACAAACAGAGAAGATACTCTTATGGAGAGCCAGCGTAGTGTAGTGGTTAGAGTGCTGGACTAGGACCAGGGAGACCCGAGTTCAAATCCCCATTCAGCCATGATACTAGCTGGGTGATTCTGAGCCTGTCACTTCTCTCTCAGCCTAACCTACTTCACAGGGTTGTTGTGAGGAGAAACACAAGTATGTAATACACCGCTCTGGGCTCCTTGGAGGAAGAGTGGAATATAAATGTAAAAATAATAAAAATAATAATAATTTCAGCAGGGAGAATATTCCAAAGTCCCAGGGCAGCCACAGAAAAAGCCTGGTCCCAGATGGCCACCCAATGAGTTGGCGGCAACCATAACTGGACCTATCTAGAAGATCATAACAGGCAGCAGGGTTTATGACAAAGACAGCACTCTCTTAAGAACCCTGGGCACAAAACGTTATGGGCTTTATAGGTGATAACCAACACTTTGTATTTTGCCGGGAAACATAATGAAGCTTGCTTGACATTTTCGGACTTATTTATAAAATGGGCCAGAATCCTTTTAGAAAATGCTTTAAAAAAATTAGGCCAAACCTTCCAGTGTACTTTTCGGCCAGTTTCCTCATTCTGTTCAAAACCGTGTGACTGGGAAGGGAGAGAGGTGAATACCACGCCAGCTGAAATCTGCAACGATAACTCTGCCCACCCCCCCACTCCCCCACCCCCCGCACACATAGTCTCACCCAGGCCGGTTCCTGGTCAGGAAGGAAGCTCAGAGGTTGGCCTGGCTCCTGGAAGGCTGGAGGAATCTCCTACCTACCTCGCTGCACTGACTTCTGCTGCTTTTTCTAGGATGGAGTAAGTGAGTGAGTGAGGCTTCTTTAGACAAAAGGCCTTTTAAAATAATTCGTTCAAGTGATAGGATAATATACAATGACTGTATTGTCTGACACCTTGCTCTAAGGTTTCAGGCTGCTGGAAGAGGGAGTGAAAGGGGAAGCAGAAAATATTGGGGGGGGGAGAGCACCTACTACCCCTTGCAACATGCTGAAGTCATCCCTGACATGAAACCATAACTGCCAACATGTCCCTATTTTCCCATTCACCTGAATGGGGAAATAGGGACATGTTGGCAGTAGGGGTGTGCAACAGGCTTGAAACGGAACTGGTTCGATGTCAGTTTGGTTTGAGGGTTCGGGGTCAAGCCAAAACCACCCCCAGGTTTGGCTAGATCCTGAACCAAACCCTCTGAGTTTGGGGGTCCCACTGTGCAGGCATGGCAGCCACCAAAATGGCCATTGTGCCAGTGAATAGGCATGGAAAGGGCCGAAGATGCCCAAACCAGGCAAATTTTAAAGGAAGGAAAGCCAGTGGGGGGGGGGAGGGGAGCCTCCGTGGACCCCCACCACTACCTTGGAGAAGCCCCCCGGAGGGGGTAAGATAAAAAACATTTTTTAAAAGGCTCATCAAACCCCCCTGGACTGGATCGAACTGGGGCGGAGGGTCAAAGGGGGCCAAAACCAAACTGGGCCAGGTGTTTTTGTGCACATCCCTAGTTGGCAGGTATGATGAAACATAGACAAGAGCCAAGGTATCCTGTCCCACTCAGAAAGGTAACCTCTAGAGACTCTTGGTGGGGGGTGGATTCTGAAACGGGAACTTCCACATATAACACTTTAAAAAGGCGTATTCAAAAGGGAGAAAGTATGGATGGTGATTGGTCAGAGACAGGTATCCAAAAACTGGGTCTGCCCCCTTGTAAATGGGGACAATTGGATCATATGTTCTATTCAGCATGTTGTGCACCTGCCAATGCCCTCTTTAGTGCTGATTTGAATTTTCTCTGTCTACTAACATACTTATATTGCTTTAGCTTTCATTAAACACAATAGACACACTTCTTGCATTTTAGTCTCTAGCAGGGACCTAAACCAAGCATTAAAATAAAACTTTTTAAAATATGAGGTATAGAAAGCCAAGTATGGGGAGAGAAAAAAACACCCTCTGATTCTGAGGTGGTTTCTATTGCCTTATAAACATAGCATCGTTGCTTGAATTCCACAGAAATTAAACTTGGATATTTTAAAATACATGCAAATTCTTGCAGAATATATATGAAAAAGTCACTATAACAGCAGAAGCACTTCTTAGCTCCCTTGATAAATGGGGCTCCTAGACCACACTTTATTGAGTCTCTGATTTTTAATAATTTGAATCCAGCAAGATTTAATTCTGCATAATTCTGGCTGAAATCAGCTTTTGATTGAGTTGTAATGGCTCTGTTATTGTAAATATCTCTGCATGCTAATGTTGTGCTGGAATTCAATAATATTTAGATGAAATTTTTTGCCTCCAGCAAGGTGGAGGTTGGATTTAAAGTGCTTGAAAGTTTATGTCAAAGATGCATTTATTTCTGGGGGTGGGGGGGAGTCACATCATAAAATGTAATAAATGGCCATCCTGAGTTTGAATATAAATCGAGACAGTAGAATAGAAAAGAGGCTATACAATATACAGTATATGTATTGTGCACCTGGTTTGGTAGGCCCATTTGTCCTGATCTGAGTGTGCAAACATACACATAGTTCCAGTCAGATAATAACTGAAAGCACCAATCACCTATTCAGGGATGAGGAGGAAGGAGAGGGAAGGACTAAATCCAGGCTCCAACTCCCCCTTCTAACCAGCTGATAGGTGCTATTCCAGATTTTCTGATCTGGCTATACACAGTGTTCATTTGAAAAGTGAATCTGAGTACAGGCCCCCTGAAATTCAGGATACAGACATGAAGTGTACAGCTATACCTGCATTCAACATAACATGTGGATAACTACCTGCATACAGCTCTGTACTTGTGTACACTGTACACAGATCGTACATGTGTTGAATAAAACATGTGAATAGCACAAAATGATGTGAATGTACAAATATTACATGAGAGTAAGCCCATTATTTCTAATAGGCTTACCCTCATGTTACAGCATTAGCACAAAATTTGCATTTGCATAACTTGAGTGCATGCCAAGTTACTAGGCTGATGTACCGCTGCACACAATGTCAGCCTAAGTTTATCTAGTACCTTGAGTGTTTGGTATGAAATCCTCCTGGAAGATTCATGGTGCCACAGCTTTTCATAGCCAAGAACGTGCTTGAAGTTCCATGCTTCCATTATTTCAGTAATCCTGTAATGTAGGTGAGTACTATTATTCCTGTACTATACAGGCAGGGCATGATGATGAAATGCAGTAGTTTGCCTATGGTGATCTTTGAGTTCATTGCAAAGGTGAGATTTGAACCAGCAGGCTCTTGGTCCAGAATTTACTCACTATGCTACATTGGTGATGCCAGCAAATGGGCAAAGAGGACTGTGAAAGTGGAGGGTATGTGAGAATGCAAGGACTACATTGATATTATGAAATGAATTTTTATTGGGAAATTCAAATATACCCTGATCATTACATGGCCCATGGACCACTTCGGGCTAGGGGTATACACAAAACCAGGTTGTCCAGATCAGTTCAAGTTAGGAATGGACTCAAACTGGACCGGGCATGTTTGGTTTTGCCACCCCCGAACACCCCTCCTGGTTCAGTCCAGTCCATTTACTCACCCTATTCCGGGGGGCTTCTCTGAGGCCACGGGGGTGTCTTGGAGGTCCCTCCTCTCCCCACCAGCCTCCATTAATGCCCAAATCGCCTGGCCATGCAGAGGCCCATTGGGCATGTGTGGCAGCCTCCGAAATGGCCACCGCCACAGGGGTGAGGCCCAGAATGGGCCAAAGATCACTCAAACTGGGCAATTTGGGTATTAACAGAGGCCCCACGGGGGGCGGGGGAACCTCCAGAAACCCCCTGAAGCCTTGGAGAAGCCCTCAGGAGGGGGTGAGTAATTTTTTAAAAAATGACTTAGAACCCCTCAAACAGGCCAGGGAGTTCAGTTTGATACTGGACTGAACCGGAGGGGTTTGGTCCGATACCGGAACATCAAACTGAACCGGCTCGATGTCGAACAGGTTCACGTGTGCTCCCACACGCCTTTTGCTGTGTCTTCTGAGTGGTGGCAGGAGGTGGGAAAGAAGAAGGTCCTTGGTCAGCATCTTCAGCACTTGCCTTTCCCCCTTGTTGCTGGAGTGCATGCCGCTGGTGGGGAGGGGGCTTCTGGGCCGAGCACAGTTCCACAGCAGAAGGTTTGGGGGATGCGTGCCAGTGGCAAAATGGTGGATGTTTGCCAGTGGTGGGAGGATGGATGCTCACCGACAGGATGGGTGCATGCTGGTGGCATGGGAGGGGTGTGGCATGCCACCTAAACAGTGAAGATCACTGCCCTATCCCTATTTACATGTTATACTGGTGAGACCCAGCGTGGTGTAGTGGTTAGAGTGCTGGACTAGGACCAGGGAGACCCGAGTTCAAATCCCCATTCAGCCTTGATACTTGCTGGGTGACTCTGGGCCAGTCAATTCTCTCTCAGCCTAACCTACTTCACAGGGTTGTTGTGAGGAGAAACTTAAGTATGTAGTACACTGCTCTGGGCTCCTTGGAGGAAGAGCGGGATATAAAATGTAAAAGTAAATAAATAAATAAATAAATAAATAAATAAATAAAAATAAATACTAATTGCATGTACAATCTGTATGCAGTGTATCATTATTCCCACATTATGTTTAATGCACACACAGTAGTATACTTCCTAGCTGTACTCTGCATTTGAAGAGGCCTTTTTCATTTTTTAAAATGCATGCCTGCAGGCACAAAAATGTATTTGTTTTAACTATTGATTTTGAAGGTTACAAATGCTGTAATCAGTTGTAAACTGCCTTGAGACTTGGTTATGGGAGGTATAGAAATTTTTAAAATAAAATAAAATAATAAAATAAATACATAAAAACATGTGCGTGTGCACAGGCACCTGTACATATGTTCAACATAATGTCTGGATAGGGGTCTGTTTTAAGCAGACCCAACTCTTTATGAGAACCAGCACATTGCATTATGGACTTAGACTGGGGAGACCTGGGTTCAAATCCTACACTCAGCCTTGGAACTCATTGGGTGACCTTGGGCCTGTCATCATCCCTGTCACCTGCCTCCGAGAGTTATTATGCTGCTAGAATAGGGAAAGCCACATATGCAGTGCCCTCGGCTCCTTGGGTCAAGAACAGAATAGAAGTAAATTCTGAAGAGACAAAAAGAGATATGTATTTATTTACATATTTGTATACCGCCCACTACCGAAGACTCTAGGTGGTTTACAGCAATAAACCTAGTCTTGTGGTAGTGAGCATAAATTGTCCCCTTTGCTAAGCAGGATCCACCTTGGTTTATATTTAGAAGGGAGGCTACATGTGAGCACTCATTCCCCTTAGGAGGCCATAGCTCAGTGGAAGAGTTTGCATGCAGAAGGTCTGAGGTTCACTCCCTGGCATCTGCAATTAAGGCACAGAGAGACTCCTGCCTGAAGCCTTGGAGCAGCTGCTGCCAGTCAGTGTAGACAATATTGAACTAGACGGACTCATGGTCTGACTCAGTATAAGACAGCTTCCTATGTTCCTAAGTAATAATGACAGCAAAAATGGCTGTTTATGCAAATAAAACATAAACATCTACCAATGGTCAAGTTTCTCCTCTTATATGTTTTTATGCCAACAAAGCTCAAGGAGAGAGGTTTATTTCCAGCCCTTATGTAAAAATGACATTGCATCATTGGGTATTCTTTTGTCTGAAAATGAAGGCAAACTCCATGGGGGAGGGGGGGGTCATCCTTTCTTTCTCATTTTCTGTAGGTGTTCATCAACCCTCTCCGACTGCACCTAGCTGTATCAAGCTACAAGTATATTAAAAGGTCTCTCCTCTCAAATGAAATGTCTTACAATTTAAATCTCTCCCTAGGAATGTCAGCATTGCCATGGGACTTCTCCAAGCTTCCAAAGCAAACAAAATTGACACAGTCGATTTGGAGTATAAATGTCGGCGGCTTTATTAAATATGCATTAAAGTGCAACAGTCATAAATTACATGCACTCAGCTCACTCTGAACATAATGCTTATAACTAAATAACTTTCTGGCTGTACAACCTGAGTGATAAGTCCAGCTGAGAATGGGAAGTCAGTTCTTTAGAAAACAGCTGGTTTGGGGGGTGCCACTGGCTTTTTGCAGTTCAACATACCCCTTGCCTATTAGAGGGATGGGCTAATTTTTAGAAATATTTGCAGGATTTTCATCAGTGTCCATTTCAACAATATATTTGAATACTTACTTTCTAAATGTGTTGACGGTTGGAATTGCTATAGCAATTGGATTATTTCTAGCTAGCAAGTAAAGGGTTAATGCTACCTTTAACTCCTGAAAGGAGGGGGGACTTGATATGTTAATTGATTCCTCTATTCCAGCACATACACAGAGACTTCTTTCTCTCCATCTAAGTGCATGTTACCCAGCTTTCTCATCCAGCGTGATTTGGATTTTTCAAGTTTTTCTTACTTTTATGTAAGCTCAAAGTAAAATTTGTTAGTTATTACTTATGACTTGGTCTGAATTCTTCTGAATTCTTCAGAACCAACTCTGCCAACACTGACTCCAGTAAGACTAACACTAATTAAATGCTGAAAAGGAGAGAGGTCATCAGATATGATACGATGAAAAAGAATCTCGAGCAAAAAGAAGCAATTTGATACAATAAAATATATTGAATAGTACTCTTAAATTGTTTTTTGAATTATACAAATTTGAATTGTATTGTAAATTGTACAGATACTCTTGAATGGTTTTAGATTTTTTAAATCATTTGTTTTTATCGTTTATCTTGTTTTTATTTATATGAATCGCCAAGAGCCCCTAAAGTCCCTGGGTTAGATGGTATAGAAATTTAATTTTTTAAAAAATAAATACTGAGTTGAACTATATCAGTGGGGGGCTTACCTGAATCAAACAAGTGGTCTCCCTTCCATTTTCCAAAAGGAAATGCTTCAGGTGAGAAAGCAATATTGGGGGGAAATGGCTTTTTCCTGTCCAGCAACTCCTCTTATGTGGTTAGACTGGATTTGTTTCAGTTTGTGACTCCAGATGATGTGGATAAGCTGCTTGGAATGATGCAGCCTACCACCTGTTCTCTTGACCCTTGTCCAACATGGCTTGTACTATCTGGCAGGGGGGTTGTTGTAGAAGATTATAAATGCTTCTCTGAGGGAGGGCAGGATGCCTTCCACTCTTAAGGAGTCAAGCATTAGACCTCTACTGAAGAAACCTGCATTAGATCCCTCAGAGTTAAGCAACTATAGGCCTGTCTCCAACCTTCCATGGTTGGGCAAGGTAATTGAAAGGCTGGTGGCCTCCCAGATCCATGCAGTCTTGGAGGAAAGTGATTATCTAGACCAATTTCAAACTGGTGTTTGGGCAAGCTATGGGGTGGAGACTCCCTTGGTCAGCCTGATGGATGATCTCCAATGGAAAATTGACAGAGGGAGTGTTGCTCTGTTGGTCCTTTTGGATCACTAGGTGGCTTTTGATACTATCAGCCATAGTACCCTTCTGGAGTATCTGAGGGGATTGGAAGTGGGAGGCACCGCTTTGCAGTAGTTCTGCTCCTACCTCTCGGACAGATTCCAGATGGTGTCGCTTGGAGACTGTTGTTCTTCAAAACGTGGATTTTTCTATGGCATCCCCCAGGACTCAACTGTGTTTAATGCTTTTTAACATCTCCATGAAAGCACTGGGAGAGATCATCAGGAGATACATAGGTGCAGGCTGTTATCAGTGTACTGATGATACCCAAATCTATTTCTCCATGTCAACATCATCAGGAGAAGGCATAACCTCCCTAAATGCCTGTCTGGAGGAAGTGATGGGCTGAATGAGTGATAACAAGCTGAGACTGAATCTAGATAAGATGGAGGTACTTATTGTGTGGGGTTGAAATTCTGGAGAGATTTTTGATCTGCTGGTGATAGATGGGGCCACACTTCCCCAGAAGGAACAGATATGCAGTCTGGGTGTGCTTCTGGATCCAAACTTCTTCCTGATGTCTCAGGTTGAGGCAATGGGCAGAGGTGTTTTATATCACCTTCAGCTGATACTCCAGCTGCCTCTGTTTCTTGAGATAAATGACCTCAGAACAGTGGTACATATGCTGGTAACCTTCAGACTTGACTATTGCAATGCACTCTATGTGGGACTACTGCAATGCACTCTATTTTATACGTAGTCCAGAAACTGCAGTTGGTACAGAATGTGGCAGCCAGGTTGTTCTCTGGGTCATCTCGGAGAGTCTATATTACTCCTGTGTTGAAAGAGCTACATCGGCTAATCATAAGTTTCTGGGCAAAATATAAAAGGTATTGGTTATAACCTATAAAGCCCTAAACAGCTTAGGCCCTGGCTATTTAAGAGAACGTCTTCATCACTATGAGTCCCATCGCCCATTGAGATCATCTGGAGAGGTTCATCTGCAGTTGCCACCAGCTCGTCTGGTGGCTACACAGGGACGAGCCTTCTCTGTTGCCCCCCTCCCCACCCCAGACTCTGGAATGCACTGCCTGATGTAATAATAGCCTCCCCATCTCTGACAACTTTTAAGAAGTCTTTGTACACACATTTATTCACCCAAGCTTTTTAGCGATACCTGTGGTTTTAAATTGTTTTAAGGTTTTAATTTCTGTTTTAATTTGTTTATGTTGCTCTAAACTTCTGTTTAAATTTGTTTATGCTGCCCAGAGATGGAATGCCCAGAGACGGAACTTTGGGGCGGAGTACACATATAATAAATAAATAAATATAATAGTAACTATAATAATAAAATAATTCTGCCTAATAAGGTCTGCAGAGAATCATGGCCTCTGGCAGCTTTTAGTCCTTTCTTAAATTCAGCCTGTGTGTCATTGTAGTCCAACTTTATGATTCAAGCAGCTTTACATATGTTTTTCAGTACCGTGGTTTGGTACTATCCGGACTGGGTTCAAGCAGTAGCCAACATTGCTTCATTGCCTAAGGGACTCAGGGAGAGCTAGGTGTAAAGGACAAGCTGATACAAGATAAGTGTCTCAGCTTAACAGTTGCCCTGGATTTTCCAGTTGGTTTATATCGATAAATATAAAGTCTCCAGGCTTTGGAAGACCGTTAATTCCTCTCTTCGGGAGGGGTTTGTTCCATCAGCCCTTAAAGAGGTGGTGGTCTATCCTTTTCTGAAGAAACCTTCTCTTGACCCTGATAATCTGGATAACTATTGTCCAATCTCCAATCTTCCTTTTCTTCTGGAGAAGGTGGTTTGTGCTTATGGGTGGCCATAGATTTGATAGTGTCACACCTCCTTTACGGTCACTGCACTGGTTTCCTGGGCACGTAGGAGGGCCTTCTTTGTGGCCGCCCCTCTTCTTTGGAACACTCTTCCTTCCCAGATTTGTTCAGCGCCCTCTCTGGCTGCTTTTAAGGCCCTTCTTAAGACCCACCTGTTTTGCCAGAAATTTGCCCTTTTTAAATATTTATTTATTTATTTACACAGTTAGACAGGTGTTATTGACTGGTTTGTTTTATCCAGACATCGAGTCCTTCCCAAGGACCTGGGATGGCTGAATTTTATTGTCAGTGTTGTTGCTGCTGTTATAGATATCGTCGCAAAATATAGGCTGCTCCCAGTAAAGCTGCTTTTTGTAATTGGCTGATGGTGATTTCGGTGGCCCCTATGGTGTTGAGGTGCTCTTCAAGGTCTTTTGGAACTGCACCCAGGGCGCCAATGACCACTGGGATTATTTTGGTCTTTTTCTGCCACAGCCTTTCAATTTCAATTTGTAGATCTTTGTATTTGGTGATTTTTTCTACTTCTTTTTCTTCCATTCTGCTATCCCCTGGTATTGCTATGTTGATTATTTTGACTTGTTTTTCTTTCTTCTCGACTGCAGTTATATCTGGTGTATTGTGTGGCAGATGTTTGTCTGTTTGTAGACGGAAGTCCCATAATATTTTTACATCTTCATTTTCTACCACTTTTTCAATTTTATGGTCCCACCAATTTTTGGCTACAGGTAGCTTGTAATTTTTGCAGATATTCCAGTGTATCATCCCTGCTACCTTGTCATGCCTTTGTTTGTAGTCAGTCTATGCGATCTTTTTGCAACAGCTGATTAGGTGGTCCACGGTTTCATCTGCTTCTTTACAAAGGCAGCACTTGCTGTTTGTTGTTGATTTTTCGACTTTTGCTCTTATTGCATTTGTTCTTAGTGCCTGTTCTTGTTCAGCCAGTATTAAACCCTCTGTTTCTTTCTTCAAGTTGCCATTCTTAAGCCATTGCCAGGTCTTGGTGATGTCTGATTTTCCACTTATATTGTGCAAATATTGACCATGCAGGGGCTTCTTTTTCCTTTTTTCTGCTCGGTTCTTGACTTGTTCTTTCTTGTAGGCCTGCTTTGTTTCATTGGTGTTGAATAGTTTCTTGTTATTGACCATTTTAAGTGCATCTTCTTCACTGTCCTTGATATATTCTTCAAGGCCTCTCTTCTCCTCCTCTACTGTTTGATGGACTTGCAGCATTCCTCTTCCACCTGAGCTGCAAGGGAGGTATAGTCTACATCACTGCAGGGGTGCAGAGCATGATTGATGGTCATGATTTTCCTGGTCTTATGATCTAGTGTCTCTAGCTCTCCCTGGGTCCAGTCTATTATTCCTGCAGTGTATCTGATAACAGGTATAGCCCAGGTGTTTATGGCTTGTATGGTGTTCCCGCCATTGAGTTTGGACTTGAGGATTTTTCTAACTCTCCTGATGTATTCACTTCCAATTTTTCTTTTAACTTCAGTATTTGCGATGTTAGTTGCCTGGAGGATGCCCAAGTATTTTTAATGTTCTTTCTCTTCCAGGTTCTTGATCTTGCTTCCATTGGGCAGTTCTATTCCTTCCGTTTTTGTTATTTTTCCTCTGTTCATTATCAATGCAGCACACTTGTCTAGTCCAAACTCCATTGCTAAATTGCTACTGAATATATGGACAGTGTTTAGCAGTGATTCGATTTCTGATTTTCTATGCTCTTTCACTTATTAATTCTGGTGTTATTATTAGATCTTGCATTTGTTAGTTACATTTATTTATTTATTATTATTATTATTATTTTATTAATTTTTATTGGTGTTGTTGTTCACCACCTAGAGTCGTTGGAGGACATGGTGTGTGTGTGTGTGTGTGTGTGTGTGTGTGTGTGTGTGTATACATTTATAAACATTTATAAGTGCCCAGTTTGAGACTTTTTCCTGGACATGGTGAAACATGGGGGAGGAGAGTAGTGGGATAGTCATTTTAATTTTTATAAGTGTATGTGTGTCTGTACACACACACACACACACTATATGTAATATTTATATACCATGTTATATATATATATATATATATATATATATATATATATATATATATATAAAAACAAAACCAAATAAAACACTTTGACATAATATAAACAATTAAAAACCATTCACAGAGTGAAACAAAATAATTTCACAGGATAAAAACAAACTGTTTATAATTAATGTTTCTTAAAAGCATCAGAAAACAGATGTGTCTTAAGGGTCTTTTAACAAGCAATCAGAGATGGAGAAGCTCTTATTTTTACAGGGAGTGCACTCCAAAGCCTTTGGGCAGCTCCAGAGAACTCCTAGCCCCGAGTTGCCACCAAATGAGAAAGTGGCAACCATAACTGGACATTCCTAGATTATCTTAATTGGTGGCAGGCTTCATGACAAAGAAGGCAGTCTCTTAAATACCCTGGACCTAAGCTTTTCAGGGCTTTATAGGTAATGACCAGCACTTTGTATTTCTCTCAGAAACATATCAGCAGCCAGTCCAATTCTTTCAGAATTGGTGTTATATGGTCCCTTGGTGTGTTCCCAGAGACCAACCTATCTCTGGTTCAAATTATACCATTTCATAGAATACTATGTTCAAGTTATGTAGAATTTGCCTTGTACCTTTGACCTTGGTGGAACCTGTGGTCATTTTGATACCAGTGCCTCCCCTCAGTAAAAATGTGCCCAAATCCACACAAAAGAAGAAGACATCAAGGCGCTATCTTTCTGACAATATCAGTTATTTCTGTTTATATTACTTCCTGTTGATTTATTGCCATAAGTCTCTTGGCTTGTCTCCAAACATCTCTTGGCAACCGAGTCGACCAAATTAATTTCCTGCAAAAAAAAGGATGCTCTGTAGTGACTTAAAGTCTGTCTTCATCATCTCGCTAATGATCTCCTGTGTGCTGCCCTACTGTAGGTTTGTTTTTTCTTGCTTGCTTGTTGTGAAATTAAATTTTGTGGGTGCGTCTATTAACTAGGATCCAGGCTTTCTGTGCCAAGACCACTTTTGAATCTCCTGTGTTGAACAGGTTCTTGATCATGGCTTCTCTTGGTATTTGCATGGTATTTGGGTTGAGATTAGAATAGAAAAAAAAAACCACATTGCAATTTGGACAGGCATAAGAGACTACTAGCTGCTGCTCTTATCTGGTATAATCCTAGCTGTTACCCCAAACTCTTTGATTACAAGACTCATGAATGAAAGCAGTTTACAAAACAATTAGAATTCAAGGATTGATTGGGCTGATTCTGTCGTCTTCACAACCTTATTCTGAAAGTGCAACTCAAAGCTTCATGGGCTGATTTGATGTCTGGCAATGTGCAGAAACACCTTGAGAAATTTTGCTTGTCTGACTTCCACTGAACCAATCGGGCTGGCTGAAGCTGAGGTGCCAGCATTTGGGATGTAACGCTGATGCTGCAGAATTGGAGTTGGAGGAGCCCAAACTCCCCTTTAAACCGAAGGTTCAGAGTGGAGTTCAGGAATGTAAACCATGGTTCCCTTCTCCCCTTCAACTCTGGTTTCCTGAATTTGGGCATGCGTCCCAGGAAACTGGAGGTGAAGGGACCTCTGGTTTCCTGTTATGTCTGTATTTGGTGTCATTGTTATAGTTGGTAACCATGGTTTTCCATCACATCTGAACTGGGCTAAAACGTCCGTTGCAGAAGTATCACTAGGTGTACATTATCTATACCTTCACGCATATGTATTTCAACTGATTTCCCCACCTCAGTCATTTGTAATTGTCAGTGCTGTACCTTTCCATTTATATGAGTAGAGATTCAGGCACTCGCAAATAAAATAGCTCATGACAATATGCATTTAGGAAAAAAAGAAGAAGAAGGGCAAATTGCATTTGTTTTAGCAAAATGAAATATTTCCTTACCTCTTAGATGTCTAATAAGAATGACATGTCGCTTCCAATTTGTGACAAAGAGCTAAGTTAATCTGGTGCAAGTTTTCAAAGAGCTAGCAAGGAGATCTCTTGGAAAATAGCAACCTAATTGTCAAATGTATTCAAATTGCAATTGTGGGCTTCAGGTCACATTTCTGTTTTTGTTTTTTGTTAGGCAACCTTTCGAACTGCATGAAAAGCACACACTATGTCGAAGGGTGGTTTGTTATGGTGGTTTTGTAAGATTGCATAATAATGTGTACTTTGAATAGCAGACGGTACTTACTTTATGATAGAAGCTTATAGCTCATCTGCTGCTGAAAATAATTATATTAATAATATTCCTGTGGAGAGTTGTTGGCAAGATGGCTCAGGGAAGAAGTGAAACATAGGGCACAGATCTATACTTCAAAAAAATAGTGGTTTGAGTGGCATAGGATTTGGTCAAAGCTACTTTTTACTATGGAACTCCAGATATGTCTCTGCCATCGCTGCAACACAGGTGGAAATGTCTACTATTCTGGTGGATTGCTTAACCAGTGCATCTGTACCACCAGTGAAATGATTCTAGCAGAGGGCCCAGAATGGGACAGGAATGTGTGTGTATCATGAGCCAGAGGGGAGAATTCAACCCATTTCAAATTATACAGACCCTCCAGCCCTGAACACATCCCTGACAACAGAGTAACATTATGCTGTCCTGAGGGGTGGTGTAAGTAAAAAAGGGAGAAGAGTACACATTGAATTTATTATTATTATTTTAAAGTCTAGCTATCTAGCTGGCTATCTAACATGTTTCTATACTTGCGTCCATGGGTGGATTACAATTAAAATCATTTAATTCATTTAATCAATTAAATTAAATTAAAATCATTTA
Source organism: Hemicordylus capensis (assembly GCF_027244095.1). Lineage (NCBI taxonomy): Eukaryota > Metazoa > Chordata > Lepidosauria > Squamata > Cordylidae > Hemicordylus > Hemicordylus capensis. The sequence continues at coordinate 28,701,316 of NC_069657.1, read as the reverse complement.
ATTTAATAGAGAACCAAAATGTCTGCCTCACCCATCCCACCACAGCAGAGTACGGGATTATGGGAAGGAGTCGTCAGTAGGGGTGTGCATTTTGTATTTTTTCCATTTGTTTTTGGCCAAATACAAAGCCCCCCCAATTCGGCGAGGGTCTGAAATCAACCCTCCCAAAACAGCCCGTTTTCGGTTTCGGAGCTGACTTGCTCTGAAATCGAATTGCAAGCTGCTAATTTCCCTGTTGCTTCCCCCTCCCTTCCACCCCAGTCTGTTAGTTCCTCATCGTTCTGGAGATCCCCTGTCCTCCTCCCACCACTGACAACGCTTTCTCTCCCCACCGGGCTCCCTCCCTCCCTGCCATTTGTGCCCCGCCTACTTCCTCACCCCCGCTATCCACCTCTTCCACCTTCTCCCCACCGTGGCTGTGCCCAACGCCGCCACCGCCTCACCACCCGGCCAGAGACAAAGTCAATCTCCCTGCCACTCCGGAAACTGCCTACTTTCTGTCCAGCCCTGCTTTCGCCTGCCAATCTGCAGGAATGAAGGGCAGGAAATTTGAACAGATGTCATAATTCAAAATGGAGACTGAGGAGAACAACTTTTCTTGATTGCAAAATGGAGGTACAAAATGTTTTCTGAATAACCAATCTTTCAGCTCCAAAATAAGGTAATTTCAGTTTGGAAACAAAACTCTTCGTTTTTTAATTCTTTATTTTGTTTTGTGTACAAAACACCTGAAAACGGCATTTTCAGGTACAAAATGTTTGTTGCCAAAATGTTCTGCACATCCCTAGTCGTCAGTATCTGAGGTCATTGACAGAGAAACCTTCTCAGGAGCAAGCAAAACTTGAATACTGAACACTAGCCTTTGGGGTTCTTTCTCTATGAAATTCTTGAAGAGAGGTCTTCTCAATTGCTGCTTCCTGGGATGATTCAGTGGGAGGATAGGACAGTTCGCAAGATCCTTGATGTTCCATTTCTAGTGTCCTCTTCTGATCCAGAACTATGAGAGTGCCAGAACACAGCAAACTTCTGCTAAATGATTTTAGCTTCATTCAGTGATAGAGATGATCATTTTGTAGCATTAAAAAGAACAAAATATTCCTCCCATTATACTCCCCCCACCTGCTTGTATATTTATAAAATTAGGGTGAACTACTAGCTATTTATCTTCTTTTGAAATAACTGTCTGTAATGGAGAGAGAGTGTTGGTCATAGTTCAGTAAATGTTGCTAATAATATGGCATTCATATCATGCTTTAAGGTTTTCGGAGCACCTCATATAATGGGTTTGAGGTTGCCTCTACATATGCAGCACAGAAAATTAGGGAGGAATGCAGAGTAGTGCCTGAGGTGACAGAATACTGCCTCAGATTACAAGTAAAAGATCTCATTTTGAATGATGCTGTGTGTGTATGTGTGTGTAATTGCCTTAAGGAGAAAGCCAACATGTGAAATTCTGCTCTAGAGCCTTTTCTCCTGCTGTACTCATTTTCTACTTTCTGGGAGGTACTTTAAAAAAAACCCAAAAAACCACCACACACGGAGTATTCCAAAATATGAGGGCCATCCACAGGGGTGGGTTGGAAGGTAAAAGAACCCTAGTAACCTGTGGTTCAGATGATCAGAACCTCTATTTTGCTCAGCAAACTCAGGAAACACACAGTTAAGCCAGGCAAAGCAGCCATTTCTGAAATTGGGAGCCAGAAGCTTAGAAAGTCCCCTGAAGTCTTGCATGCCTTCCCAGCATGTTTTGCGTTGCCAGTAAACTGGAAATTCTCATTACATCAGCAACTGCCTCTGATTGGCCATGAAGGAGCAGGAGGTCGGTCGGTGCAGCCCTGTTCAAGCTTCTGCAGCTAAAAGATCATAGAGGCCGCATTCTCACGTAACATGAAACTGGAGGTTGCTGAACCTATGGTTAATTTTTCTAACCGTTAATCACTTCACAGACTTTCATCCAACCGCAGTCTGGCAACTTCTGTATTCAGGGCAGAGGAGCCCCTCCCTCTTCCTGGTCCATTGAGGCCACATCCCAGCAGGCTCTGTCGTGCTCGTGTCACCAGACAGTGGACAAGGCATCAGCATGTCTCCAGGGCAGCAGCCATTGGCTACGATCTTCAAGGGCTGAGCACAATCATGTCTTTTTGGAATGGTCCACCCGCCCTCAGCAGGGAAAAGGCATTTGAATCCCTTTAAATCCCATGCCATGCAAGCCCTTCTGCTGACAGCAATTGTACCACTGCCTTTGTAAGAGCCCTGAAACAAAACTGTCTCACACATGTACAATTTCTGGTGGGGACATTATTTTTACGTTACTCAGGAAAGGGAAGAGAAAATGATGACTTCCTAGGAGGGAAAATGTATATGAGGGAGGGCAAAGGATTCTAGGGTCTGGCCCGCTGTGTCCAAAGATGCTCTTGTGATGGCTCACTCCAGCAAAACAGTCCATGGAGACCAAACCACACTCCTACCCTTGTGGCAGCTTGCCACCAGGGACTAGCCTTCATGACAGGGCCAGTCTATTGGGAGGAACTTAGGCCCACCAACCTTCGGTCTTTCCTCAGACTGTGTGCTCATGAATTGAGCTTACAAAAAAGGGGCCCCACTTGTGTGGGGCCCCTGTTCTCTCTGGTTAATGATGAAACCACACATTATTGGAGATTCTGCCCAACAATCCTGTAGGGGTGTGCATGGAACCAGCTGGCCTGGTTCGGTTCGAGGCCGGACCGGCCTCAAACCTAACTGAGCCAGTTCAGTCCGGCCCCCAATCGAACCTGCCCCGGTCCGGTCCGGTTCCGGACCGGTCAGCGAATTTCCTTAATTTTTTTAAAAAATAAAGTTTATTTTAAATACCTTTAGCCCCTTTGGGGGGCTTGCTGAGGCCGCGGGGGGGAGTTCCCTCTCCCCCCGGCGGCCGTCCTTATCACTGCCGTGGCTGGGTAAATCACCATTTTCAGCCCTTTTGGGCCTCCGTATGAGTGCGTGGGGGCCATTTTGGTGGCCACCACGCATGCGCCAATGCCCTCTGCAAGGGCGTGGCCTCACAGAGGTCATTGGTGCATGCGCGGCAGCCGCCAAAATGGCGGCCGAGCGCTCATATGGAAGCCGTGGCCTCGCAGAGGTCATTGGCGCATGTGTGGCGGCTGCCAAAATGGTGGCTGCATGCTCATACGGAGGCCGTGGCCTCGCAAAGGTCATTGGCTCATGCGCGGTGGCCGCCAAAATGGAGAAAACAAATATTGAATTCATAACGATGAGTATAGAGACTAGAGATTTGATCTTAAGAGGTGGTGAAGAATGCTACTAATGTGACCAGTTTCTCCAATCAAATTCCTCTAGCATTCTCTTGACTGCATATAGATTGGGATTTGATTTATGTTGATATTTGCCTGAGGATAGAGTCAGGGAAAGTGGCAAACACTTCCAAAGACTATGTCTGAGTCCTGGAGGCTCCTAGGGTTCATGGTCAGTATCAAGAGGGAAAGAGGCAGTCCACTGTTGGAGGCTGAGGCTCCGAGTCCCAGATTAAATGACTAGAGCTCTTTCCTCTCCACAATACATATTTATCCCTTCATTTTTGGAGAGCAAAGCACATAGTTCCTGTCTTGCCATCCCATCCCCTTTCTCTCCTGATTGCTAGGAGGGGGGAACAAGGGACAGAGTGGGAAGAGGGCATGCCTCTGTGTTACTTTCTCATTTGACAGGGTGACAAGCTTGGGATGTGATGTGGCAGTGTCCCTGTTGCTGAGCAACTGCTTTGTTGGATCAGAGACGGGGGGTGGGCAGGGCAAGTGGTCGGAGAGGCGGCCGACAAGAAGTGCCGCAGACATGGAGTGGGCTCAATCCATGGAGTGGGCTCACTCTCTCTATGATTACGGTTCCATAAACATGAAATTGCTATTATGGCGGCACCCACGCAGAGTGGAAGACCAGGGTGCAAAAGCTGGGCTACCCTACTTTGAGAAATCTTGGCTGGAATGACTTTTGTAAATTCACACAATCATGCAAACCAAGGTACAATGCCTCCTACCTGGATGTTGATGATTGTGTGGACAGGCCTAATATCTGCCCCTCTATCATCTCAGGTACCTTTTACAGGGTCGTTTGGGCCATTTAGAAAGGGGAGATGATTGCCCTGTATCTGCCAGTGTATGGGGTGGGGGCACCAAGGCACCACATTGCCCTTGGCTAGAGGCCCCCCTTGCCTCTTTCTGCACCCAGCTGGCAAATTGAGTACTCACTGGCTGGTGAATGACGTACTCTCCAGCTGGGAGTGCGAAGCACACCCCTCTCCTCCCCGAGCAGTGTTTCACTGAAATGCTGGCTGTTCTGAGAGGAAAAGTCGAGCAAGCCAGTATTTCAATCAGGGGCGTTACAAGGCTGGAGTGGGCCCAGAGACAAAATTTTAAATGGGCCCCTCGCTGATACACACACACACGTCACAATATATAGTCATGTGACTTGCCTCATGGGACTTGCCTCTGGGAGGCCCCTCCAGGCATGGGGGCCCCCAGGCAGCTGCCTCCCCTTGCCTAATAGTAGTTACACCCCTGATTTCAATGAAACACTGAATGGAGAGGGATGAGGGAGGGTCTGAATGGACCCTCTCCTGGCATTGGCCCCGCCCCTTGTATCTAACATCAGTTGCAAGGGGGCGGGGCCAATGCTGAGGATGGGGCCATCAGCCCCAGCAAAGCTTCCCTTCCCCAGTAAGCAGTTTGTGGGATCACTGACTGGGAACTCTTTTCCCTGTCTCCTCGAGAAGGCAGGGAAAGGACCTCCCAGTCAGTAATTCCATGAACCACTGACTGGGAAAGGGAAGCTCTGCTGAGGCTGATGGGTCTGGTCCTCAGCATTGGCCCGCCTTCTGCATCTGATGCCATTGTATTGTAAAGCCTAGGGGGCGGGGTAACAGAGTACTTTTTCCTACGGCAGCAGCCACATTCCCTATGCCCCTGACCTATTACCTCATCTTGCTGTATGTTTGGATCTAGCCCCAGTAATCCTCACAAAAGCCCCATAAGGTGGGTCAGGATTCATCTAGCCATGGCACACTATGGACCAGGTCTCACAATCCATGAGACCCGGTTTGGGGCGGTGAGCGGGAAGGAGCCCTGGGCGGCCAGATCGGCTGCCCAAACTATTGCCGGCTCCGAGATGGAGCTGGTGGGGGCTGGGGAGCTCGGGGGCTGCACAGCCCCCAGAAGCCCCAGTCTGCCCTGCGCGAGCACGCAGGGCATACTGGAGAGACCCCCGCAGCCAGGAGGCGGCTTTTCGCCTCCCAGTCAGGGGTCTACTAGCAAGTAGCTGCGGCTTGGAGCCACACCGCGGCTACTTACGATCAGGGAGCCCGGTTTTGTGGAGCGCTTGCTCTGCAAACCCGAGCTAAGGGAAGGGGCACTTAGGCGGTTTACCTGCCTAGGAACCACCAGGCTCGCAGCTGAGCCCAGTGGTTCCCACGGTCAGGAAAAATCGGGCTAGGCTTTCCTAGCCCGATTTTTCTCTATCTTGAGAATAGCCCTTAAATCTTTATACATTCCCAAAGAGGGAAAGATTTTTCTTTCTTTCTGCAGTTGTGAGTGTAGACTATTAGCTGAGGCAAGACTATTAGCTGAGAATAATGCATTCTGGCAGGGGTAGGTATATCATGGATGAAAAGGAAACACTAAAAGACTGCCACATGTAAGCTATTAATATAATTGTATTTTTAAAGCTGTCTCTTAAATTAGCTCCTTGAACCACGATTTAAGCTTGCATGGAGGTAACAGTATCCAATAATTTATTTGAAGGCATCAACCTTTTGTTTAAGTCAACAGAACATAAAGCATCCGAAGTTTGCTTTTTTATTGTCAAAATCACATAATATATGAGGCATGCTTGGTTGTGAAGGAGCTTGTTATTAAAATATAATATCGTGTTCATCTCTGATTATTATTTTAATTCAGTGCTTGGTTGACTTATACAAAACTGCCTGAACCTTTTCGGTAACCACTTTCCACTCGCCCACATTACATTTAATTTACACCAAGATGATAAAAAATTTGATTTATTTTACAACAGATCAGTAATTGTGCTCTACAAATAAGTCCGTAATGATAATCAACAGCATTTTCAACATAATTTAATTTGTCTTCTCCCGAGAGGTAGTTAAATGCAGTAATAATAACACTACTGTTATGGACTCTGCAGCAGTTAATCATGGCCTGAATATGCAGACAGTCCCAATATTGTATTGACAGAAATTAAATTAACCATCAGCTTGGGCAATCAGTGGCTGTACAGCTATTAAAAGTAATAAAGGCAACAAACCCAAACCATAGCCAATTATGTTTTGACATGTAAATGAAAAAAGACAGATGCTTTAGATTTGAAATTTTTATTTCATTGCAAGTCGGCTCCAACCCACAGATAGAACGAGTGTCCAGGTAAGACTTGTTTCAGAATTTGGGCCTATGCATGGGACCAGGTGCTCCGATCTAGGTACTTTTATGAGCACCAGAGCCTTCATGTCCATAGGCAGCACCTCTTCCCTTGGGACTACCCCACTGATTTTAATGAAGGCCACAAATTCACATACATATTATTTTGCCTTAACCAATTCCCTTGAAATCTGTGGAGTTTTCCATAGATCTGTTTCCATCTATGGACCACTGGGAAAGGGAAAGGGCAAACTGAGGTATTGCAGAACCTGAGGCAAGTCACAAAATGCTGCCTTGACGCATGCCCCTACTGGGGGCCAGACCCCTTTCAAATCAACCTTTGCAAGCTTTGAAAGTGGTTCAGGAGCAAGGAAGACGGAAGGTTGTCAGCATCCTCCTCTTCTCTCTTAATGCTTCTTGCAAGTTTTAGAAGCAATGTGAGAAGAGGCAGCCTTACAAAGTTTGCATGGATCTGGTTAGTCCTTAGGAGCTATTGCAATGGAGATGGCACGGGGGCAATGGAGATGCTGCAATGGAAATGCTAGGCATCTTACTACCCTGCTGGTGGCCCAATAATCTGCTGCCTGAGGTGACTGCCTTACCTTGCCTCATGACAAGGACGCCCCCAGGAAAGGGCTCCATTGGCACTTCTAGAACATAAGAACATAGGAAGCTGCCTTTTAACTAGGGGTGTGCATTTTGGAATTTTCTTGTTTCGATTTGTATCCGAATCGAAACACCCCCATTTTGTTTTGTACCCAAATTTTCTGAATCCGAATCAGCCCTGTTTTGTTTTGTAGCCGAATTTTCCGAATCTGAATCAATTTGGATTTTTAAAAAGGGTTCCAGGGCAAAAAGAGTGGGTGGTGATGGTAGTGTCCAATGGGTGGAAGCTACCACCCAAATTTCAAAGGAATTAGGCAAAGGGCTGATTTTTTTGTGAATTTTTCAAATTTACACATCTTTAAAAATTTTCCCATAGGGAATAATGGGGATTCCAGCAAATGTATCGCTTCAAATCAAGGGGAAAGGGATGACCCAGAATGGAGTGTGGTGGGTGGTAGTGCCCAATGGGGGCAAGGAAACTTCCCGAATTATCTCAAAAGAATTAGGAACATAGGAAACTGCCATATACTGAGTCAGACCATTGGTCTATCTAGCTCAGTAGTGTCTTCACAGACTGGCAGCAGCTTCTCCAAGGATGCAGGCAGGAATCTCTCTCAGCCCTATCTTGGAGAAGCCAGGGAGGGAACTTGAAACCTTCTGCTCTTCCCAGAGTGGCTTCATCCCCTGAGGGGAATATCTTGCAGTGCTCACACATCAAGTCTCCCATTCATATGCAACCAGGGCAGACCCTGCTTAGCTAGGGAAACAAGTCATGCTCAGCCACAAGACCAGTTTTCCTCTCCATTGGGCAAAGGGCTGATCTTTTGTGAATTGTTGAAGTTTACGTGTCTTTTAAGATTTCTCCCATAGGGAATAATGGAGGTTTCAGCAGACCCATAATTCCACTTGGGGGGCATTGGGGTTTCCCAGAGCGAGGGGTTGTGTAGTGCACATAGGGTGTCAACCACCTCCATACCCACAAGCCCTTGGGGTACTGGGTTTTGTGTTTCTGAGGTGTTCATTGTAGATTCTCTGGTAGTATATGAGATTTTCAGTGAAAAACAAGAATCCACTCTCATATGCTACCAGAGAATCTACACTCAGAACACCACAGAAACAACAGAACCCAGCACCCCATGGGTTAGCAACCCTTCCCCTGGCCAATGTGGGGTCAGTAAAGAGTGGCAAGACGCAAAAGAGCCAATGGGGAACAAGGAGGGAATTGTCAGCAGGTCAGCCCATGATTTAGGTCACCGATCAGAAGGCTGGAAGGGTGGGAAATTCAAAGAGATGTCAAACACAAAATGGAGACTGACTCAGAGATCACCACAAAATGGAGGTCCGAAACAACACAACGTTTTGTAGCCGAAACAGGGACGTTTTGTTTTGTATACAAAACATTTGGATCTGGAAAATGGGTGTTTTGTTTTGTCTCCAAAACACCCGAAACGGGCTGTTTGGGGTTCAAAACGTTTTGTATCCGAAACGTTTCGCACATAACTACTTTTAACAAGTCAGACCATTAGTAGATCTAGCTCAGTATATTCTGTCAGCAGCTCTCCAAGGATTCAGGTAGATGTCTCTCTCAGCCCTATCCGTAGATGCCAGGTAGTGGACCTGGGGCCTTCTGCAAGCATGCAGTTGCTCTTCCACTGAGCCATGGCCCAAATATCTTACAGCAGTCACATGTAGACAGCCATCCAAATGTAAGCCATGGCAGACCTTGCTTAGCAAAGGGGACCATTCATGCTCACTACCACAAGACCAGCTCTCCTCCCTGAAGTGGAAAGACTGAGCAGAAACTGCATTCATTGAACAATATCTGTAGACTGGGGATTATGAGCTACTACCTAAACAGCTGTCAAATTTGATGTGCGGTGGAGAGTTTAAGTTCTTAGCCCCCACCCCACCCATAAACAGCCTACAGTACATACCCATTCCCTGCATCCACTACTCAAGGAGAACCATGCTTGCCATCCCATTTATCTCTAAGGCTATTGTCATTATAGCCAGTAGAGCACACTTTCATGGTTTGTTCCTAATCTCTTCATTGCAATGTAGAGATCCCCAGCAATTTTATCTGCACTGGCCGAAGATCACACCTCTCTATGACAGACGGACAGACAGGCAGGCAATCAGTACTCACATAGTCAGGATTCCAGTCATTTAAGTTATTATGCCAACGCAACTGATCCCAAACGAATTACTAATTCATTCTGAGAATATGCCTTGTTGTAAAAGGTTTCCTAAGGTTCAAGCCTCCTAAAACAGCATACCAAATGTCTTACTACACAGAAGAAACAAAATCCACACAAGGATGACAGGTATCCATGTTGGTCCATAAGAAAAAATCCAGAAACCAAGGTATGGTGACACATTGATTAGAACCAATGAAAGTATCACAAAGCAGTCAACAAGCTCTTAATGAACTCTTTATCAGACTAGAGGCCCATTTACACATTATGTTCTGTACACAACTGTACAGTCATACAGCATAATGTCTGAATCAAGCTTAGACGTTAGCCTCATTCACACGTTCTTTTTATCTTGATTATCTTTTAACTGACCAAAATGACCTGAGATCTTATTATGTGGCTAAGTACTGTCTAATAGCCAGTAAAATCCACCAGGAGTTCATTAAGAATCATTGTTAGATGGACTTATGGTTCAAATTATGTTGATTCCAGGGGAGTAACCACCATGGAGCAAGGGGGGGGGGACAAAGGTCCCTGGGTTGTGAACCCCCCAGGGCACCCCAAAATCCAGCCAGTGGGAAAAAACACTGGCTGACTATGAGGGGGAGACAAGCAGTGCTTCCGGGCCCAATGCTGGCTACTTCAGAAGTCAGCACTGGGCCCAGAAGTACTGCTGGTTGGTCTCTCCAACCACTTTGTTCACAAGTTGGGTGATCCTTTTCTCTCCCTCATTCGTGCTTCTGACATCGATTCAGAGGTCATGGCTGATGTGGGGGCCACGACAAAGGCAGGAAGCAGGAGGGATAGCCATGAGACTTCCTTTACTTCTGGTTGATTCTATAGAGGGGAAGACGGGATCTCAAGATGGTCCTGCTATTTTTGATGGTGGTCTCCTGTTCCTTACAAGATATAGTTACCCCCTTAGAACAAAAGTGAAATGGAATGCTAATCCTGGAAGAAATCATCAAGGGATAGGCTGTTCTTTATAATGAATAAAAGACCCCCTAAAGACCCCCTAAAGAGGTCCTGAAAGTGCATTTTGGCACCTGCTTCCGGCTGAACTTCTGTATCTGCTTTCAAGTTGTAGAACAATGACTTTGTAAATGTGCAATACATATTCCACGAGAGCTGATCTGTGTTGTGACACTTCTCATATGAGTAAAGACAGGAGATCTCACGGCTACTTCATCGGTGAAATATATCTCCTCTCAGTACACATAAAGATATATGTCATAACAAGAGATCAACCATCATACAATTCTGCTTTTCTGTATCGAGCACATGAGCATAAATAGTGTTGATTGCTGACAAGAGCTCAGAGGGCGGAGAAGGAAATCCCCTGGCATTTCAGGGGGCAAAGATACATCTTTGAAAAGGAAGATGCCAGTTTGTGCATTCTCCTTCCAAACCTTGGGCTCCAGGACTGCTTTGAAAGTTTCTGGAGAGGTGATCACTGCATTAAAATTTGGGCCTAAAATGAAGAAACCTCATTCAGTGGTGCCAGTATAGATTAGTACATGCAGCTAAATGCAGGCAGAGCAGATGAAGGCAAGTGCCGACTTTATTAACTTTAAATCAAGTAATTAAGGTAATGGCTGCCTTTAAAGTACTAGGCATCAGCTGAATTTACTGCAGGACAATCAGAGGAAGGATAACAGAGGAGGGAGGAAGAGCTATCCTTACGTAGCGCAGGACCAAACCTGTCATCTTGATCTGAATGTATGAATCGACCGTATACCACTGTATATTCTGTACTGAAATACTGTGTCCGAGTACTAATCCCATGCGTGGCAGCTCTTGCAAGATTTTATGAGCAAAGGGAGGGGGGAGAGGAATGTGAGTGGACAGTGAGAGAAAGCAGTGGCCAGGCCGGCCATGGGACGGTGAGAGGAAGCGGTGGCCAGGCCAGCCACCGGGCAGCAAGAGGATGTGGAGGCCAGGCCAGCCAGCTGCCAGCCAGCGAAAGGAAGTGGGGGCTATGCCAGCCAGCTGCTGGGCAGTGACAGGAGCGGCAGCCAGGCCGGCTGTCGGGGGAGAACAAACTGGGGCTGAAGGGAGTGGGGAGAATCCGCTGGGGCTGGGGAGGAGAATGAACTAGGGCTGAAGGGAGCGGGGGAATGGCTGATGGGATGGGGGGAGAGGCAGGGAGAACTAGAGGTGCAGATGCTCTGTGCCAGGTCAGCTAGTATTCATGGTTTATTGAAATGAATACTATTTACAGAGGCAAGTGCTGGCTGCTTTTCAGTGCTCTTGCTGCTGGCTGCTTGTTAGCCTCGCTTCTACTCCAGGACTGGGATACAAGTAACAAAAGCCCCATTCAAAAGCTGACCTGGATCTAGGAATGGATTAACCAAAGAGCCCACATTTTAAAAAGGACATTGATGAACTGGAAGAGGGCAACCAAGATGCTGAGGAGTTGGAAACCAAGCCCTATGAGGAACAGGTGTAGGAGCTGGGCATGTTTAGCCTGGAGAAGAGAAGACTAGGTTCATGATTGCTATCTTCAAATATCTGAAAGCCTATCACAGAGAGGAAGGAATGGCCTTGTTCTCTGTGGCTCCTGAGGGGAGGGCTAGAACCAGTGTGCTAAAATTGCAAGGAAACAGATTTAGGCTAGACATTAGGATGAATTTCTGGACTGAATCTATGAGTTTCTACATGCAAAGCATGTGCCCTACCACAGAGCTATAGAATCCCCACAGACCTGTTATAACCCCTTCATAACCAACTTGTTTTTTCCAATCATTTTTGGAGAACTATTGGAAACAGGGAGTGGGAGGTCTGGCTGTGGGCGATCCTGCATCCCCTCCTTAATCCTGTTGCCTTCACCACAAGGACAGTGTTTGTCTGCAGGGGCGTGCATTAACTGGATTTTGCATTTTGTTTCGAGCTTGAAACAAAATAGAGATGGCCAAAATATTTCATCGAAACAGCAGTTGAACCGGTTGTTTCGACAGAACAAAACCCGAAATGTTTCAAGTGTTTCAGCCATAGGGAAGAATGGGGAAACTCGAAACTTCCCATTGCTCCCCATGGGTAGCTCCAAGAGACACCAAAGTGGTTTGGGTGGTAGGGCATGATGGGTGCTACCTAACATCCAACCCACAACAGAAATGGGCAAGCAAGTCATTTTAAACAATTTTTTAACCTTTCCCCAAGATCCTATGGGGGTTTGAGGAAAAGGTTACAAAATTGTTTAATATGGCCTGCTTGCCCATTTCTTTTGGAATTTGGATGGTAGGTAGCACCCATCATGCCCTACCACCCAACCCTCTTTGGTTTCCCTAGGAGCTACCCATGGGGAGCAATGGGGTGTTTCGAGTTTCCTCATTGTTCCCTATGGCCAGAACAAGCTGCACTCACTTAGAGTACACATATATTTTGCACTGCAATTTGCAATGAAGTTGTAATGAAGTTGCAACTTCACATTGAAAAACACTGCAGAAGCACACAGTAAAAGGGAATCTGTCCCTCCCAACACAGAACACACATTTCAAACACAGTCTAAAAATGGCCAAAAAAGAATCACTGATCCAGAATCCACTGCCAGCCACAGTGCCTGCACTGCAATAATGTCATTGGCACAAATTGCTCTCTTACACACAATTATGGCTCCTTACTGCCTAGCATTGCAACAGCTGCCACAGCAGCACCTTTAGCAGCAAGCATAGCCATAAGCTCCATTAAAGCAACTTCAGCCAAATTTTGACTGAGAACACTGTACAATGTAGATTGTCTAGCAGACCAGAGCAGTGAGTAAAGCACAAGTTAGTCTCAAGGCCATAGAGCTCATCACAGCAATAACCAGGAAATATTACACACACACACACACACACACACACACACACACACACAGCTGCCACTGTCCATTTCTCACCACAACACTATCTCACAAAGAAACCAAACCACAATTCAAGGAAGGCAGTCACCCATGTTCTGAGTTCCATAAAAACCAGATAGTTATAGCAGCAATAGCACAGCATATTATACTCAGTGCTGAGAAAACCACAGCACTGGTTTTTGTTGATTCACATTTCATTGATTCCTTCCTCCTCTCCTGATGTATCCTCTTCAAGAGAGGCACACTATAAGGCCTCCCAGTCCCTTTGAATACATTTTGAAACTCCTTCCTTTTGGGCTCACCCTCCCTCCTTCCATGACAACACTTGATTTGCATTTAATTAATTAATTAATTAATTAACATACTGCCTGCCAGCCACTTAATGGCACAGCAGGGAAATGACCTGATTATCAAGCCAGAGGTTGCCGGTTTGAATCCTCTCTGGTATGTTTCCCAGACCATGGGAAACACCTATATCGAGCAGCAGCAATATAGGAAGATGCTGAAAGGCATCATCTAATACTGCACGGAACGAGGCAATGGTAAATCCCTCCTATATTCTACACCAAAACAACCACAGGGCTCTATGGTCACCAGGCGTTGAAACCGACTTGACAACACACTTTACTTTATATACTGCCTGACGCCAAAGGCTCCAGATTTGTATGATAGCAAGCCAACTAATCAGCAAGGTGATTACAAGCCAGTTGGAAGCCAGAAAACCAATCAGCAAGGGGAAAAACAAGCATCCAAAATGGTGCTTGGAACATCGAAATGTTTTGAATCAAATTGGGGTTGTTTTGTTCCGAGCTTGAAACATACCCTTTATGTATAGGGCATTTTGTTTCAAGCTTGAAATGCTCGAAATGGCCCATTTTGAGTCAAAACGTTTCAACGTCGAAATATTTTGCATATCCCTAAAACACTGTGCTCAGGATGAGTGAGGGTTGGGGTTAAAGAGTACATCAGCACAAGGGTGGGGCTTACAGGTATGGTCTCATGGATGTTGTGCTCAGGTACAGCATCTATGAGCAGACGACTGATTGAACAGGTTCTTGGTAGATATAGGTGACTGAGGTGAGGTTACTCTATTTTTGTACATCCAAAATATGTGAGACCTAACAAATTCATTGTGCTCGCAGTATAATACATTTTTAGCCTACTTTCCAGTAGGCTTATGAAATCACCCGACATTCTGGAACCAGCGTGGTGTAGTGGTTAGAGTGCTAGACTAGGACCGGGGAAACCCGAGTTCAAATCCCCATTCAGCCATGAAACTAGCTGGGTGACTCTGGGCCAGTCACTTCTCTCTCAGCCTAACCTACTTCACAGGGTTGTGAAAGAGAAACTCAAGTATGTAGTACACCACTCTGGGCTCCTTGGAGGAAGAGCGGGATATAAATGTAATAATAATAATAATAATTCTGTGCATGTACGTTTATGTCCATGTGTTCCCCACCATCAACTTCTCAGCGCCTGGACCAGTATGAACCAAATCGGGTATAGTTGTAGGTACACATAGGGACACCTCAACGGCATTGTTTGTGATTATGTCATCCACCCTGATCCAAGATGGCGGACGTGTGGACGTGTGAAATAGCGCGGTGTGTGATGATGTCATTCACTCCAAATCAAAATGGCAGTGAACATCTGAGGCACAAGCTAAATTGTGGACTACCTAACCCATTTGAACTAAATTGGGTACAGCTGCAGTAAGTGACACACAGGGACATCTCAATGCATAGTTTGTGATGATGTCATCCACACCAATTCAAGTTGGCTGATGCATAAACTTTTGAGGGGCAAGTGGGCTAACTTGTGAACCACTTAACTGATTTGAACCAAATTTGCTGCAGCTGTAGGGACACATAGGGACAACTCAGTGGTGTGGTTTGTGATTTTGTTATCCACCCCAATTCAAGATGTCAGATGTGTGAACGTTTGAGGTGCAAGTGGGCTAATTCGTGGACTGTGTAACTGATTTGAACCAAATTGGGTACAGTTGTAGTGAGTGACACACAGGGACACCTCAGTGGCGTAGTTTGTGATTATATCATCCATCCTGATTCAAGATGGAGGAAACAAACTTTTGAGGCACAAGTGAGTTAACTTGTGAAGCACTTAACCAATTTGAACCAAATTCCCTACAGCTGTAGGGACACATAGGGACCCCTCAATGGCATAGATTGTGATGATGTCATCCACCCCAGTTCAAGATGGTAGACATGTAAACTTTTGAGGCACAAGTGCACTAACTTGTGAACAGTCTAATTGGTTTGAACCAAATTTGCTACAGTTGAATGGACACATAGGGATGCCCCAATGATGTAGTTTGTGATGATGTCACCCACCACAATCCAAGATGGCAGATACATAAACCTTTGAGGCACAAGTGCACTAACTTGAGGACTGTCTAACCGATTTGAACAAAATTTGGAACAGCTGTAGTGAGTGACACACAGGGACATCTCAATGGTGCAATTTGTAATGATGACATCCACCCCAATCCAAGATGTCAGACACATGAACATTCGAGGCACAAGAAAATTAACTTCTTGACCTTGATTTGCACCAAACTTAGTCCAGATGTAGAGACAGTGAAAGGAAAGTAGGCTGATTAGTTCTTACTAGAACAACTTGTATATTTCTGAGTTCTATCAACATTCTAAGTAGTTTTGCACTAAGCAAAATAAAATTTTACTCAACATTTTTTTAAAATGGTGTGGGAGTTTGTTTTGAATTGCATGCATATATGCAGAATATGCTGCCCCCTTTTACCTTTTCAATTAAAAGTATATTTTATCAAATTATTAGCAGCCAAGATTATTACTGTATGCAATGCCAGGAGGTTGCTATGGAGTGGTAAGATGTTGCTATGTGACTTTGATGTGAAAAAGCAAAATCATAACTGCGATATCGATTAGATTGGGGGAAATCTCCTAATGTCTTCATCCCCCCCCCCAACTAAAAAGGAGGAATGGAACATTACACTTTGGCACCTCTAACTTTTTTTTGCCATATCACAATTAGGAGAATGTTTCATTTTGCAAGCAAAATATATTTGCCCCAGGGCAGCAAGATCAGCCTTGGGGAAAAACATTCTTCAGACTGCATGAAGCAGAAAGAGCTGGTGTTTGGTGCAGCAACAGAATCCAGCCATCCCATCTCACTCACTAGGCATTCAGAACTGTTTACTTTTAGTAGTAAGAACAATATTCTTGTTGAAAAGTGATGGGATGGCATAGGGCTGTGTGGGGCCCCTTCCCCTCAAGGGGGAAGCATCACATCATAGGGCTGTGCTCTTCATTGTAAGGCCCAGGGAGGCAATGGTGGCCCCCATCAACCCTAAGTGCATCTCCCAGACTAATTGCTTATTGGGCTTGTTTGAGCTTCGGCAGAAGCTGAATACTCTGCACAGTCCCCTTGGCATCATGTAGAGGCAACCATTCCCACCATGCAGTGCTGTGCTTTGCCCAGTGCTGGGGTGGTGGTGCTCTTTTAGGAAAGTGGAGCCTTCTTGAGCCCCTGCACCATCTTGGAGGGTGTGCACAGAGCACTGGGACATGTGTTGCTTCCCAGTGCTTTCCTCCTAGAGTTTTTAAACAAAGACTCCATCTCCCTTAAAGGGCTCTCCCAGCACTGAGAAAACTGCAGAGGCCAGTACAGTGGGAGATAGCTCTCACATTGAAGGGTTGTTTGTTTGTTTGTTGCCAAAGTGGCTCCCACTTGAAAATTAGTGAAGATCACTATTATGAGGCTGGAATCCTGGCCAGGTAGCATGAAGTAAAGAGCACAAAGAGGCAACTGTGAATGGTTAGACTGTGAAGGCCCTTTCTCCCATTCTACAGCCAAATGGACATCCAGAGGCTCTGGTCCTTTCTTATGCTTCTCCCTCTCAGCGAGCCAGTGATTGCATTTATTCCAACTCCTTTGTGTTTGCATTGGATCCACCTTCCACTCCCTTCACGCTGGTCGGTTAATGGATGTAGGCTGGGGTTGGTCCAGCAAATACAGGTCTTCACCTTCCCTTGCTTTCCACTCACTAGCATCCATACCTGGTTCCTTCATTAACCCTTCTGTGTATTGTTTCCTTTCTTCAGTTGTTTCCTGTCGATGATCACAGGCTGTTTAATTCTAGCCCTGTTCACCCCTCACACATTTAATGAATATGAAAAGGGGAAGCAGGACTGTAGCCTCTGGTCATGCCCCCCTGACCTCCTCAATGTCCATGTATTTCACTTAAATTGGAAAGAGGGCCTGTGAATAAATCACCACTTCCCATTATGTTTTGTGGGTGTTTTAATTTGTTCTGTGTCCCCTCCAGGCACTGTAGGGCTTAAAAGGTAGCAACCTCAGCCAAGTCTGAGATAAAAGTAGTCTGCTGCAGAATTTTGGAGGGAAAGTTCCAATGTGTTGTGATCGATTGTCTCTGGGCAGAGACAGAGGCCAAATTCAGAAGTAACATGAAACCAGAGTTAAATGGAGCAGAGGCTGGAACTCTCTTATGTCTGAATGTGTGCAACCGCAGTTTCGTGGTGAAAGTGACCTGTGGTTTGGCTCACCAAACTCCAATTTGAGCCATTGGTTTGCAGTAAGGTTTGCTACCGAGACCTCCGGTTTGGCCACCAAAGCATTACGTCTGAACCCAGATGCCACCATAACCGCAGTTTCATTCTCTTTTTGAAACCACAGTCATAGAGATGGTGGTGCAGACCCTCCTGGGATCATGCCTGCTCCATGTCAGTGGTGCTTCTCACTGGCTGCCTCTCCGAATACCAGCCCCACCACTCTTGCCACCTATCCAGGAATGCAGTAGCCCAGCAATAGGGAGGCCCAGCCCCTTCCCCAATGGGGGTACCTGTGCAGTCATAAGAACATAAGAACAGCCCTGCTGGATCAGGCCCAAGGCCCATCTAGTCCAGCATCCTGTTTCACACAGTGGCCCACCAGATGCCGTTGGAAGCCTACAGGCAGGAGATGAGGGAATGCCCTCCCTCCTGCTGTTACTCCCCTGCAACTGGTACTAAGAGGCATCCTGCCTTTGAGGCTGGAGGTGGCCTATAGCCCTCTGACTAGCAGCCATTGGCTATAGCCCTCCGACTATAGCCCTCCAACTAGTAGCTGGTCCCTAGGCTTACTCATGAGAAAGGCCGGGCAGCTCGATCAGCATTGCCATCACTGAAAAGGAAGATTCTTCATATGTGATTCTGACGGATGCCTACCCAGAGCAGACCGCACTCAATCAAGGGAATGCCAGGCCATGGGGACACCCCTCACAGCTCATTAGAAGAACTTTTTGTGGGGACAGGGGTATCTGCCACAATCTCTAATGTGTGACAACAGAATAACAACTTCTGCCACAGACAGCTTTCTCACGAGAGTATCAGACCATTGGGGCTCTATATCGAGTTGGGTTGCTCTATGGAGGAAATCCACAGGGACAGGTACCCTGGCAACTGCTCTCCCTGTCTTGGGGACTGCCACCAAATAGCTGTTAAAGCATGCCCCCTGCCAGTTGATCAGCCCATGTGGACATGTGCACCCTTGCTTGTGTCCTGAAATGGTGACCCCACTCCCCTGTGATCGCTGGAAATTGACGCTCCCCTCTCCTGCGAATCCCTGCACTGGCAGATCTGCATACGGCACAAAGCCAGACCTAACCTGGGAATTGTGAATGGGAGTAAACATTAATCCCCACAACTGGTGTTCTCTCTGTCCATTCACGTGGGCAGCCTCTGATACATGGAAAGCCAAAATCTCCTTTGGTTGTGTGAAAGGCTTCCCAGGGGAGGAGGGGATTGCAGTGCAAAAATCCTCTCCTTTACCAGAGAGAGTGGGTCCCCACACAAGCTCATAAGCATGCCGTCTGACAGAAGACCTAGGGTAGACGGGCTCTCCCATGAGAGGAAAACCCCTCAGCAGCAAGCTGCCAAGGGAGCAGGAGTGTGGTTTAGTCTGCATGCACTGCTTTGCCAGGGTGAGTCCTCGCAAGAGCATCCTAGGTCATGGCAGGACAGATCCTCCCCGGATCCTTTGCCCTCCCTGATATACATTTTCCCTCCTGGCAAGTCATAATTTCCCCTTCCCTTTCCTGAGCAACAGGGAAATAGTGCCGGTGCCATTGCTGTCAGAAGAAGCACTGGCATGGCATGGCATTTAAAGGGATTTACATGTCCTTTCCATGCCGAGTATGGACGGTAGGGATGTGCAAACTGGTTCAAATTTGAACTGGTTCGGTTCGATGGTTCGAATATGAACCGAACCAGGCATTGGGTTTGACCTGAAAGTTCAAATTTGAACTGAACTAAACCTGGTTTGTTTCGAGCCAGTTCGAGCCAGTTCAAGCCTCCAAAACTGGGTTGGGTGGTAGGCACCCATGGGTGCCAACTACCACCCAAACCAATCAGACACTCTTATGATTTTAATGAATTTTTGAAAGTTTTATTTTTATTGCCCATTATTCCCTATGTGGAGTACCTAGAGGCAAAAAACTGGGGTAGGTGGTAGGCACCCTGGGGCACCTACTATCCACTGAACAGCGAAGCAATCAAAGACTCCTGCAATTATTTGTGAATTGTTGAAATGTTTTTCATTTTTTTATTCCTTACATGGCCCTTGCATGTAAAGTGTCATGTGGGAACTGATGGTTCCATTGATGCATTGGAACATTTGTATGCCCTGCTTGGTTTGGAACTGAAATTTATCTGAAGTGAAATTCAAAAGAGAATTTCAGGATTCCTCCAAAGAGGAACTGCTATCATCCAAGGAGAATGGATGAATTGTTTGCTATCATCCAAGGAGAAACATACAATAATTTTCTCAGACCGTTTCTCCACATCTTTGGACCTACCAGTGCAACTGATGTATGCATCACCATGGGAAGAGTCAGAGGGAGGGAAAACATTAGGGGTGTGCAACAAAAGAAAGAAAAACACTATTTTCCTGATTCCATTTGTTTGCGTTATTAAAGCCTGCATTCATTAAGGCTATTCTCATGACCAGACAAAGCCGGGCTAAGGAAGCCCAGACCAGTTTTGGCTGGTCGTGTGCAGCAATGGGGGCCACGTGGCTCCTGGGGGTGGCTCAGTGGCAAGCCTGCTTATGAAGCCTGCCGCTTAACCCGGGTTAAAAGCCTGAAAACTGGGTTAAAAGATGGTGAGCTGGCTGGTTTAGCAGGGTGAGCGGGGTAAGCTCTCCCCGCACACGAGCAGGGAGGGAGCCCTAGGTGGCTGGATCGGGTGGCCACACGATTGCCGGCTCCGTGACGGAGCCGTGGAGGCTGGGGAGCTCGAGGGCCGCGCGGCCCCCGGAAGCTCCAGTATGCCCTGCGCAAGCATGCAAGACATACTGGGGAGACCCCCCGGAACTGGGAGGCGGCTTTTCACCTCCCCTCCGGGGGTCTCCTCATGAGTAGCTGCGGTGCAGAGCCATGACAGGGCTACTCACGATCAGAAAGTCCAGGTTTGCAGACCGCTCATTCCGCAAACCCAGGCTAAGGGCAGAGCTAAAAAAGCAAGCTAGCTGCTTGTAAGCCACCAGTGTGTCGCTCTGGCATGGTTCTGTAGCCTCCTTACTGGGGGCTAACCCCAAGGCACTGCACACTTGAATTGTGCCTAATGGGACTCCCGGAGGCCGGGAGGCACCTGAACCCTGCAGCTCCAACCGGCTCCATGACGGAGCCAGTAATTGTCTGGGTGGCTGATCTGGCCGCCCAGGGAGGGTTCTCTGCTTGTCTGCGGGTCAGGCCCACTCTTCCCACAAACCTCCTTTCAGCTCTACACACTGCTCATGTGTAGAGCTTCATTGTTTTATTCATAGGGAAAACTCACTTTCATTTGGGAACAATGTTGTCTGTTGTAATATGGGGGCTGGGTGGAATTTACCTTTTGCAGGACAAAAAGTAGCTGTAAAACTATATTTAATGTTTAAAAGGAGCACCAGAGTTCCTTTTGTTGTTCAAGACCGGGCACTGCCATCGTTTCCCCTTTTATGGCCCAAATGGCAATGACTTGGCAGTGTGTGCCTACATTTGCACATTGGATGGCGGTCCTGAATGAAACAAATGCCACATGTGCCATTGGTTCAGTTTGGGAGTTCTCCGCATTGATGTTGTAGTGAATGAAAAATGAACCAAAGGGGCCTGATAATAAATGTGATAAAGAAATGGATCACCTCCAGCCTCAAAGGCAGGATGCCTCTGAGTACCAGTTGCAGGGGAGTAATGGCAGGAGAGAGGGCACGCCCTCAACTCCTGTCTGTGGCTTCCAGCGGCATCTGGTGGGCCACTGTGTGAAACAGGATGCTGGACTAGATGGGCCTTGGGCCTGATCCAGCAGGGCTGTTCTTATGTTCTTATGTTCTAAATACATATAAAGACTCACATACGGTGCAGCACGCACCACCCACAGAGCAGCAGGGTGTGCACACTGGCTTCGTGTGAGTCAAAACTCCGTCCACCTGAACTCAGGATGCCATTGCTACTAATGACTGTGTCATCACTGCAGCGAGTTTCCCATTGGGGATAATGGGAGGCTTGTTGCTGCAGTGATGACACAATTGTTAGTAGTGGCGGAGCTTCTCTGGGCTTGGGAGAAGCGAGCATGCATTTTTTACTTACACAGAGCCTGCTGTGCTCTTCCACGGGTGGTGCATTGTGTTGTATGTGAGCCAAATTGTATAGAGAGACAGACAAAAAGAGAGGGCGGGGGTGCATATATTTATATTTTTAAAATCACCCACCTTCTGTTTTATGTACATCAGTTCTGAGCAAATGGTGCACTTGCATGTGGAGGTTAGGGACGGGGCAAGCAGATGCGATCTGAATCAGCCTCCTTCACATAGTTATTTCTACCCAAATACATACCCAAACAGAATGGACTCAGGGTTAAACCTGCCCTCTCTCCAGAACAACAAAGCCACATCTTAGGTGATGTTTGAAATACTGAGGGAAAGAGAAGATGGCCTTCTCCAAAAGAGGACTGAGGGTCCTCCACCCAGAACCCTTTCATGCTTTCCAAAGTGCAGCTTCAGCATTTCCCCTGCTTGTGCCTGACTTTGCCTTTGACTCTGTTTGCAGTATTTCTTTTTCGATCTGTGACATCATCTTAACCCTCATTGTGGGAGAGGAGGAGGGGGAAAGAGAGAAGGGGGGAGAGGTTGGAGAAAAGGAAAAGAAACTTCCTTGGCAACCGAAATACCTTTAAGTATAACATAATTACCATCTCTCTGCCCCTTCTCCCCCTGCTGGGACTATTCAACAAACCCTACAACATACACTTAAATCTTCAACTTCTCAGAGACGTACACGCAGATGGGAAAGATTTGATTAAAATTACAGTGCTTTAGGTTCAACTTCACCTATTAAGAAAAAAAGGATCTAGTGCCACACTTTTTTTCCCTGAGAAATAACTAGGCCACAGTAATTACAGACAAGGCCCTGCTGAGCATCATGAATAGAATCCCTGGGGTGGTATTTTCCTCTTACCTGTCTATGTAGGGCTGTTGACATCAACATGAATGATAACTGTGCCAGCGTTTTTATTTTCCCCCCATATATATATTTATTATTATTCTTTCTTTTTTATGCTTTTAGAAAAGGAAAGGGAGGAAGGAGGGGGGAGAGAGGAAGGAGAAAATACATTACTTATAAATGTTGTGGTTTACATCTTTCGATGTCAACGATGTTTTTATGTGCTTTTCTTTACATCTTTGTGATTACCTTCCTAAATTATATTTTTAAAAGTGAATTTGGTATTTGAAAACCCTCCGTCTGGATTGGAGAAAAAACAACACACACATTTTAAAAACTGAATGACACTAGCAACTTTTTTGGCACACTCTGAGCAAAGAGACACAATGGCAATTTTGTGGTGGTTGTCTGCAATTTCTGTTAGATTTGGGACGGCCTGTTGCAACATCTGGAGAATAACTCCATTTGTCCTTGTTTTCTAGGAAGAATCCCTCTTTTGGACACCTATCCCTGGTAAATCACTTTCCTGGTGTTGTCTTTTGTGAAGAATTTGGAGATGCATTTTGGAGAAAATTTCTAGAGTCATAACAGGCTGCACTGGCTTCCCTTCCACCCCCAAGCCATTACTGCCTATCCAAATAGTAAATGTTCATAGAATAGTAGAATTATAGAGTTGAATGAAACCTTAGGGGTCTTCTAGTCCAACCCCCTAGGGATATGTGCATTGATCTGAATTTGAATCAATTCATTTTATCTCAAATCTAGGCAATTCGAGGGATTTAAATTTGAATCAAATCACTCCTTAAAAGGGTAATTTGATTCAAATCGATCCAATTCAACAACCGTTTTGGCGCCTTTTAAAAATCATTCTGGCACCCTGATTGGTTGAAAAAGGAGCCAAAACAGGGTTGAATAAATTCAAATTTAAGATGAATCGAACCTGTTTAGAATCAGTTCAATTCAATTTCAAATCAAACTGCAAAATTTGATTCGTGCACATGCCTGCAACCTCCTGCTCAATGCAGGAAACTGCTACATCATCCCTGACAGATTGTTTAGCCTTTGTTTGAAAACCTACAGCAAAAAAGAGCCTGCCACTACATGACACAGACTGTTCCACTGTCAAGCAGCTTTTACACTTAGGAAATTCTTCCTAATGTCTAGCCTAAATCTGCTTCCTTTTAATTTCAACCTATTGATTCTTGTCCTACCCTCATACACAACAGAGAACAAGTGACAGTCCTTCAGCTATCGTATCTCCCCTTAGTCTTCTCTTCTTCAGGCTAAACATACCCAGCTCGTTCAACCATTGCACACAGGACTTGGTTTCCAGACACCTCACTATCTTTTTTGCCCTCTTCTGAACCCATTCCAGTTTATCAACATCCTTCTTAAAATGTGTGGCTCAGAATAGGACACAGTATTCCAAGTGAGTTTTGATGACCACAAAGGAGAGTGGAATGATTAGTTTTTCTGATCGTGACATTATGCCTGTTAAATGCAGCCTAGGATTGCACTATCTTTTAAAGCAGCTTCATCACACTACTGGCTCTGCTTTGACTTGTTCACTAAGGCATCTAAATCCCTTTCACATGTACTTCTGCCAAGCCAGGTCTCTCCCATCCTATACGTGTGCATTTGATTTCTCTTACCCAAATGCAGGACTTTACATTTCTGACCATTGAACTTCACCTTCTTGGTTTTGGCTCAATGTTCAAGCCTGTCCAGATCAGATAAAATCTTGATTCTGTCTTTCAAGGTGTTAGCTATCTGTCTCCCACCCTGATTTGTGTCATATACAAAAATGGTAAGCATCCCTTCTTCTTCCAAGTCATCTATGAAAATGCTGAACAGCACAGTGCCCAGGAGAGAGCCCTGTGGCACTTTACTCAATACTTCTCTCCAGAATGATGTGGAAAGATTAACGAGTACACTCTGAGTACAGTAGTTCAACCAGCTGTGAATCCACAACAGTAGCATTGTCCAACACCACATTTTACCAACGCCAACAAAGATATTGTGGGAAATGTTCTCAAATGCCTTGCTGGAATTAAGCTATATTATGTCTAAAGCATCCCCATGTTCTACTATTAGTAACTATATCAATCTTATCAGATAAGATTTGTCTAGCATAACCTGTTCTTGACAGTGGCATAGCCACCACTGAACTGGGAGGGACAAATGTCTCTAGCCCGTTGAAGTCTAGGGGCCGGTCAAACACCCCTCACTCTCCACCAGAGCACCTCCTTGTCCCTACAATAATATCGAGCTGGTGAATGCTTTGTTAACCAGTTGGGTGCTTCCTTTCTCTCTCTTGCTTCAGCAAGGGAGAGAAAAGAAATGTCCAGTCAATGAAGGAACCACTCACTAACTTGAAGAGGGTGATGAGCAATGCAGCTGTGCCCCAATGCTAGCGATGCCCCTGTGCCAGCATGCTTCTGACGCTGGCGCAAAGCACATAGCCGACATTAGGTGCAAAGGGTACAAAGGTAGCAGACCTTTGGACATTGTGGCTTGGGATGATAGGAGCTGCAGTCCAACAGCATCTGGGGACCCATGTTTAAGAACCTTAACCATAGAAGGCAACTTCCCGACCAACTTAAGGATGACAGTGGGATTCCCAAAGAACAATAGGTGGCATCATGAGAATGCAAATAGCCAATGAAGTATAGGTAGCACTGGAGGGAGATGAGGGAGACATTCACCCCATGACAAGTAGATGGCTTTGTGCCTCCACTTTGTTGCAGGATGTCTGTAATTAATTGAGGAAAAGACACTTTTCACAAATCCAGAGTTCTGTTCAGGCAAGCATGGATGCTGTATCCAGGCCCAGCATTCATGAAAGTGTGCTGGCAAGCCCCACTCCCAAGCTGATGAGCTCTTAAGCCATACCCCTAGACTATCACCGATTGCAACTTTTATCCAGACAAACACTGTACTCGGGGACAGCCAGATGTAGCTTAAAAGTGAGGCTATCTGGCACCCTCCTGTAGATAGTGTACCTGGGCACAGCAACCATGCTTGCCTGAATGCGTCAAGGGGCCAGAAGAAGGCTTCAAAACCTCCGCCCTCTGGCTGCCTTTGGACTACAGCTATTATTAATTTATTGTATTTATAGATTGCCCGATAGATGTATCCCTAGGCGTTTTAACTGTAACATGGTTTAACCATTAAAACAGAGCAAAAACCACCCAGATACACAGGTTTGGGGTGGTATAAAAACAGGTTTGGGGGGTATAAAAATGTGTTCAATGAATAAGTAAATAAGTAAATGCCTCTGAGGAAGTTACAGGGGAGTAACAGCAGGAGGGAGGACAGGCCCTCAACTTGTGCTGGATGCCTGTAGGCTTCCAGCAGCATCTGTGGTCCACTGTGTGAAACAGGATGCTGGACTGGATGGGCCTTGGGCCTGATCCAGCAGGGCTATACTTATGTTCTTATGTTCTCAAATATATGAAACAGTTGTATAGAGTAAAAATAGCAATTAAAACAGTTTAAAATATTTTTTAACGAAAAGCCTGAGAAAACAGGTGCGTGTCTTTTTAAAGGCAGCCAGAGAGGGAGAAGCTCTTATGACAGAGCGAGCGTTCCAAAGCTCTGGGGCAACCCTAAAGAAGGCCGGGTCCCGAGTTGCCATCGCTACCATCATCCCCAGCCACAGTGACCAATAGTCAGGGATGTTGCAGCCCAACATCTGCAGGAGGGCTGATGTTGTGCAGCTCTGGGCTAGAGAGTTCTCCATTATCCTCATCAGTCAACTGACTGAAGAGAGCATCCGTGGATTATGCAAACAGCAGTCCCTCATAGCCTCACTTTTATGTCCAGGATGGACACATTAATGTGAAATATACCATTATTATTTTTTCAGAAATGTGACATATGGAACAAAGCTCAACCCCCACCCCACCCAAGATATGCATTTCCCCCAGCACTGCCAGTACAAAGACAAAAAGGGCTATACTATTAAGCTGCAGAAAATAGAAGGGCGTGTAAGGAAGAGAAAGACTTTAAGAGCAATTAAACAGTGAGTCAACAAATCTCCTCATTCTAAACCTTCCTGCAATAAACTGTGATTTCCTTTTCTTCTTGAGCTACTGCCTCTCTATGTAGAGATTATGACCGGAGCAAGATTTCAGGAGCAGAATCTAAACAAGGGTTGGATTTGCCTGTGGAGCATCAAATATTGTTTATGAATATCCTGCCTTTCTTAAATGCTAGAACATGCATAGATTTCTCAGACAGGTTTCCCACCCAACCATTGGCCTGGGTCATATGTAACGGGAAACTGAGATCTCTTCTCCTCTGGTCCCCAAACCTGAATGTATGAACTGGGGAATAACAGTTGATAAATAATAATATTTATTATTATTATTATTATTATTATTATTATTATTATTATTATTAGAAGGAAGCCCACACAGCCTGCCCCCCTGCTTCTCTGCAGTTTCTCTGACTGCAGAGAGACTTCTCTCCTGAATGTAGAAACATGTACGGGAG
This sequence comes from Hemicordylus capensis, assembly GCF_027244095.1. Taxonomy (NCBI): domain Eukaryota; kingdom Metazoa; phylum Chordata; class Lepidosauria; order Squamata; family Cordylidae; genus Hemicordylus; species Hemicordylus capensis. The sequence continues at coordinate 28,674,292 of NC_069657.1, read as the reverse complement.
ACCAGTGGGGGGAGGGAGGGTGCAGCGGTGGGTCCAGTTCTGCATTATGTATGACCCAGGCCACAGACTAGATCCAGACTTGCTTAACATTACCAAGGTGACTGTATCACATGTCTACAGGCTATAGCCCCGAGTATCCAGTCATAGCTACACCCATGGTCAACTTCATAAAGTGAGGAAATGCACTAGTTTTGAGAGTCAAAGCCTTCCTTAATTTCTCAAAATTCTGCTGTCAAAGTAACACATTTTATAGCCAAAAGCACCTGACAAGAAGTTATCAGTCTTCATGAGTCAGTAGGGCCCGGCCAGCCTTCTGATGAAACAGGGTAAAGCAGTCAGCTTCAAGTGACAGATTATAGGTAGGGGTGTGCAAACAGGTTCGAGTTCAAATCGACTCGACATTGAACATGGCCAGTTGAGGGTTCAGTGTTGAACCGGCCAAGAACGGAACCTGCCTCTGTTCTGCTCAATCCCAAGCCGAACACTCCCGGCCAGTTCAGGGGTTCTACCTTTAAAAAATGTGGTTTTTTTGTTTTGTTTTTTTAAACCTATCTGAAAATTACCACCTCCAGGGGCACTGACTCAGCCACGTGGGGTTGCCAGAGGATCCCCCTCCCTCCATCAGCCTCCCCCGGTGTCATTACAGCCCAGTTCGGGTGGTTTTTGGAGAATTGAGGGCCTCTGTGTAGTTGCGGGGGCCATTTTGAAGGGTGCCGCACATGCACAATGGGCATTGTAGGCCTGTTCCTTGGGACAACTCAGCACCCTCCCTGTGGATAGCCTGCAGAGGAAGGAAGGTAAGACCCTGTTCTAGATGGGGTTACACTTCCCCAAAAGGAACAGGTACGCAGTCTGAAAGTACTTCTGGATCCACACCTCTCCCTGGTATATCAGGTTGAGGTGATGGCCAGGGGTGCTTTCTATTATCTTTGGCTGATACACCAGCTGTGTCCGTTTCTTGAGATGAATGACCTCAAAACAGTGGTACATATGCTGGTAACCTCCAGACTTGACTTCTGCAATACGCTTTACGTGGGGCTGCCTTTGTACATAGTCCAGAAACTGCCTTTGTACATAGTCCAACTACCATAGTTGGTACAGAATGCAGCGGCCTGGTTGGTCTCTGGGTCATCTTGGAGAGACCACATTACTACTTTGCTGATAGAACTACACTGGCTGCCAATAGGTTTCCGGGCAAAATATAAAGTGCTGGTTATAACCTATAAAGTCCTAAATGGCTTGGGCCCTGGGTATCTAAGAGAACGTCTTCTTCATTATGTCCCCCACTGCCCACTGAGGTCATCTGGAGAAGTCTGTCTCCAGTTGCCACCAGCTCAACTGGTGGCCACACAGGGACAGGCTTTCTCGGTTGCTACCAGTTTCCCAGGTTGAGGCAGTGGCCAGGAGTGCTTTTTATCAGCTTAAAGCGGTAGTACATATGCTTGTAACCTCCAGATTTGACTTCTGTAATGCACTCTATGTGGGTCTGCCTTTGTACATTGTCCGGAAATTACAATTGGTACAGCATGCAGCCGCCAGATTGGTCTCTGGGACAACACAAAGAGAGCTCATAACAGTGACGTTATGATTAAAAGAACTGCACTGGCTGCTGATGTTTCCAGGTGAAATACATAGTGTTGGTTATTACCTATAAAGCCCTTAATGGCTAGGGCCCAGGGTATTTAAGAGAGCGCCTTCTTTGTCATGAACCCTGCCACCTTTTACGATCTTCTGGAGAGGTGCGGTTATGGTTGCCGCCGGTGGTGAACAGGGACCAGGCTTTTTCTGTGGCTGCCCCAGGGCTTTAGAATATGCTCTCCACTAAAATAAGAGCATCTCTTTCTCTGTTTGTTTTCAGGGAGACCTTCAAGACTCACCTGTTCTCACAGGCGTTTAAGTAGAATTGATTTTAATAATTTGTTTTAATAACTGTTTTATGTGATTGTTTTTATTGTGTTGTGTAGATTTTAATCTGTGACTTTTTATATTATTTTTAATTTTGTACAGTGCCTAGAGATGTACATATCAGGGGGTATAAAAACATGATTGATTGATAGATAGATAGATAGATAGATAGATAGATAGATAGATAGATAGACAGATGTAGCTGTACTCATCATATAGGCCTATTGGCAGAAAATCCCAAGAACTCTTAAAGAATCTTTTTACCCATTCACCTTTTTAGCAATTTCGTTCAGAGAAGGGAAGTTGCTTACCAATGCTGGGTGCTCCCAAGCAGTTTCACCGTTATCATGATAATAGGTTTGTGTACATTGTAGAATCAGACTGCGCCGATCCAGCTGTCTTTAGCTCACATTAATCACACCCTTTTATTCAAAACAGTATAACTCTGATCTAACCCAATTAGGCCTGTGATGTTTAGAGAAAGAGATTAATATAGCTCAGGAAAGCATAACCTTTGCCCGTAGAAATGTCTTAAGATAATGAGTTTGATTCAGTGGGCTGGATTCAAAGAAAGGTGTGTTTTGCAAGTAGACATCTATTTGTAGACACTAAATCAGCAGGAAAATAAGTGTGTTCAGGCAGACAAGACTCAGCCATAATGTGTGCGTATGTGTGTGTGTGTGCGCGCGTGTGTGCATGTGCACACCCATGTCAAAGAGGCAGAATTTGAAGTGTGGTGTGTTTCCTTTGATTAAAAAAAAATACCCTGGTATCTCAGTGCTTAAAAACATTAACATAGTAAAAATAGTGTTTAACTGCACATATTTTTTTCTTCTGTAGTAAAAGGCTTTGCAGTTAAATACCACCACCATTGCACAGGCATGCGATCTATGGAAAGTGCAAATCTGACATATACTAAGGCAGTTCACATGATCGGTACTTGGGTAGGAGATGCATCCTACTCAAGTTTAGGAGCTGTGCATGCTCCCATTTTGTGATTGTCTGTTAGTGTAAAACAAGATAGGTGGTGTTTGCTAAGTAGGGTAGGAGCACGCCCTATCCAAATTTCATCCCCAGCTTCAGGAGGAAAAACCATCCTATCCAGCTGAGGCTAAGCAAATGATCAAGCTCCCTAACTCCTACCTTGTTTGACACTCACAGATAATCTCAAAAAGGTTAAAAATACACAGTTCCCAAACTTGGGTAGGACGTGTCTCCTACCCAAGTACCGATCGTGAGAACTTCCCTTCTGACTTCTAGCCCCACAGCCATTTATATTGGACAATGAATTTGATTTTATAAAGCTCTATAGCTGAGAGATCTTTCATATCAGAAAGGATTCTCTTATATAGCTTGTGTTCTTGTAGACTTTATGGAGAGCCTGAAGTGCCAACTGACAATGGGGACACACTGGATGTTATCCCAATGGTGTGGAAGGACATTGCTTGTGCAAGGATGTTGTTCAGGCAAGTTCCATTATGTCAAAAGCTTGCATTGCAGACTAGTGTTGTGGTACTGTAAACTGGCATGTGTAAAGAAAAATGTTCAGTGAACACAGGCTGCCCAATGGGGAGAGAGCCAGGGGAATCACCCACTGGATCCAGGGCTGAGGAATCCATACATCTCCTGCCTCCAATTCACTTCTCTCCCTCCACCCAGATCTATGGCTATAACAAGGGTTAATTATGTCACTGCCTGACAGCATGTGCCATCTCTTTGGCAGGGCCAGTGGGGGCCATTGATGGAAGGAGGGCAGGCAAGGGGCAGAGGCTAGCAGTAGCGGCAGAGGGAGTGGAAGCCACCACAAAATCTGGCTGCAGGCTGCCCCCCCCCACATTGCTACTTTATTTACAAGTGTGTACTGGACTGCAGTAGGCTTATCTTATTGGTGTTCATTAAGAAACATGTGAGACTGAACTTTCATACCCACCAACAGCACTATAGCCTCAGCAACATATATATAAATGGAATCATCAGGGGCGGAGCTAGCACTGGGCGAGCGGGTTCAAAGAACCCGGGCCGCTATCAATCAGGGGCCATGAGTACGGCTGCAGACATGCCCCCCACGTCTGATGTCAGATGTGGGGGGTATTATTTTGGTCCGTGCGGCCCTGTTTGGAACCGAAATTGGTCCGCCCTGTGTTGGCAGCGCAGCCAGAGTGACTCTCCCTGCCTTAAAGGCAGGGAGAGCTGCTCCTGGTCTCACTGCCAATGGAGCGGGGCCAATAGGTCTCCCTCCCAAACTGGGCCGCACAGCTCCTTTTAGGAAAGAGATCAGCCTGCACTGCATTGGCAGTGTGGCCGGAATGGCTCTCCCTGCCTTTAAGGCAGCGAGAGTTGCTCTGGCCCATGCTGTCCAACGCAGCGCAGGCCACTTTCCCTTCCAAACCGGGCCACTCAGCCTCGTTTGGGAGGGAGACCACGTCCCCTACGTCTGATGTCAGACGTGTGTGTGGTGGGGAGGGGGACACGGGTGGTCTCACACAGGCTGCCACCAGCCTCCCTACGCCGCTGAGGATTATTCATCCCAGAACTTTGCGTGGGTCCAGAGACAAACATTAAGCCTTTTCTTAAGCACATATACTCCTTTTTTACAATGGACGATCAGCTTTAACACACGCTCAACTGAAGTTCTTATGGGGGGTGGAAAATGCGTTTCTGAAACCTTGGAAAGCTGCTGCCAGTCATTGTAGATAATACTGAGCTAGATGGACCACGTGTCTGACTCAGTAGAAGACAGATTCCCCATGTTCTCCACATTTCGTATAAAAAACTGCAAAAGCATAACTTCAACCCAAGCCAAAAGTCTTCTGGGGAAGTGTGATCTTAATGGATCTTCTTAATGCCTAAAGAGAAGAAGCTTGGGAGACCTCTCTAGGGAGAGAATTCCACAACTTGGCTTCTATCACTGCAAAAGCCCTCCACCATAGAGCCAAAAGCCAGACCTCCTAATGAAGACTTGTACAATCAACATTGATGTGGAGGTACAAGCAAGGAGGTTTATCACTCCATCTCCAAAGGGACAATAGGCTGAGATCTGAATTCTATGGGATAGCTGAAGTGTATGGAAAACCTAATGTGGTGAAAAGGACTGTTTTTGAGAGAGGAAACCTAATTTCCAAACAATCCTTTCATTTGTAATTTGTAATCTCTCTGTAAAATTTTTTTGTGTGTGTGTTTTTGTGTTTGTGCAGGGTGAAAAGTTCTTAGAGATCTTTCTGCTCAGATTGGGGTGTGTGTATGTGTGCAATTCAAAACCCCTGAAATGGGGGCCATTTCAGCAGTTTTTTGAGGGAAAGGGTGGAAGCTTTTTTTCTCGGTGGGATTACCAGGATGGCAGCAGTAGCACCAGAGGTCTTTTCTGCCTTTCTTTTGAGCCTAAGAAGGATGAGGTGGCAGGAAAACTATTTGTCTTGGTGTGCCCCCACTCTCAGAATGCACTGGAATGATGCTAGGTAGAATCATTCCAGGAAAATTTTGAGGGAGCGGAAATGGTGATAATGCTGAGAGAAGCAACATTGCTTCCTCCTCCTCAGATTTTTTTTTTTTTTTAAACAGAGGCAGAAAGGTCACTGTCACCAGTGCTGTCATGATAAACCCAGCCCCCAACTTCTTGAGAATTCCCCCCTGGAAAAGTCATCAAAATGCCCTTCTCAAGTTTTCAGCCCGTGAATGGAAAGGACATTTTCAAGTCAGCATTAATTATATCCTTCCCATGTTGCATTTTCTTATAGTATGCAATTAGGGATATGTGGAACACCCCACACCTTCATTTGAGAAATTTTCCTAGTCTTATTAAAATGTTTTTTTTCTGTCCAAATCCTTCAGATGTCTCTCCCAAGACAACGTGCCTCAAACATTTGTTTTCTGCAAGATATGAAGTTTCCTGGCTAGACCTAGATAGCCAAAAATACATCCAGTGCTGGTGAGAGGCAGATGGTGTGCATTACAACTCAACTAAAAGCCTGCATTAATGCTTCCTGTGGGTTCCAGGTGAAGTTTAGCAGAGCCCTGCTGAGAAATCACAATTGCTGGAAATCAAAGAAGAGCCAAGCCACTGTTCAGTTTTAAAAGTGTTTTGCCTCTTCAGCAGTGGGAACGGAAAGTAAATCTCTGGCTCTTTGCATAATTCTCTCTTGTGTGAACATGGCCCTTCCTTGGACCCAATAAAATATAAGCACGCCCCAAGTTACAAACATCTGACTTACAACCACCCATACTTACAAACAAAGCTCTATAACCTATTACATTAAAGGAGTCCCCGACTTACGAAAGCCGACTTGCAATACAAACAAGTCATCACTTGGACTCTATATGAGTCCCATGTTATGAACATGTGACTTACAAACAAACTTTTGGAACACAACCCATTTGTAAGCTGGGGACTTCTATGTGTTCTGGAAGAATTTGGTGATACCCATTACGGAATGGGTATATTCACATCCATTCTGCAAAAACCTATAACCATTTATTTCAGGATTTTTGTTAGTGCCCAAAGCAGCTAACATCCATTAAAGCATAAAACCGATTTTCTACAAAAACAACAACAAAATCAGCAAGCAATCACTAATTTCTAAGCAGCAGAAAAACCAGTCAAAACAAGAGAGAGCCAATCAGATAACCCATACTTCTTGCCTAAACAAAAATGTTTTCAATAGCTGGTAGAATGGCAGAGGTTAGAGGGTAAGAGTCCCAGGTTAAAATCCCCATTCATCCCCGACACGTGCTGGGTAACCCTGGGCCAGTCTCTCTCTCTCAGCCTAGCCTATCTCACAGGGGTGTTGTGAAGATACAAGGAGGAGGAGATCCATGTAAGACATCCTGAGCTCAATGTAGGAAGACGAAACGTAAATGTAATACATCATATACAAAGTGAAGGGTCAAAGTGAGTCTTCTGGGTTGGGGAGCTTCAGTTTTCTAGATGTTGCAAGGGGCAACAATGGCACTCTCCCCCAAGACATTTCACACTCCCCCTTTCACTCCCCCGTCCACCAGACTGGAATTTTACAGCAAAGTGTCAGACAAGATAGTCATACTATATTATGGCTCTATATAGAAAAGGAAAGATTGTGCCGTTGAGTCAGTGTTGACTCCTGGCAATCACAGAGTCATGTGGTTTTCTTGGTAGAATACAGGAGTGGTTTACCATTGCCTTCTCCCACGCAGTCTGAGATGATGCCATTCAGCACCTTCCTATATCACTGCTGCCTGATATAGGAGTTTCCCATATTCTGGGAAACACACCAGCGGGTATTCGAACCAACAGCCTCCTGCTCTCTAGGCAGGTTGCTTCCCTGCTGTGCCATTTGGTGGCTTATACTATGGCTCTATAGCTTGAATTAATTGTTTTAAAAGGCCTTGGGTGTTTAATAAGCCTCATTCATTCACTCCTTTACCCCCAAACAAGCAGCAAAAACCAGTGCAGCCAGGTAGGTAAGAGAGTCCTCCAGCCTCCCAGGAGCGAGGTCAAACCCTTAGCTTGCTTCCTGGTGAGTAACTAGGCTGGATGAGACCATGGCCAAGTTTGTACATACTGGGAAACCAGAGGTCCCTTCATCTCTGGTTTCCATAGCTGCACATCTGAACTTGGCAAACTGGAGTTAAGGGCAAAAAGGCCCGACAGGGCTGGAGTTGCAGAAGGAAGTTCTTCCCACCCTCCAGCCCCATTGGCTGTGTGGGCTGTCCTTCTATCAAGAAGGAAGCCCACACAGCCAGCACCCTCAGCTCTCTGCAGTCTCATTGACTGCAGAGAGGCCCGTCTCCCCAACGTCCAAACGCAGAGGGGAGAAGGGGTGCAGAATTTTGGACCTGTGGTTCTGTGCTATATTTGGACCTTGCCCATGTGTGCAGAGACATCACCCTGATTTCAACTGGCTTGTTACTGCCATATACTGAGTCAAGGAACCTGCCATATACTGAGTCAGACCATTAGTCTTTCTAGCTCAGTATTGTCTACACAGACTGGCAGTGGCTTCTCCAAGGTTGCAGGCAGGAATCTCAGCCCTATCTTGGAGAAGCCAGGGAGTAACTTGGAATCTTCTGCTCTTCCCAGAGCAGCTCCATCCCCTGAAGGGAATATATTACAGTGCTCACATGTGGTTTCCCATTCAAATGCAACCAGGGTGGACCCTGCTTAGCTAAGGGAACAAGTCATGCTTGCTACCACAAGACCAGCTCTCCTCTCTTGCTCCATGGTCTTGGACAGTATGAGAAAACAAGCCTAGAAAACTAGCCTGGAAGCAAGCTTCATTAATAAGGTAAATAAACTAACAAATTTAATTGTCTTACCTTTATAAGTATTTAATATATAACAGAATCCTTGTTTCTCTAATAACATTCTTTGCCACCTCTTTTCTCTCCCAAACTAGTTGTTCTAGTGTAAGGCTGCTCAACTGTTGTTGGGCTAACTGAGCAAAGAGGCACCTTTTTTAAAAAAGTGGAGTTTATCTTATATCTACCAGGGGGAGAGCAACTGGCCCTATCCATCCCCAGCACAACATCCTTCCAGTGGCTGTTTCTGATGTCTATCTTTTATTTCTTTTTTAGATTGTGAGTCCTTTGGGGACAGGGAGCCATTTTATTCATTCATTTGTTCATATCTATGTAGACCATTTTGGGAACCTTTGTTGAAAAGTGGTATATAAATATTCATTGTATTCATTTCTGTAACTCCCATCATCCCCAACTATTTACCACGGTGGCGGGGAATGATGGAAGTTGCCATCTGCTGCTGCAACTGCTGGAGGGCCAAAGCTGTTCCACCCTTTTCTGGTGTCATTCCTGAGGTATTGTGGCAAAAGAGGCCCGCTCACACGTACCTCAGGATGTCAATGAGCATTACCATTATTTACTCATTCATTTATTCATTAGTCTATGAGGCTCTTCTCACAAAAGGGGGTTTGTGGACAATCGAAAGGCAGCCCTGGGCGGCTGGATTGGCTTGCCCACATGACTGTTGGCTCTGTCACGGAGCCGGTGGGGGCTTCAGGGGTTGGGGGACGCGTGGCTCCCAGAAGTTCCAGGATGCCGTGCGTGAGCCCGAGGGTCTACTCGTGTGTCGCCACGCACCGCGGCGACACACGATCAAAAAGACAAGGGTAACAGAGCGCTTGCTCCGTTAACCTTGGCTAAGGGGAGAGATATTTAGGGCAGCTAGCAGCTGGGAGTTGCACGGCTCCCTTAGCCCTCTTTTGGCCAATGGTGAGAATAGCCTCCATGTAAACTGCTTTGAGAATGTTTGTTGAAAAGTGGTAACCCTTGTTATCCCCAATTTCATGGCTCGTGGTTTCATATATCTACGGATGGGTCTTAGAGAACCAGTTTCTTCATTCATGGCATGAAATATAAGCAATTTTCACCTATCTGCGGTTCTTGAATGGCCAGAAATGACTTCTGATGTCATTTCTGGCTGCTGTTTTGAAGCACAGAGTCATTTTGTGGCTCTTTTTCATTTTAAATAAATAAAACCAAAAATAAGAGGATTTAGTGGGCATTCCTGGAGACCTGGAGAACAAGGTACTATGCTTTTATACCATTATTTCTGCCCCCTCCCTGCTGATTTTTAAGCAGCTTTAAAGCTCAAGCAACCCAATCCCCATTGGGTTAAATTCTCTTTATTAGTGGGTTTTTTATCCACAAAAATGGCAGGAACAGAACCCCTGCGAATAACAAGGGCCACCTGTATATAAATATTAGCAGTAGTAGTAATAGTGGTAGTAGTAACCATCCACTCATAAATGGTTTCTTCCTTGTTGTATATCTAGTAAATTGGCACTAGTGTTAGTCCAGTATAGATGGTGTGTGTGGGTATTTCTGCAATCCCTAAAACTCAATTAGCTATAATGGAATTAGCCGGGGTGGGAATATCATTCATACCCATAAGTGTTAGGGATATGCAATGAATCGATTCAGTGCGTTTAGCAGGGATCCGCTGGATTGATTTGGCACAGCCTGCCGAATTATTTCAGTGGGGTAGGGAGCAGTACTTTTAAGCATGAGTAAAGTAGGTACTTACATGCTGTTCTGCCACCCCACTGCTTTTCCGGGCATGACACTGCACCACTCAGTTGTCCATTTGTGGCCACGGGGCTTTACCCAGCACCCTACATGTGGCAGCAGAACGCACATGGCCGCTGTGCTTGCTTTACTGCCATCATTGGCTAATATACTTTCCCTTGCTTGCTCCACATCTTGATGTGTGTTCTGCATGTAGCTAACTGCACACTTGCATATAGATAGGATTAATTCATACACATGTGCATAAAAATAAATATGGATGCACATGTATATGTGCTTCTTTGGGGATTTCTGCCACACACACACTCTAATGAGATGTTTTAGGATGTTGTAAAGGAAAACCTGCTCTAAAATTAATCCATCCAGTGACTTCTGTTTTCTCCTGTGATACATTCCCAAATTGATGTTTCCATCTCATTGCTTTTGTATTTGTTTTTTAAACTTTAGCTAAAGATTTTTGAAAAATGGGTATTATTTAACAAAGAAGCAAACTTTACCACTTTCTCATGTAAAGCTAATGTGACAATAAAACTGTCAACAAGGAGGCAAGATCCATCTCACAGAAATCCCGAAACATCTAAGTGGAATTTGCATAAAATAGTTCTGGTATTATTATTCACTGTTCTTTCGTTGACAGATATGTCAGGGCCTTAAAACCTAAAAGAACAATTATGCTATTGTATCTCTCTGAGGATTCAAGGGGTGTGTCCTTGGTGAAAAAGTGCTATTAGAGCTCTGAAAAGCAGTAGAAACGACAGCCCTAGGGGCTCTTTAGCTAGTCATTTTGCAAAGAATGCCTGGGCTTTAAGTGTCTTAAAGTACATTTATGTAGTTCTTACTTTGTGCTGTGAAGAAACTGCTAATAATTAATGCCTGTAACATTTTTTAACATTTGCATTAGCTATAAATATAAAAAAGCCCTCTTAATAAAGCCATTATTGATTAACTTAAACTGTGATTCTCTAGTGAATGTGTCGGTATTTCTGACAAGCGTATTGCTAAGAATTATATTTAAGCTTTTTTGGGGTTAAGCTAATATTGAAGAAATCATTGAACAATTATGGACCAAAACAGGAACTAATCAGTAAATCCATTACTTGAACAAGCTAGTTTAACTTAACATGTCTGCACATTAAAAATGAGGGATTCATAAGTCATGCATCATTACAACGAGAAGTGCCATAAAAGTCAGTGATCCCAATTTCAATTTATATTAAATCTGCCAATGGCTTAAGTTTGGAATTTTCTTGCAACTTTTCATGAAAGTAGAAATGTTGAACTATAGACAGGAACAACTTGGGATCCAGAAAGGTGTGTTGCCCCAAAGAAGGCTCAGTACAGAAGAAAATGAACACACTTTTCAGACTAAAGCCCTATTCAGATGTTGCATTATATGTGCATACAGGTGTCTGCAGACAGGTACATGTTTTTGTATGACTGACTAGACATATGTTCATTCAGGGGAGGAGACCTGGTCTTGTGGTGGCAAGCATGAGTTCTCCCTTTTGCTAAGAAGGTCTGCCCTGGTTTGCAGTTGGATGGGAGTCTACATGTATGAGTACTGTAAGATATTCCCCTCAGGGGATGGGGCCACTCTGGGAAGAGCATCTGCTTGCATGCATACAGATGGTCCTAGGTTCACTCCCTGGCATCTCCAGGTAGGTCTGGGAGAATCTCCTGCTTGAAACCTTGGAGAAGCCACTACCAGTGTAGACAATACTGAGTTAGAAGGACCATTGATCTGACTTAGTATAAGTCAGCATCCTATGTTCCATTTTTAAAGAGAGCCTGTACCCTCAAATGCAGGGTACAGATAGAAAGTATAAAGGGTAACATAATGTATGTGGATGGATGGATGGATGGATGGATGGAGAACCATAAGTGCAAATGGATGGTGCACAGGCAGTTCCTCTCCTGTATCCAACAGTGGAGACTTACCAATGGATCCATTTTAATAAAGTTGGCTATTTGGAAGGAATCATAAGGACCTGGTTTAAGATCCCCCAATCTTTCTCATCCAGGAAACAGATCATTAGTGGTTTCCCCAAAAGACTCCATTTGCACTGTTTTAGACTTGAGCCACAGTGCTAGGGATTGATTTGACATGAGAAGACAGATATGCAGATGACATCTTTGGTAGGATAGTTTATACAAGCAGCAGAATCTAGCGGTAAGTTTTTCTGGACTCCACTTCTTCAAGCTGTAGATGGGGGTGAGGAGGGTTGCATGTCTGAGTATTTCCCTTTAAACAACAGCCCTGATATATTATTTTCCTATGTATTTTCCTATGGGGGAAACGGTTAAACATGTGCCTTCTCTACATACAGCCTAAAGTGGTACAATTCAGGTAAAGCTTTACCATTTGATCCTGGGCTGGTTTGGACCAGAGCATAGCTATAATTGATCAAGATAGGATAAATATTCTTGGGCCCCTGCTGACAGGGCAAGAGCTCACTCTTCACTCTTGTGCGTGCAGAATGTGTGGCATTATTTGCATAGGAGTGAGCACACCAAGCATGTTTTGTTTTTTACCCTGACCTTATAGTTCCTCTTCAGCAGAGGCAACGGACTGCCTTCGCACATAATGCCAAACCAGAGGCGAACAAGCCAGAGGTTCCATTTCGTGGTCATCCGAATGTGTGAAACTGAGGTTTCATCACAAAAGCGACCCAAAGTTTTCAAGCTGAACTGTAATCTGAACCTTCAGATTGTGGTGAGTTTCCCTGCTCCAACCTGAGATTTGAAGGCGGCAATGTGTTGTCCAGATTCTGTCACTGCCGTAACCTGGGTTTTGTGCTGTGGCTGCTGCCAAAACCATACAGAGGGAGGCTCAGGCTAGCCCAGAAACATGGCAGCTCTATGCTGCCTCTCTCTGGCTGCCCCCCAGAGCACTTGCCCCACCCCCCGCTGTTTCTGCACTCCTCCAGCCATTGCCTGGCAACAGGAACACCATGTCCCAAGCTTCACAGCATGTCGAAGGGAAAAGTCACATTGGTGGATACCCCCTTTCCATTGTGTCTGATGTCCCTCCCCCCCACACACACCTTTGACAATCTGTAGAAAAAGGGAATGGGATGACAAGATGGGCACTTTCTGGAGAGGTCTCCACAAATCAAATGATGAAGCAGTATTTGCACAAGCACATGAAGTCCTGGTGGCACCATGAACTGGGCAACCCGGTTGTTTCCCAACAAAGATAACACATGCCAGGAGAGTGATACCTGGGGCCTGGGTTGAAAAGCAGCCCCTGAAATTCTAGAGTAGGTCTGCACTTTGTATAAATTAATAGCAGAAGGGCGGGGGGGGGGTCTACCCTTTCCCCTTGAATGCAAGCACAAACTCTGTGGCATTACTCATGAGAAGAATCATCTCAGGGTATGTTGGGCTGGATCGCTAATAATGTGTGACGGCACCCCAACTCCCAAGGGCTGCTCTGTCATGAGAGTAGCAGGCCATATGGACAAACAGTTGGGTTGGAGGGCTGTTGCCACCCAGCCCCATTGCTAGATCCACAGGGAAGGGTACAACACTAACACCTTTCCAGGTTGTGTAGACTGGTAGACAGCAGGACTGAAAGTGCTCACTCTGGCAATCTGGTCATCCCTTGGCATATAGGCATGTTGATCTTTCCCCAGTATGGCCACTCGGCTTGCCAGGGATTGCTAAAAACGATTCCCCGCAGTGGCCAATCTGCGTACGGCACTATGCCAGTCCCAGCTTGGGAATGTTGAACGTTGAATGAGCTATCCCCGATTTTGCCAGACTGAGCCCACAGGGAAACAGCTGGACACATAGAACAGCCTGGACTCCTTGGGAGTCTGTAGGGGTTGAGTGTAGAGGGGAAGGCGAGGAGTATGGTTTCTATATATAAACAGATATACGCTATAGTCGGATGGTCTAACTTATGATGGTGCAGTCCTATGGAGACCCAAAGCTCACAGAGTCTCTGGCCCTCCCCAGTGGACTGGCCCTTTCATGAAAGGGCTAATCCACAGCTAACAATGGGGCAGGAGTGTGTGTGGGGTTTGTGGACTGTTTTGACTGGCTGTACCATCCCAAGAGCATCCTTTGTCACAGTAGACCAGACCTCAGCATCCTTTGCCCACCTTCATATAAATATTCCCTCCTAGGAAGTCATCATGATCCCTTCCTGGAGTAAAAGGAAAATAGTGCCCCCTCCACCCCCTGTCACCAGTAATTGTGTTGTGTGTGACTTTGATTGTCCATGGGTCTGTTCTGAGGGCGGCAGCACAAGCATTGTGAGGAAAAGGGTTTAAATTCCATTTAAAAGGGTTTAGATGCCCTTTCCCTGCTAAGGGTGGGTGGTTGATGCTGAAAAGGCACCGTTGCACTGGGCACACCCCCTTTGAATGCATGGCCAGTGGCTGCCACCCTGCTGACGTGCTGACGCCTTGCCTGCAGTCTGGCGACGTGAGTGCTATGGAGCTAGCTGGGATGTGGCCTTGGCAGACCAGGGAGAAGGGTGGGCTCCTCTGCCCTGAAACCAGAGGTAGCCAGACCCAAGTTGGATGATTCCTGGGTTCAAGGATTAACCTCAGGTTCGTCAAATGCAGTTTGGCATTATGTGCAAAGGCGGCCAGAGTACAGAAGAAGAGAAGGGAGGCAGGGGCTCAACTTCACTTCTTGCCCCAGAGTCCACTTCAACTTTGCTATGCCCCTGGCTTGAACAATACATTTCTGGTCCATGTGATTAAAAGGGGAACATGTCAAGAGCCTGCTGATCCTGACATCTTTTGCAGATGTTCCAACACCTTCCGGTGCATTCCTTTATCATGTGGGAGTGGCTGCTTGACGGAACAACTACTCTACATGCAACAGAAATACCAGTTTCAATTGGAGTCACATGCAGAGTAGCAACTCCCACCCCATGCAGTAAGAGGACATGCTGAGTGGTCATTGGGACATCCACAAAATACATGATAATGGGCACTCTCTTGGTGTGTCTCCCTTAATTGTGTAAGCCAGAAATGTATCACCCTCAACTATTACTGCTATTATTTATATACCAGTTTTCACCAAAGGTTCTCAAAGTGGTTTACATACAAATAGAATATGGTTCCCTTTCCCCAATAAGCTTGCATTCTAAGCAGAAACACATAGGTAGACACTAGCAACAGTCCCTGGAGGGATGCTGTACTGTGGTTGAACAGGGCCAGTTGCTCCCCCTGGCTGCTTAATATAAGGAGAACCACCACTTTGAGAAGGGGAGTCTAGATTTTATGAACTGGCCCTTAGATATGACAAGACTCAAGAAGTGAATTAATAAACTGTAATTGGTTCAGATGTCAGCCAACCAATAAAGGCAGTTTAGGAAAAGATTCTTTTTAAAAGGCATGGAATTAATTTATTTCATTCATTTTACTTTAGAACCAGGGTCATTATGCGTTTGGCAGCCAGAACATAGTTTGGCCAAATACCAGGTTAAAATATATTATTTGATTATAAGATGATTCATTATAAATATGACAGGTCTATCCATATTTCTTATTGGGAATGCAAAGGAGCGGGAGCTGCTGGCCAGAGCCAGATGCTTTTCAGTTTGAAATATGTATGTATGAATCCAAATTCTAAGGTTCAGCTAGAGGTGGGGAGAGAAGGAGGTCATTTAGGCCTAAATTAGACAGTTCGAGATCTGTGTGCTTAATCCCACAAAATCCCCAAATTCATAGGCACTTTTACACTTCCCTGCTTTGGGGGTCAGTAAATTTTCTCAAACCATATTTAGCATTGCTGAAGGAAGGAACAGTAAACTTCATCAGAACTTTGGTTGAGAGTCCATTGAGAGCCGCATGTAAGAGAAGGCTCTCTCTCTCTCTCTCTCTCTCTCTCTCTCTCTCTCTCTCTCTCCTATCTATCTATCTATCTATCTATCTATCTATCTATCTATCTATCTATCTATAGAACCATTCTGAATGGATTCACTTCCATTTATGTTTAAGACAGAGGCATCAATGTGAAATGCACAATTATTGTTCTTTCCAAGTCTGCCCCTTAAAATACATTTTGAGCATTTTGTGTCCCCATTATTTTTCCTGCTACCATTGCTGGCCAGAAGGGCTAGTCTCACTCTCCTGCATAGCTGGAGAATGAAGTGTGCCATAGGCTTTTCTGTCAGATCCCAGAGACTGCACTACTTTTGATTAAAAGCAAAGTTCTGGAAAATTAAACCTTGGGCATCAGCCTCAAGCATCTTTTCTGAGTATGGACTGAGTTTCTCAGTCTCTTTGATAGGGATGTGCAGAATGTTTTAACTCAAAACAGGCCATTCTTAGTGTTCAAGCTTGAAACCAAAAACCTTTTAAATAAAGGGCTTATTTCAATCTCAGAGCAGAATAATCCAGTTTTGATCAAAACGTTTCAATGTTTTGAGTGCTATTTTGGAGGCCTGTTATCCCCTTGCTGATTGGTTTTCTGGCACTGGTTTCCAATCGGCTTGCAATCTTCTAGCTTCTTAGTTGGCTTGTTATCATACAAATCAAGTGCTGTCATGGGCAACTGTGCCCCCATTGGCTGGGGGAAAGAAGGAGGCAGGGGGGAACACAAAAAGAGGGAATTTCAAATTCTAAATGTATTTAAAGGGACTGGAAGGCAGAGAGGGCCCTTATAGTGTGCCTCTCTTGAAGAAGAGGCTACATCAGGACAGGAGAGGTAGAAGGAAATTTGATTTTCTGGTTTTCTTTTCTCAGCACTGACTGTAATATGCTGTGCTTTTGCTGCTATAACTATCTGGTTTTGCTGAATCTCAGATTGGCAAAGGCAGATATTGGGTGCCTTCCTTCCTTGAGTTGTGGTTTGTTTTGTTTGTGAGATAGTGTTGTGGCAAGAAATAGACAGTGGTAGTTCTCTGTGTTTTTGTGTAATATTTCTAGGTGATTGTCAGAGTTTTCCTAAGACTTCTCTCAGTTTAGCATCATGCTCCTCAGTGGTTTTGCCATACACTAAAATGTCATCCTGAAAGTAAGTTATTCCATCCATAGTCCTCAAAATTGGATGCATCATTCTTTGAAATACCGAAGCTGCAGAGGCTAATCTAAAGGGCAGTCTTTTGTATTGATAAAGATCTTCTTGGGTAATGAGGCTCTGTATTTGCAAGAACCTTTGCCCAGAGAGATTTGATGATAGGCTGAAGACAAGTCCAAAGTTGTAAACACTGAGGCCTCTTTCAGAGTAAGCAGCATTTCATTGATATTGGGTAATGGATGACAATCCACTAACATATTGGAGTTCACATCTCTTAAATCTATGCACATTCGAAGTGTACTGTTTGATTTCCTCACAAGAACAACGGGAGAGACCCATTATGATTAATCAACAGGCTCTGTGATTTTAGCATGCTGTAGTCTTAAGAGCCCCTCTCTAAGTGGTTGGTACAATGCTATGAGTACGTGCCTCATTTTGTGTTGTACAGATATTACATTTGCCTTCATCTGAATTTTATGTTTGAAATGTATGGCAGTGCCAGCAGTAACAGCAAAAACATCAGAATAATCAGCAATCATATCAGCATATGGATTTTCCATCATCTGTAAGGTGGGTTCCATGCTATTTGGGTCTAACTAACTGTAAATCTTCCGGATGTTTCCAGCCCAATATTGAGACTCATTTTTGTGACACATGCACTTTTCCTTCTGCAGTGCATCCCTTGTATTCCAGGACAGCAATGAAGTATCCATTTATGGTAACAGGAAAACCACCATATCCCCATGGGTGGATGTCTGAAGGCTGCAGGTACAGATCTGATGTAGTAAGGAGTTTCTTCACGAAACTCCTTACTACATCAGATCTGTACCTGCAGCCTTCCTTTGTTGCCAGATTTGGCTTTTAAAAAGCCAAATTCTGTGTTACAGCCCATTTGACCCACGAGTATACCCCTTAGGTTCTGGCCAATGGGGTGTTTTGAGTTTCCCTGTTGTTCCCTATGGCCAAAACACTAGAAACATGTCAAGTTTGTTTTGTCGAAAGAGCTGATCTGATCACTGTTTTCGACTAAGCGTTTCAGCTGTTTGTGTTTCGTTTCGAGCTCAAAACAGAACACAAAATCCATTTTGTGCACATCCCTACTCTTTGATGTGGCACTGACCCTCCTAGGGCCAGATGACCCCAGATCATAGGAGATAGGAAGCTGCCTTATATGGAGTCAGACCCTTGGTTCATCTAGCTCAATATTGTTTCCTATGACTGGTAGAGGTTCTCCCGTGTTTTAGCTAGGAGTTTTTTCAGTCCTATCTGGAGATGCCGGGGATTGAACCTGTAACCTACTGCATGCAAAGTAGATATGAGGATAATATGTTAGGATTTAGCGTACATTTCAAATTTGGAATAGCCAGTGGAGATAAGATAAAAATACAGAGCTTATATATCATTTTGCTGATGCCACTGACTAGGAGAAAAAAGCGACTTGCTTGGTCTATGTTCTGACACTGAGAACAAACAGGAATTTTACAAGGAACAGTGTGTTCTGTGGAAGTCAGATTTATTTTATTTCTTCCCATAGTATCATATGCATCTTCATTTGTGGTTCCACCAGCTTCAAGACTGCTAAATTGGGTCTTATGCATATTGATTTTGGTCACATGATGTGTGTGTGCGCGCGCACGTGCATGCACGAAAATGAGAGAGTTATTGCATATATGGGCTGAGTGAAATAAACATACTAGGACTATCGGATCTTAATTTATTGCAACATTCTCATGCCGGCATTTGTACCTACATGCATTTTATCACTCGATTGGGTGATTTAGGTTTCTGCTGAAATATATTATGCAAGAGTGGATGGCTAGCATTTTATAAACATAAGACTGATGTGAGCATACCTCTTATCTGTCCTTGAATTTTAGGGTTGTCATTGGTCTTGCATAAAAATTTCTCCTAAGCTTTCTACAGCAAGAAGGAATGTTGCTTTTTAAAATATGAGTGCTTCAATGGCTGAACATAAATATCAGATTCTTTGGGGATATTTAATGATCTCACCTTAATAACTGTTTTTTAATTTAACTCCTATCGGTCTAATTCGTTTTCATGTTGTGTGACCCTCTTACCCACACCACAAATAACAAAGATTGAATACTGCCCAAAATGCTGCCCTTTTAGTAATGGGTGGTTGTAATACAGAGAGAATCTATGCAGCTGGGTATGCATACGAGAGTTTAAAATATGGATGTTCAATTTGATATATTGGGTGGTGTCTGTGTGTTGATTGGTAGGATTAACATATAAACAAACATACCTAAGCTGTGCATACATAATATATAATTGTGCTTGTTCTAACAACTTCTGCTGCAGAGGGGTTGAGCAGCTAAGACCCAGACAGATCTAGATCCTGGCTGAAGTTCTAGGGACATTGTTAGCTTTTGGAAAAAGTG
Source organism: Hemicordylus capensis (assembly GCF_027244095.1). Classification (NCBI taxonomy): domain Eukaryota; kingdom Metazoa; phylum Chordata; class Lepidosauria; order Squamata; family Cordylidae; genus Hemicordylus; species Hemicordylus capensis. The sequence goes on along the minus strand of NC_069657.1, from coordinate 28,654,988 downwards.
AAATTCAAAAGAGAATTTCAGTATTTCTCCATGCAGAAAGATCTGAGCATTTTCTCAGATAGTTTCTCATTCCCTAGGTCTAAACCAGTTGCTGTGGCCTCAAATATAGAGGGGAAGGGATTAAATCTGTAAGGAAGAATTTGAATTAATAAATTCTTATTTAGAATTTATTTAGCAGAGAAACCCGGTTTGATGAGAACAGAGCTCACAGAGAAGATCTGGAAACAATTGTGTAAGGTCAAAAACAAGTAAAGATTTCTTTGAAGGAAGTAACAAAACTTAGATAACAGAGCCTGCACACTGTACTAGCTACCTCATGGGAGGGAGGAAGAAGCTGGAAAGAGTATGGACTCCAATACTCAGTCTACCAATCAGAAGAGACTTAGAGCAAAGTTAGAAACAAGAGAACAAGGGGGCAGTTTCATACCCTCTACCTCTTACGCCTAATGTCCCTAGTGGTCAATAGGAGTTATTGATGTTGATGCCTATGGAGACACGTCTCCATCAGAATCGCCTTTGCTCTCCTTCTCTTGCTCTTTCCTGGCTCCCTGGCTCAGAACTGAGAAAAGGAGCAGCCTCTTCACTGACTACCTTTCTCCTGCTTATGAAGCCAGCCCAGCAAACTGCACACATGCTCAGTGACTCTCTCATCTGTCATGAGACTTCCAGATCTTGTGGAGATAACAGAGGCACAACCAGCCTTGATGTTTGGAGGCAGGCAGCTCTCCCATGCAGACTCTTTAGGCTTCTTTGCCCTTCTCACCATCTGAGGGCTTCTCTCTAGCCTCCAACAAGCTGGCAGGTAGAGCAGCGGCGGTCAAATGATGGATGGATGGGGTGGAACTCAGACAATTTGATACTATAAGCTCCCATAGACTGTTCAGTATGACTCCATCTTTAAACATGGCCTAACAACTGTCTCTCATACTGCAAATATTCATCAGTGAAACAACAGATAGCAAAAGATCTTTGAAGTAACTTGTTGCAACAATGCATCCAAGATGTAAGAAAAACAGGGGAAAAGCCCACTCCAAATCTTTGTAATTTCATGGGACATTTCAGAGAAAAGCGCTAATTTCATGGGGAGCTTTAGGGGGGGAAAGTGCCAATTTCATGCAAATTCCAGTGAAAAAACACGATATCTTGGAAGGTTTTACTTGGGTTACATAAAGGATGTAATGACAGTAGAAGGGATGTAAACTTAATAATCTTGCCAGCAGCTTTTTCCTCCTCCATTGTATATTAATCGCTTCGTATCATGCTGGCAAAATGCAGAGGCATGATGCTTTATCCCCATATATGATCAATTGCAGCTGTACACTAATTTGTGTACAGTGCTAAAAATGGATGCTTAAAAGTTCTTTTTTCCCCTTCTGAGTTGTTCTCTGCAAGGATGAAGAGCTTGACTTTCATGGACATATCAAGGTCATTCTGGGTGTAGATGTCTAGCCTGTGTTGAACAAAAAAGGATGGCCAATTATTTGAACAGACTAAGAAAGAGGAAACTCTGTTCTCACTCCCTTTTCACTCTCTCTCGCTCTCTCTTTTCCCTTCTGTTTGAGGTTTATGGGGGACTGGGCAGAGCAGACTATATGGCTGCTACACATTCAGTTGATGGCAGGGACATTTTACTCTAGACATGAAAAGAGGTCAAAAACACCTAGAAGACTTTGCAACCCTTTGCATTCTTAGATGACAGCCAGTGTGATATACTGGAGAAAGTGTTGGATCAACATTCAAATCTCCATTCATCCATAAAGCTCACTGACTGGCCTTAGGCCTTTCACTGTAGCCCAATTCAGACATTATGTCTGCAGACATGTACAGTTTTGTGTGAGGATACTGGACATGCATTCATCCTAAAAATGAACCCAAATACAGCCCCCCCCCCTCAAATGCAGGGTACAGATAGGAACATAGGAAGCTGCCTTATTCTGGGTCAGACCATTGGTCCATCTAATTCAGCATTGTCTACACAGACTGGCAGTAGTTTCTCCAAGGTTGCAGGCAGGAATCTCTCTCAGCCTTATCTTGGAGATGCCAGAAAGTGTACTCAGAACCTTCTGCATGCAAACATGCAAGTTCTCTTCCAAGAACGCCTCCATCCCTTAAGGGAAATATCTTACAGTGCTCACATGTAGTCTCCCATTCATATGCAAACCAGGGCAGACCCTTCTTAGCAAAGGGGACAATTCATGCTTGCTACCACAAGACCAGCTCTTGGGAAGGTGATACAGGAGAGTAAAACTCATAATGATGGTTGCACTCTACTACAACCAGAGTGGTGTACCATACCACACCATCCATACTCACAAAGCATGAATAATTGTAGGTAGGCATGCACTTGGCTGAAAATCTTGGATCCCAGAAAGCTATGACACAATAACCCCCTTCAGGTGTTAACAGTGCGAGCATGTTCACCAGCCATGTTGTGAGCTGTTGTGAGCGATCAATCAGTGTTGCAGGTCATGGAATCTCCAGTGAACACGCTTGCAGCATCCCCCTTTCAGACAAATAGTGCTGTTAGCATTTGTGCCCCGTGGGATGAGGTAAGTGGCAGTGATAGGGCAGGACTTCCTCCCCTCTTTCACTGCTGTAAGCATGAGTGCTGTTCACGCTGATACCATCTGAAGGGGGCTAAGACAGTAGTATAGGGCTCATGTTGACCCTTCCAACTGTCAGGTCAGGTCCTGTCATTGTGGAACTCTGGCATTCTGTTGTATTTGACCTCTCCTCTTCTTCCTCCTCCCCATTTCTTTACCTGTAAGAGAAAGGGGAGAGGCTTTACCTGTGGAGGTTGCTTCGCTTCCTCTTCGCCTCAGAGGGAGCACTCAACCAGCTGTCTGAGCCTTGATTTTAAAGCATCTTTCTCCGAAGGAATGGCCTGGATAATCCCAGAAGCAGCTAGTACAGTCAGGCACCAAGTAGAACTGCTTTCTTTCTAGGACCCTGAGTAGCCCTGAATAGGGCCTCTGATAGGTCAGGGTTCAATAAAAAACTGTCATATTAGGTGTCTGAGTGACTCAGCTGCTTCTGGGAAATTAGGAAGTATAATCCACCCATGCTCTAAATGTGGTGTTTCTGTGAACATAGCCCCAATAGTAAGTTGAAAAGCAGTTCTATGGGAAGTGTGAGGAGAAGGTACATAACTTTGATAGAATGCAATAATATATTGTATATTGTCCCTCATACAAAATGCTTAATAGAGAGTTGGCTCTTTATAAAGTTGTAACTTTAAAAGGCAGTTTTATTGACTTTACAGAATTACATGTAAGTCCAGCAAAAAAAGATTAAACATTATCTCAGAGAAGTCCAGTATAGTTTAGTGAGAGATCAAAGAGTTCCATTAACGGTGCAGCAGGAGGTAAAATATATGTAGCAAAGGTTTATGTAGCTCTGATGAGAGACCCCTGGGGAACTGGAAGAGACTCAGTAGGGGGAAACTACAGAAGGAAATAAAGGAGGGGGAAGTGGGTGGCCAATTATTGCTGATCTACAAGGTGGAGGCAGAACAAATGATTCCATTGGCAGCTTTTTCTGGGACGCATCCTGAATACCAAAGGTGATCACTAGAATGGAATTCAAATGAAAATGGACATTATTTTCATGAAGGAGCAGAGCAGCCAAACAAAGCTATCAAGATCCTGGACAGACTTCTCATTTTTCAAATCATAAATTCAACTCTGTTCGCTTAATCACAAATCAATAGTTGATTAAGTACTTTGCTATTTTGCAGTCATCTATAGAAAGCTTGCAGGATGGATAGGTTTCAGTGGCGATTGTTGTTATTGTTCTGGGCCATGCTTGCTATATGGAAAATCGTCTCAAAGAATGTTTCTGTTCTGCTTTTGTCCTGAATGGGAAAGCAGGGTTAGTGATGTTCCAGAGCTTTTAATTGAAATTGTAGACAAATCTAATATAGTGCAATCAATATGATGAGTCATTTAAAATTCTTAGGAGAAAAATGAGAGTTTTTTTCCTGAAGGTTCTCAAAAACTTATTTATACTTAGAGACCACTTTTTGAATTGAATGGAGGAGTTCACCCATCACTAACTGAAACCCATGTTTTGTTTTGTTTTAACCAAAAAACAAAACAAAGGCCCTACTCCTAGTGTAGCTGAAAGCAGCCAAATTCATTCTCAAGCTTGGAGAGAGAGCGGGGGCGGTGGGGCTCGCACTTTGTTAAAAACCAGCTATTACTGTTTGCTTTTAGGATGAGTGATGTCTCATCCTAAAAGAAACAAAACAGTGCAGGAACTTGTCACCACTCAGGAAAGGGGGAAGGACGTGTTTGTCCATCCATCCATCTATCCATCTATCCATTGATTGTTGTCTGTCCATCCATCCATCCATCCATCCAATGTGCATGCCACTTTTTGTTGTTGGCTCTCAAAGTAATTCAGAGTACTATCTAAAACCAGCATTGAAAAGAACATAAATTCAGTTAAAATTAAAAGTGCCATAGAATAGACAACAGAAGAACCAGGAGAAATGTTAAACCAGGCCCACATAAAAAGAACCGTCATCACCAACATTCAGGAAGCCAAGAAAGAGGGCACCAGATGGGCTTCTCGGGGTGAGGGGGGGGGGTTCAACAAAACAATGAATTTTCTGATGGAAGAGGCACATAGAGCAGAGCCTTCTCCACACATCTTAATGAGCAGGTAGGGAACATTATGTCCTTCAGGTGCCTTGGACTCCCAGGCTTGTATCCAAGCCATATAGGGTTTTAAAGGTAATAATTGGGATAGGAAACATAGTGGGCTGCATCCTAATTTTCCTATCTTGGATGGGAGAAGGTTCCTCTGGAGCAGAAAGTCCTTCCTCCAGTGCACATTTCTTTCCTTTGGAAGAAGGAAACATGTGGATGCAATCCATTGCTAGCAGATATGTGTAAGAATTTATTTTCCTTAATTTTTGTTTGATTTTATTTCCATTTATTTTGTTTCCCATTCACCATATTATTTTAGATGCATTGGCTGACATACTGTGCAACATTATGTGTGCTCCTTGTAATGTTCAGTTCATGCAGTTGTGCAAGAATAGCCTGTGCTTATGCAAAAATTGCACAAACAGTTGCATGATAGTACGACCATTGGAAATAATGGCTGTACAATTGCAAAAGCAATTGCAATTACATTACAAGGCACACATAATGTTGCACAGTATGTCAGCCACTTTATTAGTTTTATTCATTTAAAAAAATCTTTTTATTAAAAATATTTCTAACATCATTATAAACATTAAAGTAGAAAAAAGGTAACAAAAAATAAATTGATGAACGAACTGGTCTCATTTGACACTGTTGAAATCATACAAATACATATTCAAATACAATGTGTAGTGAATAGCAGATTTAAGCCCAGCCTTTGTCTCAGAGCAAGTCCATGTGGGGGAAAGAAAAATGCTGATTCATTCGCTCCATGGTTGCTCAGCAAAGGCTATTCCTTTAAAATTTAACCTTCTTGGTAAAGGCTGTCACCACACCCACTTTTAACAGAGTTTAATCCCTTCCTGGTGTGGGTGAAATTCCAGAGAAACTCTCCCTTGTTTACCAAAGGAAAAATACAGAAAAACTTCTACAAGCAATCTGCATGTGAAGAGCAAACTTGGTAGGTTGCTGAATAATTAACATTGAGCATGTTCGCACCAAAGTAAAAAACCCTTTTCCTGAGTTAAAAATCCACTCAAAGGCAGGTGAAATATAAAGAATAAAAAGAGAAAAACTTTATTCCAAACACTACAGACTGCTTCAGTCTGAGGCTCTCTCAGCTTTGAGTTACAGGTAAAAGAAATACTCAGTATTTTACAAGATTACTTCCAAAGAACACCCAGCTGGTATTTGGAGTGGCATGCTTTAAAAATCATGGTTACCTAGTTGCAAGGAACCTTTAAAAGCACCTTTACAGGGTACAGAGGCTTTTACAGCCCCCTGGTTGGATAGAAAAGGGCTCAGGCTAGAGTTTCTTAGAAGGTTACATTACAAAATAAAACACAATAGACCAGGGGGCAATTCTCATGACCAACAAAAATCAGGCTAGGAGAGCCTAGCCAGATTTTTGTTGGTCGTAAGAACCACCAGGCTCTCAGCCGAGCCTGGTGGTTCTTGAGCGGGTAACCTGCTCGAGAACCCCTGCTAAAAGGCAGGTTTGCAGAGCGAGTGCGCCAGAAAACCTGCTTTTTTTGGCTCATGAGTAGCCGCGGCGCACCTTTGCACCACGCCTACTCATAAGTAGACCCCCGGCCGGGAGGTGAAAAGCCGCCTCCCGGCTCGGGGGTCTCCCCAGTATGCCCTGCGCACTTGCACAGGGCATACTGGGGCTTACGGGGGCTGCATGGCCCCCACTCCCCCCACCCCCACCAGCTCTGTCACGGAGCCGGGCATCATGTGGGCGTCCAATCCGGCCGCCCAGGGCTCCCTGCCCACTCGTCTGCGGGGAGAGCGGGCTTAGCCCACTCTCCCCACAGTTTTAACAAAACCGGGTCTCACAGATCGTGAGACCCGCCTCCTGGATTAAGGATTTGCAAAACACAAAAGGAAAGTAAATTGACTAATGCAGGCTAGCTATCACACTATTCCCTGCCTAAGTCTTTCCGAAGACAAAAGCCCTTGGATTCCTTTCTCCATGAACTCACCCCAAACTCCAGGAAAGAATTCAAACTTCCTGGAATCCTGTCTCTCAAGGATCTGCAGATGTCTTTCCATGAGAGAAGTCTTCAGGCTAGCTGTTGGCCACGAGGCAGCAGGACTCATTGCTGGTGCTCACGAAGCCTGCTCCCCATCTTCTCTCATTGCCCTCCTGGCTCCTTCTGAGAAAAAAGACCCCCTGAACTTCCTGCTGCGAGACCATCTAGGTCCCAGTCACTGTGTGCTGTGTGGCTGATCCCTAGGGGTCACTGCCTGACAGACAGGACAGTGTTCACTTCTGGTTCACTCTTTAGGGTAGGGGAGTGCTAATCACCACACAATGTGATTAGCATAATACTCTATTTGATATTTGAAATTTTTATTAATAATTCTTGCCTAATTTTATAATAGCCGATCTTTCTACTATATCTCTTGATATCATCTTAAAATTTAATTCTTCTTAAATCATTTACAGTAGCACACATGGCTGAAAATGGTCTAGAACAGTTTTATTCATTTTAATTTTTTGTTTACTTTTTAAAAAGTAAAATGAGGTTGTATTGGCTGACATGATGCACAGGGGTAATGGGGACAGGAGTGCTGGCTTCCAAGGGAAGGGGAGAGTGTCAAAAATTGCCCCTTCCCTGGTGCAACAGTGCAGTTAGTTGGGAAGTGCTGTTAGCCTGCTCCTCTCACTGCACTGGTGCTTTCTTGCTCTGTATGTCAACCACTGACTTCTTGTCTTATGGAGAAAGTAGGGGTGTAGAAGCCAGCTCGGTTTGAGCTAGTTTGGGGTTGAACTGGGCCCAGTTCCTAACTGAACCAGTTCAGATCTCTACTGACAGGGAATCTGGTGAGGACTCCCCTTTACCAGTAAAGGGGGATAGCAGGGTAGAGTGGGCAGGAGCGGAGTCATTTATTACTCATAACTTCCATTCATTGTGGTGGCCATGGGGGGATCAAGGGGCAGCGGCAACTCTCCTTCACCCTGTCATGCATACATAGAGACCATTTGTGTGACAGAGTATACCAGGCCTGCATAACTTCAACTTTCCAGCTATTAATCCAATGATGACTACAAGTCCTATCATCCCTGACTCCTGGCCACTGTGACAGAGGATGATGGGAGTTGTCGTCCAATGACAGCAGGAGGGCCAAAATTGTTCAGCCTTGGATGAAAGACTCCTGGGCTAGATGGACCAATGGTTTGACTCCATAGAAGGCAGTGGCATACGCTCCCTGAGCTGTGCCTGTGCCAGTTGCTCAGGAACTACACAGTTCCCTGGAGCCATTAAATTAGCCTTTGGGAAGCTTTTTCACATTTCTGTAGGAGTTGTGATTAGCACCCATGACTTGGACAACGTGCTTAATCAGGTGGTCTAATCACAAAGTTCACAGCAATCTATGAGAGTTTTGTCATAGATTGACAATAAAGAAGATAGGTAGATGCACCCACAAAGCAGCTTTGGCAACCTGAATACTGACCATCGATGTACAGTATCTTGTTTTAGGTTCCAAGCCAGAGAATAAATTTTGATGGAAATAATGCTCCATTTGTAATACGTCTGAGCATTAAGAGCTGGACAAATGCAGCTTCCAAACCAAGGACTTACATACTCAGGTGGTTTATTTGTTCAACAGTCTGTAAAGACTTGCAGTTAAATGCATGAATGTTAGTTCATTACATTGGAATTGATAGCATTACACTGGAGTGGATGCAAGATGATTTGAGATATCTACCATGGCATGTGATTTCAGATAGCTCATTCAGATGGAAACATCAGTGTTATCCTGTAGGTTCCAGGCAAGGATCCGTCTGCTCTCCCAAGCCTTTTAACATTTCAAAACATTCTCAAATTGGCCACGAGAATACCACACCTTAAATCTTGTTATCTTATTTCATGTTCTGCCATTGCTCTTGTCATGAATACTGAGAATAAAACCACCCCATCTTTCCTTTAGCCATTTGATTCAGGTCTAGCCTAGAAAATGATGACCACCTTACCTGTAACCTTTTCACCTGAAACCCAATGCTTCTTTATGTTTTTGTGAGCCAGCTATTCTTAAGATATAGGCTGCATTCACACAATCATGGCAAGGATTCTGGTTAAAGATTTAACCAGAATCACTGAGCCCTGTGGAACTGATGGTGAGAACCTGGCATTTTCAGGCAATCCTGGTCAAACTGCTGTGGTTAAATCTCATTTAGCCAGAATAGATAACAAGGAGCTGAGACTTCTGCACGCAAAGCTTACCACTGGGTTGGGAGAGTTGTACAATGTACCAGGTGGGTAGGTATACTGCTATATACCTAACCCTAACCCTAACCAGCTCCAAAAATGCTGTTTTATTATTATTAGTGACTTCTAGTGAAAGAACAAATAGACAACGTTGCTGCTTTATAGAGACTTCTGAGGGGCAGGCTGATGAAAAAGGATCCTGCTGAATGTTTTAATAGAAAGTCATTCTTAGTGAGCAAATTCCTTTATCATTAACAAGAGAATGTGTAAAGCATGAGTGAACCAATCCATAGCTTTTATTTTTAATGGTGTTTGTATTACAAATCAAAGCATTCACCATGACTCTACACTCTAGAAATAAGGTGGAATGGCAAAGGTGTGATACAAGGGTTAAGAAGAGACCATTAAAGAGCCCAAAGTATAACTGCTGTAGTAACAGCATTCTTATGTCTCTGCTACAGTGCATAAGGAGAGAGAGAGAGAGAGAGAGATGCTGATTATATTTTTTTTTGAAACTTTCCCCAAGCCTAAGAAATGCACTTTTAAATTTTTGTGCCAGTTACGGTAATTAGTAAACTTGTTCTTAATAGTGTTGTTAAAATGTAATTTTTTCACACTTCCTCTGACTTTGACACTGCTGCTTTTGAAACTTCATTTTGCACTTTGTTCCATTGTTCTTTAATCTGCTGCACTTTGCATTTAGTATCACTGAAATTTCGCACTTACTATGTCAATAACATCTGGCAAAATTGCCACCTATTAAGAGTAAGTGTTCTTTTTTTTCCCCTCCTGCGAGAAATGTGATGGTGTATTATATTGGTTTCCCTTGAGAGGCTAAGGAGACAATTTTAAAGCAGATAAATGCATTAAAGAAATAACCTGAACTATGAGAGAAGGTTAACGAAAGTCAGAAACTTTTCCCCCCACATTTTATTCTCTTTGTTAAAAGCAGCCTGTACATGTGGGGAGTGGCTAAATTATGGGACTATGGAAATGTTTGTGCATTTTGAAGAACAAAATAAAGAAGCCCATTGCCATGTGCTTTCTCATAGCTTTAATAAGAAATGATGAATTTTCTACCAGTCCTTTCTTTCTCTCTCTCTAAATCTTTCTGTCCACACAGAGATAATGATGTGTAAACAGCCCTCTGGCCTGCCTGCATGTCTCTATGGCATGTCACTCTCATGAGAGAGTGGTCCTTGGGACACGAGATGTACATAAGAACATAGGAAGCTGCCAGATACTGAGTCAGATCTAGCTCCATCTTGCTCAGTATTGTCTACACAGACTGGTAGCGGCTTCTCCAAGGTTGCAGGCAGGAATCTCTCTCAGCCCTATCTTGGAGATGCTGCCAGGGAGGGAACTCAGAACCTTCTTCTCTTCCCAAAGCGGCCCCATCCCTTAAGGGGAATATCATGCAGTGCTCAGACATCAAGTCTCCCATTCATATGCAGCCAAGGTGGACCCTGCTTAGCTAAGGGAACAAGTCATGCTTGCTACCACAAGACCAGATCTCCTCCATCTTGTCTTCACACAGTGCTCTCGAGCATGTCCCTGTAACTCTCATCCAGGTGTAGCCCAGGGCAGTTCTTCTCATGAGGAATGGCTGAGACTACATGTTTGTGCCCAGGAGGAAGGGGCTGGGCCTCCCTTCCCCTACAAACTTGTACAAAAAACCCAGAACAGAAACACTTAAGAATTCTAGGGGCTATGTTTTAACCCAAACTTCAGGTTATCCCATTGATGGTAGACTTCCTTTTGCTGGTGCGCATGTACCGTACCAGGCTGGGGCATCTGCAAGCTGGAGCTGGGGGCAGGGCTGAACATCTGGATAAACATACATATACATGCAGTGTTTAGGGAACCACTGTATACAGGTGGCAGGAGCAGCACCATCCATGAGAACCTTACTAATACAGGCACTGAGCCCCTGGTGGCGCAGTGGTAAAACTGCCGCCCTGTAACCAGAAGGTTACAAGTTCGATCCTGACCAGGGGCTCAAGGTTGACTCAGCCTTCCATCCTTCCGAGGTCGGTAAAATGAGTACCCAGAATGTTGGGGGCAATATGCTAAATCATTGTAAACCGCTTAGAGAGCTCCAGCTATAAAGCGGTATATAAATGTAAGTGCTATTGCTAAGTGCTATTGCTGTCCAGGCATCCAGGGAAATCAATGCCCTGCTGACCGACCACATTCCACAAATAACACCTTAGAAAGGATGCCTTGCTGGGCAGCCACGCTTTATCAGGAGTGTTATTAGTGAAAGGGTTCCTTTCATGTGTGCCCCTTCCCCTTCCCCAGATGGAAGCTTTCAAAATGTCTTTTATGGAAACTGCAATTAAAGGTCCTGCATGCCGATCAATGTGCCAACGTGTGCATTGCAGGTTGCTCAAGTAACATAAGCAAATGGACAAATACAGGCAGGAGATTTGTGGGGATATGTGTGATCTCTTTCTTTATATGACTGGGCAACAGAAAGGTTTCCCTGAGTGGGGTTTCCGCAGGTTTCTGCACTGGGTCAGCACATTGGTATTTCTGCCAAGCAACATGGTATAACTCCTGGCATGTGTGATCTTTGTAGGGAAACAACTGAGTTGCCCAGTTCCTGGTGTCACTGGGGCTCCATGTGTTTGTGCACATACTTCTGCAGTCCTTAATTGCTGGAGACCTCTCCAGCTGTGCCTGTCATCTCATCCTTTTTGTGTGGAATGACAAAGGGGGGACCATGAGACACAGTGGAAAGCGGTCTTTCCCCAATGTGGTTATCTCCCTTTACATGCACTGAATCTTGGGATGTGGCAATGAGTCATCTAGGCATGTGCACGGACCGGTTCGGAGGCCATTCTAAAGGCCTCCAGACCGGTCCGGACACGCGTGGTTTTGGTTCGGGTGGGAGGTTCTAACAAAGTACGGGGGGGGGGCTTTACTTACCCCCCAAAGAACGTCACCGAATTCTTTTGAGTAAGCGGGCGGCATACCTCCCTGCCGCCCGCTTCATTCCCCCTCTGGCGCGGCTCTGTCTGTCTCCTTTAAATTCTCCATCGGGCGGCAGGGTATCTTCCAGTCCCTGCCGCCCGGCTCTTCAATGTCCCCGATCGGCTGGCGGCCGCCCCCTGTGCAGCCTCAAGACCCCTGCCGCCCCTTCCCTTCCCATTTCAAGGGGTCGGCAGGAGAACTCCCCTGCCGACCGCGTCCCCTTCCCCGGCTGCACTGCAAATGGCTTCTAGGAAGCCTTTTGTGCGCCTGCGCAAAAGGCTTCCTAGAAGCCATTTGCAGTGCAGCCGGGGAAGGGGACGCGGTCGGCAGGGGAGTTCTCCTGCCGACCCCTTGAAATGGGAAGGGAAGGGGCGGCAGGGGTCTTGAGGCTGCACAGGGGGCGGCCGCCAGCCGATTGGGGACATTGAAGAGCCGGGCGGCAGGGACTGGAAGATACCCTGCTGCCCGATGGAGAATTTAAAGGAGAAGAGCCGCGCCAGAGGGGGAATGAAGCGGGCGGCAGGGAGGTATGCCGCCCGCTTAATCAAAAGAATACGGTGACGTTCTTTGGGGGGTAAGTAAAGCCCCCCCCGTACTTTGTTAGAACCTCCCACCCCAGTGCCGGACTGCAGCTCCGCAGTTCCGTGCACACCTTTAGAGTCATCCCTGTTGCTGTTGCCAGGCAACAGCAGGAGGAGTGCAGAAACTGCAGAGGGCGGGGCAACTAATCGGAGAGGTAGCCAGCGAGAAGTGCAGTAGGCATAGAGCTGACATGTTTCTGGGCTGGTGTGAGCTGCCCTCTCTATGGTTTCGGAAACAGCCACAGCACCCAGATTATGACAGCAGCAGAATTTGGATGACACGTTGCCACCTTCCAACCTGCGGTTTCAGCAGCGAAGCTCACAGCAAACTGAAGGTTCAGATTACAATTTGGGGTCAAAAACCTTGGGTCCGTTGAGTGATGAAACTGCTATTTCACACATTCAGATGTCCACAAAATTGAACCTCTGGCACAGTTACCTCCAGTTTGGCGTTATATCCAAAGGCAGCCAGAGAATGATCTGACCAACGTTAAGAATTTTGAAGTCACATTGATTTCAATGAAAAAAAATTGTGCTTAATTCTCTAGGGAACTCAATGGGTCTTGAATGACTATAGTGGATTGGGCCCCTACTGATTTAATTGAGCAATTAAATGTAAAAGAAAAAATTGGGCCTGCGATGTTAAATCCTTTAAACAGGCAGAGGTGAGCTTTCAGCAGTTTTTAATTGTGATAGTGGGAGTGGTGCCCTTAGTGGGTAAACCATTTGTGAAATGTTGGAGGGTGTACAATAGTTCTGTCCAAGGCCCCTGGCAAACAGGTTGCCCTCAGCCGAAACAGAAGAGTAGTGAGCACTGTTCCCTCTAACAGGAATTCCCAGATGTTGTTCACTACAACTTCCAGCATCCCAAGCTGCTTTGGCCTTTGGTTAGCATTTATGGGAATTGTAGTCAACAACATCTGGGATTCCCTGTTAGAGGGAACACTGGTTGTGAGCTGGGGCCTGGTAGATGCTCCGTGAAGCTCAAGACAGCCTTGGTTTAATGCAACTGACCCATCATGTCACAGCATGCTTCACATACTTTTGGTTTGGAGGCAGCATTGCTGAGGAGGGGAAATTAAGGTAGACTTTTATGGAGAGCAGCTCTATGCACTACTTTCTGCTTGTGCAGGATTATGTTATCTCATAATACAAACCCTCGTCAGAAGTTATTTTCTCCCATTTCCTTGAACACAGGTAGAGGGAAATTGGAGCATGCCAGCTAGCCACCTTTCCCCCATATCAATGGGCTTCATGGCCACCCTTCCCCTGCCCTTTGTGAACTGTATGAGCAAGAGACACATATCTGAATGTACATGCTGCTTTGGATTGGCTGTCTGTCGGTCTACCGGGTTCCTTCCCACACGTTGGTTCCTGAATGTTCCCAGTCCCAGCTCTATGTGGAGTTAGGGATGTGCAGACCGGTCCAGAGGTTTGGGGGTTCAGTCTGGAGGCTCGGGGCTTCAGGATCGAACCGAACTCCACCCCGGTTCTGTCCGGACCAGAACTGAACCCCCAGACAAATCCGTGAATTTTTTTTTAAAAAATTAATTGTAAATACCTCTAGCCTCTTAGGGGGGCTTTCTGTAGGCCATGGGTATGTGTGTGTGTCCGCGAAGGTTCCCCCTCCCCCCACCAGCCTCTTAAATCACTGCCACAGGCCCCTAAAATGCTTTCTGGCTGATTTGGGCCTCTGTAAGTGGCCCAAAACAGTGGCAAAGAAATGGCCACCGCGCATGTGCAAATGACCTATGCAGTGTCCTGGGCCATGCCAGGCTCCACAGAGGCCATTTACGCATGCACCGCGATGGCCAAAATGGCCACCGAGTTCATTTACAGAGGCCTGAATGGGCAAGAAAGCAGTGTTTTACGGGCCCATGGGAGTGATTTAAGTGGTCGGCGGGGGGAGGGGGAACCTTTACGGAACCCCCCCCCCCGATGGCCCACGGGAAGCCCCCTAAAGGGGCTAGAGGTATTTAAAATTATCCACCACAAACACACACACACACCCCGGAACGGACTGGACCCGGGGGGGGGGTTGATGGGGGCCGGACCAAACTGGTCCAGACTCAAACTGAACCGGGCAAGCTGGTTCCATGCACACCCCTGTGTGGAGTTGCTCAGGATTGAAGCAGGGACCCTCTGCATGCAAAGCAGATGCTCTTTCACTGAGCCACAATCCCAAAAGTGTCCTTGTTCAATTCTGGATTTTAAAAAAAAATAGAAATGGGGACACCAGTTGTGCAATTTACCTTACTTAAATGCAGTGAATCAGAACTGATCAGTCGAATGGGAGTCAGTTTTCCTTTTCAAAAGGAAAGTCCCTCAGAAGGGGTTACTGAGTTGGAGCCCTGTGCATGTATGATGAAGTGCCATTTGCTGTATTGTAGGAGAGCATGCATTATTTCTCATTATGTTAAATATTTTGAATGTACAGGATTTCGCATTTGCTACCTTGCTGTCTGCTTACTCGTCTCTACCTCCTTTCCCTTGTCACAATTTACATGGAATATTTGTAAAGGGTTTTTCTTCATTATAATTTAAAAAAAAAAACAGGTGATGTGTTACTGCTTCAACTTTCAATGTCTGTCATGGAGGACACGGAGGTAGCAGAAGAAAGCACATTTTAATATTGTCACTGTTTTCTTTCTTCCATATATACAATTAAGGCTCGGCTATTTGCATCTGAATTGATCCTGAATTATAATATGGAGTTTACATACCACTGGTTACAAATAATGAGGTGGAGAAGAACAACAATTGCATTCCTCCGCCCAGATGTTCCCTTGTCTCAGAATTCCCCTTCCCTTTCCTTTATTGGCTACCATTTAACATCTTTTCTCTGACTTGAATGGATTTCCCCCTGACAGAAAGGACTCCTTTGACAGCACTGATTTCGAAACAATTTTAAGGCACAAGGATTGTTCTTTGCCACAGAACTAATGAGCACAAACATATATCAAAATGGCTTCTGTATTGCCCAGTGTTTTCCAAGTGGATAATGCAGAACTCATGGCTGGCCCTCATTAGGGGTGCCAAAGTCACTTTGAATTTCTTAATTTAGAAAAGATTTCTCCTTTTCTGTCCTTATGATAATTATGAGGAGGGCATAGAAGAGAGGGGATGTGAACACATCCTTCTCCAAATCCAGGGACAGTTATTTATGATCCACTGCTGGATCAGACTAAAGATCTGTTTAGTCCTGCTTTTACTTGTCATAGTGACCAACCAGGAGACTCTGTGAAGCTCTCAGACAACTAGAGCATGAGGCTCGGCCATCCTCTCTGATATTCAGAGGCATATGGCTGACATCTTGCTAATGAAACACTGTTCTGTGAGATGCACCAGTGCTGTGGAAAGGATCAACTAACTCAGAACCAGCACTTGCATGGGAAGGGGTGGTGAAATTGGATGACCTCCCCTTCAGCTGGAAGTTCTCCATGTCACCCAAAAATATGTCCCTGAGGGTGGAGCAGCTGCCAGAGACATATTTTGGGGTAACACAGGGCTTCCCGGAGAAGGGGAGGCCATTGAAATTCAACCAACCCCTACAAACGCCCGTGTTGTGTAACTCTGGAACACCTATGCAACATAGTGCATCTCACAAAAGCACTGGTGCTCTCTTAATTATTCTGTCAGCCACTGCCTCTGAACATGGAGTTTCCATTTGGCCATCTTGGGGAATGATTATTGACAGAACTATGTCCATGACATTGTTTAATCTCTTTTTAAAAGCCCTCTAAGCTAGTGGACATTGTCACATTGTGTACTGAATTCTGTTAAGCTAATGATATGTTGTAGGAAGTCATTTTTGCCTGTCCTAAACACCTGCCACCCAACTTCATTGGGTAACCCCACTTCCAAACATCATGAGAGAAGGAAAACATACTTTCTCATAGGGGAAAAAGGCATTTACACTATCTAATATGATCAGCATTGCCAATCCACACTGATCACCTATTAAACAGTAGAGAGGAAGAAGTGGCTGATGTACTCTTTCCAAACACTCCAACCCTTAATCCAGGGGTTCTCCAACTTGGCCCCCCATATCTTGTTGAACTATAACTCCCATCATCCATTCCAGCTGGGGATGATGGGAGTTGTAGTCAAACAACATCTGGGGACCCAGGTTGGAGAGCCCCGCCCTTCATCACTGTAGCTGCCCTTTCTGAAACTTCCAGATCAATTATCTGCTTTTAAAAATGGGGCAGGTTGTACAAGGCAGCAAGATAATACTGAGGATCCCCCTAGATGCAATCATTTCACTCGTGAGTTAAAAACACATTAGTCCATGTCATTCACAGCAGTTACTGCAGGTAGAGCAATTTTGTGCAGGTGGCCCAGTGCTGCAGGTGCCTGTATCCAGTGGAAGTTGTTAAAAAGTGCCATAGTAAGCTCTCCAGATGTAAAGATGCTTCCCATATTATATTCTTAAAATATGTGGATATATTCTCATGAGTCACTCCTGCATTTCATCATACATGCAAATGTAATAAATAGTGACATTGGATCAAAGGAGTATTGTACAAAACCTGGCCCTCTTCTGGCTTCCCAGACACTGGCGTCCCTTATTTAGGACATTGGTCCACAACACTAGAGATGTATTTTTTTGCAATTCAGAGCTGCATACCACATGTCGATTATTATCCACAGTTGGCTTAATTGAACATATATGTTCCCCACTCAGAAATGCAGCTAACTCTTCTATGCAGTAGAATGAACTACCATTATGCATTGCATGCATTTTGTTCTCAATGGTTGACTTAATTGCACATCCATTTGCGCATCCAGTCAGCCTTCTTCTTCAGATCCCACAATAATATTCTCAAGCCTGCTGCCTGCTTGAGACATTTATCCATAATAACAAATATGTTGTTTTTACATCAGAGGCAAAGACTCAGACATCTGATTCTTGCACTAAACCTGCATCAAACTCATTCAACGAGAACAGCCGTGAATACAGAACTCTGAAGAAGCTTCTCTACGACCTCAGTTGTAATTCTAGCAGCACATCTCTTGCTGGTAAGAACACATACAAGTTGCAACCACAGAATGCCCATATGAAGGTTCCAAAAGTAGATTTTTCTCTTCCTGTCAGTCAGTGAACTCATGCTCAGATCAGCATGCATGAACAGTTGTTCACGTATTTGGGTGAATGCAGGTACAGCAGTATACTTTCTGTCTGCATCCTACATTTCAGAGGAACATAGGAAGCTGCCATATACAGAGTCAGACCATTGGTCCATCTAGCTCATTGGCTACAAAGACTGGCAGCAGCTTCTCCCAGGTTGCAGGCAGGGATCTCTCTCAGCCCTATCTTGGAGATACCAGGGAGGAAACTTGGAACCTAGATGCGCTTCCCAGAGTGGCTCCATCCCCTAAGGAGAATATCTTACAGTGCTCATACATCAAGTCTCCCATTCACATGCAACCAGGGTGGACCCTGCTTAGCTAAGGGGACAAGTCATGCTTGCTACCACAAGACAAGCACTCTGTGGGTGCTGGGAATCTACCTTAGCATCCCTTCCCTTCTTGCTGCCATTCACCCAGACCTGTGTGTAGGCCACACTCAGGAGAATCAGCAAGTAGTACTGACCTGAAGAGCTCTCCTCATTTTCAGTGCCCTGTCCACAGGTCATGAACATGGGGGCAGGGCTGTTCCTCATTCTGGCAGTGAATATTCACACATTTTCTGTGGGTGGGTGGCTGGGGCCAGAATTACCAGTGATGGCACTGGTGACGTTTTTCTTAAACAATGTGATGGCATGGTTTTTCAGGCAATGCTGGAAGTGCTAGAAAACTTCCTGGTGGCCAGCTCCATTCTTTAACTCAGTATATAGTGGGGAAAGACCCTAAGTAGGAACATAACATCATTTCAGAGGGCATTCTGGGTAAAAGACATAGCAGCTGCAAGGAATTGGCCAGCAGAAAAACCTCCAGCACTTCCAGCTACTGTCTCTCCTTGTCACCTGATCCTATGGAGCTGGTGCATGTCCTGAATCGGGGGCTGGGGGCTGTGATAGGTTGGATGTGGGCTAATAAACTGAAACTGAGTCCAGACAAGATGGAGGTAATGTTGGTCAGTAGGACAGCCAGTCGGGATGAGGAGATCTTACCGGTTCTGGATGAGGTTGCACTCCTCTTGAAAGAGCAAGTACGCAGGTTGGGGGTATTGCTGGACCCGGCTCTGCTTTTGGAAGCTCAGGTGGTGGCGGTGGCAAGGGGTGCCTTTGCACAGCTTCAGCTAGTGTGCCAGCTGCATCCCTTTCTCGAGAAGGCAGATCTGGCCAAAGTTACCCATGTCTTAGTCATGTCATGGCTGAATTACTGTAATGCACTCTACGTGGGGCTGCTCTTGAAGAATATCCGGAAACTGCAGCTAGTGCAAAATGCAGCAGCTAGGGTTTTATCTGGAGCTGTCCAGTGGGAGCACATCACACTCATTTTGAAAGAGATGTACTGGCTACCAGTTTGTTTCCAGGTCCAATTCAAAGTGCTGTTTTTGACCTTTAAAGTCCTTAACAGTTTGGGCCTGGGATACCTGAGGGACTGCCTGCTCCCAAGGGTTACTGCCCACTTGACGAGGTCATCTGAAGGGGCTCTGCTCTGGGTGCCGACAATGAGGGAGGCTCGGTTGTCATGCATGCGGGACAGGGCCTTCTCTGTTGCTGCCCCCAGACTCTGGAATGCTCTCCCGGGGGCTATAAGCTCTTCAGTCTCCATCACAGCTTTTAGAAAGCATGTTAAATCATGGCTTTTCGCCCAGGTTTTTATTTGATTGTCTCTGCTGCTGCACTTTGTACTCTGTATTGCTTTTATGCTTTTTAAATTTTTAATCAGATTTGTTTTATATTTTTAGCTTAATATTTTAATTATGTCTTTTTTGAAATCTTGTTTTTAAATTTTTGCTGCAAACAGCCTTGGGATTGTTTTAATGAAAGGCGGCATATAAATTTAACAATAAATAAATAAACAAACAAACTACCACGCCACCAACTGAGCAAACAGCTGGGCATCAGAGGGCAGACTGATAGGTACAAGTCAGAAAAGCTAGAGCTCCAAAAAAGAAAGAAAGAAAGAAAGAAAAGAAAGGAAAGGAAACACATTGTAAGATCTTAACAAAATGCAAGGGCACACCTAGGTAATTGTGGTGCCCAGACCTGAAGGTCTTCATACGCCCCCCAAAAAAGAAAAAGGTTTTTAGAGCAAACCTTTGTCCTGGGGGCCCTCCTGCACTCTCGCCCTGCTGCTGCCTGTTCCCTCCGCTGTCCCAGCCACCATGCCTCTCCTTGTCATTTTCATGGCCATTTCACAGCTGCCATGTGCGCTGCTGCGGGGTGGGGCACGTAAGATGAGCAGACCTCGGCCTCACCTGTGTGGCAGTGGTTGCAGAGGCTAGTGGGTCCATCCGCCTGGGCCTTCAGTGCCTGCACAGTGGGACATCACGGGCTTGCGACTGTTCAATACTTCCACTGCACAGGGGCTAAGGCCCAGACGGACGGGCCCACCAGTTGACAGTTGGCACTGGCCAAAGACAGTCAAAATTTAAGCTTTTCTTTTCTTTTCTTTTTAAAAAGAAAGCTGGAAATCTGAAGAAAATGATAGGAAGAATCCAAATCTAGAATAGATTGGAAGTGAATCAGACACACAATTCGATTTGGACCCAAATCTAGTCAATGGACCACAGGGGTGATTTGTTCTGTCTCCAAATCACCTGAATCAGCTAGATTCAGATACAAATCGATTTGTACCCACATTGATTTGCACATCTCTAGCCATCACTGGCTCCCAGCCTTGCAATAAACAACACCACTCGAAGCCAATTTGTGCTCCGTTTACTCTTGCATTAAGGACCACAGCCTTTAATCCCAATTTTATGTGGTTTGTTTCTGATGTGAAAATTTGCAAAAAGAAATTTTTGTCAAAGTTATTTTTATGACTTGTTCCAGTCTATGCAAGTTAGTCATGTCTTGGAAGGAAATTCTTTCCTTTAAATAGTAGGTTGTTGACTTATTTGCTCCATATGTCTTCTCACAATTAAAAATAACTTCAATGCCATAATGTCCCAATTAAAATCAGAGGCAAAACCATGACTAACTTTCCTGGGAGTATTATTTGATCCTTTGATGCTACTTAACATGTTGCTATTGCCACTCAACCACTGGAACTAACTTGGTCTCCTTTAAAATATTATCTTAAGCCAAAATCCAAGTCACCTGTAGTGAGAATGGTGGAGTGAAAATGATTGAAGGAAGAAGTGCAGAGAAAGGCTAGCAAAATGATCAGGGGGTTGGAGCTAGCAAGATGATCAGGGGATTGGAGACATTGAAGACTACAATGTCTGAGCCTTTTTAGGACAGATAAGTGGGGGAGGAATAATAGAGCTGTATAAAATTATGCATGGTGTGGATAAAGTGGACAGAGAACGGTTTCCCTCTCTATCTCATAATATTAGAACCCAGGATCATCCATTGTAGATTAATGCTGGGAGATTTAGGACAGACAAAAGGTAGTGCTTCTTTACACAGTGTATTGTTAAACTGTGAGATTCACTGCTGCCGGATGTGGTGATGGCCACCAATCTAGATGGTTTTAATAGGGGATTAGACAAATTCTAATCTCCTAGGATTAGATAGGGCTATCAATGGCTACTAGCCTGGATAGCTGTATATTTCATCAGGATCAGAGGGGGCATGCCCCTAAACACCAGGTGCTAGGGAAGGAGCTAGGGAGGGAGTGGGTAGTTTCCCTCTTTCCCCCATTTGCGGGCTTCCCAAGTGCACCTGGTTGGCTGCTGCATGAGGCAGGATGCTGGACTGGATGGACCTCGGCCTGATCCAGCAGGGCTGTTCTTATGATCTTAAGGAAATTGTATCCTTCTGACTCCCTACTGCACTCTAATGGTCTACAGAGGATGATCAAATGACAGGCAGATGCAACAGTGATAACAATGGAACAAGCATGCTATGATTTATTTAACTTAGCTCTATGTATTCTGATAGTGGCTGGCTTACCAGATGCCTCAGCTTTAAGGCATTCCACAAGATAGACATTATAATAACCATATACAGTGGGTTGCATCCAGACAAGCTCTCAATCAGTGTCCGCACCTTCCATGGAGAAAAGCAGCATTACACTTGCCCAGGAACCCCTTGCTTGAGCACAACATTCCTTCTCTTCATGGAAGGAGCTCCCATTGACAGGCTATCAACCTGCAGAAGATACAGATGTCAATAAGGCCGGGTTCAGACATAATGTGAAAACAGAGTTAAATGGAACAGAGCTGGAACTCCAGTGTGTCCGAATTCGTGCAACCGCAGTTTCAGGCTGAAAGCGACCAGCAGAAGATATAGATGTCACACAGTGTACACAGTTACAATGCCACTGGGCACTTCCTACCCCCACGCTGGTGCCCTATGTAACAACTGTCCTCCCTGACCACAAGTACAGAATATGAGGTGCCAGCATTCCTAATATTGGAGAAGATGTCTCCCCAGGTACAGCATTAATTATTTCAGAGAGTTTTTGTTTTGTGTGTGTGCGTAATCCTTATTTCAGTTGTTTTGCTTTATTTATACATTAGCTCGGCCGGGTGCAGAGCATCTGTGCCTCTGGCCAGCCCACCCACCGCCCCTGCCTTTTTCTCCCACCCCCCGCCGGCCCGGCTAGCTGGCCTGCTTCTCCCCCCGCCTGCCAGCCCTCCACCTCCTCCTGCCTGCCCAACTCCCGGCAGAAGCCACCTTCTCCCACTGGCTGGGCCAGCCTACTGCTGCCTCCTGCTGGCTGGCCTGGCCTGCTGCCTCTTCCTCCTCCCAGCAGATAGGCTGGCCTGCTGCTGCCACCTTCTCCTGGTGGCCGGGCCACCACCTCCTGCCAGCCCGCCGCCACCACCACCTCCTGCAGCTGCCAGCCAGTATCCCTATTTGCCCTCTCGTCCCCGTCACTATACCATCCGCAGCTGCTCGTGAATTCTCATGAGAGCTGCCACACATGGGATTAGCAACTGGTACATCTAGGAGAATTAAATATATAGATATTTGAGTTATTTTTTCCAGCTCGCAACACCCATGACAGCACTCAAAGTGATATACAAAGATGAGAACATTACTACAGCCAACTGCTTGGACCTACAGAATTATGACGCTTTCTCCTCCAACTCTTTCTACTCAAACAGTGGGGCATTGTTGCCTCCCCATTTCTGCTGCTCTCTGACATGCCCCAACCCCCTGGCAAAGCTGCTCTTGAAGGTCAGAGACCTCCCAGAATGGCACAGAATGTGACATGGGAGAGCTGTGGCTAGAATTGGCAGAAACTGGTGAACCCCACCTTGCTCAAGTGCCTTCCATGCATGTAAAGAGCTCTGGATCCCACTCATTATTTAAAACATGAATGAAAGAAAACAAAGCAACATCAAGAAAACCATCTGGGAATGGTAGCTCAGTGGAAGAGCATTTGCTTTGCATGCAGAAGGTCTCAGGTTCAATCCCTGGCAGCATCTCCAGGTAGGGCTGGGAAAGCTCCTGCCCAAAACCTTGAAGAACTGCTGCCAGTCAGAGTAGACCAGGGGTAGGCAACCTTTGGCACTCTAGTTGTTGCTGAACAACAATCAATACATTGTGGCTGGGGATGATGGGAGTTGTAGTTCAACAATAACTGGAATGTCAAAGGTTGCCTACACTTGGTTAGGATTAGGATGGTACTGTCCAATTGTCATCCCTGTGTACACAATACTGAGCTATTTTTAATTTAATTTAATTTATTTATTTAACATATTGGTAAACAGCCCAAAATGCAAGTCTCTGGGTGGTTTACAACAAAACAACAAAAGCAAGTAAAAAGGTTAAAACATTACAACAATTTCAAACTTTTAAAACTATTAAAAATCATCAAACTATTAAAACAGTATCTAATGAAAAGCCTGGGTGAACAAATGTGTCTTGACTGCCTTTTTAAAAGTTGTATGAGATGGGGAGGCTAGATAGAGCAATGGTCTGACTCAGTGTTAGACAGCTTCATATGATTCTATGATTCTTCATCAATCATTTAGACCAGTGTTAGCATACACATTCTGGAATAATCTGCAAAGGTCTTTAAAGGTAAAGTAAAGTGTGCCGTCAAGTTGACTCCTGACACCCACAGAGCCCTGTGGTTTTCTTTAGCAGGATACAGGAGGGGTTTACCATTGCCTCCTTCCACACAGTATGAGATGATGCCTTTCAGCATCTTCCTATATCACTGCTGCCTGATATAGTACCAGCAGGGATTCAAACCGGCAACCTTCTGCTAATTAAGGATGTGCAGAAGTAAAGTAAAGTTGTGCCATCAAGTTGGTGTCAACTCCTGGCAACCACAGAGCCCTGTGGTTTTCTTTGGTAGAAAACAGGAGGGGTTTACCACTGCCATCTCCTGCAAGGTATGAGATGATGCCTTTCAGTATTTTCCTATATCACTACTGCCCAGTACAGGTGTTTCCCATAGTCTGGGAAGGAAACATACCAGCGGGGATTCAAACCAGCAACCTCTTGCTTCCTAGGCTAGTTACTTCCCCGCTGCGCCAGTAGGTGGCAGTCATTTAGACCAGTGTTAGCACACACATTCTGCAATACTCTGCAGAGGCCTACACAGTATAGAAATTAAGGATGTGCAGAAACCTCCTGGGAAACTTTTGTCTTATAGAAACTCATTTGGCTCCCCTTAACAAAATCCAAGGAATTTTCTTCAGATTTCACTTTGTGAGCAAAGCTGGTGCCAACCCTAATAAAAGGATTTTACTTCTGATGAAAAGCAGCTAAATGGTTTCTGTTGCCTATAAGGGCTGTCCTGTTGATTCCATATCCCTCTGCCGCAACAGGCATGCCCCCTCCACTGACGTGAATAAGGCAGATTGTTCATGCGAGAGGTTCAAGACACAGGCTATGGATGCAATGTACACACTGAAGAACAAACAAGGTTTTGGATCAGCTACAACTTTTAAAAAATCACTTTAAAGTGTAATTATTTCAGAATGACAGATTTTTAACCCCCAAGATAGCTGCATTTTACTGGAGGAAAAATCATTTGCATGTATCACTTATAATAATCTCCAACTACTAACTTTAAAATGCAGTATTTTGATAAAAGCTGTGTTTTGTCATTTTGGGGGAAAAATGGATACCTTGATTAGTTGCTCCCAGAGTGTGCAAGATTTTTAGTATTATTATGGCTCTGCAGCCTGATATTGTGCACGTTTCCTCAGGAGTAATTCCCATTATATTCAGTGGACCTTCCCATGCACACTGGTGAGTGTGCATAGGGTTGCAGATTTAGTTGTGTCAAATCTTCCTCATCGCACTGAGCTCTGTTATCTCCCAGGAGATTTGATGGCACATGAATCTGCATACATAAACCCCATCAGCCAAAATGCCATCTCACGTTCTTTGTCTGCAGTCCCATCTGACACCAGCTGCTACCAAGCTCCTAAATTCCTTTGCTGTGTTCTTCTGCTCCCTACCTTGCTTGAGCAACATAGGAAGGCCACATTTACATGTAATGTGGCGTTCAGTGGACCCACAGTTCAACTCCCCACCCTCGTTCTCCTGTCTGAATTTGGAGGTCACAGAGAGTGATCTAACTGCAGTAAGCGAGACTACAGAGGGGAGGGGAAATGGGCGGTGTGTGGACTTTCTTCCAGCATGAAGGACAGCCCACACAGCCAATCGGCCAAAGGGAGGGAGGAGCTTCCTCCCTGAACTCCAGCTACAGCAAATGCAACCTGCAGTTATGAATTTGGATAACATACAGGCTGCACTAAACCTCGGGTTGGGGACTACTACTACTACAACAACTATTTATATACCGCTCTTCAACCAAGTTCTCAAAGAGGATTACATAGATATAAATAAATAAATAAGATGGCACCCTGTTCCCAAAGGGCTCAAAATCCAAAAAGAAACATAGGATAGACACCAGCAACAACCACTGGAGGAATGCTGAGCTGGGGTTGGATAGGCCCATTTGCTCTTCCCCTGCTAAATAAAGAGAATCACCACTTTAAAAAAGGTGCTGCTTTGCTCAGTTAGCAGGGGAGACAAACTACAACCTGAAGGTTCACAATGGAGTAAAAAAAAGACAACTGAGGGTCGGTCACCGCACAGAACTGGAGTTGCCAGCATTAGGATGACACGATGAGGAAACTCCTGCCCCATAAAACTCCAGTTCCACCTTACATGTGAATGGGCCTATGTCTAATGGAGAGGGCACAGACCCTGACACACAGGATCTGCAAACTGGAGCAGCATTGTTATGTTCAGTGACAATGAGTGTGCAGTGTTCACTTGTACAGATCTGTACACACATTATGTCCAATGCAGATGCAACAATACAATTCCTATCTGTACTATGGTGTATTTTAAAAATAAATGCAGGTACAAGTCATTCACACAAAAACATGTAAATACAGCATTGTAGTCCCGTTCAGATATGAAAGCAAGCAAGCAAGCAAGCAAGCAAGCAAGCAAGCAAGAAAGAAAGCAAGAAAGCAAGAAAGAAAGAAAGAAAGAAAGAAAGAAAGAAAGAAAGAGACGCTGTACAGCATCCCAAGGGTGTGTGAGTAAGCCCTGCCCTGGTATTAGTGCACTGAGAAACCTCACACCACTACACTCTCCACACTTATGGCATCTGAAGTGGCAAATGCCATAACCATGATGGCAGTTATATTATGTTATGTTATTCAAGTCTGGCCATAAGCATCACTGCATAATAGGGCTCGTCACACATTACAGTGTATGCATGGAAAGGTATCTGTGGCTCTCGCTCTGCGGTAGGGTTTGTAGAATCTCAAAATGTTAGAGCTGGAAGGCACCTTGAAGGTCCTCAAGTCCAACCCTCTGTTCAGTGCAGGAAACTGCTGCAGCATCCTTGACTGTTGGCTGTCCAGCCTCTGTTTGAAAACCTCCAGTGAAGGAGAGCCTACGATTGCATGAGGCAGACTGTTCTACTGGCTTGCTTTGCACACAGAAGGTCCCATGTTCAGTCCCTGGCATCTCCAGGTACAACTGGGGAAATCCCTGGTCTGAAATCCTGTAGGGCTGCTGCAGTCAGCAGATGGACCAATGGCAGTAGAAGGCAGATTTATATGTTCACAAAAATAGAGGGACCGACTGAAACTGGATCACGCAAATGGCCAGTGAGCATACATGGTGCTCGCAGAGGGCCGAAACTCTGCAGAAGGGTTTCTCTGCAGAGGGCCAAAGCTGAACTTGCCTAGGGAGCTTTCAGCAGTGGTAAATAATTACCTATTCTAATCAGTTTTACTACCATTGCCACCCTTGAATTGGGCCCAAACTGGCCGCTCCTGGTTTAGTTCGACCTCGAACCAAACCAGGACCGGCTCAGGTCGAGGTTGAGCATTCAAGCTGAGCCGGTTCAAGCTCGAGTCAGCTCACACACACACCCTTACTGAGCAACGGCCCCATCCCCCCAAATGACATACATGTCCCAAGTGTGGCACTGACCACATCAAGATCTGCTTAACTTTAGCAAGCTGGCTGTGTCATGTGCCCTTATCCCATGCTCTGGCACCCATCTGGGATCATGCAAATGGTGGCAAATATAATCACATTGACCTATATTATGCGTGGCCACCTTAAGTGGTGCAGTGGGGAAATGCTTGACTAACAAGCAGAAGGTTGCTGGTTCGAATCCCCAATGGTACTATACCAGGTAGCAATGCTATAGGAAGATGCTGAAAGGCATAATTTCATACTGCATGGGAGGAGGCAATGGTAACACCCCCCACTATATTCTATCAAAGAAAACCACAGGGCTCTGTGGGCTCCAAGAGTTGAAATCGACTCAATGGCTAGGTGGCCAGATTTGGCTTTAAAAAAGCCAAATTCTGGCTTATGGCCCATTTGACCCACGAGTATACCCCTTAGGTTCTGGCAACTCTGCTCAATGGCACACTTTACCTTTATATTCTGCACTGGTGCCTTGTCCTGGGCCAGCATAGCAATGATAACTCTTCTTCCTGTACATTGCTAGAATCCATAGGATTCAACAACAAAGCCAGCTTGTCTTTTTAGATGCTCCTGCAGCATGTAGGAACATCAGAAGCTCAGATTTCCTTTTCCCTTTTGCAAATTCCACATTATGTCTACATGTAACTTCTTTCAATAACCCTTTTTATAGGGACTGCACTTCCTGATGCCGCGTGTGTGTGGCGGGGAGTGGGTGTGTAGATATGTAGGTGCTGTACAGAAGGGAATGCTCAGTGCTCCCACACCATGCATACTTCACCAAGCAGATGTCTGTCAGTTCTGATGGCACCAGTCACTTGTGTGAGGAGAACTGAATTCAGGCATTCCTTCGTCCCCACCAAGAAGTTCTCCCTGTTGTCAAAACGTATAGCACTACACTCATTTAGTGGTGTTGGGGAAGTATATCCTTCTTGTATAACAGCAAGTTTGTAGCTTGCAAAGTTCTCCTGGATAGGGACCATTCTCCCTCCATATGTGGCTTTCTGACGGTTTGTGCATACATCTTTCATGCTCATTGTTTAGATGCTGTTATGAGGCACATGCTTTAGTAACAAGGGATCCCAGCTGTTACAACATGTCTCCTGAGGTAAATCCCAGCCCTGTGAAGAAACAAGTCATGTGGTATGGAGTTCTTGTCAGGGAAGTAGTTATCTGCAAAGGCAATTTTTTCTCCCCACCCCAGAAAGTACCATTTAATAACCTCTTCTGCATAGAAATGGTGCCACTCTGGAGAAACATGTTTTTACTAAGAGTCTCAGAGGTCTCGAACGAAAAGCTTGAGATCATTACTAGAAACTTCATGTTTTCTAGGCACACAGGCTTTTCTTCCTCAAAAGAGTTTCTGCTGCTTTTGCACCTGTTGAACTTAAAACCCACTCACCAGCTGTGCTGACGTCAGATTCACATGATGACAACAAATCAAGGCGTGCTGCGTTCATGAACTGCAGGATTTTAGTGCGAATTATCTGAAGGTTGATAATTCCATGCAAAAAATTATTTCCCCCAAATTGTGCCAATGTTCACATTAGCTTCAAGCAAATTAATTTTTGATTTCATTTTCAAAACAGGCAGAAGAATGTATGCTTGCCTCTTGCCTCTTCTAAAAATGCCTTCCCTAGTACGCCTTCTTTACACTGATGTTTAAACTTTAAGCTGTCTGATTTTTCAGGTCTTTTTAAAAAAGCATCCAGGGGGAGCTAGGGAGTAACAGATTTGCTTTTTCTAACGATGAATAAGGAAATATGGATATAGATAAGAATGAAAGGCACTGGTAGTTTTTGTTTTATTTTCACCCCTGCCATAGGAACTTTTTAAAAATTAGAAATTGGTCAGACATTCTCAGAGTGGCAGAGAGCTTGCCAAGGTCACTGCCAAGGACAAAGGAATCAATTAGTATGCAGATCAGAACCAAGGAGTTCAAAGGTATTGTTCAGATTCAATCACATTAGCCAGGCCAGTAATGAACAAACGGCATGACCTTAATCATGGAGTCTAAACCACTCATTGGAAGAAAGTGTGTGTGTGAGAGAGGGGGGGACGGATTTAGCAAAGGGGGAGAAATCTTTTTTTAAAGAGATTTTTGTGCAATTAGCCATCACTCAAAAAAAACTTATTTTATGGGAGTGTTTTATTTGAAAGGTCCAGTTTCCTAAGTTGAACTCGTACTTTCAGAAGGAGCGTCCCCATTATAGTCAGGTGATTTGGCTCTTTTAATGATTGTGCACATATGTTTGCTAATAAAGAGTATGCTGGAGGATGCAGAGCTAACCTCTTGCGTTT
Organism: Hemicordylus capensis; assembly: GCF_027244095.1. NCBI lineage: Eukaryota > Metazoa > Chordata > Lepidosauria > Squamata > Cordylidae > Hemicordylus > Hemicordylus capensis. Next base: position 28,625,766 of record NC_069657.1, on the reverse strand, counting down.
TGTGACTGAAAAGCGTCTTTCTGAGTGCAGCTCGTTTTCCTTGAAAGTGATGCAGCAGGAGCGTATTTTCAGTTTCGTTGCCCTCCTTCTTTGCGTTTCCTCTTCCTTTGTGTTTTCACTCCTTGCTGTCTTCTCAGATGAATGATTTGTGGTCATATGAGAGCATCCTGTAAATATAAACATGGATAGAGTCGTACTCAGAGAATGTGGGTTAAGTACCGAGCAACCAAATTCTTTGCCAGATTTCTTAAGTATAGTTATGTGTGCGAATATAACAAATCTACAACCAAAGGGGGGTATGTTTGCATTCATATGTGCTGGCATCAACAATCAAGCAGTTAGCACTGTACTGAAATTTTGACTCAGGCTATGGCTAGAATATGCTACGGTTTCTTACATTAATGATGGGTTTTCTTCTTCCCCTATGATAGTGTCTTTTCTCAGGTGAAGTCTGAGTTTTCTGTACCTCCATATTTCCAGTCCATAAGTATTTGTGATATGTGAAAATACAAATCAATGTTTTGCATCCCACTCAGCATTTCTGCTGAGAAAATATGAGTGACACCTTTCTTTAGCAAGACAGATCCTACAAGTTGTTGTGTTTATTAGTATATGCAATAACATGTACATTCTCTGATGATCTCCTGCTAACATTATGTTAGCAATTACTTTCTAGAATAGATTATTGAGGAAAGCTGCCATTTTTGTTGGGGAAAGGTCTGTAGACATCATTTCATTGCTCTGTAAATGAAACGTGATATATGAGTAAGGGGTTTCACTTTTTAAAAATCTAGGTTTATTTCCCCCCCTCCTGTTATTTATTTATTTATTTATTTATTTAGGAGGTAGTTCATCCTATCTTACTAAATGTGTGATGTATAATTTAAAAAAGAAAGTATTCTAGGCTAGAATGCACCCGGGGGGTTTGTGAATGTTGGGGGAGGAACACTTATTATACAGTACACTAACATATTGAGACAGTATTTCAGATTTTATACTTAGGTATCATCAAAATACAGGATATCTCACCCATGAAGGGTGATTATCTCTCATGAAAAGAGGAAATGAGTTATTAAGGTATTTTTCAGGAGTAAAACAAAGATAATCTTCATTAGCGTAAGGAGCAATCTCTCCCCCATCCCACATGGAATACTGTTTCGTTTTAAAGAAGGACCCTAATGTGGTTAAAGGATTCCTCTTTGAAACTTTGAGACAATTATAAAACATCGATTTGATGTTATTTTTGTTTAAATAACCACAATAATAGTAACATTAGCAATAATTATGATGATAACGATGGCGATTATGTAACTAGCAATCCCCAAAAGAACAAGAAAAACTATATGATGCTTTTTAAGAGAAATACTTTATAAAAGTGAAAAAGATTCCCCCCTCCTATTTAAATCAACACATGCTACTGATGCTGAATTTCTATACAATTATTCAGCTAGTCAATAGGTCTTCTTTGATCACATTATGATGATGCTTCTGGTGGATTTCAGAGTAAGACAGGCTTCCCCTCTCTTTCTCTCTCCCCCCACCCACCCACACTAAACAAGGTCATCTTTCTCCCCCCCCCACTTTTTTTTAAAAACGAGGACTAGAAGTTCCTAGTACAAGATTAAGTTCTAACCGTGTTATAAAAGTAAGTGCTTTTCTCTATAATAAAAGGTGTTTAAAAGGTTCGCTACAGCTTTAAACAGAATTACAATTTACTTCTTTTCAAGTGTCCAGGCCATAAATTCTTCTCAATTCCCTCTCTCTCTCCTTGTCGGAATTAATGAGATCAGATTTGATCAGGGCAGTGATGTGTTCAGAGCCAAATCACACAACAGCGCGCGTGCGGTAATGGAATTTGCATCTAATGCATACATAAATCAAACATCTTTCTGGACATTTTCATATGCATAATGTCATTTCATCCAGTTCTCTCTGTGCGGGGGGGGGGATATTTCTCTCTCTCTCTCTCTTTCTGAGAGAATGACTTTCTTTAATGCTTTCATTTTATTTTCGCTGACTACAATTCCAGAGAACGCGCTCAGTCGGAGAATCTTTCGGGGTGCGGTTGACAGTTCCTTTTCCAAGAGGGGTCCTTCACATTTATCATGCCTCTTCCTTGGGGGCTTTGTTATGCAAATGTGGCTGAAATTGATAATTCCAAAGTGCTTCATTTCGGGTTCCTTGGCGGTTGGAGATGGTAGATAAAAAGAAACTGACAAGACACACTGATTGCCCTCAATGCTTGTAACTCTCTTGCTAACAAGGCTCGATATTGTTAAAAATTCCTATTGTTATCAGGGTGGCAGTTCCATTATGCAGCCCTTGCAAATTTCTGATTTGAATATTAACCCTTTAATCACCCCTCTCCCCTCCCCCAACCCTGAAACCGCTTGCTATATATAAAAGACAAAAAAATTTTCCTTAACTAAAACAAGACATATTATTATTCTCTTATTGGTGAACATATGTGCTACATTATCCCTTCCCTTTAATCGCTCCCACCCTATCCAAGATAAGCCTGAATATTTCATAACTAAACATTTTTTAAAGAATTGGAAAGGGACCTATGCATCTAAGAAACCAGAATGTATAGCAGCAATAGACTGAATATCCTCTACTGTGAATATTACAAGGTTTGGGGAATAGAGGGAGACTTTCCATAGAAGGATACAGTTGGAAAAATAAATGAAGAGATAAATAAATAAATTTAAACACTTGTAAGGGAACAGATAGATAACTCCTGTTATTATTAATTGAGTGTACAATTGCACTTTCTTTTCTTTTTCAATTTTGGTTAACTGCAGCAAGGTGATGCTGCAAATCTCTCTTTACTTTGGATGATGAGATATTTTTACACGGTATTTAGTAACAAATCTAAGACTTGAGCCCAGCAAGTAAGCCACAATTGTAGTTGTTTCTAAATCGAATTCTGATGAGGAATACACAGTGAGACGTACACTTTTATAAATCAGTACTACTTGTCAGTTGGTATATTATACAAACTTTTAAAAAAGTATCCTACAGAGCTCAAGATTTCTGGAGAGGCAATCCGGCACATGTTGCTATCTGTGTTATCGTTTTGTCAGTGTTTTTAAATGGGTGTTGTTTTTTGCATGATACCTAGAAAATCCAGTAAAGGTCTGTATAGTTCCAGTCCGCATTAACACTGGCAGGCACTACAGATGGTTGATCTCGAAGAATGACGTATTGGAGTAAGGAAACCAAAACACAAGTAACCGTTGAGAACGAAGAGGCACCTTCTAAAAACCCAAACAGTCTTTTTACATATTTGCTGTTATGTTTCCAAATAAGTTGAATCCCGCCCCCCACCCCGGTTTTCCCAAATGCACATCAGCCATGTGTCTTTGAAATTATCTTAGTGAATTTTGATTTATCATCATTTTTTTCTGGAAAAAAAAGAACCCACAATGGTTAGCGTTACAAAGCATTACTAGAAATGTTGGTGAGGTTTATTGTGCCTCTGCAAAACAAAATACAAAACAGACAGTATGTAGATTATTGCTAACATCAGGCAATTGGAACCATCTAACGTCTCTGTGCAGTTACCAGGATGATGCAGCCCCACAGGCGCCTGTCAAAAGCACATCAACGTTTTCCCACCTTCTTCATTCTAAAGTCTCACAGAGCTGTGCCTGCCAAATTACAGTAAATAAAAAGCCACTTGCTTAACAATCCCTTCTTTGCGACTGAACCGAGGCTCTCTCTCTGTCTGCCCTTATTAGAAGAGCTCTTGTGATATTGGACTAACTCTTGGGTAGCTCAGGATCATGTTTTACTTTCATTTCTAGGTATGTTAGCAGATTAAACATTTGTCACCATGCCCACTGTACATTTGTTCAGTTTCCTGTGTTGGTTTTGTTTTTACCTTATTGGAAAACAGACTGTTAAATTTTAATGCTCTTGTACTCTCATTCTGCTCACAAAATGGATATCTTTCTCTCAACCACCCCCCAGCCCTACCACCCTTTCCTTAGTTCAGAAATAGATTCCGCTACAACTGTTTGCTGAAGATTCATCATTTGGTTCTATCATTTATCCTGTCCATTAGACTCACCACTGTTGGTGCATTTTCCCATTGATTTACATATTTATGTCAAGTACTGTTATTTATGCTCTGTGATATTAACATCACTACTTGTACCATTAAGATCATTAGCAATGCTAGCTAGACTCAGCTACTCGGCTAGTAATAGGAGTTAGTAGGTCTCGCCTGTACAAGGATTATAGCAGCGCTCAGTAGTGAATCAAGATGAGTTTTAGTGTCAATAATTATTTAAATGAAATCATCCTAACCACTTTGCCAAAAGGATCAAACGTGTCTGATGTTTTCCCCTGCTAAAAGTTCTTCTTATTCCTTCCCAATAAAAGAAAAATCTTACCTCTTGACAATATAAGAATGATCTATTCGCAGATAGCCAAAGTATGATAAAGATGGGAAAATTGGAGTTTTTCATCTTTTCACTCAGAGTTACATGGATGAACAACATCCTAATAGCTAATTGGTAGACATTTCCAAAACTATGTTCATAAGTACTCATATTCCTTTCAAAAAGAAAATTCGAAATCTCAGCCATGCTTTGCATTGCTAAACCAAATTTGTGACACTGTACAGGAGCATATATAAGAATTATTATATATAATTCTTGCCATGACAAAATCAACAATGACATTGATTTAGCAATTCCTTCTATTTCTAAGATGAAGAAAAGAATTTTTCTGTGAGAATAAAGTATTAACATGTTTGCAGATGGCCCAATATCCAAATTATGGCAATTGTGGGATTTTTGCTTTTTAGTATTGACATGTTTTCAGTGGCAACAGCATGGCATCCCAAAATGTACAGCATGTTTGTTAGTATGTAAGTACACATGAGTTGTTTGTGCAGTTAATCAGTGCTTACATTATTATATAGTAGAGGCTGCATGATTTTCCCTCCCATATCTTTTCTGAGTTAAGCATTCATGGACAGTATAGGCAATGTACCCTAGAATCTTCAAGGCCATCAGACTTCGCACCTGATAGTATTCTATTATTGAAGAACATTATTGAAGGCTGCATTTATGATGTACTTATTCTAAAACAACAACAACAACAAAAACACAAAGTACTTTCTGCATACTTGGTAGACCACCTTTTTATATATAGTGAAAAATTATTTGCATATGGATACCAGAGCTCATTGAGAGGGGAGGGAGCCCTCATGATTGCCGGCTCCAAGATGGAGCCGGTGGGGGCTGGGGAGTTCGGGGGCCACGCGGCCCCCAGAAGCCCCAGTATGCCCTGTGTGAGTGTGCAGGACATATTGGGGAGACCCCAGGAGCTGGGAGGCAGCTTTTCACCTCCCCTCTGGGGGTCTACTCGTGAGTAGGCACAGCACGAAGGGGTTTGGAGGCAGGGGTTCTTGAGTGGGTTACCCGATTTTTTCCTAGCCCGATTTTTCCCGTTTGTGGGAATAGCCCCAAGGATTCAGAGGTCAGGAAATAGGTGCCAAACTCTGCACTGTTTCCTGAGAGAATTGGACTACATGTAGCCCAAATCTTTGGGCTGACTTAATGTATAAGTTTAATGTCACAGCACCAAAAGGAGTTATTATTATTTGCATTTTTCAGTGTCCAAAGCACTTCATACATGTTGTTCAGTCATTACTATAATAATCCTGTAAAGTAAGTCATACTATCATCCTATATTGGAGACGGGGAACTGAGACTGAGAGATGGCAGCTTCCCTAACCTGCTTAGTGAATTCATGGCTAAGGTGTAAGCAGAGTCTTTTTGTGCACAGCTCGGTCTCTTAAAACTGGAATAGACATAGCAGTGTATGACTGCTGATGAAAACAACCTTTTCCCTTTCTTCCTTCAAACCATTTGGTAGGGGTCGCCTCATATCATGCTATTATGATGTTCTGCATTCCCCCATATTAGAGATGTGCACTAAACCAACTCTTCCAATTCTTCCAAATTCGAATCAAATTCCAAAAATTCATTTTGAATTTGTATCAAATTCGAATCTGGTCCGAAAATTCAATTTGAATTCAAATTGATTTGGCCTGTTTTGGCACTTTTTTTAACCAATCATTTGGATGGGTTTTTTTTTAAAGGTGCCAAACAGCTCTAGAACTGAAGTAGAATTGAATTTCAAAAATTTGATTTCAATGTGAATCAAATTTAAGAGGCGATTTGATTCTAATTTGAATCACTCAAATCACTCAGATCACTCAAATCACTCAGATTTGAGTCAAATTGGTTCAAAATTGACTCAATTTGCACATCCCTAACCACTGGTAGCCAGTGTCATGGAGAATGAGGGGAGGATATGGAACATCATGACATGAGGCAAATGAAAGGGAAGAGGGGAATTAGAAGACATGTCTAGTTTGGCACTTAGTTACTATGTTCACGGATGGAGCTGGGATTTTTGGCACCCTAGGCAAAGTTGGATCCCTCCCACCCAGCTGAGAAATGTGGAGCCCTGGCTTTAATTTGAGCCGCATAGGCTGCTCATTCACTGGGATGGGAGACAGTTTGAGATGGGAGAGAGAGCAGAGCAAAGTAATGCAAGGTTGGCTTTCCTTACTCAATGGTTTTCCCCACCACCCCCCACTTCAGCTCTGGGGAAGACAGAGAGTGGGCAGTCCCATTCCACTAGGAATGGGAGTTCTACTTGTTGAACCTCTTCCAGCAAGTCAGACATGTCTGTGGTTCCTTGGAGAGGGAAAGGGAGGAATGCAGTGCCCCCCACCCAAGAATTGGTGTCCTGGGTGACTACCTAGGTTTGCCTAGTGGATGGCCCAGCCCTGACCATACACATTTGCTCTCGTGTTAATAGACCAATATATCAATACCTCAGCATAGTTAAATATAAACAGTGATATGTTCTGTACAAGTTAGTTGTAAATGAAACTTGAAAGTTTCATATCAGTTTCATTTCATGAGAAATTATCAACTACATCTGCGTTCAGTAGACATGATCTATACTAAGTTAGTCATGACCAATTTCCATTGGGTGACTTCCTAATAGCTTTTTCTAACAAAAGCACATGCATATCACTCGTGCCAGTGCATCTGAAGCACAGGTGCTCCTGTGCAAGAGTGAGAAAAATTTCACTGTGTTCCCCTTGCTTTAGAAGCCCTTTTTGATCTGTGGAACCATGTCCCTGAGGGCTGTGGAATTTAGATTGTGACCCCTTTGGGAACAGTGAACCATCAAATCTATATGTCTGTCTATCTATCTATCTATCTATCTATCTAAATTGCGTTGAGAACTTTTGTGGAAAAGTGGTATATAAATATTCATAATAGTTTCCCATGTCAAAAGGCACTTCTGGAGCAAGGGGAATATGGGAAAAATAGTTGTGCTCTTGCACAAGTGCACCTGTGCTTTGGAAACACAGGGGCTAGCACTGAGTGTGTGCTTTTGTTGGCAGCACATATTGAGGCTATTCTCACGAGCAGCCAAGTATAGGCTTAAGCAGCCAAGCCTGGGCTTGGCTGCTTGTGAGAACTGCTGGGGTTGACGCAGATCCCAGTGGTGCTGCGGTGCTAAGCCCAGCACTGAAGCCCAGTTCTTGGCCGAGGTTAAGTGTGCAAATGCGGCCATAACCAGGCTCGTGCTGACACAGAGATGGGCCCCTAGAGCACCCCCCCCAAAAAAATCCCCCAGTGCACTTCACTTGATGTGCAGTGCACTGTGGGATTCTTGGGATGAGTCCCAGCCTCTGTTTACTTGCATTGCCAGGAGCAGTGCAGATAGTTACCCGTGTTGCTCCCAGCAGCACTGGTTGTGTGGGAGTGCAGCGCCGGCTTGCGTACCACAAGGGCTCAGAGTGGTCATCTGTGGGAAGTTAGGTTGAACCCTGCCTTCCTCCCTACAGCCGTGTGAAAAGCTCCGATCGCTTTACCTAGGATGCCAGCCACTGAAATTAATAGGATGCAAGTTAATCATGTCTAAGTGGTCTCATTTATTTCAATGCTGTGTAATCATGATTAATTTAATCTTGATCCTGCCCACTGTTTGTCTGGTATAGAAGTTCATAAGGATATATTTCTAGAATTATATTTCACCAATAATGAAGTATTCAAAAATTGGGATCGCTGCTCATTTTGCAAACCAAGGGTTATCTTTTACATAAATAGGCCGGGAACTATAATCTCATTCAGCTAGTTCTGTGCACCAAAGTGTATGGGCTTGTGTTGCTTGTGTTGTACATGTTGCTTCCAGGTGGTCATCCCTCCAGGCACTGACCAGGCCTAGACCTGCTTAGCTTTTAAACTCTGGATGGACTATGTGCTCTTAGAACATATAGTGCATTTTTCTCTTCTTTGGACCATATAATTTATATTTCCCTTCCCTTGTTCACTTCTTTTAAAAGTGTATTGTTGGGATATTGTTTTATTTTATTCATTTAGTGAGTGCAGTTATATATCACCCTATACAAAATGTCCTTGGACAGTTCCCAATATAAAAACCATTAAAACATTAACATAATTAAAGCAATTTAAAATGCAATAAAAACTCTAAAAAATGAAACTTTTAAACTATAAACGAAAAGCCTGATTAAACAGGTATGTTTTTAGTTCCTTCTTAAAAACATTCAGCGAAGGGGAAACTCTAATTTCATTAGGAAGCTGGTTCCAGAGTCCTGGGGCAGCTCTAGAAAAGGCCTGGTTTTGAGTCGCCACCAACCAAGCTGGTGGCAACTTCAACCAGACCTCCCCAGATTATCTTGATAGGCGGTGGGGTTCACAAAGAAGAAGGCGTTCTCTTAAATACCTCTGACCCAAGCCGTTAAGGGTTTTATAGGTAATAACCAGCACTTTGTATTCCTCCAAGAAACTTATTGGCAGCCAGTGTAGTTCTTTCAGAATGGGTATAATATGATTTCTTGGCTGCTGCATTCTGTACTAACTCTCAGTATTCAGAACAGGGGCGTAGCAAGGTTGGAGTGGGCCCAGAGACGAGATTTTAAAATGCCCCCCCCCCTCAAAGTCCAGGGCCTCCGCACAGCCCAGGCCCCCAAGGGTTTAAGTCTGATATTCCAAAATAAGTATGCTGCCTGGAAATACATTTCTCTGAATACACACACGCACATGTCACAATATATAGTGATATACATTGAGTACTATACATTTGTTTTACTTTTAATGCCTAGAACACACTAGAAAGATGAATGATTAAAATGGCCCCCTCGGTGCAGATTAGCAAAGGAGACTTTCAACCATGCAGGGTGAGCCTATGTTTGTTTTCTCAGAATTCTGAACAAATTCAGTCAAGTTCGATTCCAGGAGGTTTTTCTCAGGAGGCTTTTAAAGCCCTTTAACACACACCTCCTCTGGAATGGAGGTGCTGCATTCACATGTTGGCCAGATTTACCCTGAAGTCCCTGCAAGTTATTGGGGAGCAGTTCACACACAAGAAAAATAAAATAAAAGCACCACACATGCTTCACAGTTCTCACTCAGACCTTCTGGGTTGCAAAACAACTTGAACATAAGTGCATTTATAAATGAATGAATGAATGAATAAAATAAATATAATACTGTTTCTTCCAGAAGTTTTTGTAATTTTCTGCCATGAAACAAGCCACTTATAGGACTTTTTAGATAGTTTTTTTTAAGCCAGCAAATTTCCCAAGCTGTTTAAAAATAAATATTCAGAGACTTCTCAGTCCCTCCCCCCCACCCCCCATATCAAAGCCCTATGGCAAGCAGATGCCTATATATCCAGGGGGGGGGGGAGGTAACCACAAAAAGGAGTTCACACTCTACCTGGCAAATGCTGGGTTGGGCAGGGCAGCAAGGGGTCTTCTGCTGCAGAGAGCAGTGGTGGCCACTCTGGCTGCCTCCTCCTTCCTGGCTGGCTTGGGCCCTACTGGAGTTCAGGCTTCACAGAGGCCTATACCAGACCTCCGTGGAAGCCCCGCCCACCCGCCGATCAGCTGAGAGGCGGGAGAAAAAGAGCTCTTTGCAGCTTGTCTGCTGCCTCCATTGCTGGCCAGGAGAACAAGCAGGAGAGACGGTGAACAGGGCAAGTGGCTGAGGGGCCTTGGGGCTGGGCAGGGGGCAATGGGGAGTCATGTGAGGTGCCTCTGGGGGGCCCCTCCAGGCAGTGGGGCCCCCAGACAACTGTCTCCCCTTGCCCGATAGTTGTTACGCGCCTGATTCAGAATTCTGCCAAGGAGTCACTGGCCAGCATCCTGACTAATGAAGCACCAGTGTAGCAGTGTTATGTGCCAGATGAAGGTTACTGCAGAGCATGCAGCCAGTGGGGGCGGGGGAGATCTCCCCTTCCTTCTGCAGCTGCCTGAATCACCTGAAAATATGTCCAAGAGGCCCAATGACATCATTTTGAGTAGCAGGGCTGTCCTTAGGGTACGGCAAGCAGGGCGACCGCCGCAGGCCCCGCTCTTTTAACCCCCATTAGAATTAACTGTACGGGGGCCACACACTCACTGATTTGCCCCAGGCCCCGCACCCTGCCAGGGCTCTCTAAGGACAGCTTTGTATGGGTAGAACAGGAAGTTGTGGAAGGAAGGGGAGCCTGCTTGCCCACTCAACCCACATGTGCTTCCACAGTCTTCGTCTTCGCTAGGGATGTGCACAAACTGCTCAGGCAGCCTCAAGTGGGGGTGGGGATCAGTTCCTTTAAGAACCAGGTAAGCAGGTCCTTACCTGCTCCTCCGCCAGCTTTTCCAGGTGTGGTGCTCGCTTTTCAAAAGGCTGCAGCAGCCTGCACATGGTGTTGGCATGTACCTGTGCTTGCTTGACCCTTGCCCTTCATGGCTTATTAAATCTGGTAGGGATGAAATTTTTATCTGGGTTCAGCAGGTTCTAAATGCCTCATTGAGAGAGGGAGTGGTCCAAGCTCTATTGAAGAAAGCTATTATTCAACCATTCCTAAAGAAACCCAGTCTGGATCCAGAGGATGTAAACAACTATTGGCCTGTGGTCAATATTCCCTTCCTGGGCAAGGTGCTTGGGTGTGTTGTGGCTGACCAGCTCCAGACATGGCTCCATTTCAATCAGGCTTTAGGCCCAGCTTTGAAACAGAAACAGAAACTGCTTTGGTCATCCTGTGGGATGATCTGTGTAGAGAGAGACGGGGGAGTGCAACCCTATTAATTCTCTTGGACCTCTCAGCAGATTTTGATACCATCGAACATGGTATGCTTTTGGATAGACTAGCCAAGTTGGGTGTGGGAGGCACTGTTTGGAGGTAGTTTTGCTCCTACCTTGAGGCCCATTCCCAAAAGGTGGTGTTAGGGGACTACTGCTCAACCCCTTGGCAGTTATGCTATGGGGTCCAACAGGTTTCCATTCTTTCCCCTGTGCTGTTTAGCATCTACATGAAACTGCTTGGAGAGGTTATCCAGACATTTGGCCTGAGGTATCATCAATATGCAGGTGACACTCGGTTGTATCTCTCTATTTCATCAGACACAGGTGAGGCAGTGACTATCCTGAATTGATACTTGGATGCAGTAATGGATTGGATAAGGGTGAATAAGCTGAGACTCAATCCAGATGAGACAGAAGTACTGTTGGTAGGTGGTTCCTCTGCTTGGGGGAATGATGTTCAGCCTGTTCTAGATGGGGTTGTACTCCCCCTGTAGGAGCAGGTTCACAGTCTGGGGGTGCTAATTGATCCAGCATTCTTACTAGAGGCTCAAGTGGCTTCTGTGGCTTGGAGTGCCTTTTATGAGCTTCAGCTGATACACCAACCATGACCGATAGAGATAGCTTGGCCACAGTTTTTCATACTCTGGTTAATCTTAACTTTTCTCTTTAAAATCACTGCAATGTTTTATATGTGGGGCTGCCTTTGAAAACAGTCCAGAAACTGCAGCTGGTACAAAACAGGGCTGCAAGATTATTAACTGGGACTGGATGTTTTGAACATATTACGAAGTAAGGCAGGTGGAGGATACTAGGGAAAGGGGCTTTCCGGTGGTTGCACCTCATTTATGGTACAGCCTCCCCAGTGAGGTTCACCTGGCACCATCACTTTGTCCTTTTAGATGCCAGGTGAAGACCTTTCTGTTCACTCAGGCTTTTAAAAACTGATTTTTAAAAACCAAGTTTTTAAATTGTGTTATTTTTTGGGAGGGGTGTTGTGATTTGATGTGTTTTATTTGTTTTTATTGGATATTTAATATTGTGTTGTGAGCTGCCCAGAGACCAATTTGTTATGGGAAGGCTAACAAATAAAGTTTATTATTATTTACTATTATTCTCCAGCCAGTCACCAATAGTCAGAGATTTGAGGAGCTCTAGGCCTGCATCTGCAGGAGGGCCAAAGTTATGCAGCTTTGCAGTAGACAAATATCTTCTGCACGAAGGAGCAGTAGCTCGGCTGGATAGCAAACGGGGGTCTTTTCCAGCCCTACCTGAAGATGCCAGGACCCCAGGTGCTCTGCTCTGAGCTGCTACCAATCCCTCAACCCAGAAAGAATGACTTTTGGTATTGTCGTGGCCAGAATACCTCTTTGAGCTTATTCTCAGCCACAGCAATAAAGAGCGAAGCTACCCTCTGCTTGCAGTGGCCTCATTTCTTGTGGGTGCAGACCTCATCCCACAGCAGCCTGACATGCGCACACAAAGCCCCCATTAGAGTGAAGCAGGCCTGTGATGTCCCTTCATGTGCAGCGTGTAAAGGTACATAAATGTCCCTGCTTGTTGGCATTTAATTTACCAGTTGCCTCTGTAGTGGAGCCCTGGCAGATTCAGCTTGAATCTGAAAGACAAGCTGTCATCCTGAGAGTCTGCTGCCTACTGCTGAAATTGAGAGACTTGGCAGATATGCAAACGGTAACTGGGTTTGAGTTGTTTTGATTACAAGTTAAACAGAAAATCATTGGCAGGGCCAATATAAATCTGCAGAGGGGTTTGTGGGGTTTTTTTGGCCATAATTTGCGGAGGCATTTTGATGGCTTCGGCAGGCCTCTGTAGTACCTTCTCGAGTGCATCTCCAAGAAGGTCCATCTTCATACCCAGTCTTAATATGAACATGATGTTAGGGACAGGAGCAAATGTTTGAAATGCTTTTATTTTCTGGGTTCACTAGCATAAATCACATTCACTGTTGTCAACACAATTTTGATGTATGAACTGTTTGTACATTAGAACCCCATGGGAACAAAACCAGAAATTCCCAATGAAGTAAAGTTCTTAGCTCTGTTCAGACATGTTGCACAAGTGTACAGATGTCCGTACATTCATACATGTTTTTTGTGTAAATGACTGTACCTGTGTTCATTTTAAAAGGGAACCTTGGTATAGTCCCCACAATTGTATGGTACAGATAGGAAGTGTGCTGCTGTACCTGTGATCAACATAATGTGTGAATAAGTGTACAGTCTGAACCTGTGTACACTATACACACATATGAGTGCTGAACATAACATGTTAATAGGACTCTTAAGATATATTAAACTGCTCTCAATTTTATATAAGCCCTGTTCACACAATGAGGCTGTTCCCACAATCACTGGAAAGCAGGCTAAGGGAGTTTTTGATCGTCTGCTTTTTGATCGCCTGCAAGGAGAGTGGGCTAAACCTGCTCCCTCAGCAGACCCGGAAGAATCTCTTCTCACGGATCATGAGAAGAGCTTCATTATGTTGTTCAAGTATACACAAGTCTATTCACAGGTACATGTTTCTGTATTAATGACTATACCTGTGTTCATTTTAAAGTACCCTCAGTTGCATGGTACAGACAGGAAGTGAATGACTGTACCTGTGTAGTGATTGTACCTGTATACGCTGTACACTTGTTATACAAGTGTTGAATATAACCAAGCCTATTCTCATGAGCACTCTAACCCGCACTGATCCCAGCGCTGCCCGCCCACCTAACCTACTTTTGACCCCGGCCTTTAGCGGAGGTTTAAGGGTTCAAGTGCACCCTTAACTCTGGTGCCAGGGGTGTGTGCGTGCGCTTGGGCTGCTTGAAGCCTGAGCATGCACAGAGCCAGGCACCTAGAGTGTCCAGCTCATGGGGGTATTCCTCAATGCAACATGCACACCACACAGTGCATTGTGCAATATATGGAGGCTGGGATGCATTGTTCTGGCCTCTGAAGATCTGCGCTCTCAGGAGCAGCATGGATTGTGTGGGTGTGTGGTGGTGCACTGAAGAATGGAACCATCTGGGAGAAGATAGGTTCATACATGCCTTCACCTGCATGCACCTTCCCACCCACCCTCCTGGTCATGTGAATAGCCCTAATAGGTGAATAAGGCTATAATCTGTCCACCACATGCCATTTCCCTAAATATGCAAGTGTTTATTATTCCCTCTGTAGTGTTTGTTGTGTCCCACTTGCTATATCCAAATAATATATTCCTGGCTGGTGGGACATGTCTACGAGTACCATTAGTCTGAACCTGAATTTCTCCCAAACTGACTTCAGGTGAGCAAACATTTGAGGTACACCTACAGTTAGCCATATTGCAACATTGCTGTATCCCTTACTTAGACTGTGCTATAGCAATTCTGTAGATCAGGGGTGGGTTCAGGGGAGAAAACAGAATGCATATTTGAGTCATTCCTATTTTTCCTGTCTAGCAGGTTTTAGGGGGGAAAAATGTTTGTAAAGCTGGCACTATAGAGCAAGAATATATTTATGTACAGAAGCCCCAATATCTGCAATAGGAAAGGCTACAGCCCCTTATTAGAATGCTGAAAATCTGCAGAACTAAAGTTCTTGGAAAGAACCCAGACGTAAGGGATGTATGGCTTCGTTCTCTGTACCCACTTATAGCTGCTGTTTCTGCTTTGAAAAGACAGATCTGAAGGCAGAACAAATGGAATTTCGCCAGTGCCCAGTATCTTTCCAAGTCAATCTGAAACAACTTTATTGCATCCAAGGTAATAAGTTTTGCAATTAGCACTAGCTCAATTACCTCCCCCCGCTCTTCTCCAGAAAAGTAAAACCATATAACAGTCAGGGGGGGAAATGTGGCTTTGTTTGAAAATTGGGCTGCTTTTTCTCAAGTAACCAGTGTCCTCATCCCTGTTCCAATAAGGATATATACTGACAGCAGCTATCTATATCAGCAGTGAAAACCTGTGTGTGATGTTGTACACCTCAATCCTGTTGATTTCTTTGGGCATTATGTGCATGCAAATGTGTGTGGGACCACAGCTATGAGAAATAAATAGTAAGATTTTTCATGAGTTTCCCCCCAAATAAGTTTCATTCACCCAGTTCCTTTTTGCCTTCATCCTCTATTTTGAATGCTTTCGTTCAGCTATGAAAATTGACTAAGGAATCCCCAAGCCATGTCTGCTACCTTTTATACATCTGCCCCTCTGCCTAGCAGGTTGATTGCAGTTTTTAGAGACCATTTACACATGCCAAATCTTGCTGGAAATAATATACTTTACTACTACTCCTTTCTCACAATGCAAATATTCCCATGCAATGCAGATCTTATTTTTCCAGATACACATGATGTTGATATATGGCCCAGAAGAGAAGATGGATTGTTAGATATAATATCCTAAGTGCTTAAAAGTCGTCCCCCCCCCCCGCCCCCCAGAGCGGATTTAACATGGGAAATTGTCAGGTAGATTAATTTTACAGGCTGCTTTTATGGGTGTAACATTTCAAGACGAGAAAGCCATGCTCCTGAATTTTAGTTTTGGCTGATTTCATAGGCATCTTTTTTATTACATTAAAGTTAAAATTTAATTATCTTTCCCCCTTTGATTCTTTATTTAGTTTTGGGATCTAATGGGTAGCAAAAATATATGTGCAATTTTTCATTGCATACATACACACATAACTAATTGATCCTTTATTAAAGTTGCTGTCACTTATGACAAGAATTCAAAAGTTCAGTTTTTGTCTGTTTCTTCAACTGGATCAGAGAGTTGAAGAACCCTACGTCAGCTGCTAACTTTCAACAAGATTTGCTTTAATTCACAAGATCTGGCTTCCACATACTTATTTGTGCCACATGCTGATCAAATAGTTCCTACAACAGCTTTCCTTATGTAGACAAGACTTCCAAGAGCAACATTTATAGGGGGCAGCGGGGGGACCTGTCTTTTCACAATGTATTGAGAGAGCAGTGTGTATGCTTATACTCTGGATGTCATAAAAAGAAGCATGTTTAGCTATGTTTCTGAATTATCCTTAATACAGATTCACAACACGCACTATAGGTACTGTGTGTGGTGAATGTCTATGAACAATAGTACATATTTGTGTATTATGCACTCTGCTGTATTTCTGAAACATTCTCTAGAATGCATAGCAGCTCCTTATGAAAAGTGGCTTTTATGCATGCATCAAGGTTGCTTTTTAAATCTCAGTGCTTCTGTCATTTGCAGTTTTGTTTTCTTCGACAGTACTGCATGAACCTAGCCCATACTATGGATTAATCACACACAAAATTGCTTGGTTAAAAAATGATTTTTTAAAAAAAAAATCAAAGTAAGTGGGGTTTTTTGGGGGGGGGGCACTTCAAAAACAGTCTTTTAAAAAATGTATATAGTGATGCCTGAAGAATAACATCACAAATAGATATGTCCAGCCTCTTATCTTCCTTTTTCCTGAGATTTATGTCTTTAAAAGCTTAGTCTTTGTGATCTAAATACTGAGAAAGTCTTGGATACTTCTTTGCTCTCTGTTATAATAAAGACATGATCTGGAACATAGTGACATGGCTAGGAAACTCTACCAAATAAGGACTTCCTAAACAGCAATAAGGTTGCATCAATTAGGCAAGCAAAAGTTTCTAGTGATTTATATCTCTTGGATCTTACAGAGGGGCGGGGGAATGGACTAAATAGAAGAATTAGGATATAAAAAGCAGACATTAACTAATGTCTTTTCTAAGGATCATTGTGTGCCATTAATAGACATTATTTTTGCTGTATTTTTCTTAGGAAGATATTATTAAGCATGCCGTTTTAATTTTAAAATATACATCCATTGTATTTCCCTTTCTCCCTATTGGTGCAGTTTTGTAGGAAGTGTTGGATTGATTAAGCATTTGAATATTTTTTAGCATCTTTAACTATTTATATGGTGCAAGAAAAAAGGTGTCAAAGCAAGGTAATCGAAAAATAGGAAAATGGCTATGACAAAAAGAAGTAATTGCTTTTTTCCACTGAAAGGATCCAGTGTGTGGCATTGTTTGAAGAAACAATCCAAATACTGTTTTGTTCGCTATGGATTTTTTAAAGCATTACAATTAGTTTCGATGCTGTGCCACTCATTAAGCTTTTATGTATACTATGTTGAGAGAATACTTAAAAAGCAATAAAGCATTCTGTTGCAAAATATACTTTTACCACTTGTCAAACATCATACAATCCATATTGGTGAGATCTCTTTTTGCTGGGGAATCCGATGATATCTTGCCAAATTATTAGAAACTAAATCAAGCCCCTTCCACCGCAATACTTCAATAATATCTTAGCTCTGATTAACACAGCTGTGCTCAAAAGTGGAGATTAGATATATAAACAACAATGTTATATTAGACATATTAACAACCCTTGCTAATTGAGCAACGAAGCACCTTTTAAAGTGGCGATTCTCTTATATTTAGCAGGGGAAGAGCAATTTGCCTTATCCGACCCCAGCACAGCATCCCTCCAGTGGCTGTTTCTGGTGTCTACCTTATGTTTCTTTTTAGATTGTAAGCTCTTTGGGGACAGGGGACCATCTTATTTGTGTATTGTTTATTTGTCTATGTAAACCACATTGAGAATTTTGGTTGAAGAGTGGTAGTAGTAGTAGTAGTAGTAATGTATATTTTTTCATGCAATGTGCTAAAGAGCATAAGAACATCCCTGCTGGATCAGGCCCAAGGGCTATCTAGTCCTGTTTCACACAGCATCCTGTTTCACACAATGGTTCACCAGTTGCCTCTGAGAAGCCCACAGGCAAGAGGTGAGGGCATGCCCTCTCTCCTGCTGTTGCTCCCCTGCAACTGCTATTTAGAGGCATCTTACCTCTTAGGCTGGAGCCACCAGACAAGTGGCCATTGATAGACTTGTTCTCCATGAATTTGTCTGCCCCTTTTAAAGCCATCCAAGCTAGTGGCCATCACCATATCCCATGGCAGATCATTCCATAGATTATTTATGTGCTGTGTGGATACTCCTTTTTGTTGGTCCTAAATTTGCCAGCCTTCATTTTCATGGGATGAGCTCTGGTTCCAGTGTTGTGAGAGAGGGAGAAAAATTTATCTCTGTCCACTCTTTCTACTCCATGCATAATTTTATACAACTCTATCATGTCTCCCCATAGTCACCTCATTTTCAAATTTAAAAGTTCCTAAAGAAGGAGCTCTCCTACTTATGCCCTCTTTTGCACCTTTTCCAGTTCAACCATGCCCTTCTTAAGATATGCTGTCATAATTGTATATAGTATTCCAAATGTGGCCGCAACATAGTTTTGTATAAGGGTATGATAATATTACTAGTATTTTTCAGCCCGTTATAATAACGGGCGCTAGATTCCCCCCCCCTTTATTCCTTCTTCCTCCGCCCCCTCGCCACCTGATTAAGGGCCAAATCGGCCGAAACAATTGCCACCGCTGCCGCCGACTGCCCGCCCTCCCAGCTTCCCGAGTCCTCCTCTCCGCCCCCCCCCCCCATGATTAAGGGCCAAATCGGCCCATACAATTGCCGCCACGGCCACCACCGCCGACCACCCGCCTGCCCTCTCAGCAGCCCGAGTCCTCCTCCCCCGCCGCCTCTTCCCTGGCTTCGCTTCTTCGCGGCGGCCGCTTCTGGCCGCCCAACATGGCCGCCTGGTGCTGGCGGTCGTATCTCCCTCGGCGTGTTCTGGGCATGCACTCCGCGCATGCCCAGAACAGCCAAGGGAGACACAGACACACGCCACGGACGGACACCAAGGCTTTTATTATAGAGGATCATTTTAATTTTCATTCTCCTTCCTACTCATCCCTAGCATGGAATTTGCCTTTTTCTCAGCTGCCGCGCAATGCGTCAACACTTTCAAAAAGCTGCCCACCACAACCTCAAGATCTTTCTGCTGGTCAGTCACCAACAGATCAGATCCAATCAGCCTATATGAGAAGTTGAGGTTTTTGTCCCAATATGCATCACTTTACACTTGCTTACATTGAACTGCATTTGCCATTTTGTCACCCACTTACCCAGTTTGGAGAGATCCTTTTGGAGCTCCTCACAATCCATTTTGGATTTCACTACCCTAAATAGTTTAGTGTCATCTGCAAATTTGGCCACTTCAATGGTTACCCCAACTTCTTGATCATTTATGAACAAGTTCAGTGATACCAGCACAGATCTTTGAGGGACCCCACTTCTTACTTCCCTCCATTATGAAAACTATCCATTTATTCCTACCCTCTGTTTCCTGTCCTTCAACCAGTTACCAATCCACACATGAACCTTTGGTGGGAAACTTTGTCAAAAGCTTTTTGGAAGTCCAAGTATACTCTGTCAACCAGTTCACCTTTATCCTCCTGCCTGTTGACATTCTCAAAGCATTCCAAAATGAAGTAAGTCTTGCTCTTACAGAAGCCATGCCAGTTCTCCTTCAGCAAGGCATGTTCTTGCTGAAGGAGAATCCCCCCGCTTCCCATCACTTTACCTGGCAGATCCCTTTCGTTTCCCAGATCCCCCCAGATCCCTGTTTGAAAATCAGAGTTACATTGGCTGCTTTTCAGTCCTGTGGTACAGAGCCTGATTGTAGGGATGTTACATATTTTTGCTAGGAGACCAGCAATTTCACATTTGAGTTTCTTTAGAACTCTTGGGTGGATGCCATCATGGCCCTGGCGATTAGTTAATTTTTAATTTTTCAATACAGTTTAGAAATCTTTTCTTGTCACCTCAAATTGGTCCAGTTCTTCAGCCTCCAAGCTTGAGAAACTCAGTTCCAGAGCAGATATATGGTCAGAATCCTCTGTTGTGAAAACAGATGCAAATAATTCATTCAGGTTATCTGCAATCTCCTTATCCTCCTTAATAATGCCCATCATGCTCTCATCATGTAAGGGGCCAAATGACTCCCTGGCAGGTTTTCTGATTCTGATATATTTAAATAGGTCTTTGTTATTCCTGGTTGTAAATCTGTTAGCTTGGCTCACCCAACAGAATTTACAACCCTCTTCAGCACTCCCCCTGTGAGTTAACAGAAAGTAGCAGCAAAGCTACACAAAGAAAAATAAAAGGCTCACAAAGAAAATAGTAAATGAATTAAGTCCCCCTGAACTGAACTATGTAACCCCCTCTAACAATAACTGAGTAATAACTGAAAAGAAAACACAGAGTGAATAATGAAAGAGCGAAGGACACCAGAAACAAGGAATTAACAGAACAAAGCAGGAAAGCATAAACAAGGGAAACTGGAATTCAGGAAAGTTAGGAATTCAGAATAGCACACGGACTGCGGTCAGTGACGTTGCTAACAGCATCTGAGCAATTGACAGACTGCTAAATATATATGGTTCAAGACAACCAGCAGCCAATCAGGCTTCCCTGAGTCAGGACTTCTGCTTCCTCTCTTGTTATCTCCTGCGCCTGCATGACTCCCACTGAGCTTGCCTCTTGAGACGTCTTCTCAAGACAGGTGAAATCCCAGGCTCCTCCTCATCAGAAATCATGTCTGGCAGCTGCTCCGAATCCTCAGCTCCAGAGTCTGGTCTCCCTGCCTAAACCTGTTGCTGTGCCTCTGAGCTCTCACTAGCAGGCAAATCCTCCTGCTCTGACTCTTCTGAGTCAGATGTTTGAGCCATGACATTCCCCTTGACACTTCTTGCTATATGCTCCCCAAACTCTCTTTTTGCATCCCTTATTGTCTCCTTGCATTTCTTTTGCCAGAGTTTATGCTCCTTTCTCTTCACTTCATTTGGGCAAGACTTCCATTTTCTGAAGGACTTCCATTTTCTTCATGGCTGACAAGATGACGAAGATTGCTCAGAGTAGTTCCACTGAAATTAAAATGGCCTGACTTGTCCTCTTAGTTTCAATGGGATTACTTTGAGTAATTTTCTTCAGCATGTCAGCCAAAATCTCTCATACAATCAGATTTACAGAGACACAAGTTTGGGGCAATAAAGAAATATGTTGAATAGATAATAATAAAATAAATAAATCACCTCTGCATAATGTATAGGCAGACAGGTAGATTCACACACATGATTTGGAGATGATGGTGTGAGATATTTTTGCATCAACACACACACACGCAAACACGTGTGTGTGTGTAAGTGAAAGAGAGGGAAAGAGAGATCCATGGGTGATGGAGGTCTCATAATCCAAATAACGATGAAACTCAAAGGAAATATAGATATTAAAAATTTAAGATAGGGCCAGGTTTTTTCTAGAGCAGCTCAGAGGCTCTGGAACAAACTCCCTGTTACTATAAGCACTTCCCCATCTCTGGCAGCTTTTAGAAGAGCACTCAAGACACAACTATTTCATCAAGCCTTTTGATAAGCTATAAGTTGGTTTTTATTGTTGTTCTGCTGTTCCTTTAAAAGGTTGTTTTAAATTTTTAACTATTTTAACATTCGGTTTTAATTCTGGTTCTATCGTTTATTTTGTAAACTGCAAGGAGACATCTGTATAAGATAGTATATAAGTGTAATAAAAAAAGATAGAGAGAGAGAGAGAGAGATATTTTTAAATTAATACATTAATTAAATATGTTTTTTTCTTGGTTAACAGCCCTCCATACTTGCCAGCAAATTGCTTTTGAAACTGAGTCAAAATGTGTTTTGTGATATAGCATGAGATTCAGCTATTTCAATGAAAGAAATGGCAACAATTCCATTTGGGTTGCCAGAAGTTCTTTGCATGAGCCAAGCAGCTCTTTGGAGCCTAACAATACAGCTAACGTACATGTCTGGAATGTGGCGGCTGTTGACATTCGCATGTGAAAAGTGGACAATTTCAGTTGAATCCTGTACATGTCCAAAAATGGATATATGTTTCCACCTTTTAGAGATACACTGGTATCTGCTGACACTCACATTTAAGTGACTGTCAACATTTGCTAGAGTATCTCTGAGTTTTCAGACATTTCCAAGGTTTGTTTGGGATCGTTAACACTTTTATGCAAAATTTATGACATGCAGTTTTATTTATTCATCCATTTATTTCATTTCATTTTTACAATAATATCCCACTCTTCCTCTGAGGAGCCCAGAGTGGTACACTTGGCTATGTTTATCCTCACAACAACCCTGTGAGGTAGGTTAGGCTGAGAAATAAGTTACTGGCCCGGAGTGATCCATTGGGTTTCATGGCTGAATGGGGATTTGAGATCACGTCTCCCCAGCAGTGTTCCTTCTAACAGGGATTCCCAGATGTTGTTGACTACAGCTCCCAGCATCCCCAGCTGTAATGGCCTTTGGCTGGGGATTATGGGAGTTGTAGTCAACAATATGTGGAAATCCCTGTTAGACTGCTCCCTATTCTTAGTCCAGCACTGTATTTCTGTATTTATTTATTTATTCAATTTCTATACTGCCCTTCCAAAAATGGCTCAGGGCGGTTTACACAGAGAAATAATAAATAAATAAGATGGCTCCCTGTCCCCAAAGGGCTCACAATCTAAAAAGAAACATAAGATAGACACCAGCAACAATCACTGGAGGTCCTGTGCTGGGGGTGGATAGGGCTAGTTACTCTCCCCCTGCTAAATAAAGAGAATCACCACGTTAAAAGGTGCCTCTTTGCCAAGTTAGCAGGGGTTATAGCAATAGCACTTACATTTATATACCGCTCTATAGCTGGAAGCTCTCTAAGCGGTTTACAATGATTTAGCATATTGCCCCCCAACATTCTGGGTACTCATTTTACCGACCTCGGAAGGATGGAAGGCTGAGTCAACCTTGAGCCCCTGGTCAGGATCGAACTTGTAACCTTCTGGTTACAGGGCGGCAGTTTTACCACTGCGCCACCAGGGGCTCATATGTACAGCATGTCCACATTACACACTATTAACTCTTGCACCTCATTTTGCCCCTAAGTTATTTCATTTGGTTTCATGTCAAGTACTAACGCCACCTAATTGCACAGTGGGAAATGACTAGCAAACATGAGGTTGCCAGTTCGAATCCCCGCTGGTATGTTTCGCAGACTATGGGAATCACCTATATCGGGCAGCAGTGATATAGGAAGATGCTGAAAGGCATCATCTCATACTGCGTGGGAGATGGCAATGGTAAACCCCTCCTATATTCTACCAAAAGAAAAACCACAGGGTTCTGTGGGCGCCAGGGGTCGACACCGACTCAGTGGCACACTTTACCTGACTTTTTAAAACAGACACTTCAACAAAAAACTAGGAAACTTTTGAATGTGTATGTATTAAGTATAAAACATTTTGGTTTTGCATTATCAGAAAAGCAGGAGGAGTATACTTTACCCAAAACGGGGAGGGGAAGAAACATCATCAAAGGATGCCATGTATTTATTTTATTTTCTTTTCTTCAAATGTGCTTATATACATAAATAGGGAAGTCTGAAAAATGAGCTAACATGCACTTAAATTCTGAACCTCTCCTGACTGGAATTATCCAGCACACAGTTAAATGTGCTTAAAGCCATTGAAATTAATACATTTAGCATGCTTAATTCCGTGCTGGAGTTTACTACTAATTTCATTAAGATTAACAATAATTCCTAGATAGTTTCCCCAATATCCCAATAGTGTGGTCATAGCCTAGCCTATTTCTTTCACCTATGACTGTTAGATGAGTACAAAATAAGTTGCTCTCCCCTCTGAAAGAGGAGACATGAAATACTTAAAAAGTAAATAAGCTTTAATTAAATGTCATTGTCTAGCATTAATCTTTATTGCTCTTTTCCCAATGGAAATAAGAGTGGGTATTCCATTTGTTTTGATTATGGATGCATTTTAACAGAATCTCTTTTTTCTGTATTGATGTGTTCTTCAAGAGAGGGGAGTATTTGAGTGAACCACTAACCATTAGGAAGATGACTGTACATTAATTTTGAAGATTTTTTATTTTTTTTTAAAAAAAAAATACTTTGTGTAGAACAAGGATGAACATTTTGGTACAGCTCAATATTATACACAAGGCTTAAAGAATAACCCTGCCATAGAGAGTAAAGTTATTTACTCCTAGATTTTTGAATATGTGTATTTTAAATAACACGTTTCCACAAGTAGCATTTGATAAGAGTTCAAATGCTGCCCTATACCATTTCCAGTCCATAATTAGAGAGCTGGTGTAGTGCAGTAGCTAAGAGACAGAGCCACAAATTAGGAAAACCTCAGATGAACTTTCACCTCTGCCATGAATTTACTAGGTGGAATTAGGCAAGCCACTTCCTCTCTCAGCTTCATCTCTCCAGTAGCAATGTGAGAGAAATAATAGTGGTTGACATCCAGACTAAGTAAGTGCTGGTGCTGTGTGAGAAGCTGTGGCACTCCTGATGAGTTCCTGACTTGTGCAGAACTGCCACTCACACAATAGCAAATTTTGATATTGACCTCCTCTTCCTCCAGAAATGTTCTATGCCACAAAAATATATCCCTGGGGGCTGTGTGACCACACAAAAATATGTCCCAGAGGACTGTGTGACCTTCAGGGACATATTTTTGTGTAGTAAAATAGCATTTCCAGGGGAGGTGAAGTACATCAAAATGTGTTCCCTCCCCATGGGCAATCACCACTGCTGAGATAGTCAAAGCCACTGGGAGCACCACTGCTTATCATGTACCACTAGTGTTTTTTTAGTCTGGATATCAGCCACTGATATGTATGCTGTAAAGAGTACATCACGATAATGCATGAGAAGCACTTGCACACTCAAAAACTCTGTCCAAATTATAATTTTGGGGTCCATTGGTCCTGAAAAGGGGAGCACAAAAAACTACATAAAGTCAACGATACGTTTGGCACAAAGTCAGGATTGTGAAAACTATGACGGGTTTGTATAGGGACACACAAACATATCCTTAGGGGACTCTTCATGCACCCCAGCAAGCCTAACATGTTTTGTATGAACCATACCTACATGCACATATCAATGGGTAAATCCCATCCAAGTGATCTCCACCCTTTTGCAGTAGAAAAATTGAGTGGGTTGGTGTCAGATGCTGCTGGAGCTAGCTCTGGGATTGACTCCCCTGTGCAGCGAGCTATAGGTTGGAGCATCTCCCTAGACAGGAAAGGGTTCCCTGCCAGTGGAATGAGGCAATTCACCCAGGAAGGCTCTCATCTATAGAAATATCTATAGTGTTTCCTGTTAAGGCTGAGGCTTAAGCAAAGTGTACAGCTTTCAGTCTGCCTCATGCAGTGGTGGGCTCTTCTTCTGAAGAGGTTTCAATTGATTGAATAGCCTTCTGTGGGGAAGGTAACCAGTGTGTGTGTGTGTGTGTGTGTGTGTGTGTGTGTGTGTGCAAGGCCATTCTACCTGCCTTGCCGGGACTTACCAACTGGCCCCTCTGCCTCCTGTGGAAATTCCAGCCCAGACAGGGAGCAGCCTGATTGTCTGTTTGTCTGTTGCCAAGTTCCAGCTGGCTGGCTGCCAGCCTCCCAGATTGTTGAACTGAACCACCTGTCGCTTGGCCTGGGAGCTGCTTGTGGGAGGATTGGCTTTTGGGGCTTGAAGGCTTAAAAACAAGGAGGCTCGCCAAAGGTGTAGCCATTGGCGTGGCCATTGGTCCACCTGTAGGCGGCCGTCAAAGCCAGCCACCAAAGGGGACCGGCCTTTGGGGCCGGGCCTTCGAGGGTGGGACTTGGGGGGGGGGGGTTGGGTTCAATTGTGCCAGGCCTTTCTGCAGGTATGTGTCTGGGCTCTCTTGAGTTGGATGGTGCTGGGGGTGTGCCTGACAGTTTGGGGGCAGCTATTACTGTAGTGGTGGGGAATAGAAGAATTGGTGCTGGCAGAGTAGCTGGCTATTACAGGGGAAGGGAAACCAGTAATTTAGTAACTGTTTCCACTTCCAGCTGCTTTGTCAACTCTCAGGCCTTGGAGAGCAGCTCCAACGACCCACAGAGTCTGGCCTTGCTCCTTTGCAATGCCAGGTCAGTTCAGAATAAGATCGAAATTGTCCACGAATTGATCATGAATGAGGGAGCTGACCTGGCATGTATAACTGAGACCTGGTTGGGGGAGGCAAGTGGTCCAGTGTGGGCTCAGCTTCTCCCTCCAGATTACTCTGTCATGGAGCAGGCTAGGGAAAGTGGGCGGGGAGTGGGTGGGTGGAGTGGCTGTGGTCCATAAGAATACCCTCTCTTTCACCAGAGCCCTTGTGAGACAGTTGACTTCTATTGAGTGCATATTTTTGAGGCTGGGAACAAGGGATAGATTGGGGATTCTGTTGGTATACTGTCCACCCTGCTGCCCAATTGACTTCCTAACTGAGCAGATGGAGCTGGTCATGGAGTTGGTGTTGGAATCTCCCAGACCTTTGGTGCTGGGGGACTTCAATATCCACTTTGGGGCTGGCTTGTCTGGTGCGGCTCGGGAGTTCATAGCGGCCATGACAACTATTGGCCTATCCCTATTATTATTATTATTAGTAGTAGTATTAGTATTATTACTACTACTAATTCAATTTCTATACTGTCCTTCCAAAAATGGCTCAAGACGGTTTACACAGAGAAATAATAAATAAGTAAGGTGGCTCCCTGTCCCAAAAGGCCTCATAATCTAAAAAGAAACACAAGACAGACACCAGCAACAGTCACTGGAAGTACTGTGCTGGAGGTGAATAGGGCCAGTTACTCTCCCCCTGCTAAATGAAGAGAATCACCACATTAGAAGGTGCCTCTTTGCCAAGTTAGCAAGGGACTGTTTCTGAACAGATTGGTTTTCTGTTTCTGAACATATTAGTTTCTGAACAAACTCATGTTGCCGGCCACACACTTGATTTGGCCTTTTGTTTGGATCAAGGGGGTGTTCCATGGGTGGGGGATCTGGTGGGTTCCCCATTGCCATGGATGGACCACTACCTGGTTAAGGTTGGATTCACAGCCACAATCCACCCCTGCAGGGGTGGTGGACCTATTAGGATGGTCCACCCAAAAAGGCTGCTGGACCCAGTAGGATTTCAAAAGGCCTTGGAGGATTTTGATGTTGGTGCGGCTGGTGATTCTGTTGCTGTCCTGGTGGGAACCTGGAACAGGGAACTCAACAGGGAAGTAGACATGACTGCTCCTAGCATCTCTTCCAACCTGCTTAAAAAATGGCCCCTTGGTATACTGAGGAGGTGGGGGCTGCAGCAGTTGGGTAGGCGACTAGAATGCAAGTGGAGGAGAACTCAGTTTGAATCTGACAGGATGCAGCATGTGACCCATTTCAAGATTTATGCAATAGCGGTGCATGCAGCAAAAATGTTATTTTGGTCTGCGCGCATTGCAACTGCAGGTTCGCGCTCAGCAGAGCTATCCTGGGTTGTGAAGAGTTTAGTCTCTGCTCCTTCTACTTCAAATCAGTCCCCAGGGTTGTTCTGCTGTGATGCTTTTAATAGGTTATTCGCGAAAAAAATCTCCTGTATTTGGGCCGACTTGGACTCCACTATTTCTGCAAGGTCAATGGAGGAGGTGACTAGCAGTCCCTCTTGCAGTATTAGATTGGATCAGTTTCAATCTGTGACTCCTGAGGATGTGAACAAGCTGCTTGAGGAGGTGTGGCCTACCACCTGTTCTCTGGTTCCTTGCCCGACTTGGCTGCTTCTATCTAGCAGGGAGATTGTTGGAGGTGGCATAGTTAATACCATAAATGTATTGCTGAGGGAGGGTAGGGTGCCTCCTTGTCTGAAGGAGGCAATGGTTAGACCACTCTTAAAGAAGCCTTCCCTGGACCCCTTAGTGATGGATAGTTACAGGCCAATCTCCAATCTCCCTTGGTTAAGCAAGGAGATTGAGAGGATAGTGGCCAACCAGCTCCAGGCAGTCTTGGAGGAAACTGATTATCTAGACCCATTTCAAACTGGCTTTAGAGCTGGCTATGGGGCTGAGACAGCCTTAGTCGGCCTGATGGATGACCTTAACTGGGGAACCAACAGAGGGAGTGTGACTCTGCTGGTTCTTCTTGGCAGCACTCAACCACTGGGTTGGTTTGGTTAGGAGGTTTGGTGCTGGGTGTTATCAGTTTGATGATGACACCCAAATCTACTTCTCCTTTTCATCTTCAGGAAATGGCACTCATTCTCTAAATGCCTGCCTACAGGCAGTAATGGGCTGGATGAGGGATAACAAACTGAAGCTGAATCCAAGCAAGACAGAGGTGCTCATTGTAGGGGCTCAGAATCTGAGTGGTAAGTTAGATCTTGCTGTGCTGGATGGGGTTACACTCCCACGGAAGGAGCAGGTGCGCAGCTTGGGAGTACTCCTGGACCCAGGCCTCACCCTGGTATCTCAGGTGGGGGCCATGGCCAGGAGTGCTTTCTATCAGCTTCAGCTGATTAGACACCTGTGCCCATTCCTTGAAGAGGATGACCTCAAAACAGTGGTGCATCAGCTTGTAACCTCCAGGCTTGACTATTGCAATGTGCTCTATGTGGGGCTGCCTTTGTACATAGTTCAGTAACTTAAGTTAGTTCAAAATGCGGTAGCCAGATTGGTCTCTGGGACAACCCGGAGAGACCATATTATGCCTGTCTTGAAACGGTTACATTGGCTGCTGATATGTTTCTGGGCAAAATACAAAGTGCTGGTTATAACCTTTAAAGCCCTGAACAGCTTAGGTCCGAATTATCTTAGAGAGCACCTTCTTCTGCATGATCCCCACCACATTTTAAGCTCATCTGAGGAGGTCCGTCTCCAGTTACCAGTTACAGTTTGGTGTCGACTCAGAGGTGGGCCTTCTCTGTAGCTGCTCCTAGGCTGTGGAATGCACTCCCAGCAGAAATCCGTAATTTTGAGTTCATTACTGTCTTTCAGGAGAGCATTAAAACCTATCTGTTTGGCCTGGCCTTCCAGGGTTTTCAAACTGTTGTAAACTATTTTAGATTGTTTTAAATGATTGCCCTGGTTTTCCAGGGTTTTTAACTGTTTGAAAGTTTAATTGGTTTTATTCTGTTTTTCTAGTTTTGATTTTAATTGTTTACTGGTTTTAATTGTTTTTATTCTGTTGTGAACCACCATGGACCATTTTTGGAAGAGCGGTATATAAATCAAATTAATAAATTAATAAATAAGAAATAAGAATCTGTTTCAATTTCCTGCACTGAGCAAAGGGATTCCCAAGATCCTTTCTGACTGCAATATTCTCTCCCTCCCTCCCTACCTCCCTTCATCACAGATAGCAATATTGATTGCCTGTCGGTACTGCAGTCGCCAGCTAGTTTAGAATCAGCATGACTTTGTCATCAGTTGTCAAATCTTATAATGACAGGGCAACGTAGAGTGCAAGGGTGCACTGGCGCAGTGAGAAAGTTAGAAAGTCCTAACAGAACTTCTCAAATAACTGCAACAGTGCAGTAGGGAAGCAGCAATTTTTGACACCCTCCCCTTCCCAGACTATGGGAAACACCTATATCGTGCAGCAGTGATATAGGAAGATGCTGAAAGGCATCATCTCATACTGTGTGGGAGATGGCAATGGTAAACTCCTCCAGTATTCTACCAAAAGACAACCACAGGGCTCTGTGGTCACCAGGAGTCGACACCAGCTCAAAGACACAGATTACCTTTACCCCTTCCCAAGGAAGCCCTCTGTACCACCCATAAGTATGTTTCTGAGAGTTGTACAATCCTCGGGGGGAATTTTTTTTTAAGTGGCACAGAAGGCTGCCTAGGGAAGGGGAGCCATCAAAAAATGCCCCTTCCCTCCAGTGCAGTTAGTTGGGAAGTTTTGTTAGGCTGCCCTCTCTCTGCATAGGTTCATCTTTGCTCTATACATCATCCAATGTGTGGAAATTGGGTGTACATGATTCTGCTTCCCTCTCCACATGTCAGAGCAGGACTCCTCTTGCAGCAGACATAAGGGAATTATACTCCCACCACCACGTCAGATTTGAAGCCCAGAAAATTCCCATACAAATATATCCTTCATCAGATGATACTTCTGTTGCTCACAGAAAGGGATCTTAGTAGCTACTGCTATTTCTGCCTAGAAAGATCTCTGGCTATACATTGCCTTTGTTTTCTCTTAAACTTGCCTTCCATCCTCCTAGATAGCATGATCAATTTGTTCTTGGACAGAAATGCTAAACCAGTTCAGCAAACTGAACAGAATGTTCTTTGTGCAAACAAATGAAGTGTTAATGCTACTTTTAGATATCGATTCTTCTTAGTGATTGTACTTTTTATCCCACTGCCATATAACATATCTGTCAGTCAAACACACATCTCTTCATCTCTTCTATCTTTATCTGATACAAAAAAATGCAATTGTTTCAGAGACAGATTCAAATAGAAATTTCACTGTACCTCAGATCGCTGTTACCACAACCCAGTAGTTAGAAGTGCTGCCATGCCACGGAAGCTGATTTTCACAGGGTAGAAACATAATGGCTGCTATCCAGCCTAATGCTGCACTAGTGCAACCATGTTGCACAAGTGCAAGGATGTTGCACTAGCTAGTTCATTTCATTCATCGGCCAGACAAAACTAGCTCAATACTGTCTACACAGACTAGCAGCAGCTTCTCGAAGGTTGCAGGCAGGAGTCTCTCTCAGACCGATCTGCAGAGGCGAATTAATGCATAGGCAAAGTAAGTACTTTGCAAAGTTATAGGAGTGGCACTGGTAAATCCTGATGGTTGGGGAAGGGCTGCTCTGCACTCTTCATTCTGCACTGCACAGCGGCTCTTTTAAAAAGGTAATTTTTAAAAAGACGAAGAACGCCCCACCCCCTGCATCCCTGCTGAAGGGGAATCCATCTCTGGGGACAGAGGGGGCCGCAAGTCTTTCATTGCCTAAGGGCGGCACAAAGCTTAATTCGCCCCTGCCTATCTGGAGATGCCAGGGAGGGAACTTGGGTCTTTCTGCATGCAAACATACATGCTCTTCTCAGAGTGGCCCCATCCCTTGAGGAATACCTTACAGTGCTCACAGGTAGTCTCCCATTCAAATGCAAGCCAGAGCAGACCCTGCTTAGCAAAGGGAACAATTCATGCTTGCTACCACAAGACCAGGTCTCCTCCCAGGGTGAGCTTGAGCAACCTGTGGCATGCTTTCTGCTGTGAAGTCTCTTCCTCAGTGCATTGATGTTGCAGGTAATGATGTTATATAATAATGATATCCTTGTTGCACAAGCGCCACACTCACGCAAGCTGGGTCATGACCCAGGCCACACAGGGTCCCACTGTGCCGGGAAATAGGCCCAGAAACAGCCAAAGGCACTTGATGGAGCGATTTTTTACAAGAAGGAAGGCTGGCAGGGGGAGGGGGGAACTCCATGTACCCCACTGGCACCTGGGAGAAGCCCCCTGGAGGGGGTAAGTTAAAAAGGGTTTTTTTAAAAAAAAGTTCAATGAACCCCCTTGAACTGAAGCAAAGCGGGGGGTTTCGATGGGAGGCAAAACCAAACTGGCCTGGTCCGGTTCAGTTCAGTTTGAACTCAAACTGAACCAGGCCAGGCAGGGGTGTATCTAGGGTAGGGCAAGCAGGGCACGTGCCCCGGGCCCCACTTGAAGGGGGACGCTATTTTGTAAAATTAAAAAAAAAATTAAATGGTTTTTCAAAAACAAAATGGCCACCACACATGCTCAAATGGTTGCTGCAAGGCTCTAGAGGCCAGTGGGGGGAGGGGAGACCTTTGCAGACACCCCCCCAAACAGCCTTTAGGAAGCCCCCCAAAGGGGCTACAGGTAAAAAAATTTTTTTAAAAAAATATATAAGACACTGTACACATATTCAGATTGGCACTATGTACAGAGAATCAGGGCTTGTGAATACTGAGCTGAAGCTTATGAGCTAGGATTGTATTCATTTGCTCTTACTTTGCTTCTTGTGATAAGTGAGTTAAATGTGATGTCTTGCTAATATGGCTGTTAATGGTGAGTTTGTCTTTGAATCAGTGTGAAATCTTTAGTATGAAGGCCCACTGGGAGTTTCTTGCTCTCTTTCTCTCATTTTAACTGTCTTTCTGAAAGACTAGAATATATTACAAGCTGTGACACAGTTTACTCTGCATATCCTTTCATTATTTTCAGACTATCTGGGAAAAGTCAAATTCTCCATTTGTTTTTAAAACTTATGTAATAGTGATGCTACAATGCATAGTAGAAAATTAGACAGGCACTTCTGTTTAGTTTTCCAAGTACAACTCCACATAGTATTTGGGTATTTCATGAGCCCCAGAATACTGAAATTTGTTGTTTTCCAGCATTTTTTGGTCTGGCTAAGTCCACTGCTAAATGGTTTTTGAAATATTAATAGATTAACGAGCCTGACTTGTATTTTTCAGCTGATATTATGGTAAAGTTATCTGAAAGATGAGTGTCATATGTTTGGACAGGGGGCGCAATTTCAGTGTTTGCCCTAGGCACTATTTTCCCTAGATACGCCTCTGAGTGGTGTTTTTTTGGACACCCCTACCTTCTTGCGTGGATGCATATTTGTTCAGTAGTGCCAGGCCTGCGCACAATCAAAATTTTTGGATCTGGTCAGATCAGACCTGACTTAGCCAAATTGTCAGGAGGGACTGACTTGATCCCCTCTGCCAAACTGTTGGATTAGGTCGAATTGGAAATCTAGCCATTTTTAGACATTCTAACTGAGAATGTTTGGCTTCTCTTTCACAGCTTCTCCTTCATGGGATTGCCTGTCCCAAAGATGTGTTTTCAAGGCTTTTTAAAAGGCTACCAAGAGTGTTAATCCTCTTATCTCTGCAGGGAGCATGTTCCAAAGCTCAGGCGTGGCTACAGAAAGTTTTCTTATCAGTATGCTCTTATTGTGAGGAAAAGAATTTGAGGACACTTTGGATGGCGAGATGGGCATGGCAAGATTTAAGGGTAAGCAATACCCAGACATCATTTTTGGGGGTTGCTGGCTATTTCAGTTATCCTTACTTTTAAAACACTTTTGGGGGTCATTCAAAGCTTTTTTTAAAGGTACAACAGCAAAGAAAAATTAATAAACCAAACAACAGTCAGTCATGCAAGAATATGGCATGGACAGTTTTATAGAACCAAATTTATTGTCTTTTATGACAATGATAAATTGTGCATGCAGCTCATGCATCAAAGCTGAAAAGGAGGCTGAAATGCAATATAAAATAAGGTATTCGAAAGCTGACTAAATGGAAAGATGCTGAAGACGTTCCTTACCTAGGGTACCATTTGGGCTTGGCCAATGCCAATGGAATCACTGGCAAAGGAACTCTGAAAAACAGAGTTAGTGGATAGGGATGTGCAAAATGTTTCAAGATTGAAAGAAAGGGACTGTTTCAAACTCAGCACAAAACAACCTCATTCTGAGGTCACCTGCTTGCCCATTTCTTTTGTGGGTTGGGTGGTACGTAGGTAGGTAAAGTTTTGTTCTGTCAAAGCAACTGTGTCTACCATTGTTTTGATGAAACGTTTTGGCCATCTGTATTTCGTTACAAGCTGTATACATGATTCTGAGCTCTCTGAAGGAGAGCTGAGCTATACACATTAGATAGATAGATAGGCAGGTAGGTAGGTAGGTAGACCCTGTTCACACAACAGTGCTCATCCTCAGTACCTGCTGCTGCAATTCAGTTTTCACAACAGACTAGATCTCACTTTTTCAAACGTTAAATACAAGTTTTATTGCAAAAATAAACACCTCAATGTCAGGAGCTGCTGATACCATCAGCCTTTTTGCAGTTCATACACCCACAGAGAAGACCAAGATGCTGAATTAAGACGTAACAGGAAACCTTCACCTCTGGTTTCCTTGGTTGCACGTCTGAATTCCGGAAGCCAGAGTTTAATGCGAGAAGGGACCCATGGTTTCCCTCCCTGAACTCCACTCTGAATCTTCAGTTAAGAGTGAAGTTCGAGTGCCTCCAACTCAAGTTCTGTGGCACCAGAGTTATATCTGAATTCTGGCACCACAGTGACCCGGAGTTGAGGGAGGAAACTCCTCCCTCACTCCAGCCTGATTGGCTGTGCGGGCTGTCCTTCTGTCAAGAAAGAAGCCCGCACAGCGAGATCCCCTGCCTCTCTGCAGTCTCACTGACTGCAGAGAGGCAGCTCTCCTGCATGTCCTAAAGCGGATGGGAGAGTGGAGGGAGGGGCGCAGAACCACAGGTCCATTGGACCTGCAGTTCCGTGTTATGTCTGAAGGGGGCCCAAGAGTTCTTCCCAGACTCCTCTGATTTATAAACCCCAGCTTTCATTGTTAGTCTTTCACTCCCCACAGCACTGTTAGATGCACTTTATTTCATGTACAATTAATGGGCATACAGTGGAAGGTGAGGAGTGGCAGGCTCCACCTCCTGTTGTACACACATCCATTTCATTCATGGAGGACAAGCCTGTCATCTGATAAACAGGAGATAAACTCTAGATAAGCAGACCCACATCCACAGTTGTACTTCATTGATTATATCCTACAATAGTTTCTCCTCTGTACTGAGTGCATTCTTTGGGGAGGGGACAAGCAGAGAGCAGCAGAAAAAGCCCATAGATACTAACTGTGTGGAAAATTTGTTACAGACAAATATCAATTAAAGTTCACAGATCCAATCTCTTGAACAATGGCTACATAGCTGGGATGGGTTGTATTATGGCTGTGATTTGTAAGTGTCCAGCAATTTTCCAAAAGAGTGTGCTTCATGGAGCTGAAAGAAATGATTTGCCTAAAAAATTATGAATACTCCTTCTTGCCTGCAGAACCCCTTAATTCCCGTTACACATGTCAGCATATTATGACTATGTGCTGTCAAATTCTAATGATGAAAATTTCATTTTTCTACCTTTTCACGCTGAGTTTGAGAACTATAGTTTGGAAATAATTCCCCAACTAAATTCCTTCTCCAGATGCTAAACACAGATATTCTGGTCTCTCTTTTTCTCTCTGTCCCTCTCCACCCCCCCCCCACCCAAGTTGTGAATATATATTTATTATATTCTTGAATATTTTGGTTCTCACTCTAAAATGAGTGGTAAGGGAGTTGGGGACACCTTTCCCCCCCGAATTGCCGGTCATTTCTTAAAGACATGAACTGATTTGACAACAGATATATTTTATCATGAATATCTACAGATATCTTATTTATTTATTTGATTTCTATACTGCCCTATCCATCCAAAGGCTCTGGGCAATATATTAGAGCTATCTGTTGATTAAAATATTTTAGACGATCATTCATCAAGCAGTTACTTGATTAATTAAAGTTTATTAATTTAGTTCAAGAAATTTTCATCTCATCCAAACATCATCATAGGGGTATCTTTTTGAAGAACACATGAGATAGCACAATTTAATAAACAAAAGCTAACACTCTTTGTTAGAGGGGAAGGCCATGAATGTTTTCTTCTTTTACTCCCCACTACATTATCACACAGAAAGTCCCATCCAGCAGCCTTGTGCTGGGGGGTGGGTCTTTGTCCCACCCCTCTCACCTGACTACCATAAGTGCAGCCCTTATTGGGCAAAGTTGCTTGGGAGTCATGGCTGGTGAGCTGTTAGTGTCTGCCACGCCTCCTCTCCTCAGTTTGTTTCCTGGCGGCTTCTAGGAAGGAGCTCCTATGAGTGGCTTCTTCCTTGCCTTGGGCTTGAGGCCCAAACCAACCAGGGAACGAGCAGGGCAGCAGAGAGGGAGATGTAACGTCATCGGGGGACAGAGTGGAGGAACAGCGATGTGCAGCTCGACTACAGTTGCAGCCAAGAGCGGCTTTCGGCAGCAGCATTGCTGCTGGATCTGAGCATGGGCCGTTGGCTCTTACGGAGTGGGGTTGGAATCGTCAGCACCAGCTGGGAGGGGAGGCCAGGATCCCAGCGGCTTTAGCTGCATGCTGTCCGGTCTTCTGGCCCACTGTTTGAGGCTTTCTTTGTGACTCTCTGGGAGGAGGTGACCTTGAGTGGCCTGTTTTTGCTGCCACTGTGGCAGGCCTGGTGTTTGTGGCTGTGGGGCCGAGGAGGGGCCTGTGCAGCTGCAGGGACGTAGGCCACACCGTTTACATGCTCGCTGCCCCCTTCTCCCCCCTCTTATATTTTTCCAGCCTGGTGGGCTATTTTAGAGGGGCCTAATGAGGTTGCTGGCATAGTTGGGTGGTTTGGGGCTTCTGGCCCTGGCCTTGCCTTATATCATTGGGGTAGTTTTGTGATTTTCAGCCTGTTCATTCTCTTTGGTTTTGGTGGCTTTGGATTGTAGCTATGCCACCTAAGAAAGTCACCAGCAAAAAGAAG
The DNA here is from genome assembly GCF_027244095.1 of Hemicordylus capensis. Classification (NCBI taxonomy): domain Eukaryota; kingdom Metazoa; phylum Chordata; class Lepidosauria; order Squamata; family Cordylidae; genus Hemicordylus; species Hemicordylus capensis. The sequence goes on along the minus strand of NC_069657.1, from coordinate 28,589,483 downwards.
GGTCAGCCCATCAAACCCCCCAGGAGATCTACTCCTCAGTCATCTTCCTCTGATGAGGATGGCATTGATATGAGCCAAATTTGTCCACTGATTCAGCAAATGGAAGCCCTTGAGAGGCTGAAGAAGGCCCCACTGGGGCAGAAGGCTGGGGCAGAAGGTGGGTATCCTATGTGTGTGGTTCCTTCACTACAGTACTCACTCTATCATCTACTGCCAGCCACCAAACATAAAATACTCAGGAGGGAATATGTGGACATATTTAGTGTGCTATTTCGGGATCCCGAACCAAAGACAAAGGGGAGGTGATTCGGCGAAGGAGCAGGAGGTACTCAAGTGCAAGCCAGTCGAGAGGATGTGGAACAACTGGCTTTCTGGGTTCACTATCTACATGGGGGTGGTTCTCCATGAGCAGCCAGCCAGGCGCTTCACGCTAGTAATATATTTAGACATCATCCATCGCGTGGCCATAGATTTTGCAGGCATCTCCTGGGCCCACTACGATAAGAATTTCAACATGAGACCCCATCCTTCCGTGGGATGCCCCCTTACATGAGCTATGGCTGCTGATTATGTCCCTGTCCCAGCCAGTGGGTGGTGATTGGGCCAATAGCAGCCACCTTCTGTCAAAGGCATGTGGTTCCTCCAGTGCTTCTGGTGCTGGCCAGCAGTGGGTTCAACCCCACCTGGTATACTGGGAATTCCAGAATGCACGTGTGTGTGTGTGTGTGTGTGTGTGTGTGTGTGTGTGTGTGTGTGTGCGCTGTTCCAGGTCCCCCGGCCGCTTCTGCCACACATGTGGCTGCTGTGGCACCAAAAACCCCAGCTCTACCTTTAACAGGGCAAAGGGCTGGACTTCTGGGTTCCAAGGTCACCGATCCAAGCAGAAGAAGGGCAACCCTCCTTCCCCGTCTCCAGGAAAAGGGTCCCAGCCCAATTAAGGTGGATGTGCTGGCCAGGCTACTGGCAAGTTATGCTGGTTATCCTGATTACCCGGCAGCTAGTTATTTGTTACATGGTTTCAGGGAGCATTTTAGGATTCCTTCGTCTTCAAGGCATGAGCCCTTTGTGTGCAACCTGCGGTCTGTAGTAGGTATGGAGGAGGTGGTACGTAGAAGGATTGCTAAGGAGGAGTCAGCTGGTAGGGTGCTGGGGCTCTTCGACTCCTTCCCAATCTTCACTTGTGTGTGTCACCACTGGGGGTAGTGCTGAAGAAGGCACTGGGTGGGTTTCGCCAGATCCATCAACTGTCTTATCCCAAGGGATCCTCATTAAACAACAGTATCCCAGAGTACCTTGGCTCTGTGCATTATATACATCCTTTGACGAGGCAGTGAGGATAGTAGGCAGGGTGTGGTCCCAGGGCTCTGCTTGCAAAGTGTGACATAGAGTCCACCTTTTGTCTGCTGCCAGTCCTGTCCATCCCCTCGAGTTTGAGCTTCTTGGCTTTGCCTTCAAGGGTAAGTTTTACCTTGACAGGGCACATCCTATAGGGTGCTCTGTCTCCTGTGCTGCTTTCAAGGTTTTTAGCATGTTTTTAGAATGGGCACTCAGGAGAAAGGCAGGCTAAATATTCACAGCACATTTCTTAGATGATTTTCTTTTCATTGGGCCCCAAGCACCTGGTCTACAGTATGTCATCAGCTTCTTAGTACCTTCATTCTGTTGACAGAGGAGTTAGGCATTCTGCTGGCCAAAGGTAAGACTGAGAGACCTGACACCTGTCTGTCCTTTTGGGGCATCGAACTGGACACTGCGACAGGATACATCAGTCTCCCCGAGGGTACGCTTCAGGTACTTAGAGAGCTTATTGGGACCCTGGTTGCTGTCAGGAAGACCACACTCAGGGAGCTTCAGGTAGTTATTGGACATCTTAACTTTGCATGCAGGGTGGTAGCCCTGGGAGAGCCTTCTTGAGGCACCTCTGCGATGCAGTCGCTGGAGTCTCTCTCCCCCATCATAGGGTTTGGGTCACTGAGGGCATGTGCTGACCTGGCTGTGTGGGCATCATTTTTGAAGGGCTTTAATGGGGTTTCATCCAGGAGAGGCCCTCTTTGCCCACTGGAGATTGTTGAAGAGAAGGGCTTGTGCATATCAGAAGGGAGCTGATACTGGGGACTAAAGACCCTCCTAAGATTACTCAGGGAGGCTGAGCCCTCAAAGATAATTATGCATAGCTAATTAAATAAATAGGTAAGCTTGCCTCAACCAGTGCTGGATAATTGATGTTGTCTGGGAAGCAAAGTAGTTTCTAATATAGTAGTAACACATATGTGCATGCACACACACACGAACACACACATACCCTAAACAAAAACTAAACTCCAAGTGGTTAAATTGTCATCTGATGGTCCAGTAATAAATAAAGAAATTTAGAATACCATATTTTGTTTTGTTCTCCTCTTCCTTTTCTGGAGCAAATAATATGGGTTAGCTTTATCATACTGGTCCAACTCCAGAAAAGAGACTGTTCCAGAATTGTGTTCTATAACTGTGCTTTCATTTTTACTTTGATCAATTACATGTTTTTAGATTTCTTCCCTTTTTTATTCAATGGTATGTACAATTGTAATAAACTCATTCTAAGAATATTGATTGTGAGCCTGCTTTCTTCATAAAATAAGCAGATGTAAACATGGACCTGAAAAGTAGACAGCAATCATAATCTCTGACCGCCTTGAGCCCTCGCACCTTAAAATAACATTTTGGGGGTCCCTGGGCTTGTGTTGAACAAAGCGAAGACAAATGGAAATGTTCCTGTTCTTTCAAGTGGGGAAGATAACCTTGCCACTGGAAACTATTTTTTTCCATCCTCCTTGAAAGGGGAATTTGTTAACACAACATTCAATAATAACAGCCCAGCACTAATATTAGGACACTGCAAATACTTTCCCAAAGAAAATATTATTGATCCACCTGCTATTATGCTAGATGCTGAAACACTGTATGTAAAGCAAAGGAAACTAGATTCCAATTTAAGTCATTAATAGATTGGTTTCAAAATTTATGTTACACGTGTCCAACAAGTCAAGAATAAAAGCATGTAAAAGGCTCGGTAGTCTGTATTGAATTACTCATTCTTGCCACAGTAAAAGCCGTTAGCTAGAGATTGGCCAAAGCATTTTAAATATCTCATTATATATATGTCATTGTTCAAAGTGTCCCTAAATGGGATTAAACAATAGTCACTCAAGAATTTCCTGCAATGTCTGTTTCCAACCTCACCTTGACTTAAATTAAGGCTAATGATATGTTTTCAGTGTAAGGTAAAAGAAGGATTTTCCTTGAATGACTTTCCAACATTTTGAAATCTAATTCATTAGAAGCACTTCTGTCAAATGATTACTTATTCTATCTCATTGTCTTAGAGGATTTAACTCTAAAACACACATGTTTGATATGAACTTAATGACCATTTTATAAACGAAACCCAAGTGAGCCAGTGATCGCTGGCAAATTCCTGTTTGTGCTTGGAATTAAAAATAATGCCAAGTGGGGCTTTTCAAAGAGAGCTGCTTGCGCTCACTGTTATTTTTAGTTCTCCTACATCTGTACATATTCATTTGCCTTTAAGACTCATGGGTAGAATAAAGATGGTATCATCAGGGGAGGCGGGGAAGAGCCTCCACTTTCCCCACAGTTGTGCAATGTGATTAAATTCATTAGAACTGTGCATTTGGAAAAACATGGTCAATTTCCAGAGCCACTTCTATTTAAATAATAATAATTTACAAGTAGAAAAGCCATATTATTTATTTATTATTTATTTATTACATTTATAAACCTCCCCATCCAGAGGTTCTGGGTGGTGTACAACTAGTTAAAAAAAAACCATAAAAACAAACATCATTTAAAACACACTAATTAAAACAATATAAAAATAATTTCAACACAATTTAAAACCAATTAAAATACTTTAAAACAATTTTAAAACCTTGGAAGCCCAGGCCAAAGAAGTAAGTCTTTAGGGCTCTCTTAAAGACCAACAGCTAGCCTAAACTGTGGATATCTGCTGGGAGTGCATCCATAGGCCAGGAGCAGGTACAGATAAGGCCTGGTTCTGAGTCGCCATCAGATGTACTGGTGGTAAGTGGAGATGGACTTGTGGCGGGGGGGGGACTTGTGGCGGGGGGGGACTTGCCCTCATTCTGTATTTTTCTTGCCTTCTGGGAATTTTTGGGGGATGTCTTTTACCAATGTTGTTAGTCACCTCATACATCTACACGTGTGCACACCCTTTAGGTTTTAGGGCATAAACCCTTTAGGTTTTAGGGGCATAGCAAGGTTGGCAGGGGCCCCAGGGCAAAAGGTGTAGGTGGGACCCTCATCCCTCCCACCACCCCACCTTCTTCTTCAGAAAGGCAGGACAGGGAGAAAAAAGAGCAAGCTGCCGCTCAGATGGTGGGCTCCCTCTCCCTCAGGGGCCATTTGCTCCCCCTGCCCCGCAATTCAATTATAGCAATGCTGCTGGAACCAGTTCAGATTAGATGCTGGCCAGAATTCGTGACCAGGATGGGATCACGTTGAGAGGTTCAAACAGAGTTTTGGAGCATATGTAGATAAATACCTACAAATGTGATTAAGAGCTGCCCCAACACCACGTCGGGACACCCTCCAGTGACATCAGGGTAGACATGTTTTCAATGCAACCCTATCCTGATCATGTGTTGCATGTGGAATCTCATCAGAACCAGCCCTGTGCCCTCCTTTGGTCTCTAAAAGTCACATCTCACAGCTGGGAGGATGTGGTTGATGGGGGTTGTTGCATTTTATGCTAAGTGAATTGATATGCAAATGCATATGGAGTTCAAATGCTTGTGTACACCTTCCCTTCCATGTGCCCAAATAATCTGTTCAAGATAGTCAATATTGCTGGCTCTGTTTGAGCTGGGGTATTCTACACTGGGTTGGTTTGGATGATACTTTTGCATCCAGATGATGAGGGATGATGACTTCAGGTGAGTGTAACTGAGGGTTACCTTGTCGTCCGAACTGGGCCTTAGAGTCAATGAGGTCATTACAGTCCAAGGGAACCTTCCTATTCCAGGTCTGCTCAGGCTGTAAGATGTTGTTTTGGGTATTCCTCCTTTCTCGACTCCAATGGTGCATGGTGATCACCAATGACAACAATGATACTCCATCTCTCAAATCTTCCTGCTGTGACCTACTGATGTGAGGAAAAGACTTAGGTCATATTAAACCAGTTCTGAAATTCAACCAATGCATCAATGGAGAATAGGTGGAAAGGCTCCCCTCCCTTTCCACCAGTTTAGGATGAGAAAAAAATATTGTCCTTGGTCTTACTGGTGACTAGTGAATCCTTCATTGCCAGAAATCGTGAGTTGGCAGGGTCCCATCACAGTGTGGGGGTCATATGCTGACTAGTGTCACGCTCATGGAAGGACATTTCACTCATACTTTGAGGGAAAGGATTATTCTTGTTGATCCCCTGTTCCCTTTGCTGACCCCTGAAAATATGGCCCTAAGGGTTGAAGGAACTTCAGGGACATATTTTCTGGGGGCATCAGAGGGAAGAGGAGATTGGTGAAAATTGCCCCTCCCCTCCATGCACAAGTGAAATGTCCTTCTACACATGACACTTGTCAGTATGGAGCAGCAGCTTGGGAAACTGGAACTGTAGTTTGGGGGAGCGCTGTCCCCTTAAGTGGGCACAGCCATGCCTGCCACTGATTGTTTGTGATTCCAAAACAATGCAGCCAGCCTGCCTCTCCTCATGCTTCCTCTCATCTAAGAGGTGAAGGGATATTCTCCCCCATCTTGAGGCAGCTGAAGAGCATTATTTGTGCATTGTGATGTTGCATGCATGGACTACACACTGTCCTGACTTTCTAAGTTTGGTTACAGTGAAACTCTTCTGAGCTGAAGAAAAGAAGTTTATATTGTTTATTTTAGAATCCAGAGATACTGAACATAATGTGCTTCTGTGTTGGCTCAGTCACCTGAAATGTTCCTTGCATGACAGGCTTATGATAGATGGATGTCAGAAATTCCCTTATCTGGATCTCTCATTTGACAGCATGGCAGATTCTGCTACTTTGGGGTCTTTGAAGAAATGTCTTGCTCTGGAAGGCTAGCAGAAGATTACTGTTGTAGCTGTGTACTGAATCTCCAGTAGTGCCAGAAGGTCACTCAAAACGACCAATGCTCCCACTTTGTCTCTGAAGTGTGAATGGTGTAACTTACACACAGATTCATGACAGAACATCTCTCATGTGTGCACTAGCTGCATTTAAGGCTCAACTGCAAGAAATTACTTAAGGTTGTATTTGTGTGTGTGTGTGAGTGTCCCATTTTGGGTGTTTTTCCATACAGTACTTGTGAGCATATATGTGTATTTTTCGATTATTTTGTTGATAATATCACACTAGCTGTATTTAAGACTCAACTGCAAGAAATTACTTCAGGTTATATTTAATGATGTTGTTCATTCATCAACTTTGGCGCATCTTTGTTCATTCGTCATCTCCTTTGGTGCAAAATGATGAATGAACTTAGAAAGAGTCCACTCTCATTTCCCACCAAAGAATCTACTCTCAAAACACCTCAAACATTGAAAACAACAAAATTCAAAATTCAACAACAAGTACCCCATGGACGTGGTTTGGGGGGTGATTGGCAACCTATGTGCACTACACCACAACCTGCTCTGGGCCACTCTGGTGCCCCCCAAGTGGAGTTATGGGGCTGCTGAAATCACCATTATTACCTATGGGGGAAAAGCTTAAAGACGTGTGAACTTCATTTTTTTTTTAACCACCAGTTTCACCAATTTCTTTGAAATCTGGGTGGTAGCTGGCACCCATTGGGGCACTACCACCTGACCCACTCTTCTGGCCCCGGAACCCCTTTTCTGTCCCAAATCTGCCACCAAGACACACCAACTTCAAAAAAATTGTTAAAAACCAGCCCTTTGCCCAATTTCTTTGAAATCTACCACCCACCATAATCCACTCTTGGCCACCCTGGTGCCCTCCATGTGGAGTTATAAGGCTGCTGAAATCCCCATTATTCCCTATGGGGAAAAGCTTAAAGGTGTGTGAATTTCAAAAAATTGTTAAGCATCACCCCTTTGTCTAATTTCTTTGAAATTTGGATGGTAGCTTCCACCCATTGGGCACTATCACCCACCCCATTATTTTGCTCCTGAAACCCATTTTTTTTGCCCCAAATCTATTTGGATTCATATTCAGAAAATTTGGGTACAAATAGAATCTGGGGTGATTGGGGGGGCAAATTCGGACCCAAAACAAATCAGGGGTGATTTGGTCTGGGTACAAATTGAATTTAAAAAAATTGATTCATGCAAATCATGGTTATCAGCTGACATGCTCTGGTGTTCTGCCATTTTAAAAGTTTCTTTCTGTAGCTCAGCCTAAGTTCTGGTCAATAGAATATTTATAATTTGGAAGAAAAATGTATATATTATCTACATGAATATTGAAAACCGAAACATCCTGGAAGCCCAGAGGATTTTGCGGTTTTTACTGCACAGGTTTAGTCATCCTTCCTTGGTGATGATGACCAGACTTTGGTATGTCAGTATAGCCTTATATTTGATGGTACTATTTTGGCAGGCTCTGACTCATTCTAATTATCACCTGTTCTCTTTTGCCCACAACAGTTGGAACATTACAAGATGTTTTGCAAGTCTAAAATGTAATTGGGATTTATTTTGGAGGAAGGAGTGGGAACAAGATTGTCAGTAAAAGGTCACATGTAGTCTTCACTGTTAATGTCCATAAGCTATCAAGCAGGTGACAGTTCCCTTTTATGAGTCAGCATTACATATCGAAAGCTCACTGGACCCGTCTGCCATTGAGATTAGAATTACTTCAGTCTTTTAAAAGCATATGCATGATTACAATGGAAAAGTCTGACAATATAAAGAACCAATTGTGCATAAATAAGGGGGTTTGGCTGGCTGTAGATTTTGAGCAAATGTTATCTCTGTGCATATTTCAATATTGGGATTAGTGTGGTTAGAAAGTCAGACTACAAGTGGAGAGACCTGGACTCAGATCCACACCTAGTCATGAGTTAGCATCTAGCTACCTCATAGTGGATACTGAGCATATAACTGTCCCTGAATTGAGCTTCTCAGGGTAAAAAACTGTGTCAGATAGAGGTGATGAGAGATGATGTCTGAAAAAATAAAAACTGTCTGAAAAAATAAAATATTTACAAATCAGCAGGATCAGATGGCATCCACCCGAGAATATCTAAACAATTCAAATATGAAATTGCCAACCTCTTTGCAAAAACAAACGAACAAAAAACAACAACTTATCCCTACAATCAGGCTCTGCACCAGGGGACTGGAAAGTAGCCAATGTAACACCAATTTTCAAAAAGGGATCCAGGGTCAAGCGCGGAAATTATAGGCCAGTTAGCTTAACCTTTGTTCCAGACAAATTGATGGAAAGCATTCTCAAAGATAAAATTGTTACGCATATAGAAGAACAAGCCCTGCTGAAGGAGAACCAGCATGGCTTCTGCAAAGATAAATTTTGCCTCACCAAACTTTTGGAGTTCTTTGAGAGTGTCAACAGGCATGTGGATAGAGGTGATCCACTTGACATAATATACCTGGATTTTTAAAAAGCTTTTGACAAAGTTCCTCTCCAAAGACTCTTGAGAAAACTTAGCAGTCATGGGATAAAGGAACAGGTTCATGTGTGGATTGGTAACTGGTTGAAGGACAAGAAACAAAGGGTAGGTATAAATGGAAAGTTTCACAATGGAGTAAGAAGTGTGGTTCCCCAAGGTTCCATACTGGGACCAGTGCTCTTTAATTTGTTCATAAATAATCTAGAAGTTGGGATAAGCAGTGAAGAGGCCTAATCTGCAGATGACACTAAACTGAAATCCAAAGCAGATTGTGAGGGGCTCCAAAAAGATCTCTCTAAACTGGGGGAGTGGGGGACAAAATGGCAAATGCGGTTCAAAGTTAGCAAGTGTAAAGTGATGCATTTTGGGGCAAAAAAAAACCAACCACATATACCCTGATGGGGTCTAAGCAGTTGGTGACTGACCAGGAGAGAGATATTGGTGTCGTGGCCAATGGCTTGTTCAAAGTATCAACACAATGTGCGGCAGCTGTGAAAAAGGCCAATTCCATGCTTGGAATAAGAAAATAATTGGAATAATTAGAAAATAAAACTGCTAATATAATGCCATTATACAAATCTATGGTATGGCCACATTTTGAGTACTGTGTACAGTTCTGGTCACCATACCTCAAAAAGGATGTTATAGAACTGGAGAAGTTGCAAGAGGGTTACCAAGATGATCAGGGTCCCAGAGCACCTTCCTTATGAGGTCAAGCTATACTCGGGGCTTTTTAGTTTAGAAGGAGGATGACTGAGGGGTGACATGATGAAGGTGTATAAAATTATGCATGTTGTGAAGAGAGTGGAGAGAGAGAGAATTTTCCTTCCTCTTGCCTAACTCCAGAACCAAGGGTCAACCCATGAAACTGATTGCCAAGAACATTAGGACCAACAAAAGGAAGTACTTTTTCACACAACACATAATTAACCTATGGAATTCTCTTCCACAAGGTGTGGTGACAGCCACTAGCCTGGATGGCTTTAATAAAGGCTCAGATAAATTCATGGAAGACAAGTCTATCAGTGGCTTCTAGTCTCAATAGCTATAGGCCACGTTCAGGCTCAGAGGCAAGATGCCTCCAAATACCAGTTGCGGGGGAGCAACAGCAGGAGAGAAGGCCTGACCTCTGCTCTTGCCTGTGGGCTCCCCAGAGGCATCTGGTGGCCACTGTGAAACAGGATGCTGGACTAGATGGGCCTTAGGCCTGATCCAGCAAGGTTGTTCTTATGTCATGGACTGATCACTACTTGGAAGGATTAATTTTACCCAAAAAGGATTCTATGAACATAAGAAGCACCCTGCTTGATCAGGCCAAGACCAGCATCCAGTTTCCCACAGTGGCCCCCATGATAAGAACATAAAAACAGCCCTGCTGGATCAGGCCCAAGGCCCATCTAGTCCAGCATCCTGTTTCACACAGAGGCCCACCAGATCCCGCTGGAAGCCTACAGGCAGGAGTTGAGGGCATGCCCTCTCTCCTGCTGTTACTCCCCTGCAACTAGTACTCAGAGGCATCCTGCCTTTGAGTCTGGAGGTGGCCTGTAGCCCTCCAACTAGTAGCCAATGATAGACCTCTCCTCCATGAAGTTATCCAAACCCATCTTAAAGCCATCCAGATTGTTGGCTCTCACCACATCTCGTGGCAGATAATTCCACAAGGTGCTTATGCACTGTGTGAAAAAGTACTTCCGTTTGTTGGTCCTAGATTTCCTGGCAATCAATTTCATGGGATGACCCCTGGTTCTAGTGTTATGGGAGAGGGAGAAGAATTTCTCTCTATCCACTTTCTCCACACCTTGCATGATTTTATAGACCTCTATCATGTCTCCCAGGTGTTGTAGCCTTGCCTCATAAGAAGGTGCTCTAGGCCCCTGATCATCTTGGTTGCCCTCTTCTGCACCTTTCCCAGTTCTGCAATGTCCTTTTCAGATGATGCCTCTGGAAAGCACCCAAGCAGGAGATGAAAGCATGTCCACTTTCCTGATGTTCCTCTGCAACTACTATTCAGAGGCATCCTACTGGAATTTCAGTAAAATGCAAGAGTGAAGAAGACTTTATAATATCTTAGAGAGTGCTGCCTTCTGCATGATCCTCACCGTACATTAAGGTCATCTGAGGAGGTCCATTTCCAGTTACCACGGGTTCATCTGGTGGCAACTCAGAGGCGGGCCTTCTCTGTAGCTGCTCCTGGGCTATGGAGTGCACTCCTGGCATAAATCTGTAATTTGAGTTCATTATTGTCTTTCAGGAGAGCCCTTAAAACCTGGCCTGGCCTTCCAGGGTTTTTCAATTGTAAATTGTTGTAAATTGTTTTAATTGTTTGCCTTGGTCTTCCAGGGTTTTTAACCGTTTGAATGTTTAATTGGTTTTATTCTGTTTTTCTAGTTTTGATTTTAATTGTTAACTGGTTTTAATTGTTTTATTTTGTTGTGAACTGCCCTGAGCCATTTTTGGAAGGGCAGTATATAAATTGAATAAACAAACTAACTAACAATGGTCTGTCCTTAGAGGTTTATGGTTTGGGATGGTTTCCTGGAGGCGCTGGGTGGCTTTTTGATACCTTAGGCTGGTAATCATATAAAATTAGCCTTGGACCATATCGCTGGGCTGAGTTAGGCTATGAGGTTAAAAATATGTTATTGATTATTGCCCCACAGTTCTAGAATTTTTCCTGGAGCCTCACCAAAGCTTGAAGATTTGAAGCCTTTTTCTTTTCAGTTTAATAGCCAGCATTAAGCCAGCTTGGGAGTGGGGGGTGGGATACAAGTATACTGCTTGTGTTTTGGGTATTTTATTTAGAGGGTGGATATGCGCAAATAAATATATTCCAAAGGGCTTTGCATGGTGTGAAAGAGGGCTTATTTATTCCTGTAGTTCCGGAATTAAATCTCATTTTTTTATACATGGTATAGTAGGTAGTTTGTTGGACTCTACCAACTATACCAGGCCTGCTCAACTTCGGCCCTCCTGCAGATGTTGGCCTACAACTCCCATAATCCATGGCTATTGGCCCCTGTGGCTGGGGCTTATGGGAGTTGTAGTCCAAAAACAGCTGGGGGGCCTAAGCTGAGCAGGCCTGCACTATACCATGGATAAAAATCTCCATTCAGTCATCAAACTCACTGGCTCGGTCTGGGTCAGTTACTTATCTCTCAGCCTAACCTACCTCACAGGCTGCTTGTGGGGGTAAATATAACCATGTGCACTGCTCTTGTTTCCTTGGAGGAAAAACGCATAAATAAATATTCCACAAAGCAACTAACAAAATTATTTTTAAAAAAACACTCAGCAAAATAATAGCAGCAACTAAAAATAAACAATGAGTAGAACAGCAGATTAAAAGGACAAAAGGCTGATGAGTATGCAACCTTAAAACAGCAATTTTCCAGTTAAAGTGGCAGGGGGAGGCAGAGATCATAAGACACCATTAGATGCCATTAAAACCCTGAGAGAACAGATCAGACTTCTCCTGGCACATCTGTCTTTGGGTGCCACCACTTCATCTGGTGGCGACCTGGGATCAGGCCTTCTCTGTTGTTGCCCCCACTTGTGGAGTGTGTACCCCATGAATATAAGAGGATTGTCTTCTCTAGAGATCTTCAAGAGAGCCTTAAAAACCCATCTTTTTAGCCTGGCTTTTAATGATATTTAGTTTTAATTGTAATTTTAATCTGCTTTTAATTGGTTTGTTATTTTAATTGTTAGGTATTTCTGGTTTTAGTGTAAACCTATTGTGGCCACTTTGGGAAGAGTGGTATATAAATCAAATGAATGAATGAATGAATGAATGATAGCAAGAAAGACACCAAGTGAACATGCTTAGGGATAGGGGTGTGCACAAAACTGGTTCACCTGGTTTGGTTCGAGTCCAAACCAAACTGGACTCAAACCGAACCAGGCATGTTCAGCTTTGTGCCCCTGAACAAACCCAACTTGGCTCAGCTCGAATTTGAGCTGGATCAGGAGTACTAAAGGTTGGTTTTTTAACAATTAGACACTCGCTGCTGGGTCCGGAGGCCCTGGGGGGTGCTGCCACAGCCATGGCGGGTTGCAGATCTCTACCATTTACCTCTTCCCTCACCAGCCTTCCCCCGATATATCTAGATCTAAATCTATTAAAAAGTTTAGAAGCCCCGAATTGACCCCAAGGTAGTTCGAGGGGTTTAGCTTGGCCTCGAGCCGAACCAAGCCCAGTCCACCATCAAACCTGTTCAATGGTGAACTGACTCGACCTCGAGTCGGTTCTCACATCCCTACTTAGGGAGGGTGGAAAACCCTCTCTCTAGTAGTCACCCACAAAAAGTCATCATTGAAAGGCCCCTGAGGAATATCTTAGCTGATGGGCAGGTTCACGCTTGATAAAACAGTTCTTTAGATACCAGTTTCAAAGGCCAAAACTAGCAATTTGAATTGAGCCCAGGGTCAGACAGACAGGCACTGGAGATCTTTTAACACTAGCCGGGAATTTCCTGGACCTTCTTTCATGGCACTCCCAATAGTCTCCTGTAAAATCCCCAGCCAAGTCTTCACCTACTTGGTTTAAGCATCTCCCCAGCTTTGGGTGCTCCAAAGCACCATCCACTTGATGTTGCAGTCATCAAGTGAGGGTGATATTGGAAAATTGAGAAATCAACCTCAATTTTCACAAGCAGTCAGGTACCACATGCTTCCTGGCTTGAAAACATTTCACAGCGTGCCTCATTCTCTTTCCATAATGATCTGACCAAGCATTTCTTTCCTTAACATTTCACCACAATGGTTTTATGATGAACTATCTATTAATGCTCAAGAAAAAACACATTTGAAGAAAATATGTGCATGTTTCCTGTGGCAAATCATCCACTTAGGCATTATAGATTATGCCAAATGATTTGAGAATGAACCACCCAAAATATTTTGTGCATAGCTGATCATGAAGCCAGTTGATCACATCCCCAATTAACCTAAACAGACCTGCATATGATGCATCCCATAATGGGATGATTCTCACAATCAACAAAAATCGGGCTAGCAGAGGCTAGCCTGATTTTTGTTGACCATAAGAACCACCGGGTTCGCAGCTGAGCCTGGTGGTTCTTGAGCGGGTAACCCACTCGAGAACCCCGCTAAAAAGCAGGTTTGTGGAGCGAGCGCTCCAGCAAACCTGCTTTTTAGGATCGTGAGTAGCCGTGGCGCGCCTCCGTGCCGTGCCTACTCATGGGTAGACCCCCGGCCGGAAGGCGAAAAGCTGCCTCCTGGCTCCGGGGGTCTCCCCAGTATGCCCTGCATGCTCGCGCAGGGCATACTGGGGCTTGTGGGGGCCGCGTGGCCCCTGCTCCACCCACCCACCACCGACTCCGTCACAGAGCCAGCCATCGTGTGGGTGGTCAATCCAGTCGCCCAGGGCTCCCTGCCTGCTCGTGAGCGGGGAGAACGGGCTTAGCCCGCTCTTCCCGCTCACTGCCCCAAACCGGGTCTCATTGATTGTGATACCCGGTCCAATATCTTTTACTACTGAACCAGAGGCTATTCTCTTGTTGCAGAACAATAACATAATACTTGCCCACTGCACGTAGTTACATGAATCAGCCTTTTTAGGGTAATCTTTTATTTTCTTTTGTTTTATTTATATGTTTAGGTGACTCAAGAACAAAATCCAACTCTTTGTTAGATTTTGGCTGCAAGCTAGTTACATTATATTAAAAATGAATAGACCAAGATTTCAATGGCCCAGTAGGAGCTGCACATGGTACAACCTATATGCAGCCCTTTGAACCCTGTACACAGGTTGACTCTTACCTCTCAGCCTAACCTACCTCCCAAGGTCATGAAAATAAACATAACCATATATCTGGGCTTCTTGGATGAAGAGTGGGATGTAAATGAAAAAATAAAATAAAAATAAAATAAACTGGCCCTATCCAACCACAGCACAACATCCCTCCAGTGGTCGTTGCTGATGTCTACTTTATGTTTCTTTTTAGCCCGTGAGCCCTTTTTGACAAGGAACCATCTTGTTCATTGTTTATTTATTTTCTTTGTAAACCCCTTTGAAACCTACTTTTGTTGAAAAGCGGTATATAAATAGTTGTAGTAGTGGTAGCAGTAGTTCTTGCCAGAGGAACCAATGACGCTGAATAGAATTGAAGGAGGGAAGTACAGTCTATGTCAGGGCTTCTTAACCTTGGGCCCCCAGCTGTTGTCGGACTACAACTCCCAGAATCCTCAGCTACAATGGCTTTTGCTTGGAGATTATGGGAGTTGTAGTCCAATAACATCTGGGGGCCCAAGGTTAAGAAACCCTGGTCTAAGTCATTTCAAGAGAGGCTTCTTGGAAATGGAACTTCAGGAGCATTGACTCTTGGCATCTTTTATCCTAATGACCACTAGGGCATTAGGAGCAGTGACAGTGAGGAAAGGTCTTCCTCTTTGTTTCACTCTCATTGTCTCTTTGTCTGAACTGGCTTTCTATGATTGGTGGTCTGATATTCTCAAGGCCTGTTACTCCGTCCTTCTTACTCCCAGACTGCTTCTTCCTCTCTGCTCTGCTGTGGACTCCATTAGCCATGTGGCTTCTTTCTCTCTGTCTCTCTCCTCTCTACTATGAAGACAGAAAGCTCAGACACACAGCCTTTTCTATCCACGAATGTAACTTCCCCGATAAATACTTGTGTTTGGATCTTAATTCCACCTAATGGCACAGAGGGAAATGGCTTGACTACCAAGCCAGAGGTTGCCGGTCTGAATTCCTGCTGGTATGTTCCCCAAATTATGGGAAACACCTATATCGGGCAGCTGAAAGGTGCTGAAAGGCATAATCTCATACTGTACGGGAGGAATCAATGGTAAACCGCTCCTGTATTCTACCAAAAGACAACCACAGTGCTCTGTGGTTTCCAGAAGTTGACAGCAACTTAATAGCAACTCAACAGAACACTTTACTTTACTTTGGATCTTAAACAACTGTCTCAAGCGACTCTTTAATGAGTTCAACTTTTACTGCTCACACTGGCTCTATTATAATTGGGGTTAGTCAACACGCCTCCTCCAACAGCTTCTACCCCACCAAAACCTCTAGCTTTGATCCAAATATCAAAACTGGAGAATATTCAGTGGAGCCCTGTTTACAATTTTTGTTTTGTTTTGCGTGCATCCATCTCCCAACTTTATGTAAGAATCAATAAAGCTAACTCCATAAATTGTTGACGCTCACCCTTTCTTGAGCAAAAGCTTTCCCTGTATCCAGCCATTCATATTCTCTGCGACTCTTTGCAATGCTGCAAGAAACTCCTCTTCATCATGGCTGCAATTATCATTATGACTTCAAACCACTAGTACAGGAAGTCATATTATGGCCCTTGAGAATAGAAAGCTATAGCCTTTGGCATGTTGTTCCAGTCCACTGGCAACCTAACTAGACAGTTTTAATTTCCGCATAAAATCCATATTCCAAATCTTATGGAGAGGCAAGGCAAATTTTATTTCTTAAAGTCGTCTTCCTCCCATGGAAAGCATTAAAGAATGTGTCTTTTCAGTTGTCCCTTTTTCCCTTCCTTCACATCTGTGATTTTTTTTAATGTCTATGTTAAAAAAAGGCCTTGTTAATTCTATTGTGGCAATATGCACTGAAGGAACTAACCCATCATGATCTCCAAAGTGAAGAAGGCAATTCAAATGAGATCTGATAAAGAGTTAGAGAGGTAAACTCAGCACAGCACCCTTCTGAGCTTTAAACATTGTTTCTTCGAAGGAATAAATTTGCTTTGCAAGGTCTGGTATTTCTCAATCGTCCGCTACATGGTGACAAAACCTAAAGAGGGAGTCAGATGTGTGCAGATACAGTGCTGGAGAATTTAAGTTAAATCTGTAATTTTCTTCTCCCCCCCCCCCCAACCACATTTCCTCAGAGAAATTAGCTATTCTATTCACTGCATAAATTTTCAGGTTTTGCTAGCACGACACTGAGGGTGTTGAATTTTTTATGACAAAAATGCTGTAATAATTGTTGAACAGATGTAAGTGTTGAAGAGTGGGCTCTGGCAGACCTCATGAAACCTCTATTAGCAATTTAACCCTGTCGACACAACAGTGCAAGAGGGAAGGGAAAGGAGGTGTTTCATTCAGGTGCCAAGGAGGACAAGCGAAGGGCTCTTCCAGGTAGAGAAAACAAGTTTTCGTTCTTCGTTCTTTGTGAGAATAAATTTTACGGAGATGAGAGAAGAATGTGAGACTGTGGTAGACAGAAGATGCTTCTGTTACAATTATTTGGACTTGAATGGTAGAGTGTTGGAGGTAGTAAAGCATTTTTCACAAGTCGCACTAAGAATATCTTTTGATCGGGAATGCATCACTTATGCGTATTGCTAATGCAGCTACTTTAATGCAGCTAGAAAAAGGCAGAGACCCACTTTTAAAATCAAATGAACATTTTAATCAGTGTGGGCTTTAAAGTCTATTTACTAGGGCTGTGCATCATGTCGGCTCCGATGAGCATGTTAAATCTGATTGTCAGGCATTACTGGATGAAGTTCCACCATGACAGCCAGAGCCCCAACGGTCAGAACTCCAACAAGACAGCTACTGTTGGACCATGCCTGTTGCATCCCACTTCCCCTGCCCTCTTTCCCACTCCTTTACATGAAATCAGGTGGCGGGCAGGAGACAATATTTGTGATGTCCTCTTCCTTGCCTTCCAGTGCAGCTTATGTGTAAAAGGCATGGGTTTATTTCGTTTAAATTCCTCTTAGCTCCTGCAAGTAGTGCTGGGGATTATGGGAATTCCAGGGTTTTTGGAGATTCATAGGTTAAAAACAAAATATAACTATGCATCTTACAATCCCCAGTGCACAGGTTCAGCACCACGGGGAGCAGAGCAGTGAGTGGGATCTTTTCCTTTCCTTTTTTCAAAAGGGGAGCAGGTCCTTACCTGCTCTCCAGTGCTGTATGCAGCTTCTTGCTGTGGCAGCCCAAGAACCCATGCACGGTGCCATTTGCACGGTCAGCAACACCACGGTGCCAGTGTATGTGCGGATGCCATGTGCGTGCTGGTGCTGTGCACGGGTACTTGGGACAAGCGCTGCCACAGCAGGAAGCTGCATGCGGCTCCTTTTTAAAAAAAAAAAAATGATCTCACTCTCTGCTCCCCTCCCTGTGGTGCTAAACTGGTGTGGACCTCGTCTGAACCGATTCAGCAATTCAGCACCAAACCTGTGTATCAACCGAGGATCATGCACATCCCTACTGCTTAGCTTCAGCAACGTGGCTGTATCATGTGCCCTTAGATCATGCTCTGAACCATGCTGATCAGGAAGCCACAGCCAAACATGCCCTCTCCAATTATGTGTACCTGTATGATGTATTTGTTTATAAAAACATGGTTGTCACATTCAGTGAATCTCTAAACAAAAATCTAGATGTACACCTAAAAATGTAATGCTTGAAGAGGCTCAGTTGGATTCCAACAGGTGGTTTGCTGCAGCAATTGGTCCCTGAAATTATCATACAAATTATGCCCATGCCCAACAAATACATAAAAACACCCATACATTCATCCAAATCTACCTTGTGTCTGGGCTGCCACAGGAAACCTGGAAATGAGGGAACTGAATGTGGCATCTTGTAGCAGCATCTGGTTCTTTTCAGGAAGAAACATTATTAGACCCATGACTATAGATGGCTGAAAAGGTCACTTAGAGGCAGCTAAGTCTATTTTGCCAGTTCCAAAGGAATTGGCATCTCCATTACTAGTCTTGGTAGCTGTAAATTTCAATCAGGATCAGAGGTAGCATGTCTCTAAACACCAGGTACCATGTCCCTAAACAGCAACAGGAAGGGCTGGTTGCTCTCTTCCCCTCACTTGTGGATTTCCCAGGTGCACCTGGTTGGCCAGGGCATGAGACAGGATGCTGGACTGGAATGGCCTTTGGCCTGATCCAGGAGGGCTTTTCTTATGTTCTGATGACCTCAAAAGCCAGGAGACTGAATATGTAAGCATATTGACATGGCATACTTTTATTGGTTGTATCCCAGTGTAAGTATTATGGCTTTCCCCAAAGAATCTGAGGAGCTGTAATTTGTTGGAGATGCTGAGAAGCCTTTATAAGAACCACTCTTTTAAAGAACCTCTTCACCTCTGACAAAATAATAGTTCCCAAGTAATAACTATTAAACCAGTTAAAGGCTGTAACACAGATACATTCTTTGTTTCAGGTATTAAATAGACCATTTTGTTACAATTCTTAACTGAAACATGCATACAACTTCCAGGTCATGGATTTTTATGTAAATGTATAAAAAATAACATTCAAAGTAGCCCTCAGAAATGCCAGATTATATGTCAGAGGGCCAAGAAGAAGGAAAATAATATATGAACTTGGTAGAATGCGGATTGTATACCTTTTTGGTCTTGATCTCCACACCTGCCAAAGTGAAATGATGACTTCTGGAATGGTGTAGACATACATGGATCCTAGATTTGCATCTCAAAGACATAGACACATAGGGAAACTTCTCTTTATTTAGTGCCTACAGAGAAATATGCCATCAGGGATTTGCATGGTGGTTGCATGTCCACCAAATGATGAAAGTGTGCCAATTCCTCAGAATCAAACAATGAAAAGGAAAGGAAAAAGAAAAATGGCATCCAATAAGAAAGGTGGTAGTGACAGCCCATCAGCAACAGACCTAGTGGCAACTCCAAAGCTGCCAAGAGAACTGCCTGAGGAGTCTGCTACAGAGACAGATGTCATTGCTAGAAGAAAATCTTCCATAGCTTTGTTTGCAATGAGTGAAAGAGAAGGAAGAAAAAAACAATACTTTGAATATATTTTTAAATAAAACTTGGGTCTAGCTGTATTTTTAAATAGAGTAATTGAATTAGGAGAGCTTTTTCTCAAAAATAAAAGAAGAAAAAAGAACCACTCTTTTGATAAACTGATGCTTGTACAGTTCAGCCCAGTCCTTTCTCATATGTTTCATGAACTTGACTTAATGTGGATGCAGTTGGTTTGGTCTTGAAAGATGGCACCATTTTTTGAAACATGGCACTTTAGGCTTCTGCCTGTGAAATGTGCTATCATATGCCAGGTATTCCATGAGTGGGGACTCTTGTTATTTCCCCATTGTCATGGACACACCACCATCTGGTAGGGATGTACACAAGCCAGTTGGGCGCCTCCTTTGGGACATGCTGAACTTGCTCAGGTGCTTGCAGCTCAACCAGTTTGGCAGGGCAGGGTGCGATTTGCTTAAGAGGCAGGCAAGCAGGTCCTTACCTGCTCCATAGGTGCCCTGCCACTTTTCTGAGCATGGCACTCATGCTCAGGGGCATAGCAAGGCTGGAGTGGGCCCAGAGACAAGATTTTAAAATGGGCTCCCTCCTCACTGAAGCTCAGCTCATGAAGTAAAGAAATCTTAAATGAGGCTGAATAGTGGTAACAAAAAGCATAGTAAATTTTTTATACACACACACACACACACACACACACACACACACACACACACTCATAAACCTATGTGCCACAATAGAACATCATCCTAAATTATTTTTAAAAAGGTTTTGTAAATTGTGGACGATGCAAGTCATTTAATGTCATTTAAGTCCAGGGCCTCCACACCTCCTGGGGCTCCCCAAATCCTCTTTAGTGTGTCCTGGGTGGTGTGGTTTGTGCCCTCAAGAAATTATGTGGTAAAAAAATGATGCTTAACTTGCAGTGTGTGTGTGGGGGGGGTGTCCTCCAAAGGCCTTTAGGTCCAGTCTCCAAAATTACCCAGGTGCACCTCTGCCTGCAGCATTCCTTCCTGCAGCCCCTATTGGCATCAGCACTCACATGGTCAGTGCACACGTGCACCCCCTCCCCCCATGCTGCCCCAGGGAGTGAACAAAGTGTTTGTGCACATCCCTACCGGTTACCCACTGTGATTCTTTTCATTATTATTTTTCTTGACATAATTTCTCATATTTGAGCTGAACTGGATTTCAGCCCAGTTAGGGCAGAGTCTCTTATGGAGGTATCCAGCAATTCCTTTTATGTAGTTAGACTGGATCACTTTCAGTTTGTGACTCCTGAGGATGTGAACAAGCTGCTTTGGACTGTGCATTCTGTCACCTTTTCTCTTGACCCTTACCCAACTTGGCTTATTTTATCTAACAATTCAGATTTTCAGAGAAAGTCTGGTAAACATAATAAATGCTTCTCTTTAGGAGGAAAGGGTGCCTCCTTGTCTTAAGGAGACAGTCATTCAACCATACTTAGTGGTGGGGGGACTACATTGGACCCCCCAGAGTTAGGCACCTATAGGCCCATCTCTAATCTCCCATGGTTGGGCAAAGTAATGGTGGCCTCAGCTCCAGGCAGACTTGGAGGGAACTCATTATCTAGACCCATTTCAAATTGGCTTTCAAGAAGGCTATGTGATTGTGACTGCCATGGTTGGCCTGATGAATGATCTCCAATTAGGTATTGACAGAGAGCGTGTGACGCTGTTGATCTTTTTGGATCTCTCGGCAGCTTTCAATACTATCAACCATGATATCCATCTGGGTAGCTTGAGGGAAGTGGGATTAGGCAGTATTGAGGTTTACAGAGGTTCCATCCCTAACTCTCAGGTAGATTCCAGATGGTGTCACTTGGAGACTGTTGCTCTGTAAAATGAGAGTTACTGTATGGAGTTCCACAAGGCACCATACTGTCGCCAATGCTTTTTAACATCTACATGAAACTGCTGGGGGCAGAGGCGTAACTATAGGGGAGGGCAGGGGGGCACGTGCCCCGGGCGCCATCTTTTCTGGTCACGTGGGGGGCCATGACTAATTTTTTTTTAATTTTTAAAAATTTTTTGTTAATACAAATGTTTCCTGCTCAGTGCAGCAGTGCTACAGCAGTCAAGGGAGCGCGTCGGTGCCCCCTTCCCCATGAGCGGTCCCTTCCGTGCCGCTTGCGCCCCCCCCCCCGCATTGCTTTGCTGGTGCCTGGAGGCCAGTCAGTGGCCTGGCTTGGCAGCGGCGGCGGGCGCTTGTGAGGAAAAACCTAAGTATAATGCAGTATGGGGGGGGCGGTGGGACGCGGTGGGGGGGCGCCATTTCAGTGCTTGCCCCGGGCGCCGATTTCCCTAGTTACGCCTCTGGCTGGGGGAGTTCGTCAGGAGATCTGGTGCAGGGTGTTCTCAATATGCTGATGACAAGCAAATCTATTTCTCCCTGTCAACTACATCAGGAAATGGCATAACTTCCCTAAATGCCTGCTTAGAGGAAGTAATGGGCTGGATGAGGGATAACAAACTGAGGCTGAAAACGGAGGCACTGATTGTAGGGGGTCAGAACTTGAGAGATGGTTTAGATCTGTCTACTCTGGGTGGGGTTACACACACACACCCTAAAAGAAAAAGTACATAGCTTGGGAGTGCTTCTGGATTCAAAACTCCCTCTAGTTTCTCAAGTTGAGGCAATGGCCAGGAGCTCTTTTTATCATTTGTAGCCAACTACACTCATTTCTGGAGGTAAATGGCCTTAAAACTATGGTACATATGCTGGTAACCTCCAGGCTTGACTACTGTAATATATACTCTATGTGGGTCTGCCTTTGTACATGGTCTGGAAAGTACAATTGATACAGAATGCAGCAGCCAGACTGGTCTGTGGGACAACCCGACGAGACCGTATTACCCTTATTTTAAAAGAACTACACAGGTTGCCGATATGTTTCCAAGCAAAATACAAAGTGCTGGTTATTAGCTATAAAGCCCTCAACAAGTTGGGTCCAGGGTATTTAAGAGAGCACCTTCTTTGTCATGAGCCTTTTCGGAAGGGCGGTATAAAAATCAAATAAATAAATAAATAAATAAATAAATAAATTAACCCTGTCGCCTATTAAGATCATATGGAGAGGTTGGTTATGGTTGCCACCAGCTCATCTGGTGGCGGCTCAGGATTGGGCCTTCTGTATAGCTCCCTCATGGTTTTGGAATGCACCCCCTGTCAAAACAAGATCTTCCCCATCTTTGATTGCTTTTTAAAAGACCCTCAAGAAAAACCTGTTTTCTCAGGCTATTAATTGAAATTAATTCCACACTGTTTAATTGTTTTAATCTTTTGAAATTTTCTTAACTGTTTTACTCTGAGAAATTGTTTTAATTGTTTTTATTCTGTGAAAGTGTTTTAATTGTTCTTATTTTGTTTTATATTGTATCTGGGTTTATCTACACTGTCAAGAGATATATCAGACGGTATATAAATATAATAAACAAGTTATATAATAAGCCTGTACTGAAATTTCTTTTTTTTACTTTTCTTTTACTTTCTTTTGAAAAGGTGGCACCACATTTTCGTTGCATTTTATGTGATTTTCTCAAGATATTCAGCAATTTTGAATCCTTTTTACATGTTCCCCCATCCCCACTTTCAACTTGGAAGATGTACAGACAATTTCTTGAACTAAGTACATATTCAACATCCCAATGCAATTTGAACTATAAAGTCCTTCTCTAGGGGAAGACTGTGAAACAAT
The DNA here is from genome assembly GCF_027244095.1 of Hemicordylus capensis. Classification (NCBI taxonomy): domain Eukaryota; kingdom Metazoa; phylum Chordata; class Lepidosauria; order Squamata; family Cordylidae; genus Hemicordylus; species Hemicordylus capensis. Next base: position 28,566,372 of record NC_069657.1, on the reverse strand, counting down.
GATAAAGCACTAGTTAAACTTGTTACAAATGGCTACCAATACACACGTGCCCCATTTGCACATAAATCATTTGCCCCCATTACTAATTGACTTTATCGGCTTCTGTGACCCATGTGGTTTTTTTAAAATGGGTGTCCATGAAGTCATTGCTTCTGATGCAGCATCAACAAATGTCATCAACAAATCCTGTAGATTACTACAGCCAGTTAGGTAAACTAGTTGTAAAGGCAAATGATATTGACAACACTGAGGGCAAAGGAAAAGGAAAGGATGCCAAGAAGAGCAGCATTGAAGCAAAGCAAATATGTTTGCAACAAATGCTAAAGTTCATTTTAAAAAATCATTTATTTATTTATTTATTTATTTCTATACTGCCCAAAACGCAAGTTCTCTGGGCGGTTTACAAAACAATAAAAACAGCCAATAAAAGATTCAAACATTTCAACAATTAAAATTAAAAAGTTAAAACTATTAAAACAGGTGCTGAGCGGGGAGAGCAGGCTAAGCCTGCTCTCCCCACACACAAGCATGACTGGAGCCCTGGGCGGCTGGATCAGCCTCCCACATGATTGCCAGCTCTGTGACAGAGCCGGCAGGGGCTGGGGAGAGCAGGGGCCTATCGGCCCCCGCAAGCTCCAGCATGCCCTGCACAAGCACGTAGGGCATGCTGGCGAGACCCCCAGTTCCAGGAGACGGCTTTTCGCCTCCCCTCCGGGGGTTTCCTCATAACTAGGCACGGAGCTGCACTGCGGCTACTCACAATCTTCCAAACCGTTCTCTCCGCAAACCTGGTTTTAGGGCAGGGGTTCTTGAGTGGGTTACCTGCTCTAGAACCACCGGGCTCACAGCCGAGCCCGGTGGTTCTCACGATCACAGAAAATGATCAGGAGGCTAGCCTGATTTTCTGCAATTGTGAGAATAGCCCCAGTATCTAATTAAAAGCCTGGGTGAACAAATGCGTCTTGACTGACCTTTTAAAAGTTTTATGAGATGGGGAGGCTCTTATTTCAGCAGGAAGTGTCTTCCAAAGCCTCAGGGCTGCAATGGAGAAGGCCTGTCCTCCATTGCTGTAATTGGTGATTTGGAAGGATATGATGGTCGGTGGTATCAAAGAGTCACTGAGAAGTCCAGGAAAATTAAAAAAGAGAAAAGGTAGTTAGCAACTCCTCTTGAAATGTTAAGGAATTACCCCCACAATCACCCGGATTTGTTTTAAAACCCTTCAGAAACTTCAAATTTTGCTCTAACTTCTTTTAAGAGAATGTTCAGATCAACATTTTATTGGGGGTTTTTTTTAGGGATGTGCAAAAAATTTCGGGCACAGAACAATCTGTGCCCGAAATGAACAATTTCGGGTGATTCGGGGCCGAACCGAATCACCCCCGATGTCCCCCGATATTTTTCGGGCACAAGCCGAATCACCCGAATTTCGGACCTGAAAAATTCGGGTGATTCAGGTCATGGTTGATTTTTGGTGATTTTTTTGAAGTTTTAGTTACTTTGGGGCAATTTGGGGGCATAGCATGGGATCTGGGCAAAAGGAGTGGGGTGGGGTGGTAGTGCCTAATGGGTGCAGGCTACCACCCCAATTTCAGGGGGATTGGGCAAAGGGCTGATTTTTGGTAAATTTCTGAAATTTTCATGTCTTTGGGGCAGATTGGGGCAGAAAGTGGGGCCTGGGGCAGAATAGTGGGGTGGAGTGGTAGTGCCTAATGGGTGGAGGCTACCACCCCAATTTCAGGGGGTTTGGACAAAGCAGTGATTTTTTGAGATTTTTTGAAGTTTTAGTGACTTTGGGGCAGTTTGGGGGCAGAAAGTGGATCTGCCCCAAAAGAGTGGGGTGGGGTGGTAGTGCCTAATGGGTGGAGGCTACCACCCCAATTTCAGGGGGATTGGGCAGAGGGCTGATTTTTTGGGAATATTTGAAGTTTGGGTGTCTTTGGGGCAGATTGGGGGCAGAAAGTGGATCTGCCCCAAAGGAGTGGGGTGGGCTGGTAGATAGTGCCTAATGGGTGGAGGCTATCACCCATCCCCAATTTAAGAGTGATTGGGCAGAGGGGTGAATTTTGGTGAATTTATTTCTATGAGGTTTGTCTTCATAAGGTGAAGTGTGCTAAATTGATTACTTCCTCATATTATTCATAGTAATAGAGAGTGTGAAAAAGTAAAAGTGGGGTCATGAGAGTTGTTTAATTGAAAAAAAAATCTCATTTGCTATGATAGAATGAGAATTCACACCTCAGAGAAAACTTCTGAGGTGTGAATTCTCATTGTATCATAGCAAATGAGATTTTTTTTCAATTAGACAACTCTCATGACCCCACTTTCACTTTTTCACACTCTCTATTACTATGAATAATATGAGGAAGTAATCAATTTAGCACACTTCACCTTATGAAGACAAACCTCATAGAAATAAATTCACCAAAATTCACCCCTCTGCCCAATCATTCTTAAATTGGGGATGGGTGGTAGCCTCCAGCCATTAGGCACTATCTACCAGCCCACCCCACTCCTTTGGGGCAGATCCACTTTCTGCCCCCAATCTGCCCCAAAGACACCCAAACTTCAAATATTCCCAAAAAATCAGCCCTCTGCCCAATCCCCCTGAAATTGGGGTGGTAGCCTCCACCCATTAGGCACTACCACCCCACCCCACTCTTTTGGGGCAGATCCACTTTCTGCCCCCAAACTGCCCCAAAGTCACTAAAACTTCAAAAAATCTCAAAAAATCACTGCTTTGTCCAAACCCCCTGAAATTGGGGTGGTAGCCTCCACCCATTAGGCACTACCACTCCACCCCACTATTCTGCCCCAGGCCCCACTTTCTGCCCCAATCTGCCCCAAAGACATGAAAATTTCAGAAATTTACCAAAAATCAGCCCTTTGCCCAATCCCCCTGAAATTGGGGTGGTAGCCTGCACCCATTAGGCACTACCACCCCACCCCACTCCTTTTGCCCAGATTCCATGCTATGCCCCCGAACTGCCCCAAAGTCACTAAAACTTCAAAAATTCACCAAAAATCAGGACTTTGCCCAATCCCCCTGAAATTGGGGTGGTATACTCTACCCATTGGGCACTACCACCCCACCCCAAAACTTTGCCCCTGGGATCCTTTTTACCCCCCAAATCGATTCAGATTCAGATTCGGATTAAATCCGAATCCGAACCGAATCAAGGGTGATTCGGGTGACCCAGATTCGGGCACAAAACAGAACAGGGGTGATTCGGTTCGGGTCCGAGCCAAATCACCCAAAACCCCAAATTGCACACCCCTAGTTTTTTTAGCGACAGTGGGTTTGGGTTTTTTAAGATTTGTGTTATTTTTAGATTGGTATTCTGTCTTTTGCCTTACGCCCCAAGGAGGCTAATAAGGTGCATTAAAATTCAAAGCAATAGAAAAACGGTAAGACACCATAAAAATCAGCACAGCACCAACAGAGACCATAAAAACCACACAAAGATGCAAACTAAAAGGCAGTCGCAGTCTGCCCTCAAAGTCCCACCCTTGCATCATTGGCCTAATGAACCTTATGGGTCTTTAGTAGACCCATAACAGTAACAGTTGACAGTAATTTATTATTTTTATTAATTGATGCATTTTTATTTTCATATTGTTAGCCATGTCAGATGTGATAACGCAGGATATAAATTCGTATTGTTAGCCATGTCAGATTTTTGTATTGTTAGCCATGTCAGATCTGATAAGGCGGGATATACATTCCTATAATAAATAAATAAAAACACCTGTGTGTTTCCCTTTAAGTGTTGCAAGATACACCTCAGGAGTGGGGAGTGGCAATCTACCCTTTGCATGGAACTAGGCTGAATCATAACTCTCAGATGAGGAGTGAAAACTGGTTATGTTTTGTTGATTTGTTATTTCAACAAATCAATAATATGCTCTTGAATTGTTAAAACTAGCTTCCTGTACCTTAAGCTAAATAATAACAATATACATTTCTATTGTGTTTTCCCTATGCCCTCATGTACATTGCAAGTGTTTATTAAGGCTGTTCACACACGCAACCAAGACTGGGCTAAGAAAGCCAACTCCGATCTTGGCTGCATGTGAGAACCTCCTGCCTGCAGAGCCAGCCTCCTATATGAGGTTAAGGGAGCAAACACTCCCTTAGCTCCATCTGATCGTGTGCAGCACTAGCTGCTTTCAGCTGATGCTGCAACGCTGACAGGTGTCCACCCATTGCTGGGGGCATTCTTACAATGCACCACATACTCATGCGATGCATTGTGAACATTGTGGGGGGGGGGGGGCTGGGATGACGCATCCCTACCCCTGTACCTCTGTGCTGTAGTGGGAAGCTATAGAGCATCTGGGTGTGCAGGATTGTGCACCCCAACACTTCCAGAACCGGCATCAACTGCAGGAAAGGCAAACTTCTGCTGCCTGCCCTACTGCTCGCCCAGATGCCTTCTCACACGATCATGAGAAAGGGCTCATAGTGTGATAATGAGGTCATTCGCACAACCAAAACCTGGGTTCTACCCAGGTTTGGAAGCTTTGTGTGCTCTCAATGTTTGGTTGTGTGGAAGTAAAGTAGGAACCTGGGTAGAAGTGATTGTGCACAAGCAAGGTGGGAGAAAAACTGGAGTAGAAATGACCGTGTGGAAGCAAGGTAGGAGGAAAAGCTACCCAGGTTTTCTTCTTACCTTGCTTCCACACAACCAAAAATTGGGAGCGCACACAGCTCCCATACCAGGGTAGAACATAATTTTTGATTAATTAATTAATTTATTTAACATATTTTTATACCGCCCAAAACTCACGTGTCTAGGCGGTTTACAACAAAATAAAAACAGAAAGTAAAACATTAGTTAAAAACACAAACAAGAAATTTAAAACACAACAATTTAAAAATTTTAAAACAATATTTTAAAACAACATTAAAACCATTAAAACCATTTTAATTAAAAGCCTGGGTGAACAGATGCGTACTTAAAGACCTTTTAAAAGGTGTCAGAGATAGAAAGTTTCTTATTTCACTAGGGAGCGCATTCCAAAGCCTCGGGGCAGCAGCGGAGAAGGCCCGTCCCTAAGGGGCTACCAGACGAGCCAGTGGCAACCACAGATGACCCTCTCCAGAGGATCTTAACAGGCAATGCGGCTCATGGTGAAGAAGACATTCTCTTAAATATCCAGGGCCCAAGCTGTTTAGGGCTTTATAGGTTATAACCAACACCTTGTATTTTGCCTGGAAACATATCGGCAGCCAGTGTAGCTCCTTCAATACAGGAGTAATATGGTCTCTCCGAGATGACCCAGAGACCAGCCTGGCTGCCGCATTCTGGACCAGCTGTAGTTTCTGGACTATGTACAAGGGCAGCCCCACATAGAGTGCATTGCAGTAATCCAGTCTGGAGGTTACCAGCTGATGTACCACTGTTTTGAGGTCATTCATCTCAAGAAACGGACGCAGCTTGTGTATCAGCCGAAGCTGATAGAAGGCACTTGTGTGAATGACCTCAGTGTGTATTGAAATAATGGGTCTTGCATTATTCTATTTCTCTGTTTCATCCCAATATTATCTGTTGAATTATGCTGGGTTATTTCACCCCCCCCCGAGTGTTTGTGGGTTACATACTGCACAGTGAACCGCTCATCTAAGCAACAGGCATGCTTACTGCTCCTGATCCCCTTTAAACCCTGCCGGTGCTGCTTCAAAGTCAGAGGGGCTCTGTGGCTGCTTCTAATGGTATCCCCACTGGAAGTGATGGGAGCACCATTGGGACTGTGATGACACTCTGCTTAATAGCCACAGAACCTTCTGATACTTGGAAGCAGCATCAGTGGGGTTTAGAGGGGCCCAGAAGGATCGAGTGAGCCTATCGCTTAGAGTGAGCCTATCACTTACATTCTGCACAGAATGTAAACCATCAATATTTAATCCTTGGAACTTGGAAACTGTAGAATTCCTTCCCCATGGGTGTTCACTAGGGATGTGCAAATTGATTTGATTTGAATCTGGGTGATTCAAGTGATTCAAATTCGAATTTAATCACACCCTAAAAGGGAAATTTGATTCTAATTCAAATAGAATTTTTGGAATTCGATTTATATTTGATTTGAGAGCCATTTGGCACTTTAAAAAAGCCATTCAGGCCTCCCTGATTGAGTCAAAAAGGCACCAAAACAGGGTCAATTCAAAATTGATTTGAATTTGAAATGAATTTTCAGAATTATATTCTAATTAAAATGAATCAAAAAATTTGTTCCATGCACATTTCTAGCGTTCATCCAGTCCTTATATTTTGTTCCAGGCATTACTTTTGTTCAAGGCAATAATATTTGTGTTCTCCTAGGTTTTTTATTTTAGTTTTAGATGATCCACTAAATCTCTAAATAATATTAGAGGGTGATAGATATAGATATAGATATAGATATAGATATAGATATATGGCACAGCAATGTGGTGTGCATTTTGCAAATTTTGCAGATTTTCAACAGACAATCCAATGTCCATTGGATAAACTGATCCGATCCAATCCAATCCAATCTAAAGTCTAAGATTCACCCTTGAATCATATCAGGGTGTATCGGGGGAGCATTCTTGATAGCTAAGAAGCATTACTGAGCTAGATAGACCAATGGTCTGACCCGTTATAAGGCAACTCCCAGTGTTCAAATGTCCAAGGTGTCTAACAACTCAAATAACTGAATCAAATATTCAAAGGCACATTCAAATAAAATAAAATAAGTACAATAATCAAATATTAAAATTAAGTATTAAAGTACAGCAAACAAGTACAGCAGATAAAACTCATTTTTAGACAAGCCAGGGGGAGTAGACTAAATAAGAACCAACCATGCCATAAACCTGCCAGAACAAGGTTTGTACCTGTTGTCTAAATGTCATTAGGTCAGTGGTTCTCCCTGGGCAAGGAATTCCATAGATGATATATCACACACACACATACACCTCTCTCTCTCTCTCTCGCGCTCTCTCTCTCTCACACACACACACACTGAAATACTCTGAAAAATATTCATGTATGACATTCTCAGTAGCAATTATTTTTTGCACAATGCAAAGTTCGAGCCACTCAAGCCTTAGCCACAAAAGCAGAGTACCAAACAAGAAGCTAGTTCGGAATGACATTCAGTTTACTGATTAATTGCATTCTGATCTGATGCCCTGTAAAACACAGATCTAAAAATGGTGTGTCAAACTTTTTTTTTAAAAAAAAAAATTTAACCTAATAGAATAATCAAATTATTGTTTTGACCTGTAATTCTGCATCAGATTGAGTTTTCAATATATTGTAATTGGTGTATTTTCTCCCCTCTAGCACTGGCTTTGTACCTGTCACATGGTTTTCAGTGTTCTTAATGAGCTGTTAACAAGTTGTCAATTACCTATGCAAATTAGGAAGCAGCAGCAGAGATGTAGGGTTCACTATACCTGGAGTTAAAGTCTGCTACCTTGTAATGCTAAGAAATAAATCATTTCAGTTTTAATAGGTATCTGTGCCTACATATTTCCTATCATGGCACCATCACCTTATTTATTTCTTAATGAAATGTTAAAAGGGGCACTGGCAACAAGAGGGGTTCATTCAGCATTGCCCGTGACCTTCTAATGACATACAGCTCACCTGTATGGTTGGCTAGAATGTATTCATCCTTTCCACATGATCTCAAAAGAGGATTAACAACTAGGTTGATGGAAGAACTAATATCTTAATTAAAGAAATCAGGGTCCTAGCTGGCACAGGAATTGAATCACTCCCCAATCCTCCTGCTGGAGCTGTATCATTGGATTGGGGCCTGATTTACCTAAAGTAGGCCCCACACATTTTCTTTGGATTTAAAAGTTTAGGAGCCAGACTCATTTTCCAGTCTTCAGGGTTTCAGATGTGTAGATAGCAGGCACTTTTTGAAGTGATGACTTGCCCAAATCCACCCAATGACCACCCTAGTTTTTATATTTGGTTTTGGGGGCACCAATTCCTGCAGGGTACTCATGGGTTGAAAATCATGTTGAAATTAATTAGGAACTCACTGGGTGACTCTGGGCCAGTCACTTATCTCAATCTAACCTACCTCGCAGGGTTGTTGTGAGGATAAACATAACATTGTACGCTGCTCGTAGCTCTTTGGAGGAACAGCGGGATATAAATGTAATAAATAAATAAATAAATAAATAAAAATGTACATATAAATGTACACAAGGAAGTGGTATGGCAAAGAATGATGAAAGAGACATGGTTCTATCACTACCTACTAGGGATGCATTTTTAAAATCCCTATCTGAATTTATGCCCAGTTTGGGTGATGTCAAGTGACAGGAACTTGTTTCCAGCATGGCACTAACGAATTAACAAACCATCATGTCCCCATTTTGGTTTCCAGACTTTGCCTAGACCACTGCGGAGTGCCTTGTCACAGTTTTTAGTCCAATCTTTTTTTCTTACAGCTTGCCAATGGACACCAGAGCAGATGTGCTTCGATTAGAGTAACCCGTCCCTTCTTGTTCACTGATTAAATCACAGCACAAAATGGAAGCCTGATGAGATTGTGTGATCACATCAAGATGCCTGTTGCACTGATCTAATCATTGCACATATACACTGGTGTGCATCAGTCACCTGTACAAAAAAGAAGATGCAAATATTCTGAAATTCATGTTAGAAAGTCTCCATGTTAAACCAGAAGTCTGGCATAGCAGAGAGTGGACAGGGACCTGGGAACAATAATAGAATAGAAAGGGGGAAATCACCATTCCTAGTCAATTCAAACAGAGCTATAACAGGATTACACCCCTTCCTTCTAGGAACAGTGGAGGGAAAAAATCCTTGAAGATATTTATTTTCTTGAAATATTTATATCCCCTCTTTTTGCTGTATGAAGGCCCTTAAGGAGGCTAACAGCAATACATTTGAAATAAACTATAGAAACAATAAACAATGGTTGACATGTTCTGCAGTTTTAGGAGGGCAGAGCAATAGCTGTGCCCTTGCAGAAAGACTGCTGTGGAGCTCAGTTGAAGCCTTGAACCACAGCTGAGCATGCATGAAGGTGGCGGCAATGTTTGCTGCTCTTCCCTCCCTCCAAAATTTTATTACTTCCAGGAATATGTCCCTGAGGGCTGTATGACTTGACCAAATCCACCCAATGACCACCCTAGTTTTTATATTTGTTTTTTGGGGCACCAAGGAAAACAAGTTATCCTGCAAGGTACTCATGGGTTGAAAATCATGTTGAAATTAATTAGGAACTCACTGGGTGACTCTGGGCCAGTCACTTATCTCAGTCTAACCTACCTCGCAGGGTTGTTGTGAGGATAAACATAATATTGTGCACTGCTCTTAGCTCTTTGGAGGCCCACCTCCCCCTGTGGGACAAATCTTTAGCTGAGATCCATGGCAGCCTTTCTGCGAGGATGCAGCCCCTGCTTTGCCCTCCTAATGCTGTAGAACAATAAAAACAACTTGGGATTTGGGTGTCAATAAAAACAACTTGGGTGTTATCATAATAATGAAAAGGCTGTAAAGATTATTTTATAAAATAAATACATAAAGCGAACAAATACCATAGACAGCTAATACCTCCCCCCACCCACATAGATTTATAAATTGTCTTTCAGTAAAAGCTCCTAGGGTGGTATACATTTTTTTTTTTTTAAAAAAGTCTGAATTGTCCAATTAGGGACATAATTTTAAATTAGAATGGCTTCTCAGTAAACTCTGGTTGTAGAAGGCTTTCGTGCTGCAATTGATGTATGTTTGTATCTCTTGACATTTGTTAGTATCACTCTTGGTGGTTTTCTTAGATTGATTCAGGACTGGACTAAGAGGAGTTTGCCCATCTGTTCTGAAGGTGTTCTAGCCCTTGAGGGTGACCTAAGGTAAATATATCACCCCAGTGACCCCACAGGGTTCCTGGGGGAAAGACCATTTTCACACATCCCAGCAAGTCTATGGCAAATATTTCTACTTTCTAGTTGAAATGTCACCTACCGTTTTTCAGAATTTGGACCCTTCCTTATTCTACTGGCAGGAATAGTTTGAAATAAATCTCTAAATGCCTCTTTACATTGGCAGGTAAAGTGTATAAGGGTCGTTTGTAGCACTTTTGTTTATTGTTCCCCTCAATCCAGAATTCTCTCACCTCCATTGAAGTCTAAGCCAAGAAAATGCTGCCGTTAAATTCTCTCCCTCTCCTTCCCTGGCTTACGATTGATAGTACTCACTGTAAAGCATTTTGTGATAGTTTGTATGAAAGATGTTATATAAAATGAAATGGTATTGTATTTATGGCCAGCACTATAATAACGGTCTATCAGCATTTCCATTATAAACCCTCTATTGTTGAAGGTTTTAAAACTCGCCCATAAAAATTCACTTCGGACTGCAGCCCAGTGCACAAAAGCATAAACAAATGTGTTTCCCCATTTTTGAGTTACTGTAGTGCACAAGAATGAATGTTAGGTACTTAAGGCCATTCTTTGGCTTGGGGTGTTTGTAAGTGGCATTTTTAGAATATTCAAAGTCCTGTTTTCAAAATGGGGTACCCGCGCTTACACACTCAGTGGGTGATTGCACACCCCAACGACCATTTGCACACACAATTAACCAGTCTGATTGTATCTGCCAATGTTGTCTGCTGGAATGTCTTAGTGCCGGGAAAGTATTGAAAACAGCATTTGAGCTCTTACATCTTCCCAAACCAAAAGAAAGCTCTGACTTGACATTGACGATCCACAGTCCCCAGATTTCTGAAAGTTAGACAACTGTCAATTTGAAATTGCATCAAAAGACGAAACTGGAATACATTAAAAATAGCTTTCTGAAGTAAGGGGGCATCCATCAAGAACAGGTGAGAGAGGAATTTATACCTAAACTCTCCTATTTGCTGATCAACCTGATCATTTCCTGGTCAAAACATCAGCACTGAAGGGTCCCCCCTCCCTTCTTCTGTTGCTATGTCGGATAATCCTTTTGTTCCATCTGCAAACACTAGGGGGTAAATTTTTAGCACAATGCTCAGGGATTTAGCCATAGGACTCCCATTAACGTTAATGGGAATCACGTAGCTCAAGTGCTCTGCATTGCAATGAATATTTACCCCTTCGTTCAGAGCACTCAGTGGTTGAATTTTTAATTATATTTACAGATAAATTCCATAACCAAATAGCAGCTTCTGGTGCAGATTGTTTTATAAAAAGGAGCAGATCTCATTCTAATGGGCAACCTAGAGTGATTAGGTTTTCAATTCTTGATGGGATTTTAAAAAAATCCACTTCATTTAATTTTTTGAAGGAAGAGGGCTCATTTAAGTTTGACAGTTTCCAGTGATTTCCAGATCATATGCAGGCCTCCATGCACACACAGAGGAAAAGGGCATGGATTGATTTCTATCATGGAAATCAATTAGACTTACCATCCAATCCTACCCTAGTATATTTGGACTTGAGTCCCTAGATTATCTGGGATAATAAGAACACACAATATTGTACTTTGCACATTTTACTATGCCTATCCATGAAATAATAGAGCCACACACACAAATTAGCTACTCTTAACTACTACAGGCTTTGAGCTCACTTTTAGTGCTAATAAATATTTTCTTTCTTAAATATGAATCTAAATTTTAATGTGTTTATCTAGTATGATTTTTACCTTTTTATGAATTTTAAATGTCTTATATTTTATATTATGTTAATTCTGTTCACCACCTAGAGGTTTCAGTATTAGGCGGTATATAAATTAAATAAATAAATAAATAAATAAATGACAAATATTTATATACTGCTTTTCAACAAAAGTTGCCAAAGTGGTATACACAGATATAAATAAATAAACAAACAAACAAACAAACAAACAAACAAACAAATAAATAAATAGATAGATAGATAGATAGCTCCATATCAAAGGGCTCACAATCTTAAAAAGAAACATGATAGACACTGGCAACGGCCACTGGAGGGATGCTATGCTGGGGATGGATTGGGCCAGTTGCTCTCCTCCTGCAAAATAAAGAGAATCACCACTTTTAAAAGGTCTCATTTATTCAGTTAGCAATTTCTCTTTCAATATTCCAGTAGGCAGGGGAGTGAGGGGATAGGGGGGCAAACAGCCTCATGGCCTCATAAGGCTTAGGACCCCACAATGTTGGTTTGTGTTGACAGCACTGAGAGTGTTTTATGTTGACAGCATTAGGGGTGTTGTGTAGGAGGACGGCCCCAGGTTACCTCTCTGCAGCTCCGCCAGTAAGACCAAGTAACTGAGCACAAGTTACAACCTGAAGATTAAGTGCACAAAAGTCCACTGAAGTATGGAACCCCATAAAATGTTTTCTAGATGTGAACATCACAGAGTGATGCTGCTTACAAATGTTCCTCACCCACATTTCTCAGTGGTTTAGGGGTTTCTAAATTATCTTGTAAAGTGACACCAACACGAGAGCTTTCCGCTATTGGATACGTTTCAACAAATGGTTCCTGTCTTTAGCTATCTTGTCCTTCAGGGTGGGTTAATGTTCTTCTTCTTTACTTTTTTTTTTTTAACATTTCTATACCACCCCATCCCAAGGCTCTGGGTGGTGCACAAGTAAAAGACAAGAACAAACACCATTTAAAACAAACAGGTTAAAACAATATAAAAACAAATGTAAAACAGTTCAGAGCCATTTAAAACCGTTAAAGGATACTTAAAAACAATTTAAAAGTCTTAGTAGGCCAGGCCAAACAAGTAAGTCTTTAGGGCTCTCTTAAAGGCCAACAATGAGCCCAAACTATGGATATCTGCTGAGAGTGCAGTCCATAGGCCAGGAGTAGCTATAGAGAAGGCCCGGTTCCGAGTCTCCACCAGACGTGCTGGTGGTAACTGGAGACAGAGCTCTCTGGATGACCTCAACATGTGATGGGGATCATACAGGAGAAGGTGCTCTCTCAGGTATCCCAGTCCTAGGCCATTTAGGGCTTTAAAGGTGATAACCAGCAGTTTGTACTTTGCTTGGGAACATATCTGCAGACAATGCAACTGTTTGAGAACAAGCATAATATGGTCTCTCCAGATTACCCCAGAGACCAGCCTGGCTGCTGCTCTTTAAATTAACTGAAATTTCCAAACTATGTACAGAAGCAACCCCATGTAGAGTGCATTGAAATAATCAAGCATGAAGGTTGCCAACTGATGCACCACTGTTTTGAGATCATTTTCTTGAAAGAATGGGCACAGCTGTCAGCGTATCTAAAGGTTATAGAAAGTGCTCCTGGCCATAGCCTCCACCAGGGTGAAGCCTGGATCCAAGAGCACTCCCAAGCTGAAAACCTAGTTCCTTCTAGGGGACTGTAACCCCATCTAGCACAGGAAGATCTAACTCATCTCTCAAATTCCGATCCCACATAATGAACACCTCCATCTTGTTTGGATTCAGCTTCAATTTGTTATCCCTCATCCAGCCAATTACTGCCTGTAGGCAGGCATTTAGAGAATGGGTGCCATTTCCTGAAGATGAAAAGGAGAAGTAGCTTTGGGTGTCATCAGCATACTGATAACACCCTACACCAAATCTCCTGATGACCTCACCCAGCAGTTTCATGTAGACATTAAAAAACACTGAGGAACAACAGATACTAGCTCCCATTTCGAAGAGCAACTGTCACCAAGCTCCACCAACTGGAATCTGCCTAAGAGATGGGAGAGAAAGCACTGCAAAACAGTGCCTCTCATCCCCAACTCCCTCAGGCAATCCAGAAGGATACCATAATCAATGATATCGAATGCCAATGAGAGATCCAAGAGAATCAGCAGAGTCACATTTCTTTTGTCAATTCCCTGGTAGAGGTCATCCATCAGGCCACCCAAGGTTGTCTCAATCCCATAGCCTTTTCTAAAGCAAGTCTGAAATGGGTCTAGTGGTCTATCGCTAAGGTCTCACCAAGGGAGTGAGGTGTAAACCTCTCCCTGGTGCCTCAGGTTAAGGTTGAGTAATGACATTACTCCTGTACTGAAAGAACTACACTGGTTACCAATACATTTCTGGGCAAAATATAAGGTGCTGGTTATAACCTATAAAGCCCTAAACAGCTTAGGCCCTTGGTATTTAAGAGAATGCATTCTCTGCCTTGAGCCCCACCTCCCATTGAGATCCTCTGGAGAGGTTCATCTGCAGTTGCCACTGGCTCCTCTGGTGGTTACACAGGGATGGGCCTTCTCTGTTGCCACCCCAGGACTTCTTCCTGCTGAAATAAGAGTCTCCCCATCTCTGACAACTTTTAGAAGCCTTTAGAGACACATTTTTTCACTCAAGCTTTTTAACTTTGGTTGAAAGTTAACTTGGCTTTAAATAATTTAAAGGTTATTATGTCTGTTTTAATTTGTTTTATGTTGTTGTAAACCGGCCAGAGATGGAAGTTTAGGGTGGTGTACAAATATAACAAACAAACAAATAAATATCACCAACCCAAGGTCAGAAAGCTAAGAAGTCACGTCTACATAGGAGTAACATGAAGCAGGTCCAGTAACAAGACCAGGTCAAAAAGCCAAGAGGTCAGGTCTACAGGGGAGCAGCGTGAAGCACAAGGAGCAGGCTGGGAGCTTGGCAACAGTGTCGCTTCAGCAAAGTTCCAGTGCTTCTGAAGGGGACGTGGCCATGCCCACTTGTATGTACTGCTGCAGGAATAAAGTACCCCTTCCTTATTCTGTAATTTTTGGTTGTGGCAGAGCCAAAGCATTGGTGCTGGGACTGGTGTGGCTTCCATCTCCTCTTCTGAACTAGAAGAGGAAGAAGAGGGCAGTGGGGCATTTTCAGGTCAAAGGGGAGGTGCAGGAGATATTGGGTCCTCTGAGTCTTGAGGGCATCCTCAGGCTGAAGAGGGGGTTCAAGGACTATTGGATTCCCTGGGACCTGGAGTTGGAGGACCTTGCAGATGACCTCCTCCTCCTGCATCATTGGACTCTGTCTCAGGGTCTGCCTCAGACGAAGAGGGGTCAGACCCAGTGTTCCCTGTAACAGGGGTCCTCAAATGTTGTTGACTACAACTCCCAGCATCCTCAACAGTAGTGGCCTTTGACTGGGGATTATGGGAGTTGTAGTCAACAACACCTGGGAATCCCTCTTACAGGGAACACTGGTCAGACCCATGGATCATGACACCTCCAAGGGGAAAAAGAAGAATCCGTGAAATTACAAACCAATCATCTTTATGCCAATATCTGGCAAGTTCCTAGATTATTAAGCAGTCAGTCTGTGAGCACTTTAAAAGGAATGTGTTGATTAATAGGGGCCACCATGGATTTGTCAAGAACAAGTCATACTGGACTAACCTTATCTCCTTTTGTGATAGTTACCACCAATTTTTACCCAAATAGAAGAGGAGTCTCAATTTTTTATTTTTTATCGATCAGATTTTTATACCTCCCAAAATGCGTGTTCTCTGATGACACCCTTAAAAACTAGAGGTTAAATACTGGTTATGCCTGTAAGCACCCAAAAAGAATAGGGCTATGAATTAGAAGACGAACCCTAAAACCAAACTTAGAAACATAGAAAAAAAATCTAGTCTTGGATTCAGAAAAATACAGTAGATCATGTGAATCCAGTATTATCTGAATCCATTCAGACGTAAACCTCACTCAGACAGTAAAAAAACATACCACTGTAATCATGGACAGCAGAGCAAACTGGTCAAAAGTCCCGCCCTGACCTGTCAATCATGATTGGTCCCCGCTGCTAGCAGGGCTTGTCTGAATAAGGATGACGGGCACTTCCATGATTGTGAGGCCGGCGAAATCTGCTCCCCTGTTTCACCTTATTGGGGGATAGTAACTGAGAAATTCACTTCACAGTACACTCTGTGTGAAATTTTGGTGCCAAGCCTACTGTGAAATCAGTGTATTATTATCAACCAATATTTCTTACTGCTAGCAAATCATAATGGAACTGTCTCCAGCAGTTTGTCTATTCACAAATTGTGCATGTGTGTGTTTATGTGTGTGAGACAGAGAAAGAGAGAAAGAACTTGTATCTTCTAAATATAACTGAAAATACATACAAGATATTTGTGTTCCTCCCTTATTACTCTTCCAACCATCTCTAATGCTTCTTTTGTTTCAAAAAAGGTAAACCCCTGTTACTTCTCAGTAGCAGATAACACAAAGGAAACGTTATGATATATATTATATTCACAAAGCATTTTGCACTAGCTTGCAATCACTTTTTTAAAAAAACATTTGTGTTATTTCATCTTCCACCTTTCATGAATTTCTGAGATAATCAATGAAGTTCCTGTGTAGAGAATAAATTGTGCTGGAATGGCTCCTCTTAAACTGTACAATCAAAGAAAGGAGGGTTTTTTGCTGATGATTTTGATATTGAGTTTAGCGTTTTTCCCTACTGGGCCATGAACCCTGTGGAACAGAAGTCAGTCTTGTCATATCCTTCTTAAAGGTACCTCTTCTGAAGTGCCATGCAAGAGTACATGTTCCTAAATACCTTATCTACATTGAAAACAAAGATATATGTACTGTACTAGCATATACTCATCAAAATTAGTAGGCACTGATAGACTTGTCCTCTGCTAACTTATCTGATCTCCACTCTATCTATCTATCTATCTATCTGTCTATCTATCTATCTATCTGACATGTGTTTCTATACTACCCCATTTACAAATCTCTGGGTATTATTATTATTGTTGTTGTTGTTGTTGTTATTATTATTATTAATTTTATTCATTCATTCATTTATTAGCCTCATAACAAATTGGTTTGTAGCTATGTGAACTACGAACACTCAGCAGTGATCTTGCCACAGAAGAAGTGTGTGTGTGTGTGTGTGTGTGTGTGTGTGTGTGTAAAAACTCTAAAAAGTGAATTTTAAACTCACAGTTTTAATTGACATACCTGTCTCAGGTATCTCAGTTTGAAGCAGTGACCAGGAGGTATACAATGTGAACCAAAGAGTCACATGAGAGGGTAGACTCCCTTTAGAGTGGGCAAACACACTACTAACTCCACACAGTCAAAATACATAAAAGGTATAGGGTCAGTGTAGGATTACAAGTGCACGAGAAACGTGTAGGATCAAGTGTAGGCATACAGGATTAGCATCAGGAGTAAAGTGAAAAAACCCAGGAATATAAGAAAGCAGAAACATGCAAGCCGTGCAGGCCTAATTTGCAGGAACACATACAGGTTATAGTCATAGGAACATAGGAAGCTGCCATATACTGAGTCAGAGCATTGGCCTATCTAGCTCCGTATTGTCGTCACAGACTGGCAGCGGCTTCTCCAAGGTTGCAGGCAGGAATCTCACTCAGCCCTATCTTGGAGAAGCCAGGGAGGGAACTTGGAACCTTCTGCTCTTCCCAGAGCGGCTCCATCCCCTGGGGGAAGATCTTACAGTGCTCACACTTCTAGTCTCCCTTTCATATGCAACCAGGGTGGACCCTGCTTAACTAAGGGGACAAGTCGTGCTTGCTACCACAAGACCAGCTCTCCTACCCTTTCAAGGCCAGCTGAACACTGCAGTTCACCAGAAGAAGAGAGACATGTGACATCAAACCAGCATGGAGTACACCCTTACAGCCAATAGGAGACAACGTGCTCAGATTCAGAGCTAGGAACACCTTTGGCAGGGGATCAACCCCATTGGTGGTTTAATTGATGGACAAGCCCCTGGAGTGTCTGGATCTACCACTTAACATCCTCAAACAAAAGAGTTGAAAGGAAGGACATCACTCACTGGCTCTGGCAAACAAGAGCTGAAAGCCTGAAAGAAAGAAAAACAATGGTAACTAAAAGGTTGAGGTTGGTAGTATACATGCAGTACCAGAAACCGTTGTGGCTATGCCTATGCTGATCTAGCATATAAGCCCAGCCCATCTCCCATGTTTGCTGACTTTGGGCCTTTGACCCTCATCTGCCCGCTTTGACTTTGCTCTGCCTCAGAGACTCAGAGCAGAAGGTCTCCCCCTTTCTCACTGGCTGCCCAAGGTCTTCCCAAATGGTGGGATAAAAATTCTGTAAATAGTTGTGCAAATTCAAAATGGGGAAATATTACCAGATATCAAATTCTGCAAATTTGGTTTTTTGGAAATTCTTATTTCAGCGGGATATGTTCAGCAGCAGCTGTCAATTACAGGCATATCCCCTGGAATGCATAGTGGAGGTTAATTATAACTGATTCCTGTCAAAGGATTTTCTTTACATGCTTTCTGAGTGTTTGGGGCCAATTATCAGAAGAAGAAAAAGACGAGGGCAGTCTGTTATTCAAAATATGCTATTAGTTCTGGTCATTTCCATACAACTTCATCCATAAAGTTTTTCTCTTCCTCTGCATCCGCATCTGGTGTGACTGCTCATTCTAAAATGTAAATAAGCATCCCGCCCCTTTCATAAATTAAATGCAAACTGTCTAGCTCAGAAAATGAACATTTCAATACCTTCACACACACAATGACATCATATCAATATTTAAAATCATTTTATGCATGTATTCCAGGTTGTCCAACTTCATTAGGGGCATTCATCAACCCTCCGGCTAGAGTATATTCCCACTAGAGTTGTAGGCCTCAGGCCCTACCAAACAGAAATTTAAACTAACTTGCCTTTTTAATTCACATTATTCTCAAATATTCCCTTTTTTTTAACCCCCTGCCATGACTAAGGCATTTAGACCTAGCTAAGATTGCAAGCATGGCAACATTTAACCGGCAAACTCCTCCTAATTATGTCAGATTGTGTGTACATGTATATAATACAGATTCTGACTTTCCTTTTCTCTTTGATTCTTTCTCCTGTGCACCCAACTTTTCTTTCATTTTAAAATAATCTTCTTTTGCTAAATAATAAAGTAATTATTTCAGGCCTTCCTTGGAATGTGTGGTTGTTGTTTGGTCTTTAAAAATGTATCAGCACTGCAATACAATTACATTTCGTCTTTTTTTACATGCCTCCTTTCTCATTTCCAAAACAAACCTCTTGATCTATTTTTTATACAGCCACGACCCATGGTATGACTATACTTAACATGGAAAAAACCATTTCCCCCCATTTTAAAAACCATTTTTATGTTTTATCTTACCAAAAAACAGCACTGTCTCTGCAGACAGTGGCTGCAGCAGCACTTCAAGCATTGCTGGTCTTCTTGGCGGCTCCTTCCCATCATCCCCCACCCAACAGGATGCACCAGAGATGCCCAGTGCATTCTAGGGGGAAATGGTGAGCGACCATTGCTGTTAAGGCCAGCAGTGCTGCAGCAGCTGCTGGTAAGAGATGGTACCATTCTTCTGTAAAAGAAAAAAAGAAAAAGAAGGGGGGGGATGCCATTGGTAAGCCTTTCAAACCTTGAAACTCTTTTTGTTACTTCTTTTAGGTGTTATTTATTAAAGTGTGCCGTCGAGTCGGTGTCGACTCCTGTTGACCACAGAGCCCTATGGTTGTCTTTGGTAGAATACAGGAAGGGTTTACCATTGCCAGATGATGCCTTTCAGCATCTTTCCTGTATCGCTGCTGCCTGATATGGGAAACATACCCATGGGGATTCGAACCGGCAACCTCTGGCTTGCTAATCAAGTCATTTCCCTGCTGTGCATTTATTAGGTGTGTGCAAAAACCGTTCAATCCCAAACCAGTTCACATCAGACTGGGCCATTTTGACAGTTCAATCAGGAACCGGACCAGAGGCAGTCTGTCCGTGATAGAACCAAATCTAGCCCTGTCTGTGGAGGACTGGTTCAGGTTCGAGGGACTACGTTTGTAAAGAGTAGTGATGGACCTTTCCCCCCCATGTTTGCAGCCAGCAGAAGCAGCCAGGTTTTTTTCTAGTCATGCAGATACAGTGATAGGCTAGTCAAATAAGGTCCAAATTGATTCAATTTCCCCCTCAAATGTTGGTTCTCAAGTTAAAGCAGGTCAAATATGTAAGACCTTTATCAGTAGGAACTATAGCTCCATCACGGAGTTGATAGGGGCAGCGGGGGATCAGGGGCCACCCAGCCCCTAGAAGTCCCAGGATGACCCACATGAGTGAGCGGGGAGCCTCCCGGTTGGGGGTCAACTCACGTGTCACCGCAGTATGGCGGCATGGTGGCACACAATCAACAAAACAAGGTCAACGAAGTGCTCGCTCTGTTAACCTCAATTAAGGGGAGGGGTTGGTATGTGGGCTGGCTGCCGGGGAACCAGCGGGCTTGCCCATGAGCCCGGTGGTTCTCACGATGGGGGGGGGGGAACCTGGCTGGGCTCCCTTAGCCCGGTTTCCCCACCTTGTGAGAATAGCCTGAAGTAATCTGCCAGGCTGTGAGTTCCAGTCCTCAACTCCATTCAGAGGCCTCAAGATTTGAAGAGAGCTGGTCTTGTGGTAGCAAGCATGAACTGCCCCCCTAAGCAGGGTCCACCTTGTTTTTGTTTGAATGGGAGACTACATTAAAGCCAGCTTGGATGGCTTTAAAAGAGGCTTAGACAGATTCATGGTGGACAAGTCTATCAATCAATGGCTACTAGTCTGGTGGCTGTGGGCCATCTCCATCCTCAGAGGCAGGATGCCTCTCAATACCAGTTGCAGGGGAGCAACAGCAGGAGAGAGGGCATGCACATACCACTTGCCTGTGGGCTCATAAGAGGCATCTGGTGGGCCACTGTGTGAAACAGGATGCTGGACTAGATGGGCCTTGGGCCTGATCCAGCAGGCCTGTTCTTATATTCTTAGGTACATGTGAGCACTGTAAGTTATTCCCCTTAGAGGATGGGGCTGCTCTGGGAAGAGCACCTGCTTGCTTGCATGCAGAAGTTCCAAGTTTGCTCTCTGGCATTTCCAAGAAAGGGCTGAAGGAGACACCTGACTGCAACCTTGGAGAAGCCGGGGCCAGTCTGTGTAGGCAATACTGAGCTAGATGGATCAATGGTCTGACTCAGTATAAGGCAGCTTCCTATGTTCCTTTATAAGTTTGGAGTGAGTCCTGGGACACAAAGTGATGATGGTCCCCTGCTCCCCATCTCCTCGCCTTCTTCATAGAGGCAGGAGAGGGAGAGCAAACAGCAAGCTCTTGGGCCCCCTCTCCCTCAGAGGCCCATGGACATCCCCCCCTTCAATTATAGGTACATCCCTGACTCCGGTCAACACTGGCCCATTCGCCCACTCCACAGTGGGAGATACTGGTATGGCCCTGTCTATGTTTTACCCACTACAAGTGCTATTATTTTAAATAATAATAATAATACAACATCAGTGACTAACAAGGTGAGAAGTAGGAGAAGATGAGGGCTGAGAATTCTTCAGTCAATTCCTTGCCAATGGTGCATTATTGAGGAAAAACAAAGGGAGGGGCCGGCCTTTCCCCACAGTCATAGTCCCACCTGCTGTTACCATGAGTTGCCCATGGCCCTTGAGAATAAGATAAAGCTCCCAAGACAGAAGCTGCAATTGGGATGATGGAGTTGTGTTGGGATGTTCTTTCCCCCTTCTGAGAATAGCTTCTAACTTTTGGAAGAAAGGAGCTTCAGAAGCATATTGTCCTTCTCCTATCTTCAGAAGAGGCATGACCTTGCCCCCTATTACCTTTCAGTGGTGGGTGAACTACCAAGAGTTAAGGAAACCAAGAGTTAAGGACAGTGGGCACAGTTGACAAAAGCAGTAGGGTTATGCATTTTGTGAGTCCCAGATACTGTTTCAGTTTATGTTGTCTACTTAGGGTCCAGGTAGTGAAAACAGTCGAAACCAGTCACCCAAAAATTGGAAATAGTTGTTTCTGTTCACCAAAAAAGTCTCTAAAAAGTTTCCACTTTGCATTAAAAAATTGCATACCTATGCTAATAAATATAATATATTCATGCTTTGCTGAAAACAGGATAAGTTGAAAATAAATACAACTCACACTCCCCTTTCCCCACACACTTTGAACAGCTGACAGATTAGAAGAGATGTGCTGGATCTGTTTGGATCTCATTCCTTAGTCATGCTAGCATGTGAAGGAACACTGAGAAGTGTTTGGAGAGTGTGACCAATGGAATCTTGGAACTCAAAGGACCGGTTTGCACGAACATGGCCCCCTACACACAATGAAGGGTGGTGTTTAAACAGGGTTTTGTAAAGAGGTGGTTCAGTTTTGTAAAGAGGCGGTTCAGATATGTGATTAAAGGATATATCAAGAATGCATTGGCACATCCTTTACTGCCATTGTCAGGGAAGGAGCGTTCTGACCCTTAATTACTGATTAATCAATCAGTATTTTTATGTGGTCTTTCAGAGAATATTTTGGATCCTTGAACCTTTCTTTTCCAGACCAGAACTGTTTGCTCACGAACATTGAGCTGAGCCCTAATAAATATTTAGATGGTGTTACGTTTTGAAATGTTTCTAGTGTTTAACTGTAAAATGCTGTTGGAGTCAGATCCAAAATGAATTGCTTTATCATATTAAAAAATGAGGTAGAGGACTGACGGGTTGAAGTGCTCTAGTAATTCTAAATTGTTCTGTGTGGCATGTGCCCAGAAGGCTGATCCTTTCCAAATGCAGTGCTTCACATTTTTAAGAGCACTCCATTTGGGAAGTAAGTGGGGAGTTCCGGCCATGTGCCCTGTAGGCCAATTTAGATTTCATAGATTGCCTCAACAGTTTGAAGAGTACTCCAGTAATTTTTAATGATTCTTCACCATATATGCCTGCAATTCCATTTGTTTCCAAATGGCAGCTATTTTATTGTTATATTGAGGGCTGACTTTGCTGTACAATTGTATAGTAGAATCTGCTGTACAATTGTACCTAATCATTTGCCTCTAATTTGATCTTTTGAATAATATAGATTTGCTTAGGCATTTGAATTAACACATAAAGGGGATCGTGCCCCCTCTCCCTGCTCCTGACCTCCACATGCTCAGCCCAAGAGCTGAACAAAGCCTGTACACATATACTTATTTTGATCCACAATAATTGCGCAAATCACAGCAGCCACAGATATGGTCCATATGTAAAAGCACTAGTTTTCACAAGTTACATTCATCAGCAGTGAACCTCAGCTGCTGAAAAGTAAAACATGCACATTAATGCTTGTTAGATCTATTTATAATATTTTCTTCCTTTCCCCACTAAACAGCAATTTTAATGAACACCAAAGCAAAGACACACACATACACACCATTACTACAATTTCAGAGAATGAGAGGATGGCTTATACCACCTTAGAATCCTTTGTGGAATGTAACTCCCTTAATTTTCACCACCCCTTTATTCTCCTCTGACTTACTCTAGGGAATATATGAAATCAGTACCTGGCCCATGTTTTCATTCAGGATCTCATGTGTAAAGGTAGTATTTTGCTAATGAGATGATGTATTATCATTCATCCTTGTACCTGTCCAGTTAGCCATGGATGGGCTCATCCAAGCATAAGATATAGCGTAGGAAGAATTCCATTCTGCAAGATTAAATCTTCAGTTAAATGAACCTAAAGTGGCTTAGGGTGGGTCTGTGAGGAGATCCTGTTGGGAGTATGTTAAAAAAAAACCCACCTGTAAGTATATTTTCATATGAATATATCTACATCCTAGTGAGAATTTGACTCATTCTGTCATTCTTTCCTTAGTAAAGTGGCAATCCCTCTGAGATTCAGAGGGAATTACAGAGATTAGTAATAATAACCACAATGAATTCATTAGCAGTGTGGTTCCAAGGGGAAGACAACTGGGCAAATAGGATGCATTCAGCAAGGGTGTAAGCTCCCTTGGGGGTAGCACAGAATAGAATTCAAAAGTACTTTTCTGCCACCACCTTCCAGTGTTTAAGCACACGTGCACACACAATAAATATTACACTGACATACATTGTGGTTTTTCTGGAACAATCCTATGAATGAGAAGTAGGATCACAATTGTTTTTGACAGATCTTCTCAGAATCCATGTTGGTGATCAAAATGCACATTTTTTGCATGAATTGTTTGGAAAGTCATCTCTGAGATTGCTTATCAAGTTATATGCTTTGCAACTCATGGTGCTGATGTGTTGAGAGAGGGGGGGATCTATCTATCTATCTATCTATCTATCTATCTATCTATCTATCTATCTATCTATCTATCTATCTATCTATCTGATTTATACACCACCCCAAACTTTTGTCTCTGGGCTGTTAACAATAGCATAAAACAAGTTAAAAACTTATACAAAACTTAAAACAATTTAACAATTTAAAAATCATCCACAGATTAAAACAGATCCACACCTCTCCTTGGTTTCTCAGGTTGAGGCAGTGGCCAGGGGTGCTTTCTATCAGAAAGCATACCCTGATTTCTGATTTAGAAATTTAAAATTTCTAAAAATTTTAAAAAGCTGAAAAAGGTTGGGTGAAGAGGTGGATTTTCAAATACATTTTTAAAATTGTCAGAGATGGGGAGGATCGTATCTCAGTAGGGAGCACGTTCCACAGTCTCGGGGCAGCAACTGAGAAGGCCTGACTTCATGTGGCCGCCAGTCAAGCTCGTGGCAACTGGAGACGGACCTCTCCAGATGACCTCAATGGGCGGTGGGGCTCATAATGAAGAAGACGTTCTCTTAAATACCCAGGGCCTAAGCCATTTAGGGCTTTATAATTTATAACCAGCACTTTGTATTTTGCCCAGAAACCCATTGGCAGCCAGTATAAATCTATCAGCAAAGGAGTGATGTGGCCTCTCCGAGATGACCCAGAGACCAACCTGGCCGCCGCGTTCTGTACCAACTGAAGCTTCCGGACTACGTACAAAGGCAGCCCCACATAGAGTGCATTGCAAAACTCAAGTCTGGAGGCTACCAAAATATGTACCACTGTTTTGAGGTCATTCATCTCAAGAAATGGACGCAGCTGGCATATCAGCCGAAGCTGATAGAAAGCACCCCTGGCCACCGCCTCAACCTGAGAAACCAGGGAGAGGTGTGGATCCAGAAGTACTCCCAGACTGCGAACCTGTTCCTTTTGGGGAAGTGTGACCCCATGCAGAACAGGGAGATCAAAGTCGTCTCTAGAGTTCTGACCTTGCACAATAAGTACCTCCGTCTTATCTGGATTCAGTTTCAGTTTATTCTCCCTCATCCAGCCCATTACTGCTTCCAGCCAGGCAGGCATTTAGGGAAGTTATACTATCTCCTGAAGAAGTTGACATGGAGATGTAGATCTGGGTGTCATCAGCGTACTGATTACACCCTGCTCCAAATCCTCTGATGATCTCTCCCAGTGGTTTCATGTAGATGTTAAAGAGCATTGGAGACAGTATGGAGCCTTGAGGGACATCATACTTACGCTCAGATTTTGAAGAGCAACAATCTCCAGTCGACACCATCTGGAATCTGTCCAAGAGGAACCACTGTAAAACAGTGCCTCCCACTCCAAATACTCTCAGACATTCCAGAAGGATACAATGGTCAATAGTATTGAAAGCCACTGAGAGGGCCAAAAGGACCAACAGCGTCACACTTCCTCTGTCCATTCCCAATTGGAGATCATCCATGAGGCCGACTAAGGCAGTCTCCACCCCATAGCCTGCCTGGAAGCCAGTTTGAAATGGGTCTAGATAATCAGTTTCCTCCAAGATTACCTGGATCTGGGAGGCCACCACCCTCTCAATTACCTTGCCCAGCCATGAGAGGTTGGAAACAGGCCTATAGTTGCTCAACTCTGAGGGATCTAATGCAGGCTTCTTTAGAAAATATCTAATAATTGCCTCCTTAAGACAAGGAGGCATCTTGCCCTCTCTTAGAGAAGCATTTATGATTTCTTCCAGGCCTCCTACAACAGCCTCCCTGCTAGATAGAACAAGCCATGTTGGACAAGGGTCAAGAGAACAAGTGGTAGGCCTCACTGCTCCAAGCAGCTTGTGCACATCCTCAGGAGTCACAAACTGAAACTGATCCAGTCAAACCACATAAGAAGAGTTGCTGGACACCTCCAATTCAGACATCGAATTAATTGTGGAATCTCCATCTAAGCTGGCCTGAATCAGAGAGATTTTATCTGCAAAAAAAAATATTTAAACACATCACAGTGGGTGACTGGTGGTTCCAAATTCTGATTCAAGGAGGGGGGCGCATACTAGCCCCCTCACAACCCTGAACAACTCCGCTGGCTGTGAACTCACGGATGCAAAATGGGCAGAAAAGAACTACTTCTTTGCTGCACATATTGCCTAAGCATAAAACTTTAAATGTGCTTTATATCGTAATCTGTCGGATTCGAGTTGAATCTTTCTCCACTTGCGCTCCAGTTGCCTACTTTGCCGCTTCTGCCCCCACAGATCTTCCATATACCAAGGGGCCAGTTTTGAAGCAGGTCAGAGGGGACGCTTAGGAGCAATCATGTCTACTGCCCTGGTGAGCATGCTGTTCCAGTTCTCCACCAGGGCATCAACAGGATCACCAGCAAAGCCAACATTAAACCCCTCCAAGGCTTCTTGGAATCCTATTTGGTCCAATAACCTCTTCACGTGGATCATTCTAATGGGCCCCTCGCCCTGCCGAGGTGGAAAGTGGTTGTAAGCCTAACCTTAACCAGATAGTCGTCCGTCCATGACAATGGGGAAATTACAGGAGTCCCCACCCACAGAACACTGCTCTGATCAGAGTAAAAGACCAAATCAAGCATGTGACCTGCAATATGCATCGGTCCAGAGATCACTTGGGATAGGCCCATAGTTGTCATGGCCGCTATGAACTCCTGAGCTGCCCTGAACAAATTGGTCCCGAAATGAACATTGAAGTCCCCCAGCACCAAACATTTGGGAGACTACAATGAGAGTTCTGCAACCAAGTCCATGAGCTCAGTAAGGGATTCCATTGGGCAGCGGGGCGATCGATACACCAACAGAAGTCCCAATCTATCCCTGGTCCCCAAACTTAAATACACACATTCAATATGGTCTGATACCCTAACAGGGACCCTGGTAAGGGAGATGTTATCCTTATAGACCACAGCCACTCCACCTTCCCACCCACATCCACTCACCTGCTCCTCTACAAAATACCCTGGAGGAAGAAGCTGGGACCAGATTGGACCACTAGCCTCCCCCAACAAAGTCTCAGTGATACACACCAGGTTGGCCCCTTCATCTATAATCAAATCATGGATGATTTCGGGTTTATTTTGGACCGACCTGGCATTGCAGAGGAGCAAGATAAGGCTATGTCGGTTGTTGGCAGTGCTCCCCGAGGTCACAGAGCTGGAAGGACAGCCACAGGGGGAGACAGCTATTAAATTTCTGACTACCCTTTCCCTGGAATGGCCTGCTGACCTGCCAAGGTTGGAAGATTTATGGAGTAAGATCTAAGACTGGAAGATTCATGGAGTAAGTCCAGCAGTTCTCCTTCTGACCCCAAAGGATAATCAGGACTTCCCTAGGAGCAGCACTGGCATATAACTGATCTGTTAGCTGATCTAGGCATTATCCTCACTGCAAAGATCAGCATCCCTGGGACAAGTCAGCATGGTTAACAAGTAGAGTCAGGGAAGCTATAAAAGGGGAGAAGACTCCCTTCAGAAAATGGAAGTCCTGCCCAAATGAAGAGAACAGGATGGAACATAAACTCTTGCAAAAGAAACACAAGGACACAATAAGGGATGCAAAAAGAGAGTTTGAGGAGCACATAGCTAGAAGTGCCAGGGGGAATAACAAAAAAATATATCAGAAGTAGAAAATCTGCCAGGGAGGTGGTTTGACCAGGCGCGGCTTGTGAACTCTTCTCTGGGGGGGCTGGCTTCTTCAAGGTAAACGGAGCTGGTGCTCCGTGCTGCCCAGCAGCCCTCCGCCACTCACCTGGCCGTTGTCAGGGGCTTGCCTCCGCGGGAGCCAGGTGAGTGGCAGAGGCAATTCCCTGCCGTGGGGGCTGCTGGGTGGTACGGAGCACCGGCTCTGTTTACCTTAAAGAAGCCGCCTGCTGCCCCCCCCCAGAGGCGCATTCATGAGCTGCGCCTGGGTTGGACTCTTAGATGATGAGGGTGTGAAAGGGATTATTAAGGAGGATAAGAAGACTGCAGAGAAGTTGAATGGGTTCTTTGCATCCGTCTTCATGGATGACCATATACCCTCTCCAGAACTGAGCTTTTCAAGTTTAGTGGCTGAAGAACTGGGACAATTTGAGGTGACAAGGGAAGATGTTCAAACTGTCTTGAAAAACTAAAAGCTAACAAATCACCAGGGCTGGATGGCATCCACCTAAGAGTTCTGAAGGAATTCAAATGTGGAATTGCTGATCTCCTAGCAAAAATATGTAAATTGTCCCTACCATCAGGCTTTGTACCAGAGGACTGGAAAGTAGCCAATGTAACTCTGGTTTTCAAAAAGGAATCCAGGGGGCATCCGGGAAGTTACAGGATGGTCAGCTTAACTTCGGTGCTGGGTAAATTAATGGAAAGTTGATGGAATTGATGGAAAGCATACTTAAGGACAAAATTGTTAAACATATAGAAGAAACGGCCTTGCTGAAGGAGAACCAGCATGGCTTCTGCAAGGGCAAGGGCAAGGGCAAGAGCAAGTCTTGCCTCACTAAACCTTTCGAGTTCTTTGAGAGTGTCAACAGTCATATGGATAAAGGTGATCCAGTTGACATGGTATACTTGGACTTCCAAAAGCTTTTTGATGAAGTTCCCCACTACAGGCCCTTGAGTAAACTTAGCAATCATGGGATAAGGGGGCAGGTTCATATGTGGATTGGTAACTGGTTGAAGCACAGGAAACAGAGGGTAGGAATAAATGGGCAGTTTTCACAATGGAGGTATGTGGGAAGTCCCCCCCCCCCACCGCCCGGGATCGGTACTGGAACCAATGCTCTTTAACTTGTTCATAAATGATCTAGAAGTTGGGGTAAGCAGTGAAGTGGCCAAATCTGCAGATGACACCAAACTATTTAGGGTAGTAACATCCAGAACAGATTGTGAGGAGTAGCAAAAAGATCTCCCCAAACTGGGGGAGTGGGTGACAAAATGGCAAATGTGGTTCAGTGTAAGCAAATGTAAAGTGATGCATATTGGTGAAAAAACTCCAAAATGAAACCCAACTTCACATATATGCTGATGGGATCTGAACTGTTGGTTACTGACCAGGAGAGAGACGTTGGGGTTGTGGTGGACAACTCATTGAAAGTGTCAACTCAGTGCATGGCAGCTGTGAAAAAGGCTAATTCCATGCTAGGAATCATTAGGAAGGGGATTGAAAATAAAAATGCTAATATTATAATGTCTTTATACAAATCTATGGTGCGGCCCACATTTGGAGTACTGCATAGAGCTTTGGTCACTGTATCTTAAGAAGGATGTTGTAGCTGGAAAAGGTACAGAAGAGGGCAACCAAGATTATCAGGGCCCTGGAGCACCTTTCTTATGAGGCTCTTTACCTTGGAAAAGAGGCGACTAAGGGGAGACATGATCAAGGTGTATAAAATTATGCATGGAGTGTAGATGGTAGACAGAGAGAAATTTTTCTCCCTCACTCACAACACTAGAACCAGGGGTCACCCCATGAAACTGAAGGTTGGGAAATTTAGGACCGACAAGATAAAGTACTTTTTCACACTGTGCATAATTAATCTATGGAATTATTTGCCACGGGATGTGGTGATGGCTACCAGCTTGGTTGGCTTTAAAAGGGGCTTGGACAAATTAATGGAGGACAGGACTATCAATGGCTACTAGTCTGATAGCTGTGGGCCATCTCCGATGCCTCTCAATACCAGTTGCAGGGGAGCCACAGCAGGAGAGAGGGCTTACACATACCTCTTGCCTGTGGGCTCCCCAGAGGCATCTAGTGGGTCACTATGTAAATAAGGATGCTGGACTAGATAGTCCTTGTGCCTGATCCAGCAGGGCTCTTCTTATGTTTTTATGTTCTTAAGTTTCTCATCCTGATGAAGTCATTGAGAACAACTAATCACATGTGCTAAAGCCACATTCAGGGGTGTAGCAACAAAGTGCTTGCTGACTGGGAGTGTAAACTATACCCCTTTCCTGCCCAGCCGGAACTTTGTTCCAGTGCTGGATAAATAGGGACTTCTTTCCCTGCCTTTCTCCCAGTGAGGCAGAGAAAGAAAGCCCCAGACAGTCAGCGCCAGAATGAACTACTGGCTGGTGGACACACCCCTGACACCCATTTAGGATAGTCCGCCCTTGGAGGCTTATGGATCTGAATGGATTACTGATGGCTCTGGGGGGATTTTCCTGCTGAGATAGTGGACGATTCTGTTATAGAGTGGACAAGAGAGTGGATGATCCTGGTCTCCCTCTGGAATGAGGAGATGGGTTGGGCAATTGACACGGTCATGCCTAGGCGTCCTCTCCTAACCTGCTAAGTCCAAGCAACTCCTTGGTATACAGGTGAGTTGCGGACAATGAAACAGGATGGTTGATGGCTTAAGTGTCATTGGCGGAAAGAATGAATGTGACCATAGGCAGGCTAGAGCCCATATTAAGGCCTATTCTATGGTGGTAATGGTGGTGAAGAAATCCAAATTTTCTGCCACCATTGCAACTGCTCGATGTCATTGAGTGGAGTTTTTTCTAGTAGTTTGGGGCCTCCTGTGTGAAGAGGTATCTATTTTATTAGGCCTGGGGACTCGGGATAGATTCAGGATTCTATTGGTATACCAAGCACCCTGTTGCCCAATGGAGTCCCTTACTGAGCTGATGGAGCTCGTTGCGGAATTGGTGCTGGAGTTGCCCAGGCTTTTTATGTTGGGTGACTTCAATGTTCACTTTGGGACGGGCTTGTCTGCCTGCCTATAGGCA
The DNA here is from genome assembly GCF_027244095.1 of Hemicordylus capensis. NCBI lineage: Eukaryota > Metazoa > Chordata > Lepidosauria > Squamata > Cordylidae > Hemicordylus > Hemicordylus capensis. The sequence continues at coordinate 28,535,666 of NC_069657.1, read as the reverse complement.
GTAATGGAATGGATGAGGGATAATAAATTGAAGCTGAATGCAAACAAAACGGAGGTACTCATGGTAAGGGGTCATACTTTGAGGGATGTGATAGATCCTCCTGTTCTGGATGGGGTTGCACTTCTCCCGAAGGATCAGGTATGTAGTTTGGGAGTGGACCTAGGCTTTGCTCTGATTTCCCAGGTTGAGGCTATGGCCAGGAGTACTTTCTTTCAACTTTGGTTGATACGACAGCTGCATCCGTTCCTTGAAGATAGTGATCTCAGAACTTTGGTGCACTCTCTGGTGACCTCTAGGCTTGACTACTGCAATGCACTCTAAATGGGGCTGCCTTTGTATGTGGTTTGAAAACTTCAGTTGGTTCAAAATGCATCAGCTAGATTGGTCTCTGAGGTGTCTTGGAGAAACCATATTATGCCTGTTTTTACAGTAATTGCATTGACTACCAATAGGTTTCCAGGCAAAATACAAAGTTCTGGTGGTTACCTTTAAGCCCCAAATGGCTTGGGACCTGGTTACCTAGGAGAGCACCTTCTTCTGCATGATCCCCACCGCACATTGAGATCATCGAGGAAGGTCTGTCTCCGTATGCCGCCGGGTCATCTGGTGGTGACTTGGGGGTGGGCCTTCTCTGTAGTCGCTCCTGGGCTGTGGAATGTGCTCCCTATAGATATTTGTGGTTTAACAGCTTTGCCAGCCTTCGAAACAGCCCTTAAAAGACATTTTTTGAGCCAGGCTTTTAGTAACCTATGAGTGTTTTAAATTTTTAAATTGCTGTTTTTAATAGCTGGTTATATTTGGGTTTTTTTTTTAAACGTTTGTTTTTGTGAACTGCCTAAAGCCTTTGGAGTCAGGCGGTATATAAATAAAATAAATAAATAAAATAATTAATAGATAAATAATAAATATTGATTTTGTGAGCCTCCCTGAGCAGTAGTTTACTGGAGGGGTGGAATATAACTATTTTAGATAGATAGATAGATAGATAGATAGATAGATAGATAGATAGATAGATAGATAATCAATGGTTGATATGGATGACATGCAGTGCAGCACACTTGATAAATATGAGGTCACAACGAGAGTCCACCCACCATAACATCAGCAGAGTACATCCTGATGCACTCCTAGCTAGGGGTGTGCAAGCTGGCTCTGCTCGATTTGGGCTTGACATTGAGCTGGCTTGACTTGACAGGTTTGGGATTGAACTGGATCGGCTGAACTCGAACCAAGCCAGGCCCAGTTCAAACTGAGCTTGCTCAGAGCTCTACTGGTAAAGTGCAATCCAATGAGGTTTTCCCTTTAGCAGTAAAAGGGGGGCAGGGGTTACCTAAGGGTTAGAGCAGGCAGGAGGGAGGTAAATAACCACTTAACAGTCCCAATGCCCATGGCTGCAGAGGGGTGACTGGAGAGCAGAAGCTCCCACCCACCCCTTCCAGCCTTCCCTAGAGTAGGCCAGGCCAGTGACGACCCGGTTTGGGCATTCTTCAGCTGGGTTCAGGGGTCACTAAAATGGCCACTGTGCATGCGCAGAGGCCCAAATCGGGTTGGGGAAGGCCTGAACAGGCTGGCGGAGGGTGAGGGGAGCTGCTGCCAACCCTACTGCCCACCATTGCTGATGCAGCTGGTGGCAGCACTGGTAAGCAGTTATTTACTCTCCTCCTGCCCGCTCTACACTTAGGGACACCCCCCCTGCCCCTTTACTGGTAAAGGGGAATCCTCACTGGATTATCCTTTACAAGTAGAGCTCCAAGTCGGTCAAATTAGCTTGGTTCAAACTTGAACAGGGCCCAGTTCGACCAGGCACAAAACTGAGATGAGAAGGGTCATATCGAATCCGCTCCGGATTTGAGCCAAACCGGCAAAACCAGTTTTGTGCACATCCTGGCATATCCCTTTATTGCATTAGGGTGATGTTCATTTGAATTGCCCTCCTATAGGCACTCCAAAGGTCACAGGTACCTGGTGCACATGTATAGAGGTGATTCAGATGAACAGTTCCATCATGATATAAAGAGATTTTCTAGGAGTGTATTTGGCTATCCTACACTGACGTCATGGCAGGCACACCCTTGTTGTCACATGTTTTGGGTTGTCTATCTTTTGGACTGGCACATAGCTATAAACATAACTTCTATAAATATGTCTGTATTCCAATGGACCCATAGTTCCATGCCACCTCCCACTGCTCTCCCATCCAAATTCAGATGACAGGGATAGCTCCCTCTTTGCAGTCAGCAAGACTGCAGAGTGGAGTGGGAACTGGCTGCGTGGACTTCCTTCTTGACTGAAGGACGGCCGGTGCAGTCAATCACGCCATAGTTGAGGGAGGAGCTTCCTCTCTGAACTCCAGAGCCAGGGGATGCATCCTGCCATTCCACATTCGGATATACCACAGGCTGTGTTGAACCTCGGGTTGTGGTGACTAAACTCATTACAACCTGAGGGTTCAGATCGGAATTCCAAATCTGAACGCTCGGTTTTGTCACTGCACCAAACCCCATTTGCCCGCATTCAGATGCAATATCCATGGAACCGCTGGCCCATTCAACTGCGGTTCTGTATTATGTGCGAATGTAGCCTATGTCTATAATCACAGCAGGCTGATTCTCATGAAGAATGGTCATATGAATGGCCCCAATATGTAATAACTGTGTATTTTATTTGGTGCAGAGTGTGTATGCCCTTTAAGGAGCAGGAAGCAGTTTTACATATTGGGCCCATTCACATGACCGGGTGGGTGGGGTGGGGAGGTGGGCATTGGAGAAGACTGCTCAAACTCATCTCCCTCCCCCACAGACAAGCACAAAAATGCTGCTGGGAGCACCGACTGCTCTCCCAGATGATCCATGATGTGTCCCGGCCTCTGAATATCCCACAATGCACCATGCCACAAGCGCGGTGCATTGCCAGGATCCCCTGTTAGATGGGTGCTCTAAGCACCCATCTCTGTGTCTCCTCGAGGAGACACATTATCCCGGCAAGTGAGTTAAGGTAGTGCTTGCTCCCTTCACCTCAGCTAAGACCTGGGCTTGGGAGTGGGGTTAGGCTGGGCAGGAGCACCAGGATCTGCATGGATCCTGGTGCTCCACATCAGCAGCCTAGCCCAGGTGTACATTCTTACACCACTGTGCAGTACTTCAAGGCTATGATACATGAGGGAGAGAAATTGGCAGCGCTATATTCTGGCACTGTTATGAGCTCCCCCAGAATTAGTGTTCCAGGTGACTGCCTAGGTCTGCCTAGTGGATGAATTGGCCCTGATGTCATCATGGGAGATTCATTGCTGGAGCGATGATGCTGTGCTTAAGAGCCACTGAGGTCCGGCATGTTTGCAAGCAGATACAGAGTGTTTTTCAATAGAACTATGTGGATATCTTGCTTTAAAGGATGGTAGACTGTGCCGTATGTGAGCTGCCTACATCAAGGATCCAAGTGTGGCTTCTGTTCCAGCCTTAAGAAAGTGGGAATAGTGTATCCAGGTACCATAAGAATGGGAGTGTGTGTGCCTCACTCCCTATTCTTTCTGAAATTAGCACAGGTCTCTAGGGGCAAGTACTGAACTCAGAGTTTCTCTTCAGCTTTCCAAATCTTATAGAGAAATGGTCCCTGGGTCCACCTGGAGGAGTGATTGATAATATCATCAATTTTGTAAATATATATGTTGTGCTGTACACTATTTGGGGGCTGCCCAGCAAAAAGCAGCGTATAAATAAACAAACCTCACAACAACCCTATAAGGCAGAGTAAGCTGAGAGATGATGGCTGACCCCAAGTCACCCAGTGAGTGTTGTGGCTGAGTGGGGATCTGAACCTGGATTACCATGCTTCTAATTCTGCACTCTAAGAATACCACCACACTGACTCTCAGCCATGGATCAAAAGAAGCTGTTGCACATTTTATGACCCTAGGAAAGAAACTGCTGTGTAATTTGAATAGCTGGCATGTGATTTTGCAGTATTGTGTTCTATATATATCTGTAAAAAATCTGCTGCATTGCTATTGCAGAAAATTCCATCCTTCGTTTTTTGAAGTCCTCCAAATAAGACTAAACAAGCTATATTTATAGCCTTTATATTCTCTGTGTGTTTGATCTTCAATCAGAGGAGAATTCAGTGCAATATCTGAAACCCTTTGCCCAGGATCAGGGGGTCCCGAACCGGCGGGTGCCAGATGTTGTTGGAAGGCCATTATGGCCGGGGATGATGGCAGCTATAGTTCAACACTATCTGGAGACCCAAAGTCGAGGACTCCTGACCTAGACAGATAGTGAATGAGCTTTTTCTAACATTTGTCTTGGGCAGAGAGGTGGATCTTATGTGCTCTATCTTCCTTTTCTCATTTATTTATTTCAAACACATGCAAGGAGGCACTGTACTGTTCCTTCAGTTCCACCAGTCTTATTAGCTTTCATAACAAGAAGTCCAAGTCAAGATAAAGGACTTGTAGGGGACTGGGCAGCGAGGTGTGTGGGACCCCTGCCTTTAACTTAGAGCCTTGCTTTTTATTCTTTGATTAAAGACTTTTTCCCTTTACTTACATCCTCCATTAAGATGTCTCAGTGTCATTTAGGGTGTTAATTGAGAGGCGGTTTAAGCTCATCAAGGCGATTATAAGTGATAGTTAAAAATTTCTATATATGGCCTATGCTGGAATCAGCACAGTAGGATGCCATTTTTCTTTTATCTAACTGACATTGGTAATAATAGATGAAATTATTACTAAAATCGCAGCTGCAGAGATGATATCATGATTTTTTTTGTGTCTGTAATCTTTGATGAAAAATTAATTTTTTGAGAGGGATAATTTAAAATGATTTAAATAGTATTATACTGAAGTCCTTACTGGTAATTAACACCAATCTCATCAGAAGTGAATCCACTTTTGCAGCTGTTTCTAAAGATACCTAGGGTATTTGTAACTTTTTCTCCTCTCTCTGGGTAAAATTATAGTGTTTGGACTTTATTTTTACTGCACAAGGACCATTAAAAGAAAAGTCAGCTAATAGAAGTCTTTGTTCTCTGGAGGGGCCAAAATCCCATCTTGAATTTGAAGAACCTCTCCGCATGTGAGTATAATTAGCCATTCGCTGTGCAGGAACCAATGTTTGAATATAAAAGTATGACCACTGTATGTGTGTGTGTTTGTGGGCCATGCGTGTGCATCCACATGTCTCATACACACACACATACATGCATATGTTCTGTATGTATGTATATGCAAATCTATGTTAGGCACATATATTCACACACACTCTCTCTCTCTCTCTCTCTCTCTCTCTCTTACACACACACACAACTTTATCTAGTGGGGGTTTAATTGGTTGAACAGATGGCTGATCAGAAATGCTTCTTCATCTTCATCAATGACTCCTCTTTCTTTGCATCAGCTTTAATCACAGTGGCAAAAAATGTGGCAAAAAAGTGCTTTAACGAGAAACAGCTGAAAATAGATATCTCCCCCTCCCTTTGGGCACTTTCATCATGCTTTAAATGACAGAAGTGGATTTTTTGTCCTATATATAAAGACCTACAGGAGAAAGTTTTCTTTTCCTTTCTTTTTTTAAAGAAAGGAAACATAGTGAAATCTAAATAGAAAAGAAATTTGAATAAGAATATGGGAGAGCCTGAGATTATGCCTCTCATCTTTGTATTTTACTTTCTTCTCCTTCTTTTTAAAGTACGCACTGATTTTTGACAAGATATATAGTCATGGTTATTCGCTCAAGCTGTAGAAGCTGCCAATCAGTATTTCTTTTCCTCGGGTTTGGTGCAGAAAAAGGGGGAGGCAGGGATGGGAAGTTGAAAGACGACGCGGCAGCTCAGAGGACTGGTGCTTTGGATATCTGTTCATTAAAACTGCAGTTGCATGGCCATTTTCTGCTGTTTCGGCACTTTTTATTATGCCCAAATCAAAGGGTGGTTTTCTGTATTATTTAAAGAAGGAAAATGGGTGCCTTATAAACAGAGAGCCAGGTTCTGGAAAGGCTTCCATTAGAACTCACTGCAAGAGAGCAGGCACAAATGGATCGCCTGATTTTGACCTGTAGTGCAGGAACAGACAGTGCAACAGGCTGGGGATGGCCGCATTGTGGCTAAGGAGGCACATGGAGCCCACTAAGAGTTCCTACACAGATGTTATGCAGCTTATATCCAGTGGTGTCGTGCGGCAGGGACGGGCAGGGACACAATCCTGTTACTTCCCCCCTCCAGGTTCTCAGCTGGGATGCGAAGCCCTTGGCTTTCTACATGGAAATAATGTGCCACTCTGGCTATTCCAAATGTTTATTGCCATTCTTCCTGTCGTAGGAACATAGGAAGCTGCCATTTACGGCATCAGATTCTTGGTCCGTCTAGCTCAGTATTGTTTACTCTGACTGGCAGCAGCTCTCCATGGTTTTAGGCAGGAGTCTTTCTCAGCCCTTCCTGGAAATGCTGGCAGGGATTGAACCTGGGACTGTCAGCATGGAAGCCCTATGGACTCGTATCAGGATATCCTAAAACAAATGACAGGGAATGCCCACTGAAATGCACTGATTACTTGCAAATGAGAATTTCCGAATTTCCAAATTTCCGAAATGCCATGCATTCCTATAGCCATTTGGAAGGAACCAGTGCATTTCAGAGGTCATTCCCTGTCATTCATTCTAGTACATTCCCTAGAGTCTACTAGGGGTGTTAATGGAACCAGCTAGCCTGGTTCGGTTCAGGTGCAGTTCGGGCCAGTTTGGTCCAGCACCTCCCGAACCCCCCGCCGTTCAGTTCAGTCACGGGTGTGTGTGTGTGTGTGTGTGTGTGTATATATATATATATATATATATACACATACATACACACACACACACACATATAAATTACCTGTAGCCCCTTCGGGGGGCTTCCTAAAGGCTGTGGGGAAGTTTGCAAAGGTCCCTCCTCCCCTCCACCGGCCTCTTAATTTACCACCACGGCCTGTCCAGGGCTGATTTTCTGTCCCGTTCGGGTCTGCAAAGATCGGTGCGGTGGCCATTTTGGAGGCTGCAGCACATGCTCGAATGGCCTCTGTGATGCCTGGCATGGCCTAGGGCCTCGCAGAGACCATTTGAGCATGTGTGGCAGCCATTTTTTAAAATTAAAAAAATTAAAAATGGCCACCAAAAACAAAATGGCCACCACGCATACTCAAATGGTCCCTGTGAGGCCCTAAGCCATGCCATGCCTCGCAGAGGCCATTCAAGCATGTGTGGTGGCCTCCAAAATGGCCACTATGCCTATCTTTGCAGGCCCAAACAGGCCAGAAAATCAGCCCAGGATGGGCTGCGGCGGTGAATTAAGAGGCTGGCAGGGAGAAGGGGGAACCTTTGCAGACCCCCCCCCCCAGTCTTTAGGAAGCCACCCAAAGGGGCTACAGGTTAAAATTATTTTAAAAAATAAAATAAATTGGCAAACTGTGGAGGGGGGTTCGGTTTGGTTCGGTCCAGCCGGACTGGGGTTTGTGTGTTCAGTTTTAACCCGAGCCCTGAAACCCCAAATCCTGAACCCCCCAAACCAGTCCGCATGTCCCTAGAGTCTACATGATGCTTGACTTATTGTAACAGAACCCACCCAAATTACAGCATCTATCTAAATGAGGGGTGTGGCCATGGGGGTATGGCTGTCAGGATGGGTGTGACTATGGGGGCTCTCATGGAGAGCGCTTGCACTTTTGAATTTTCTTCTATTCTGCTATCCCCTGGTATTGCTATGTCGATTAATTTAACTTGTTTTTCTTTCTTCTCGACTGCAGTTATATCTGGTGTACTGTGTGGCAGATGTTTGTCTGTTTGTAGTCGGAAGTCCCATAATATATTTACATCTTCATTTTCGACAACTTTTTCAATTTTATGGTCCCACCAATTTTTGGCTACAGGTAGCTTGTATTTTTTGCAGATATTATTATTATCATTATTATTATTATTATTATTAAAATTACATTTATTTATCACCACATGCAAAAAAGTCCCCGGGCGGTTCACAATCTAAAAATAACCATAACTAAAAATAAAACCTTAATGCAATCAAACCAATTTAAAATACAAATAAAAAAACTCTAAAACCTGAAGCTTTAAAACTATCAACTAAAAGCCTGGCTAAACAGGTATGTTTTCAGGTCCTTATTAAAAACGTTCAGAAAAGAGGAAACACTAATTTCATAAGGAAGCGCATTCTAGATTCCTGGGGCAACTCTAGAAAAGCTGCCCTATGACTGCATAAAGATTATTTTTATGTAGTTTCACTTAAAAATATGATGCCTATTCCCCCTCCTCCACCCTAAATGATGTTTGAAAAAATTTAAAAAGGCAAGAGATAAACAGTGCCAAAAACAAAGGGATAAAATTTATGTGATTATGCCTGTGGATTGAAGGGTTGTGACTGAGTGTCTGTCATTACCAGGACCGGGATAGTTACAGGACCAGGTCGTTTTTTGCCAGTAATGCACCAGGAAAAAGATGCAACATCATGACATTGCTTCCTTTCCTGGTGCATTGTAAAATGTTGCTTATTGGGCCTGTGTGTGTGTTTGGAAATCACAAATGTCAAAAATCAAAGTTTTGTGATATACTGGGGAAAGAATTCGGAAACAATAATATCTATTTTTTTAAAAAGAAGACAATAAGAACAGTTTGGGCTCAATAGAGAAATGCCAGTGAATGCATGAAAAAATATTAGTAAACATATTAGAGAAGAGCTTTTACACCCTCCCTTGAACAGCTGAAGTAAGAAAACTGTTTGCCGTGTGTCTTTCTTAGATTTTCAGAAGATTTCCTGTAAAACCAAACTCTAAAAAGCAGAAGAGGAAAATAGCCCTTCAGTAAATGGCTACCTTCATACATCTTTCAAAAGGAAGCACAAATGCCAGCCCAATTTTTAACACTCTTTTGGAGGGTAACTTTTAAAAATATGCTCCAAATACAAAAATATGGAATCTGAAATAAAAGGAAGTAAATGGAGTTTAGATTCGTATGCTAATGAGACACTTTACATTTGAAAATGTGTTCCCCATTGGCTTTAAGAGTGAGGGAAATGTTTCAGTAGAGAATGAAGTATAAATTGATCCACAACATTTTCAGGAGAACTCAAATTTAACTGAAACTGGGAATAAAAAAATGACGGGGGGGGAGAGAAGCTTTGGCAGGCTTCAAATGTTATGCCATTCAGTACAGAATGGTTTCAAATTAATGGGAAGAATAATTTTGCATTCAAGTGCTGCACTTTGGGAAGTAAGTAATAGAGGTTTAACAAGTTTATTTAAGACACAGTGAATAACTGAACAGCTACCTTTTAGGAAACCTAAGGCTGAGAAGGTAATATCAAAGCTGGAGTTACCTGTTTGTCTAACCATCCACCCAGACATCACACCATCCCATTAATTTCTCTGTTTTTCCTGCTAGGGTGACCAGAGGGGAAAAAAGATGGGGTGGCGGGGAAGACAGGGCTTCTACCTCCTGTGAGTTGCTTAGAATCATCAATGCTGAGCTGTGGACATCCTTTAAATGGGAACCAGAAGTCAGAGCTAGGAAAGACTGGCTGACATGTTGCAAAATGGCACATCAACTTAGGAAATGTAATTTCAAAGAGTAGGCCTATTGGAAATACTGGGCTTACTCTTGTGTAACATTCTTTGCACAATTTTTGCATTTACACAACATAATTTTTCTCATTATATTAGGATGATGTAGCATTGCACAGTATGTCAGCCTGTGAAGGGGAATCCTTTGCAACACTTCCTGTTGAACGGAGCCAGTGACCATCCTGTGTGGGCGGAGTCACTCCAGTGCCTGGAATTTCTAGCCCTGGTGGCACCTGACAAGAAAATGGGATTCGGGCAGGTGCAACTTGTCTTAAAGGGTGAGAAACTCTTTGGATGGCAAACTGCACTTGCTCAAATTATCTGCACAAACATGAAAGATGCACAAACTTTATCTTTCTGTAAATGCCTTCTGATAAGAGAGAGTGGGCTCTTGTGCCCTTGATGGTCGAGGCTGCTGACTATCCAAGATCACACAGCGTAAGTGGTGAGAGCAGCCCTTATGGGACTTCCTGGGCAGTCTGATCCAGAGGATGGCCGTATGTGTCATGTCCTGCCTGCAACCTTCTTAGGGACATCTGACTGGTCATCATTTGGGACAGGGTGCTGGACTAGATGGACCCCTAGGGGACTTTGGTTGGGTGTGGAGCATAGGAAGCATACTGAGTCAGACCACTGGTCCATCTACTCAGTATTGTTGACCCTGTCTGAGAGTGGCTTCTTCAAGGTTTCTGGTAGGAGTCTTTGTCTTCCTGGAGATGCTGCCAAGGATTGAACCCAGGACCTTCTGTGTGCAAAGCAGATGCCCTACCACTAAGAGCTGGTCTTGTGGTAGCAAGCATGACTTGTCCCCATAGCTAAGCAGGGTCTGCCCTGGTTGAATATGAACGGGAGACTTGATGTGTGAGCACTGCAAGATATTCCCTTCAGGGGATGAAGCCGCTCTGGGAAGAGCAGAAGGTTTCAAGTTCCCTCCCTGGCTTCTCCACGATAGGGCTGAGAGAGATTCCTGCCTGCAACCTTGGAGAAGCCGCTGCCAGTCTGTGAAGACAATACTGAGCAAGATAGACCAATGGTCTGACTCAGTATATGGCAGTTTCCTATGTTCCTATGTTCCTAAGCTATGGCCCCACCCCCAGATTTGGTCATCTGGGTTTACAATTTAATTTGTTGCAAATGTCACAGGTTAGTGGTATCCCTTCTGATTGAGAAAACTCTCCCAGTGACTAGAGTTGGGGGCTCTCCTACAATTCTCTACTGTGAAAAAAACCCTTGACATCATTGTGGAGACCCATAGACTTATGGAGTTAAAGATATGCAAATTTTGTCCTCTTCAGGTGCACTGGTCTTGCTAATCATACCACTTATTTATATTTTATTACTTCCACACCTAATATTTTTTTTCTTACATATCAATTACTTCCTGGAAAATCATGTGTGTTCACTGCCTTTCTAGTTTTGTGTCTAGTCCAAAGTATATTCTGGGCCTCATACTTTGAGCTGGTAGACCCCACTAACTTTTTCCTGCTACTGTATGCACTGCAACAACATGTTGGCTCCAGGTTCTCTGTAGCCTATCTGTCACCATGCATTGGCAACCACTCCACAGGAAGTTTGTGCTGTTATTTTTGTACTTCTTTATGAATATCTTTAGGGTTTTTATATGTATATCCATTAGGGATGTAAGAGCCGGCTTGTTTTGAGCTGTGCTCGACATCAAGCTGGCCCGGTTCAGGTGATCCAAGTTAGAACCCGACCGGCCCCCAAAGGGGAGGTGCAAGTCTGAGTTCAAACTCAACTGACCCCCAGTGAGACAAATGACCTCTGTGCACATGTGGAGGTCACTCTAATGGCCTCTGTGCATGCACAGAGGGCAGAACGGGCTGCAGCTGGCCCGGGCTATGATTTGGGAGGATGGGGGGGGGTTGGAGGACCCCCCACCCCCACCTCAGATGTCTTGACCACCACCGTGGCCGCTGCCGTAGCTGCCCGCCACCCATGTCATCTTAATTGTAAAGGTAAAATCTACCTTTTCTCTCCCCACCAAGGCCTACTCTGTGGCTGCTCTGGGGCTTTGGAATGTGCTCAGTAGGGATGTGCAAAATGTTTCAGGTACAGAACGATCTGTACCTGAAACAGCCAATATTGGGTGATTCAGATCCGAACCGAATCACCCTTCTGGCCCTCCGAAATTTTTCGTAGCCGAACCGAATCACCTCCGTTTCGGCTCCGAATATTCGGATTTTTGGATTTTGACGTCTATTTGAATTTCCCGCCTTTTTGCCTCCCATTGACTTCAATGCAAAAAGGTCTGAAATTCTTCTACTCAAATTTTGGGTCCCAGGGGCAAAATAGTGGGGTGGGGTGGTAGTGCCTAATGGGTGGAGGCTGCCACCCCAAATGCAGAGGGATTGGGCAAAGGGCTGATTTTTGGTGAGTTTTTGAAGTTTTAGTGTCTTTGGGGCAGATTGGGGGCATAACGTGGGATCTGGGCCAAAGGAGTGGGGTGGGGTGGTAGTGCCTAATGGGTGGAGGCTACCACCCCAATTGCAGAGTGATTGGGCAGAGGGCTGATTTTTGGTGAATTGTTGAAGTTTATGCATCTTTAAGGTTTCCCCCCATTAGGTATATTGGAGGGTGTATCGCTTCACGTCGGGGGGAAAGGGGTGTCCTAGAGCGGTGTGGGGTTTGCGGTAGTGCCGGGAAGGGGCAAGGAAGCTGTTCTGAGTGTGGATTCTATGATAGCAAATAAGAGTGGATTCATGGTGTCTCATTGAAAATCTCATTTGCTATCATAGAATCCACACTCAGAAAACCTCAGAAACAACAGAACCCTGTACACCATGGGTTAGCAACCCATGGGGGTGGTTGGCACCCTATGTGCACTACACCACCACTCGCTCTGGGCCACCCCAGCACCCCCCAAGTGCACTTATGGAGCTGCTGAAAGCTCCATTATATTATAACTTATGAGGAAAAACCTTAAAGACACGTAAACTTCAACAATTAACCAAAAATCAGCCCTCTGCCCAAATCCTTTGAAAAAATTCAGGTAGCTTCCTTGCCCCTACCCGGCACTACCATCAACCCCACACCGCTCTAGGCCACCCCTTTCCCCCCGACGTGAAGCGATACACCCTCCATTATACCTAATGGGGAAAAACTTTAAAAACGCGTAAACTCCAGAAATTCACCAAAAATCAGCCCTTTGTCCAATCCCCCTGAAATTTGGGTGGTACCCTCCACCCATTGGGCACTACCACCCCACCCCACTATTTTGCCCCTGGGACCCGTTTTTTAATCCAAATCGATTCGGATTTGGATTCAGATTAATTCAGATCCGAATCGAATCAGGGGTGATTCGGATGGGCCATATTCGGATACAGAACAGGGGTGTTTCAGTTCGGATCCTAATCGAAACACCAAAAATCCGAATTGCACACCCCTAGTGCTCAGTGTTCCCTCTAAGGATGTGCACATGTGCATGCTCTCATGTTTTTTGATGTCCACTCAGTTAATTTTAGATCTCGCTCAAGTTGAATCAGGAATGCCCCACTCTGAATGCATGTGCGTACACAGTGCCTTGAGACTGCCACCCAGAACAAAATTCATTCCACACACAAATGAATAAAATTAGAGAAAACACTGAATGTGCTCCCTGCTGAAACAAGAGCATCTCTTTCTCTGTTTTTTGCTTTTAGGAGGATCCTGAAGACGTTTGCCTGTTTTCCCAGGCTTTTAAAATTGAAATTTAAATCTTAATGTGTTTTTATTTATTGCACCAGGTGGTATAGAAATGCAACAACAACCAAAAAAACCCAATAACAACAACAACAATAAATATACTGTAGGGAATGCCCTTTACTTGAAAAGAGGAATCCTCACAAGATTCCCCTTTACAAGTACACACCCTGAGCCAGCCTGCAAGCTGAACCAGCAAAACCAGTTCTGTGCACATCCCTAATACCCATAAGGACTCTGCTTTCTCATATAACCTAAGGCCTTTTCACACTTTATGTTCAACACTCATACAACGAGTATACATTGTACAGATCTGTACACATGCAGATCTGCACGAGTATACAAGATACAGATCTGTATGTACACAGGTACAGTCATTCACATGTTATGTTGAACGCAGGTACAGCAATACACTTCCTATCTTTACCACCCATTTGAAGGGTCTGTATCCAGGTTCACTTTTAAAATGAACACAGGTACAGTCATTCACACAAACACCTGTACAAGCATACAGACATCGGTACACTCGTACAGCATAATTTCTGAATTTGGCTTCAAAGTGGCTTACAATTTAGAATTATTGGGGGGAAATACCATAATGACAAATAACGAATATCGACGCAGTCATCAATAATAATAAAAATGGTAGCAATAAAATAATGAAACCTGCAATAGGTTACAAAATTACACACCCTCACACAGAGAGAGCCTCGTGAAGCCATCTTTTTGATTGCATTGTATTTGTACTTAAATGTGTTTTATTCTTAGTCTCCTTTTAAACAGGAAAGCTAGGATCTCAATCATTAAAATACACACATGCATGCATGCATACATACATACTTGGCCACGATGCAGTAGTACATTATTTATTAGCCTATCGATGTACTAAAATCCTCCACCAAGCTGCATGTAAATATGTCTCCTCCAAGCAACTAGGGAATGTTGCTCCAGTACTTCAGGAGATGGGAAGAAGTCCTAAGGATGTCCTTATTGTATGAATTAGTCTTGGGGTGAAATATTGTCCAAACTGGCTCATTATTATTGCGGGGGGGGGGGAGGGAATTAGGCAGGTCCTTGGAATGGATATACATACATACATACAATCTTTATTGGTACGGTCACAAATCAGCAAATGACAGTACAGTTCAGAGAAAGGGGGAGCAGTTAGACATAATTCAGGAAGACACAAACCATGCTATATCCTAACCTTCTATGCAGAATACATGCCAGACTTTACTGGCAATCCGGTAGAGCTTGCTGACGTTTAGGGATGTCTCATCTTTCTGGTCTAACAAAAAACTTAGATAAAAGAAATCCGAATGACCTGGGGAGATAGTTAAAAGCGTGGAAATATAAAACTGGTGAGAATCCCTATACAGCTCACAGTATAGTAAGGCATGAGCCGTAGTTTCAATAGCGCCTGATGTGCAGGGGCAAAATCTTTGAGCATATGGAATTTTCTTAATACAGAACTACATACAATACAATAACTGTGTTTTACAAAATTGGGCTAATCTGTCAATGCTTTTTAAAAAATATCTGTGTTGCTTTTATTTCTAGTATTTAGACACGCTCTTTTCCAAACTATGTTACACTTTTTATATTTTGATCCTATATTCCTGAATGTATATATTTTTACAACAGTGTTGAGTTTCTTTTTTTTACATAGTGCTGCATAAATTGCTTGCATTTTAAAACACAAAATATCACAAAGACCCTTATTTAGTCCAATCCACATGAAACAGCTGCAAATATACGGCATGATAGGTGGCTTAGAATGGTACAAATCTTCATCAGATGCTTTCTGAAATACTGCTGTTCGTGCATTTTATTGTTTCCTTCACACAGTAATGGGAAATGACTGCAAAATAAAAGAAAAAGAAAAATATCTGATTCATAGACAAAAATTGTAAGATCCCTGCAATTTCTAGTGTGAAAGCATATACAAATAATATGGTAATTTGAAATACCTAAGAGTGCTGGTTTATGTTCTCGCTACAAACAAAATACTAAAAACAGAGGATTTGACGAGTTGCGTTACATTTTACATTTAATGCTCCTTCAATATGAAAATCATGCAGGATATTCGGAAAGTGAACCTGACACCTGAAATGGAACACTGTGAAATCTCCGAAAAGAAAGAGAAGGTGACTAAACTTTTCAGTGCAGCAAGATCTCCTCAAACGGCAGCCCACGGACTAGTCAACATATTGGTACTACATTTATCAATGGTCCTGAGGTTTTTTTCTTTCAGAAGTTATGTATTGCAATTACATCCAGCTATACTGTAAGTCAGCGATAAAAATGTTGAAGAATACAAGTCCCAGAACAGAACCCTTTGGCACCCCTCTCAAAATCTCCCCGCAATCCGAGAAGAAGCCATTGATGAGTATTGTTTGAGTACAGGAGAACCATGATGTTTGCGGATCCTCCATCTGTGGAGTTGCTTATCCATGGTTGTGTAATGGACACCTGACCTCGGTATACATGGTAAAAACTTTGAGGTGGGGAGGGTTAAACCTGCATATCTGCAGGTCTAAATAAATTTGGTAAATAAATAACAATAAGATCCCCGACAAACATGAAATGAAAAGCAAGCTATAACTTAATCCAGTGTCATTCTATAACTGCCAGTATTTGCAGTCTAAGACAAGATGAAACATAAGTGATTGGAAAACATATCAATGAAATTAAATATGTGGCCCTGGAGAGTTGGTAAAGTCCCTAGTGTGGAGAGTGATGAAAAACAAAACAAATGAATCCACATATCCACAGTGGTGACCCAATGACCTCCATTTTGCTGTAGGTCTTTCTCAAGTGGCATATGGTCTTCAACAAGTAATGCTAGTCCACATGCTCCAAAGTCCAATGATGTTTACAGCCACGTCTACTATATCTGGAGAATTCACTCAAAGAACCAAGTTCTTGTAAGGTACATAGGAACATAGGAATCTGCCATATACAGAGTCAGACCATTGATCCATCTAGCTCAGTATTGTCTATACAGACTGGCAGCGGCTTCTCCACAGTTGCAGGCAGGCATCTCTCTCAGCCTTATCTTGGAGATGCCAAGGAGGGAACTTGGAACCTAGATGCTCTTCCCAGAGCAGCTCCATTCCGTAAGGGGAATATCTTACAGTGCTCACATGTAGTCTCCCATTCATATGCAATCAGGATGGACTCTGCTTAGCCAAGGGGACAGATCATGCTTGCTAACACAAGGCCACCTCTCCTCCAGCTACTTTACATCACTCGCCACACGGTGGACTTTACCAACTCTCCAATGCCACATATCGAGTTTTATTGATATGTTTCCCAATCACTGAACTGGGTACACAGCATTTGGGTACAAGGGAATGGGAACGTGCTCAAGAAGCAAGCGTTCATGTTGGAGATGGAGTCCTGTGTTTGGGCTGCCTGCCTCCTCCCGCTGTGGACTTTCTCTCCTTTGCGCAGCAGCAGTGGCAGCTTCTGTGGTGAAGGAGCCCATGATAGGCTGCCCTGTGCTCACCACTCAGCTGGCCGCACAGCAGAAGAGAAAGGGAGCCATGCTAGATCCAATGAGCTCCTGGCAGCAACCCCTCCCTCATGCAGCAGCGACTGTTGCCTCCCTAATGAAAGAGCCTGGGGTAGGCTGCCTTATCCCTGCTGCTCAGTGCCATGGCCAGTGAGCAGTGGGGTCAGGGGGCCTCACCGAGGCTGCTTATCAGGGAGGCTGCTGCCACATGCAGCAGGACAGAAGGGGTGCTGCATGGAGGAGTGGGCATCAAAGGGTGACCGTCATGGTGAGCATGGCGGCATAGGAAGCTGCCATATACTGAGTCCAACCATTGGTCTCTCTAGCTCAGTACTGTATTGTCTCAGACTGGCAGCGGCTTCTCCAAGGTTGCAGGCACGAATCTCTCTCAGCCCTATCTTGGAAAAGGAACTCGAAACCTTCTGCTCTTCCCAGAGCAGCTCCATCCCCTGAGAGGAATAACTTACAGTGCTCACATGTCTAGTCTCCCATTCAAATGCAACCAGGGCAGACCCTGCTTAGCTAAAGTGGACAAGTCATGCTTGCTACCACAAGACCAGCTCTTCTCCCTTAGAACTGGCGGTGGCTCCGGCAGCAGCTGCGCATGGGTTCTTGGAACCCATGTGCACAATTACCGTTCCTCCCCGGCGCCGTTTTTGAATGTCTGAAGTGGCTTGCTATCTCAGTAGAAGGGCTGAGATGAAGTGATGCCTCTTTTCCTGCCCCATTTGAAGACAGTGAAAATGAAGTGATAATTTATAGAGGTGGGAGGGTCACAAAACTCACCAGTATTTACACCTAGTTGTCAGCCCCCATTTAAACTTCTATAGAATGCTAGAATGAAGCGATGTTATGATACATGTGATCGTTATATAAGGTCTGTCTTTAGCTGTCATTCTGGATGGAGTGTCATTTCCTGTTGGGACACTGTGGGGCTGAAGTGCTACAAACCCCATGATCCCCTGTAAATGATGCAAAGTGTATCATTTCTTGCTGGAGATCAACGGGCTTTTCTGGCTTTGGGAAAGGGGTTAGGGAATGGCAGGCAATGGGGGAGTGATTAATTAATTAATCAATTATTAATTGGGCTTTTCTTCTTCTTTTTTAAAGTTGGGGTAGTTGGTATCATCTGTGGGGACAAATCCCCATTGTGATTTGTTTTCCCTAGTGATGGAAAATAGGTGATCACATTTTAATAATTTCATCTTTCCGTGTATTGTCATGCTTTTATTGTCCTGACCATCAGGCCCACAGGAACCAAATTTGGAATGGTGCATTTAAGTTTTTAAAACAGATTTTAAAAGTTTTTAACATGGACGGGGGGGGAGGCTACTATAAAGTTTTATCAGTGTTTCAGTGGAATGGAAATGATAATTCCACAGGTGGAAAGTGGGTGATAGCATTGTGGTACTTAAAGCTTTCTCTGTGTTGGTGTTGTTGGTGTTATTTCTATACCGCCCTTCCAAAAATGACTCAGGGCGATTTACACAGAGAAATAAATAAATAAAATGGACCCCTGTCCCCAAAGGGCTCACAATCTAAAAAGAAACATAAGCTAGACACCAGCAACAGTCACTGGAGGTACTGTGCTGGGGGTGGATAGGGCCAGTTGCTCTCCCTCTGCTAAATAAAGAGAATCACCACGTTAAAAGGTGCCTCTTTGCCAAGTTGCCACCACTTTTAACATGGTGGTTCTCTTTATTTAGCAGGGGGAGAGTAACTGGCCATATTATGAGCCCTTTTTAGATTATGAGCCCTTTGGAGACAGGGAGCCATCTTATTTATTTATTATTTCTTTGTATAAACCGCCCTGAGTCATTTTTGGAAGGGCGGTATAGAAATAACACCAACAACACCAACACAGAGAAAGCTTTAAGTACCACAATGCTATCACCCACTTTCCACCTGTGGTGGCAGCGGGGTGGGGGGTGGGGGGATGGATGTGCCAAAATCACTATGAGCATTCATCTCCTGAGATGGTATCCTGAGATGGTTAGCAGTTCCCCACTGCTAACTGAGCAAAAAGGCACCTTTTTAACATGGTGGTTCTCTTTATTTAGCAGGGAGAGAGTAACTGGCCATATCCACCCACAGCACAGTACCTCCAGTTACTGTTGTTGGTGTTTATCTTATGTTTCTTTTTAGATTGTAAGTCCTTTGGGGATAGGGATCCATCTCATTCATTCACTCACTGATTAATTGATTAATTGATTGATTCATTCATTCATTATTTCTCTGTGTAAACCACTTTGGAAACTTTTGCTGAAAAGCAGTAGATAAATATTTGTTGTTGTTTTTGTTGTTGTTAGTAGTAGTAGTAGTAGTAGATGGTACAGGTGACCAAAATTTGTGGCCCTAGCTAATGGACTGCTCATATAAAATGACTGGAGAGAGAGAAACTCCTTGACATGTTTCAAGTGTTTGCCAGGGACACTCAGAAAGATCTGTGTGAACTGGAGGGAGCTATTTCCTTCATGGATTCCTACCATTCCCTTCATGGACCAGAGCAGCTTTACTGAAGGTTTTTGGAAAAATGAGCTCTTTGACTAGTGTCATGCTGGATCGTGCCCTAAATTCTGTCATCCAGTGTTAGCATAGAGGGGGAAATCATTATTACTGCTGCACATTATGGTGTTTTGGCATTAGGCCACACTGCACACACATGCCAAGATGCTTTTACAAAACTCTGTTAAAAACCCTGCTTTAATTAGTTATTTTGTAGAACTGGAATCCTGAAGGTTGGAAGTATTAGTGAAGCAATTTGACCAGAAAAGCACGTTATGCAAGGAAGTCTATAAGCAGCAATATTGAGCAGTGGAAGAAAATATACTTGACCCTGCAATTCCTGTAACAAGAAATGGCATGCTCTGTTAGTCTGTTTGTGCTGGTGGTTGATAAATCTGTTTCTTGTATACCATACACAGTCACAACACAGCAAAATATCGAAAATGTAGCAAAAACAGCCCATAGATCTTACAGCAAAAAGTGGGAAGAGGGGAGCCAAAGGGGACACCCTCCACCGCCTCCAAAATTCCTTTTCTCCTCTATTATTTATTAATTAAGTTTTGATTCCACTGTTCCTCCAAGGAGTCAGGATGGTCTCTCCCCCTTGTGTCCTCAGCTGTGTGGTTGGATCTGAAATGCCCCTCCCATTTTCTCCACCATATGAGCTCATATCCAAAATTCTGTCCCATTATTTTTACCATATCCACAGTAGCCAAAATGTGTGGGGTGGGGGGGTGGGGAGAGACAATTTCAGCAATTTCTAAGGTGGGCCTGAGAAACTCTGAGACAGTTTCTAGCCGACTAATCGCTGCCACTTTCCCCCCAGAATCCACCTCAGAATAACACCATATAACAAGTACTGCCCACTTCCAGAGAAGCTTTTTCAGACTGCAACTTTACCACGACTTTACTTTGGGAGGGTGGGTGTGTGTTCAAAAATATCGGCCAGATTTACCCCAAAGTCGATGTGATATTTCAGAGTGCACTTCACACACGATTCGGGTTTTTCCCTCCGTATTGGAACCAAACCTGATTTATATCCGGGGTTAAAAAAAAATCTTCTCTTTGCATTGGAGTATCCATTATGCCCTGAACTTGCAGTAAAGCCTCATGGTAAAGCCTGATGCCTGGAAAGCCTCCTGTGGAGGCTTGGTGTGAACTTAAAAAGAAAAAAGATGCCCACTGTCGCCATGACCAAACAGTAGTAAGCGATCCCCCTCAAAAGTTTTTTAAAAGTTATTTTCCCCAAATCTCCCTATTCATTCCCAAACCCTTCTCATCATTCTGAAACCCTTTCAGATCCTTTGTATTTCACTTAACTGCTTAGAGTTCACCTCTAACTGATACACATATATCTCCATCTGCACTATGTGTACCAGATGCAAAAAATAAAAATAAAAAATAAAAAATAGCCCATGCATACTATATAAATATGGGATGTACACATATAAATTAATACTTTGATGTATTTCATATTTTCAGCTAATTATACCTCTCAGTCTCATGTTAATTCCCATTTGAAACATTTGGCTGTATGCCTCCTAATTCATTTATATTAATGAGGGGAGGATCCTCTGAGCAATAATCAGTTAAAAATCATGACAAGCTTTGTTAATAAATACCAGATTGGTATATGATACTGTGTTGGCTGCTTGTCCTTAATTAGAAGGCTCTGAAAGAAGTACCAAGAGGGAAATACTCATAAATTTTTCTTTTAAAGTCTAACTGCTCTCTTTCTGGTATTTGCATCTTTGAAATGGAGAGAAAAATTGAGACTTTGAAATGCATTATTCCCCCCCCCCACTTAAAACAGCTTATCATTAATTAAGATATAGATCTGATCACTGAAATTTTTTTTGACCAAGCTTGTAAGTAGCAAAAACTCCAGCGAAACCATATGAATAGTGCTAAGCAGGAGGTAATTGAAATGCTTAATTTAAATGGGGGTGGGGAGGGGGATTAATGGAAGAGCTCATGCTTTGCATGCAGAGATTCCTAAATTCAATCCCCAGCATCTTCCGATAGGGCTGGGAAAGATTCGTCTCTGGAACCCTGGAGAGCCACAGCCAATCAGAGTAGGCAATGCTGAGCTAGATGGACCAATGAGTCAGCTTTAGACGTTAAATATAGGTTATACTCTTTAACCCTCAAAGAAGAGGACCCTGAATTTAAGATGACCCCCCTCCCCAATTTCTAACATTAAAGAACTTTGGTGCGGATCTAGTTTTGGGTTCAGGTAAATAAAGTATTTGACTTCCAGAAATATGTCCCTGAGGCCAATGTGAAGGCAGGAAGAGGAAGGAATGCTTCCTTCCCTCACTCTGGAATCTTCTGACATTGTGGGAAAATGGTACCCACCAGCTGTGGGGAGACAGATCTGCCACCAGTAAGCTTTTCCCTGCCCCCTACAGTTGCTGAAATGCCCCTCAGCTTCAAAGTCTGTGGTGAATTTGGAGGGAGATTTTAGCTCAGCACTATTTATAAGAGCTTAATTGTTCCTGGACGATGCCCTAATGGTTTATTGTGATCAATGAAGGGCTTGTTTTTTTTAAGTGATATTTTTAAAATGAATTTGACAGTTTCTTCCATAACAAAATGACTGCTGGTGTCTACCAAATAGCTGGTGTCTACCTTTTTGTTACAGGTAAGCAGCTATTGAAAACTGCAGTTTGTGGCTGCTTTTGATGGCAGAGCAGTTGTGTATAGTGATATTTAATAATGCATTCAAGCACCTGTTTGGAGAGGCTACATTCCACTACAGTCCAAAATGAAAATAGGCCTATTGCTCAGGATCTCATTCATAATTCTTCTATCGAGCACTGATTAGAGTACACATTGAACTCCAGAAGAGCATTCCCTAAGATGCACCAAGGTAAATGTGCTGCAAAAACCCGGCACAAGCCACAAAGCTGCCTTTAACTTGCGCAAAACAGTAAGCATGGATTGATGAAAATGTGCATTGCCCTAATATAATGGCTGGTCTCAGTATAGAAATTAATTAATGCTAATAGTTCAAAATCAAAACTGCCTTAACAACAACAACAAAACCAACCACTGTCTACAGGCATTAAATAAAAAGCTCCTCTTTTTAATGCGTTTGACTGAACTACTGAGACTAAAAGCTTTGCTTTTTCCATGCAAATGTAGAAGGGTGGGGTGCAGATAATAGTCTGTATTTCCAAGTGGTTATTTTATTGCAAATTCCCAGAGCCATTTGCTTTTGGATTCCTTGTTAACCTGAGCTTGGTCCCAGTGCCATGTGCGAGGTTGTACTATTAGTTACTACAGATTGAGGTGGCAGCCTGGGGAATCGAGGCCAATAACATATGCAGATTGAGCCGCAGAGCAGGGAAAGAGATAACTAAATAAAAAAGGGGGAAAGGGCACTACATTCAAAGAGGTAGTGCTGATATTTCCTGGACTTACTGTTCCTCATAGCTCAGAACCCAAAGTGCACGTTTCAAGTCTTCTAATTAGGTGTCACCAATAATATTTCCTATTATTTCTTATAGCATTTCTCCAACTTCTCCCTTTTTCCCCCTTCAAGATAGTGGGAAGAGATAAAGAGCACAGGGCAGGCTCAAGATATTTCATGTCTGAAGTAGGGCGATATATGTTATACACTAGGAGGAGAGCTGGTCTTGTGGTAGCAAGCATGACGTGTCCACTTAGCTAAGCAGGGTCCGCCCTGGTTACATTTGAATGGGAGACTACATTGTGAACACTGTAAAATACAATGGAGCCGCTCTGGGAAAAGCACCTGCATGCTTGCATGCAGAGGGTTCCAAGTTCCCTCCCTGGCATTTCCAAGATAGGGCTGAGAGAGACTCCTATCTGCAACCTTGGAGAAGCCGCTGCCAGTGTGTGAAGACAATACTGAGCTAGATAGACCAATGGTCTGACTCAGTATATGGCAGCTTCCTATGTTCCTATGCTGTTCTCCATTGGGCCCACAAGGACACTTGTCCCTTGTCCCCTTAGCTGGCTGTTCCTGTCACCCACCTCTGCTCTTTGCTGCTGCATTGGTTGTGAGTGAGAATGCTTCTGTATCCAGCTGTAGTGGCAGCCATGGAGGAAGGAAAGGAAACGGAAGAGGGAGGAAACGGAAGAGGGAGGGAAACGGAAGAGGAAGGAAAGGAAATGGAAGAGAGACATAGAGGGATTTCCATCCATAGTGTTGTGCTGGAGTAGTGCCACTTATAGAGTTGGATAGGCTAGAGTCGTGCCCGCAGCTCTGCTTTGCCACACCCAGCAAAAATGAGTGAGCCAGGAAAATGGCTCTAAATTTGCTGCTTGCCCAGATTCACTGCATAAAGTAACTCCTTTCACCCTGCTGCATGGCAGAGCAGGGCAGATCCTGTAAGTATGTGCTTCCCTATCTCTTATGGATGCATTGCAAACATTTCCAGTGTATACACAGAGTTATCTTCCATTCAGTGGAAGCTTGCTCTATTCATATCAGCAAGGGAAGGAAAACTGCATCCACATCCACATATCTGCTCTGCCATTGAAATAAATGAAGAGACCAATAAATGATGAGAGCTTTTTATGTATATTCGAGTGCAGGCAGAGTTCCGGGTTTGAACTAATGGATGCAAATATGTTGGGTTGTGGTTTTGGGGTTTTTTTTTTTGGAAGGGATACAGCATTGCCTCTTGTTGAGAGGAAATAAACATGGTTTGAAAGACACGAAACAAAAATATTTGCAGCCAGGGATAGAACAGGCCACCTAATGGCGCAGTGGGGAAATGATTTGACTAGCAATCCAGAGGTTGCTGGTTTGAATCCCTGCTGGTATGTTTCCCAGACTATGGGAAACACCTATATTGGGCAGCAGCGATATAGGAAGATGCTGAAAGGCATCATTTCATACTGCGTGGGAGATGGCAATGGTAAACACCTCCTGTATTCTACCAAAGACAACCACAGGGCTCTGTGGTCACCAGGAGTCAACACTGATTCAACGCCACTTTACTTAACTTTAGGGATAGAATACAGCACTACACAGCAGATCATTAGCCTGCTTAAGGCAAACTTCAAATAGTGACACCTTGTGGCAGAATCCAGTACTAGCCATCCTCAACACAAAACTATGTGAGAAATCTGAGATTAGAATATTATTTTTTTTAAAAACCATTTAGGAAACATACTCCAGGAAAAAGAAGGTTAAATCTTTTCCTCCCATGCCTTTTCCCTGATTTAAATTTCCCTCCTGTGGTAGGAAGTTCCACATTTTGAATAAAATGGGGGGGGGCATATTCAGCAGGCTGATGATTGCTTCATTTTATGCATTGTTTTAAAGACTGGTCATAGTAGCTGTTGGAGGAGAGCTGGTCTTGTGGTAGGAAGCATGACTTGTCCCCTTAGCTAAGCAGGGTCTGCCTGGTTGCATATGAATGGGAGACTTGTGTGAGCACTGTAAGATATTCACCTCAGGAGATGGAGCCACTCTGGGGAAAGCAGAAGGCTCCACGTTCCCTCCCTGGCATTTCCAAGATAGAGCTGAGAGAGATTCCTGCCTGCAACCTTGGAGAAGCCACTGCCGGTCTGGGAAGATAATCCTGAGCTAGATGGACCTATGGTCTTATTCAGTATATGGCAGCTTCCTATGTTCCTAGCTTATTTGTGGTGCAGATAAATATATATTTTATGTAAGAAAATAAGTTAACTGGGTGAGAATCAAATGTGTATGGAGGAATACTATTCCTTTTCCTATAAACGGTCTCTTTTTCTTTCTCTTAATAATATAATTAAATGATTTTTCTTCCTACTCTAATGTGCTAGGTATATACACTTAGCTTTTCCAAGTGATCTAATTGGAAAAAAAGCATGTCACTTTCAAAAGTGAGATTTCAGGAAACATTCAATTTATTACTCCCTGAAAGAACTGAAGAATGTATAGTGCTCTGAATAACCTTACAGTTCTCAAATGATAACATATTATACCATTTGTTAGGACTGAGTTGAAACTGCTCACAATTTTTGTGAACATTTTGATAGCACCACTGATTTTTCAGCAGTTCTTGTCAACATGTTCACTTATTTATTTAATTGCTCTCTTAATTGTATTCACTTATGGGCAGTGATGTCATCATACAACAAATCTTGTCACAGTGTAACAATATCCCATTTACTGTGTGATCCTTGATTGGCTGGGAATACCCATGCGATTAATCGGAGGAGGAGGAGGAGGAGGAGGAAATATGTTACTGATATGGTACTCAAACAAACAATGATGTCAAACCTTTTTAAAAATAAGTGAATATTTGCAAATGTTTGGAGAATGATAAGGTTCTTTTTTCACAAAATTGCTAATTTTTTTAACTCGGCTATCAAACTGGAGAACATTTGGGACCACCTCTTTATTCACTGAGAGCAAATACAATGATGTGGCTAGTAGGGATGTTGAAATGTTTTGGCTCGAAATGGGCCATTTTGAGCAGTGTTCCCTCTAAGTGGGATTCCCAGTTGTTGACTACAACTCCCATAATCCCCCAGCAAAAGCCACTGATGCTGGGGATTCTGGGAGTTGTAGTCAACAACATCTGGGAATCCTTCTTTGAGGGAACAGTGGTTTTGAGTGTCTCGAGCTCGAAGCAAAATGCCCTTTAAATAAAGGATAGGGATGTGCCAAAACCCAATTCAGGGTCCAAACTGCTGGTACAACCCCTTTAAAAATGAGGGCTTCCACAGCCCCTTTAACAAGGAAGAGAGCAGGCCGATACTAGGGGTTTGCACAAAACTGGCTTGCCCAGTTTGGTTTGAGTCCGAACTGAAGCGAGGCATGTTTGGTTTTGTGGCACCAAACCCCCGGCTTGGCTCAAATTCGAGCCAGTTTGGGGGTTCTAAACTTAAATAGTTACATCTTTTCCTTGAAGATAATGACTGTGGTGCACTCTTTGGTAACTTTTAGGCTTGACTACTGCAATGATATCTTTTAGGCTTGACTACTCCCAGATATCTTTGTGACACTGGCACGCAAATGGCCACCACACATGCATGGAGGCCTTGTGTGTGCCAGCATCACACTCAGTAGCACCTGCCGGTGCACGAAGATATATGAACAGCAGCATCTTATGAGATAATCCACTGGAAGATAACATCATCTACTGCTGAGCTCCTCCGCATGAGGGAGGGGAACCTAGTGATCTTAGGAAGTTGCGTAGTGCTGGAGCAGGTATGAAGGCTGCTGAATAGTCGGATTACCCATTTCAGACACAAACCACCACAGTAGCACTGCTAGCCATCCATATGCCCTATGCACATGTTATGTTCAACACACATATGATCTTTGTACAGTGTATGCATGTACAATTCTGTAGGCTCATTCACACGATAAAAAAAGGGGGAGGACATGTATCCTACACAAGAACAGGAACGGTGCACACTCCCATTTTGTGACTGTGTGTGAGGGGAAACCAGGGTAGGAGGCACTGGCAGTGATCATCAGCTAGCCTCCCACTGGGTAGGGAAGCTCTGTCCCTACCCAGCGGCTGAATGAAGTAGGAGTGAAAGCTAGTAGTCCTCCAGGGCTTCGCAGAAGAGTATTTCCAAGCTGTACTTTCAAAGACCACAGAATGAACCTGGAATCTTCTGTATGCAAAACATGTAATTTACCAATGAGCTCCACTGCCTCCCCCAAGTACCTGTAATGGATACTAGTAATGAATTCTGTCAATACAGGTCTACGGGAGACTCACATTTACTTTTTGTTGACCTTTGAACATACCTGTACATTCATTCGTTTCTGTACACCTCATCTGTGTTCAAAGATGCAAAATATATTTCTCTTTTTACAAAAACTCCATGATTTGCCTACTTTCCAGTAGGCTTAGGAGAACACCCGGCATTCTGTGTGTCCGTCCGTGTGTCCCCCACTATCAACTCCACAACCAATATGAACCAAACTGGGCACAGTTGTCGGGACACATAGGGACACCTCAGTGGTGTAGTTTGTGATGATGTTGAATACCTCCATCCAAGTTGATGGACACCTAAACTTTTGAGGCGCAACTGGGCTAACTTGTGAACCGCCTAACTGATTTGAACCAAATTTGCTATAGCTGTAGGGAAAAATAGGGATGCACAAATGGTGTGGTGTGTGATGATATCATCCACTCCAATTCAAGACGGCGGTCGCATGAACATCTGAGGTGCAAACAGGCTAATCTGAGGACTGTCTAACACATTTGAACCAAATTGGGTACAGTTGTGGTGAGTGACACACAGGGTGAGTGACACTCAATGGCATGGTTTGTGATGATGTCATCCACACTGATTCAAGATGATGGATGTGTACACTTTGGAGGTGCAAGTGGGCTGACTTGTGAACCGCTTAAGCAATTTGAACCAAATTTGCTACAGCTGCAGGGACACATAGGGATGCCCCAATGGTGTAGTTTGTGATGATATCATCCACCCCAATCCAAGATGGTGGATGTGTGAACTATTGAGGTGCAAGTGCACTAACTTGAGGACCGTCTAACCGATTTGAACCAAATTCAGTACAGTTGTAGTGAGTGACACACAGGGACACCTCAATGGTGTAGTTTGTAATGATGTCATCCACCCCGATCCAAGATGGCAGATGCATGAACAATTGAGGTGCAGGAGATTGAACTTGTGGACCTCTATTTGAACCAATTTAGTCTAGTTGTAGAGACAGGGAAAGGAAAGTAGGCTGACTAGTTATTATTATTATTATTATTATTATTATTATTATTATTATTATTAATATTAATATTAATATTATTAATTAATTAATAGTTGAGGTTTAGGGGTGGGTGCTCCCTAAATCCAGGCTACTTGCTAGTGTGCAAGCTGGGCGCCTAGAGTACCAGTCTCTTGGCGGAATCCCCCAATGCATCACTCATGTCGCATGGTGCATTGTAGGATTCCCGGAAGCCAGGATGAGTTTCAGCCACTGTATACCCATTCTTCTGGGAGCAGCTCACATATTCATCTGCATTGCTCCTGGCAGTTCTGGTTGTGTGGGCACAGGGCTTGCACCCCTTTAGAGCTGAAAGTGGTCATCTGGGGGAAGGTAGGTTAAACCCTGTCTCCCCAACACATACACTTGCCCGACCGCACACACATGTGTGTCCGTGTTCATAGCCCCATATTCTAACCAAAAATATGTTTAAAAGTGCAAGTAAGTCTAGGAGCAAATCCATGATCAGATGAAGGTAAGTTTCCTGAGAGCACTCTGGTCCGTTTTCGCACAGGAACTAGTGAGTTGTGTGGCTGCCAGTGGGCCTGCCAGTAAGCTCCTGTGTTAGCAAAGCCCATGGGAGAAGTGGGAATTCAATGTCGGGAGTCAGATTATCAGTGGATTGGTAGCTCTCAACTGAGGAGGGAGGTCTTCAGAAACTGCCCCCTAGGCATGGCAGCAGAAGCTCAGAGGCCTCTGGGCCATCAGCCTTGTTATCGCTTTCCTTCAGGTTTGTTCATTTTGTAAAACAGATTTATTAAAGAGGAAAATCTTTTAAAACAGAAAATAGAACTTTTTCAACTTGGAGAAAACACAAGAACCTTGTTGATCCAGCCGAGCCCTATCTAGTTCAACATTTTCCTACAGTGTTTTCCACAGTGACCCACCAGATGCCCCTGGAGAGTCCACAAACAAGGAGATAGAGGCATCCCCCCTCTCCTGCAGTTGCTCCCCTGCAACTGTCATTTAGAGCCAGAGGCACACTGCCCCTGAATGTGGAAGAAGTAGATAGTCATCGAGAATAGTAGCCACTGAGACTTCTCTCCTGTGAATTTGTCTTACTTTCTTTTAAATCCATCCACATTGATGGCCATATCCTATCACAACAGCATATTTGTTAGAAACAAATTCCATCGGAAAATTATGTGCTGCATGGGAAAGTACTTCCTTTTGTTTGTCCTGCATTGCCTGCCAATCATTTTCATTGAATGGCCCCTGATTCTAGTGCTATGCAAGAGGAAGAAAAACATCTCTCTCTCCACTGTCTCCACACCATGCATAATTTTATAGACCTCTATCATGTCGACCCTTCGCCATCTTTTTCTAAACTACAAGATAACGTATATGTTTAATTGTAAAAATACAGCAAGTGTTGTAACAATAAAAGTAAGAACCAAGTGAAAAACAGTCTTCTTCCCAACAGGCTAGCTCTTTCCTTGGAGACAATTTTGATGTGGGGAAAATGACCAGATAAAGGATACTGTATTTACCCGAATAGAAGACGGGCCTGAATTTAAGATGACTCCCTTTAAAAATAGAGGTTAAATACAGGTTAGACCTGTATTTACCCAAGAGGAACAGCACCCTGAATTTAAGGTAAAGTGTGCTCAAACTATCATACTTTGGACACATTATACAAAGACCCATCTCCCTTGAGAAGTCCATAATGCTGGGGAAAGTGGAGGGAAAGAGAAGAAGAGGACGACCAGGAGCAAAGTGGATGAACTCGATTACTTCAGCAATGAATGCACCACTGAGAGACCTTAAAGGCCAAGTTGAAGACAGATCATCCTGGAGAGAATCTATCTATGTGGTTGCTAAGAGTCGACACTGACTTGACGACACTTAATCAATCAATCAAAGTGTGGCGTCAAGTCGATTTCGACTCCTGGTGCCCACAGAGGCCTGTGGTTTTCTTTGGTAGAATACAGGAGGGGTTTACCATTGCCTCCTTCCATGCAGTATGAGATGATGCCTTTCAGCATCTCCCTATATCGTTGCTGCCCAATATAGTACCAGCGGAGATCTGAACCGGCAACCTTCTGCTTGTTAGTCAAGCATTTCCCCGCTGCGCCACTTATGATGACCCTGAATTTTAGACAACCCTGCAATTTCTATCAAAAAATAAATTGGGGAAAAATTAGTCGGGTAAACACAGTAACCAATGGGAATTCTGCAGTGGTATGGACTCATGAGTCGCCTATCCAGATTTCTTCTCTGTGTGAATCAGCTTCAAGGCATGGTTTCTGGGGAAGAATAAAGTTCCATGAATCCTGATAAAGGACCATTTAAACCATGTTGATTGGTCGGCTTTAAGTATCAGTGCTGGAATGACCGTGTCTGATGCTTTAAACCGAGGCAGGTCATTGGTCTGTCTAGCTCAATACGGCCTACTCCGACGGGCAGACTCTGACTTGTCGACTCTAGAGTCTCAGGCACTGATGATACTCATTGCCTGCTATCTGATCCTTTAACGGAAGATGTCAGAGATTGAAATGGGGACTTTCTTCATGCAAAGCATGTGCTCTACCAGTGAGATGCAGCCCCTCCTCAAAATAAGTAATAAGTAATGGCTTCAAAATTCATATAGTAAGATATTTCCAATGATATATAGATTTGAACTGTTATTAGCTTCAGGACAGATTGTTCTGCTACCTTCCGTCACTGAAGCCAAGCAACTGTAATGGAGGCCACGAAGCAGGCAAAATGGGAGAAAGCTAAAAAACTAGAAGGTGGCAAGAGCATGTCAAAAAATCTCCTAAAGACTATATGTGAAACTGCTCACGTACATACAAATAGGTGAAAATTCCCTTTCGGCTTTATTTACCTGAGAATGAATTTCAGTTTGAAGAGGCCTTTATGTCGTTTCAGGCAAAGCACCTAAGATATAAGCAATTTTCAACAAGAGTACTACACATTTGTCTTTATAACAATTTGTACGTAACAGCTTTTATGCAAATGACACTAAAGTGGCACCTTTTTTTCTAAATTGGACATTTTTATGGTTATAATTTTCTTCTGTAATAACAGCAAAAAATGGCTGTCCCAGTGGAGTTGAGCGTTTCATCTCTAGTGCTGTTTTGTGAAGTTGGAATGACAAGTTTCTTTCATCTGCACACAGGATGGCAAAAGGAATATGGTGGGGGTTCCCCCCCCCCTTTTCCATTTTTGTCATTGCCGTCTGAGCTAGTAGAGATAGTTAGACTTAGAAGTTTCGGAGTCCCCTGGCACCAACCTTTCTTCTTGCAGTAATTTCACATCCCCCCACCCCACCCTTCACCCTGAAAGAATCATAAATTATGTCGTTAGTTTCTATCAGCTGTCATTTACACTAGTCTTTGGTATTCATGTCCACTTGTTCTGAAGATATTAAATGGCCGTGACAGACACTGTGGGGGTGGTCTAGTGGGCCACAATACGGTAAAATGTATCCATTCCGAGCCCTTGCACAAAACACTAGGGCAGTGAACTTCACTACAGGAGAACCCGTCCCCTTTATCGGTGGAGGTTCTGTTCCATGGGGGGGGGGCGTGGATAGTGAAATGGTGGCTAATGGGGCATTAGGACAATGGGAACTGGGGGGATTAGATTCTTGAGGCAGTGGGGCAAAAGGGTGGAAATGTTGCAAAGGGGCTGGTGAAAATGGTGCAGAAGGGCTGTTGAAAATGGGATGAAAAACTGACTGAAAGTGGGGAAAATGGGGGGGGTGCCCTATCATGCTCTGTGTGCCCCCAGCTGTCTTGCAATGCCCCCAAAAGAAAATGAAACGATGGTTTCCCCTGACAAAAAATTGTATTTTCTCTTTCCTTTTTTAAAACCAAAAGGAGCCACAAAATGGCTCCTGCCATCAAAAAGGTGGACGGAAATGTTCTCTGAGATCATTTCTGCCCATCCCTGACCCTCTGAAACGTGAGTGTTAACTTTTTAAATGCCTAATTTTGTTGCAAATACCAACGTTGGGTGGCAATTATCCGACTGCGGATACACAAAGCTGCAGATGCCAGATCTGCTATTAACAAGGTTCTCCTGTATTTTTCAAGCAGGGGATCACTTGGGCAAAAAAATTAAATTAAATTAAATTAAATTAAAATTAAAGCTGAGAGCCATTTCTCACTGTGCTGGCCTCTGCAAGTGCTGTGCTTTCCCCAGGACCGGGTGGGTGGGGGTTGCGTTTTAAGAGAAACAGAGCCCTGTTAAGCCCCGGCTCCATTTCAGAAGTTGTGCCTGTACTGCTGGGAAGTGCGGTCCTTCCCAGCACTTTTACCACAGACCTCTATAGGGAAAGCTTTGAGAATGACTACACTTTCCATTGCTTTATGTGCTAGGGATCAAGATGGCTCTGTTTGCCTCAAAGGAGATCGCTACCACCACTGGGGGAAATGCAGCACTGTGCAGTGGGTATGGTAGCCTTTGCACGGTGCCAAGGCAGGTGTGCAGAGTATTTGGCTTTGGCTGAAGCTTTGCCTTTTCCTTCCTAATATGTATGTAGAGCACGGCTGCTCAACTTTGGTCCTGCAGATGTTGGCCTACAACTCCCATGATCCCTGGCTATTTTTATTTAATGGATTTATTTAATGGATTTAATGGGCACAGTGACTGGACTAGGGGTGGAGCCACCATTGGGCGACAGGGTTCAAAGAACGTGGGCCACCACCCCTCAGGGGCCACACCTCATGGCCCTGTTTGGGAGTTAGATCATCAGCGCTGGATTCACAGTACGGCCAGGAGCGGCTCTCCCTGCTTTAGCACGGGCTGCTGCTGGCCTCCCTCTGCCATTGGGCTGGACATTATGGGAGTTGTAGTCCAAAAACAGCTGGAGGGCTGATGTTGAGCACTCCCTAGAGCATCTGGGGGACTACCTCTTGTCATATGAATCTTCCCCCTTGTTTAAGAGCTACATCAGTAGGGTTTTGTTTTTTACACCAGGCAAAGACAACTTTATTCTTCCAAGCTGTTAATGAAAGATTTATTTTATTGCTCCTATTTCTTCATTTTTATTGTGGCTTTTGAAATTGTTTTTCTTTCTGATTTGTGCTTTTTAATATGCTATTGTTTTCAAGTTAGTGCTAAATTTAGGATCGGCCCTTCCATGAAGGAGGTACAGGGCGATACAGCTTGCTTCAGGCAACCAATATGGGGGCATTGATCACACTTGCTTGCTTACTTATTTGTAAGTTAACTTGCTTAGCATTCTCACATGCATCCCTAGAAAGAAAGAAATAGACGGCCTTAATTCTACTCCCTTGAGCTGATCCAAAGAAAGGGATGATATAATAGGGAATGAAGGACAAGGAGAGACTTGAAAGAGGGAACACAGTGGGTGCAGTGATTTTAGTAGAAAGAAAGAGAAAAGGAGAGGGAAGGAAGGGACATCATTTATTGGTTGTCTTCAAGCAGCAAAATGCCTGGGGCTGGTACTGGCTAAACATTTTTTTTAAAAGTTAGCTGCCTTAAAGTTTTCTGCTGAAAGGTGGGGAAATTTCTTTTCAAATAAACAAAGTAAATTAGTGTTCCTTTTATCCACCACTCTTTCTTGTCCTTCTATTTATTTTTTTAATCCTTTCTTTTCATAAAAGAATGCCCAAGCGGGATAATGACAAAACAACAACAACAACAACAACGCAGAATATTTTACTGGGAACAGCCTATATTCTGCGATGATATCTATAACAGCAACAAAATCGATAATAAAATTCAGCCATCCCAGGTCCTTGGGAAGGACTCGATGTCTGGATAAAACAAACCAGTCAATAACACCTGTCTGGCTGTGTAAATAAATTATTATTATTATTATTATTATTATTGATAATAATAATAAGAAGAACAAATGCAATAAGAGCAAAAGTCAAAAAATCAACAACAAACCGCAAGTGTCACATTTGTAAAGGAACAGATGAAACAATGGACCACCTAATCAGCTGTTGTAAAAAGATCGCACAGACTGACTACAAAAAAGACATGACAAGGTAGCACGGATGATACAATGGAACATCTGCAAAAAATACAAGCTACCTGTAGCCAAACATTGGTGGGACCAAAAAATTAAACAAGTTGTAGAAAATGAAGATGCAAAAATATTATAGGACTTCCGACTACAAACAGACAAACATCTGCTATACAATATACCAGATATAACTGTAGTCAAGAAGAAAGAAAAACAAGTTAAAATAATTGACATAGCAATACTAGGGGATAGCAGAACAGAAGAAAAAGAAATAGAAAAAATCACAAAATACAAAGATCTACAAATTGAAACTGAAAGGCTGTGACAGAAAAAGACCAAAATAATCCCAGTGGTAATTGGCGCCCTGAGTGCAGTTCCAAAAGACCTTGAAGAGCACCTCAACACCATAGGGGCCACAGAAATCACCATCAGCCAATTAAAAAAAGCAACTTTACTGGGAACAGCCTATATTCTGCGACGATATCTATAATAATAACAGCAACAATATTGATAATAAAATTCAGCCATCCCAGGTCCTTGGGAAGGACTCGATGTCTGGATAAAACAAACCAGTCATTAACACCAGTCTGTGTAAACAACAACAACAACACAATAAAAACACATCACTGACACCTTTTACTCTAAGCAACTCAGCCATGACCCTAGTGACTGTAAGCCCCTACTACCAGAATGACATCACAGTATCTGACCAATGTCTAAAGCATGTGTCTTATAGTACTGTTCAGTTGTGCAGAGTATACAGTGTCATCTGAGCTCCAGCTTCCATGTCAATTGCAGGTCAAAGGATTTCCACTAATTGCAGGTCGAGGGGTTTCTACAAGGAGCAGGGCCTTTTCTGCGGTGGCCCCAGTGTAAAATGCCCTCCCTTAGGAAGCTATATACCCCTTCACTGTACATTTTCAGACACCAGGCCCACACCTGACTTTTAAACAGCCATTTAAATTTGACTAATTTGACTATCTGTTAGATTACACTTTTTGTTTTCTGCTGTGGCTTTTTGTGTGTGTACCTTTTCTTAATTATTATTTGGGGCTGCTGCTGGAGTTTTAGTGGTGTTTGTTTTCTTGTTTTCAAGTTGCATGGCTTTTGCACAATTGGTGTCAATAAGAGCTCCCCCTCCCTACCAGAGGAAATAGAAGTTGCAGGGCACCTGATTTGGACTAGGACCATAGCAAGGGCATAGAGTCAAAGACTCCCTCCCCCACACGATGGTCCTGATCTGGATCAGTGCCTCCTACATTTGACTTCAGGTTTTTCTTCCTGTTTTTCCCCCATACCTAAACCACACCACTTAGCTCTTTGCTCTGCTTCAACAGCACAGTTTGTATCTAACGGCTTATTTGGCTTACCATCCCTTTGGGATCTATAATTAGAGAGCTATGTATTATACGTTAATTCAAATAATACCTTTTAATCAAACATACAGTAAGCCCACGCTAGTAAATGTCTGCATGTGTTCTCCCTGAAGTGTTGTGATGGAGAGAACTGACAGAAAGCCTATGTGGTAGCACAGAGAGAATTTCACCCAGAAAATATCATTTTCATTTTCACTCTTCCGAGAGCCTATTGGGATGTAATATGAGTTGTAAGCAGATCTTGATGTGGTTTACCTGGAAAAAAGTGTGAGGTGAGATTCAGAAACACAAGGATCTCATCATCCAGATCCGTGGAATGACTTGGTGCAATCCACAGTACAATCTAGTGTATCTGAGATTATAGTCATTTCCATGTATGCATGTATAGTTATTCCTGCTGACTTAGCAACGAGTTGCCAGAAGCCTTGCAGGGAGGAGGAGGCTTTAACATCTGCTTCCCAGAGACAGTGGCTGCCAAGTGGTGAGAGCCTGTGTGGTTGCTGTCTGCTGTTGTCAGCTTGCCAGCCTGTCTGGTCCACCTAGGTTTTCTACCTTGTTAGATTTTATTCCTTCCTTAACATACAGTGCTACTCCACCTCCAAGGCACCCCTCCCTGTCCTTTCTATAGAGTTTATATCCAGGAATAACAGTGTCCCACTGGTTCTCACTGTTCCACCATGTTTCTGTTATGCCCACTATATCTATTTCTGTGTTAGCAACCAAGCACTAAAGCTCACCCATCTTGGCCTGGAGGCTTCTGGGATTGGCATAGAAGCACCTAAACACTGAATCTCTTATCTGGTTTATGCTATCTTTCTTTGGACCCTTTGACCAGCTGGCACAGCCTTCTGTCTGCTCTTTATGTGGTTCTTCTCTGTCCCCATCTGTTTTATCTCAATCCTTTGCACCCTCACACCGGATGGTTTTTGCCAAACTGGATACAGTCCAGCTCCTGTCGGCTATTCCCTGGGCATCATTTTAAAAGCTGCTCTGCAACCTTTTTGATTTTATGAGCCAGCAGTCTGGTTCCATCTTGGTTCAAGTGCAGCCCGTCCCTTTTGTACAGGCCTTTTTGTATAGGTTAAAACATCATTCTCAATACTCTATCTCAAACAGCTGGAAACTCTTGAGATTAAATACAAAAACTGAAATGAAATAACTAATCCAAGAACAGGGGACGGGGAAGGAGGTGATGACACTACAGAACAATTTTTAACCCTTTTATAGACCAATGAATTGGTTTTTCACAGGGGCTGTTGAACAGTTGAGCTGTTGAACAGCTGAGCTTCTGAACAGTCCAACTGCTGCTGTAGAGCATCCAGCCTCAGAGACAAAATTCCTCTAAATCAGGGGTTCTCAGCCTTGGGTCCCCAGATGTTGTTGGACCAACTCCCATAATCCCCATCCAAAGGCCTTTGGGGCTGGGGATTATGGGAGTTGAAGTCCAACAACATCTGGGGACCCAACGCTGAGAATGCCTGCTCTTAATACCAGTTGCAGGGGAGCAACAGCAAGAGAGAGGACATGCCCTCACCTGTGGGCTTCCCCGAGGCATCTGGTGAGCCACTATGTGAAACAGGATGCCAGACTAGCTGGGCCTTGGACCTGATCCAGCAGGGCTGTTCTCATGTTGTGTATTTTTGTTTGGAAATGGGAGTGCTCACGATCTATTTTTGCTTAGCTGTTGTCTAAATACTTCTTCCTTGACACTTTGCTGTTTCTGTCATCCTGGTGAACATTGTCCTCAGTTAATTCTGAAAGTCACATGGTGACTGCAAATTCTATGTGCCAAAGTACACAGAACAAATGTGTGCACACATGCACGTAGAAGCAATTAGAGTGTGGCACAGCTCCTTTTGGGATCCTTGAAAAGCCAGCTCCTAATTTTCCTAACAATTTTACTGCCCAGCTACATTTGTTTTCTATTTCCAGCATTTCAGCCAGAAGGAGAGGATGCATAACCCATTTCAAACACTTTTCACTTCAACAGCACATTAATGGCTAAATTGTAAATCTTACTGCTTCAGCAAATAACTTTAAGCTGGGACATACTGACCACAAGCTGACATAATTTAAGAAATTATGACCTTGCGATGACATTTTATCGACATTACTCCAGTATTACCGGCAGATATTCTAGCACAAATCTTTAGGATGTTAAATGATGTATAGGCCTTATAGTGTTGAACTTCATAATAATCCTATGAGTTGGGCCAATATTTTGTTTATTGTATCAATGGCAAAATTGTGGGAGAGAAGAGAGAGGTTAAAGTTGTAACTGGATTTTGCCTATACTGGTACTCTAAATTATCATGAATTTGAAAATGTGAATTTACATATGCAAAAAGGAGACTTTCCCACTCCAATTCAGCTTGAATATAGAAATCTGTAATGCTGTACCAATAATAGGGGTGTGCAAGCATTCTTCCTTTGCCAACCATCATGTTAATGCTTGAGGATTTCTACACATTCCATATGAATGTGAGGAGTGAATAAGCTGTGAAAGCACCTGCTTCTGGATCCTACTATCTTTCCCCACCTTGAGAGCACTCAGAAACCACCTTAGGAAAGGCGGAAGTGATGTTAGCAGAGGCAGGAGCTGTGGGTGCTCCAAGCCCCCTCTGCCACCACTAGCTCCTCTTCCCCCTTTCTCAAGGTGCCCAGAAGCTCACTTCAGGGCACAGGTGTTGGTAATGAAAAAGTTGGTGGTGGTCATTAACGTCCCCCAGAATGATGCCCTTTTCTCTCCAAGGACTGACTGGGATTATGGGTCCCAGCATCTCCTGCAGGATGTGCCCATCAAGAGAACAACGTCATTTCACAGCTGGAAAATCTCACAGCAATTTTTGATCCAGGACTGGATGATGGAGCTGCCGTTCCCAGGAACCCTGTCAATGAATGTCCATGTGGATTGGCTGTGTCTATGGTCTCCCAGAAGTTTTATCAAATGTGGGCACAGGATGGTCATGGGAGGACCCAGAAATGGGCAGTTCGCCCAGGCTAGGTTGCCTGAAGACTGACAGCAGGAAGGAAAGCAGAAGATGAAAACAAGCAGGAAGAAGGAAGGGTAAGCTTTGATCAGTGGTGTGGAGAGTTGGAGCGAGAGAGGGGGGAGACGAGAGGAGCATAAAGAAGGAAGGAAGAGGCTGAAGGGCAATGCTTTGTAGAACTGCAGATGATCATCAGGAGGTAACATTGATAGTTAGCTGGCCTCCAGCCCAATGTCCACACATATTTCTCTGGAAAAGAGAAAACACTGCCATTGCTCCTACCAGAGCCAGAGGAGGAGGCAGGAGTTCCCTGGGGGTGAATCCTTGTCTGTAAGGGATTTACAGGAGGCTGCCACTATCCACTTTATTTTGATGTGGGAAAACCCACTCTCCATATAAAATTCCTGGAAGGGTAAAGTGGCAAAACCTTCCTTAGAAGCGCTGAGCAGTCCTGGGTCTCCAAAGGCATGTGACTAAGGCAGACCCACAATGAAGAGTATCACACTTCACCAACAAGGGTTTATTATTACATTAAATGAAAAAAAGCAAGAGTATGCAATAAGAACAATTGTCTCTTCATAAAGCAGATTGTATGAGAGAGAGTTTCATTAACCAGGCAACTCAAATGCAGGCAATACAATAGAGGAATAGGGATGAGCCCGGAGCATTTCAGCACCTCTTTGGAGAGGCACCAAAATGCTTCAGCTCCCTGGCGCCAAAACATTTCAACATGGGGCGATGGATTCCTTCCTGCCCATCCCCCAAGCTCCCACTGCCCTGCCACAGAGCTGTTGAAACAGAAATACCTCCGTGCAAGTGGCAATGTGGGCCGTTTGCTCGTTTAAAACGCTGCACCCCGCGATGGGATGCGTCCCCCGGCATCCCTTGTGCGGTGCTGGCTTCACAAATGGCGTTTGACACATGCATCGATGCCGCTTATGTACTGACGCCACATGAGGGATGCCGGGGGATGCATCCCATCGCTGCAGCGTGGCATTTTAAAGGAGCAAGCGGCACAAGCTGCCACTTGCATGGAGGTATCTCAATTTTGACAGCAGGGCGGTGGGGGCTTGGAGGACATGCAGGTAGGTCCTGCCCGCCTCCTCTTAAGGGAACCCCTTGCCGCCTTTGGATGTGCACCGAAGCAACTGGGTGCACATCCCTATAAGGAAAATAACTTCCCTCACGCATCTAACTGAACTGGTCCCTGTTCTTCTACTACTCACTGGCAGGGGCCTTCCTGATGTTTCCAGCCTCCCAGTTCCCCAGCAGCTTCACAGCCTGCTGCTTTCCCAGGGCACTCTTGGGACAGACTAAACAAAGAACAAAGCATTTTCTTCCTCTGCTCATGGCTGTGTGTGTAGATCCCTCCCAGTCCTCTGGATTGGTCCTTCTGTTTTGATTTTCCCAGGCTTTCCCCCTTATTAGGAAAGGCCCACCTGCCCAGCAGTTGCTCTAAGTAGAGGCCTAGTCCTTCCCTAAAGCCGTACCATCACTACAGAGACATAACTTTGGGCGGGGTATAAATTAAATAAATAAATAAATAAATAAATACAGACACTCATAACCCTACCCCCTAAAAGAGCAGGAGACCTCCTTTATTTATTTATTTATTTTTAATTTTATTTATTGTTACATTTATATACTGCCTTTCATTAAAACAATCCCAAGGCGGTTTACAGCAGAATTTAAAAACAAGATTGTAAAAAAAAAAAAAAAAAGACAATTAAAATATTAAGCTAAAAACATTAAAAAAAACTGATTAAAAATTTAAAACACAAGCATAAGAACAGTACAAAATACAAAGAGCAACAGCGGAGACAATCGTATAAAAGCCTGGGTAAAAAAAGCCAGGTTTTAACATGCTTTCTAAAATGATAGATAGAGCCCCTGATGTAACACACCCTAATGACACTTGATAGGCCAGTAGTAGTGCCCCACCATATTAGCCAAGGTCATGATGTGTTCAGGAGTTAATTAACATACTGAATGAATGACCTGTTTTGATAAATTATTTCGAAAGGGATCGTTTATTCATTACATTTATATACTGATTTTTCTTATGGCAGTTTACAACACACTCAGGACGAATATTGAAAAGTAAGATGAATAACCAGGAAGTCAAGGTGCCCACTGCCCTTGCCGTGTGAACCGGTGACACAAACCTTTTAAACATCCTTTCACATTCCTAAGGGCACTTTCCAGATTAGACCCTGCAACAGGGTCACGTCATATCTCGGAAGTGTGTTTCCACACTTCCTGTGTTGTGACACCGCAGTTCCTACGCGGACAGCAGGGCGCCATTCACATTTCCAATGCCTTGTTTCAAATTTAATCACTGTGAACTAGGACGTCGTATATCCGGCATAAGAAAGTTGCAGTTTTGAGGAGTTGTTAGTTTCCCTGAGAAACTAACAACCCCCTGCTGTTTACGTTTCGAATACGACTTCCCTGAACAGAGGTTGGAAAGTGCCCAGATGTGACAATTAGGTCTACAAATTTGCCTCTGCTTTTGTGGCATCTTGGAGATATTTCAGCCAGTGTAGCCCCTGAACAGCTACATATATCAGCTCAAATATGCAGGACTGAATATTTAAGTCCTGTGGGGTGTTCCAGGGGGGACTGAGCATAGCTGAAAACGAAGTATTTTTGTGGAGAGCGAAAGAAAGTACCTCAAAAGGTTTGAGGTGCAGGCGGAATGGGGGAGGAGCTTACCAAGTGATATATTTTTGCTTGAGAAAGTTTTTGCTTGAGGAAAGTGCACCATGGTGAGTAGCTGTTCATGAGCTCTCCTTTGCAGATGCTGGATCCATCAGCCACCACTGATTTTCTCCCCAAAAAATGTGCTGAGTAATGACGAGCATCATGATGTCATTGCAGGCAATGCATTGCAGGCATTGTGATGTCTCTCATTCCTTGGCACAGTTGTGGAAAAAACCAGTGGTGGCCAACAAGGATGGGGCTATAGCTGGTAGAGCATCTGCTTTGCATGCAGAAGGTTCCAGGTCCCAGGTATCTCCAGATAGGGCTGGGAAAGGCTCCTGCCTGAAACCTTGGAGAGCCACTACCAGTCAGTGCGGACAATACTGAGCTAGAGGGACCAATGGTCTGACTCAGTAAAAGGCAGCTTCCTATGTTCCAAGGAATCTGCTGCCTCAAAGAGCTCCTGCTACCTCTACCACCACTCACCAAGTCATGACTTTGACAAGCCCCCCTGCCATGTCTCTCTCAACTTGAAATTTTAAGATGCTTAAGAAGATAACAACACAAGAAAAGCCCTACTGGATCAGGCCAAAGGCCCATCTAGTCCAGCATCTTGTTCCATGCAGGGGCCAACCAGAAGCATCTTGCAAACACACAAGTGGGGGAAAGACGGCAAGTGCCCCCTCCCATTGGAATCCACTAGCTCTTGGTGTTCAGGGGCATGCCCCCGTCTCATCAATCCTGATCCTGATGGAAATATACAGTTCCCAAGGCTAGTAGCCATTGATAACCCTATCCTCCATGAATTTGTCTAATCCTTTTAAAGAATTGTCTTGATTGGTAGCCATCATCAAGTGGCAGTGATGAGTCCCATAGTTTAACTATATATTGGGTGAATAAATACTTCCTTTTGATTGCCTTGAAGCTCCCAGCATTCAGCATCAATGGATAACCCTAGTTTCCCCACAAAATTACCTCAAACCCTTCCCCCATTTTTGCAGCCATCGAAGTATTGACAAAAATGGAAGGGGCATTTTGCACCAGCACTGCTTCCACCCTCTGAAACATTTCACTGTTTTCAGTCTTCCTCTGAAATCCTCCAGATGTTTCACTTGAGCAAGATTCTCCAGATTAAAAGCAAAACTAAAAAAAATGCAGTGCCATTTTTCTAGTTCCTAGTTCTCCTAGTTCCTAGCACATGGCAGAGCTCCTGTTCCTTTAAAAGATGTGTGACAGGTGGAAATCCAAATGGTGAAGCATATCCTCTCCTCCGATAATTGTGTATGTGTGTGCTGTTTTTTTAAAAATAAAAAAAAATTGGATGGACCTGTCATGCAAGATTCAAATTGTGTGACCTAACTTGTAGCTGCTTCTGCACCAAAGATATCATTTGCTGTTGAGTATATTTTACAGTGCAGCTATAGATCTCTTCACTCAACCAGCTGTCTCATACATTGAAAAGTCTTTCATCTTGTCAAGCCCTTCTATCCTCCTTTCTGCCACTTTCTCAGCCAACATGTACAAACTTAATCAATCTAACTCCACTGTCTTGAGGTGTTAAAACCAAGAGGCACTGCCCAGCCTTCTTCCTCAAAGAAGCAGCCAACCTTTTCCAGCCAAACCATAGTAATCTGGCCTTATCAATCAAAACATGGAAAATGACACCACCCTGAGAAACATTTACATCAAGGACTGTTGAGGAGATGTCATACAATCTCCTTCACTGCTCTTTAGACCAAGAATAGGGGAGTGGACTTTGCACAAAAAGAGGGTCATGTGAATAAGGGGTGATGAGCTAGATGGCCGCATATATGTCTTTTGGCATGATTTGTATACCCTTGCCAGGGATGTAGCAAGATTGGAATAGGCCCTTTGGACAAGTGAAGATGGACCTCTGGATCCCCCACTTCTTCCTCCCCCAGGTCTTTGGGGCAGATGAACTGTAAAGACTTGGTGAAAAAACATTCTCAGCACGCCCTTTCTCTCACTCCTCTAATATGACCCACTCCCCAAGCACACTTTCAGAAACATCTTTAACACATATGCCTACTACACTCGCCTGAGATATTCACATAACATCAAGAAAACTTGGGGGAGAGTGAAGAGCAAGCTGTCACCCAGCTCTTGGGGCCCCCAGCATCAGGGGCCTGGGGCCATTTGTCCCCCCACCCATTGTTCAATTATAGCTATGCCCTTGATCCTTGGCATGGATAATGCTATTCCACTGTTGGCAAATATTTAATTGTCTGTGCCATCCTAGATATGCCCATGCAGCGGGAAAGGAGGGCTATGCCTTTAGGGAGGGGCCATCGCTCAATGGCAGAATGCACAGTTTGCATGCAAAATGTCCTAGGTTCAGTCCCTGGTATCTCTAGCAGAGGTGTTCTTACCCCTGGACTTCCGGGCCAAAGTCCAGGGCCTCCACACACCCTGCCCCCTCCCAAATCCTTTCTAGTCAGTCCTGGGTGCTGTGGGACAGAAGTTACATGTAGAAATGTTTCTGCTAATGCATATCTGCATACCTGTTTTATATTCTTACATTCTTGTGAGTTCAGTTGCTGTATGTTCCCTCAGGAACCCATGTATGTATGTATTGTATGTATGTATTTAAATTATCTTATATACTGCCTCCTCCAAAGACTCTAGGTGGTGAACAACAATACCAATAACAATTAATTGAAATGATAATAATGAGGAGGAGGAGGAGCCTGGCGAAACAGGTGGGTCTTAAGAAAGGCCTTAAAAGCAGCCAGGAAGGGGGCTGAATGAATCTGGGGAATTTGGGGGGGGGGGAGTGTTCCAAAGAAGAGAGGTGGCCACAGGGAAGGCCCTCCTATGGGCCCAGGCACCACACACTATACCAGGGCCTGGGACACTAAGGAGGGCCAGCTGAGAAGACCTCACAGGCCAGGGTACAACTGACTGAGAGAGGCAATCCCAGAGATATACAGGTGCTAAGGCCATAAGGATTTTGTAGGTGAGAACCAGCACTTTGAATTGGACCAGGAAGATAGGAGAGCTCTTATCAGTCAATGTAGACATCTTGAGCTAGAGCAGGCCTGCTCAACTTAGGCCCCCCCCCAGAAGTTTTTGAACTACAATTCCCATAATCCCCAGCCACAGTGGCCAATAGCCAGGGTGTATGGGAATTGTAGGCCAACATCTGCAGGATGGCCGAAGTTGAGCAGCCCTGAACTAGAGGGAGACCAACAGCCCAACTCATTGTAACACAGCTTCATATTCTAGCATTTTTATCTTTAAAAGGTAGAATACCTCAAATCCGCCCTCCAAACACAAAGAAATGGGCAAGGCTGGAAATGTAAAAATGTATTGCTGCTTCAATTTGCTCACTCCACTAGAGGTCCATTACTCTATATGTCAGTTTATAAGTCCTCTAACCCATCTACAGCGCACCACATGAACATGAAAGGAAACTCTGACCTTGGCTTCCTCTCGCAGGCAATCAAGTATCGGGAGCACGCACAGTGTCTGATTAGGGTAGGAGGCACCCCCTACCCTAGAAATTATCCTGTGAACCTGCCTATTGTGATTAACGCACAATATTATTCAGCCCTCATATGTCTTACTTGAATTGGCCTGTTGATAGAGCCAAGAACTGGACTGTCCATATTTTGCCTAGTTAAAAAATGGCAACCTAAATGGTTGACCTGAAGGGAGAAGAAGGTCTCTCTTGAATGAGGGAGAACCTGAAAATTAGCCGTTTCCAAAGCATCGTTATTCATGATATGACTAAAGGCTGTTTCTGCTTTCACTTTCATGCTGTTTTTTCTTTCCCACTACCCTTGCAAACAGAATCACAATTAGTAGACTAAGACATAGACCATCTGAAAGATGGATGAGACCTTGCAACCATTCACACAGCCGGGCAGCCGGCAGGTGGGGAGGATGGCTGCACCAAAC
Organism: Hemicordylus capensis; assembly: GCF_027244095.1. Classification (NCBI taxonomy): domain Eukaryota; kingdom Metazoa; phylum Chordata; class Lepidosauria; order Squamata; family Cordylidae; genus Hemicordylus; species Hemicordylus capensis. The sequence goes on along the minus strand of NC_069657.1, from coordinate 28,490,712 downwards.
TTATCTTCCCCTCAGATGAACCTGGGAACGTTGCTTGGAGCACAGACCATACTCCCAGATGGTCCGCTGCTGCGCCAGGCAGCACAGGGCTTCAAGTGCTGTTAACTCAGGCTAACAGTGAGGTCAAAAAGCTGGGCGAGGGGGCACGGTTCTGTCAGGAATGGGCCCGATCCCGGCAGTTCTCACATGTAGCCTAATCCAGGCTGAGCTTCTGAGAACAGCTTCCTTGTCATGGAACTGCAGTTAGCTGACACCTAGAGCATCTCTTTTCCTATAAATCACCACATAAAGGAGCCGCGCCGCAGCAACTCACGATTAGAAAAAGGGGGTTTGTGGAGCGCTTTCTCCACAAACCCAGTTTAAGGGGAGGGGTAGTTTAGTGGGTTAACCACCTGGAAGCCCCTTCTAGCCCGATTTTGCCTGATCGTGGGAATAGCCCCCTGGTCTTTTTTTGCTCTACATCCATAACAGTATTGCTAGAGGAAGGGAGTGGCCCACCAACTACCTATGCCCGGTTTGGACAACAAGCTCATTCTTTGCACACACAATGATTAAGCTTATGGTGGGAAGCAGCAGACTCCACCCCTTCCATATATGCACACACTTCAATGTGTGTTGACAGAGTTCCTTGCAACTGGGAGCCCTCAGTTAGCATCCCCTGCTAACTGAGAAAAGAGGCATCTTTTAACAGCGGTGATTTTGTTTATTTAGCAGGGGGAGAACAACTGGCCCTATCCATCCCCAGCGCAGCATTCCTCCACTGGAATGTTTATGTAATGTTTCTTTTTTTAGATTGTGAGCCCTTTGGGGACAGGGATGTTTATTTCTTTATATCTGTGTAAACCGCTTTGGAAACTTTATTTGAAAAGCAGTCTATAAATATTCGTTGTATTCATTGCATTGTATTGCTTTTTTGGAGTTCCTGATTGCATGAAGCCTTGCCTATATGCATACGAGACGAGTGTATGTGCATGGCATGTTGCAGATGTACATTTGACTGTGTGTCATCTGAGAACAGACCTGCCATATCCTGGTGTCCATGTTCACTGTACACATGGAAAATGAGCCCTGTTGTATGAATCTACAACAGGGCAATTTGTCTAGACAAACTGAGAAGGAGGGAAATCCCTTCCCCACAGTATACCCTATTTCTGTAGATAATGTTGGAGATGTGACTCTGTCGACATCAGCAGTCAGCACCAACAACTGCTATTTGACCACTAGGGACATTAGGAGTAGAGGTAAAGAATGTAGGACTGCCCCCTTGTTTCTTTACTGTCAATCTCTGCCCTAAGTCTCTTCCTATTGGTAGACTGATGCTCTTAGGATACACCCTTCTTCTTTGTTCTCTCTTCTTCCTTCCACCATGAGGTAGCTAGTGCAGGGTGCAGGCTTTTCTGTCTAAATTTGTAAGTTCTTCAAATAAACCTTCACTTGTTTTAGACCTTCAGGTCTCCTCCCTGAGCTATGTTTTCAACAAAATGGGTTTCTCTGCTAAATAAGGGAGTGACTCAAATTCTTTCCTACAGGGTGGAATGGATAAATAGTTGCCATTCTCCTTGGCACAACAGATCACTCATGGTTAGGACAATATCGACACCACAGAAGACTATGAAGTGACATTGGGCTGGTTTGGACAAGGCTTGGCCCAACTGGCCTACCAGACGTGACTAAGATGTGAGTGTTCGTGTCTCCCACAGTGCATGTGTGGGATAGTTCATCCAAACCACTCCTCTACTCATGGGCATGTATAAACAGGCACTTCAGATGAATTGCACTCTGCCCACCCCGCAAAGAGGAGCATACTGGTAGGGCGGTGATGTGCATGCTCATGTCTTATCTTGTGGAGTGGGCCAGCTGGGCAAAGCATCACCTAAACCAGCCTTCTCTTTTTTCACTTGCATATTCTCCCTCATATGTTCTTTGTTGCCCGTATATTTGCTGCCCACAGGTTTGACACAGATTACTTGGATACAAGTTGGAAAAGAGCTCTCCAAAAGAAACTGCTGCCCTACGGATTGATATTGGTTGCTTTACTAGTATTGGTTTTTACCTGGGCCAAAACAGCACTCAGACAACAGATTGTAGACACGGAAAGGCAAATAGAGCAGTCCCTCACACCTAGAGATGTCTTTTTGGGTAACCAATCCTTTAGCCAGATATCTAAGCCAAATCACGGTGTTGAAGCACTGAAGGGCATTAACATTCGCTCATTTTAATATTTTACCCATGACTGTTTTTGAAGGAAGATTTAAGAATTTCTTATACAGATCACCTTTGCCTGTGTGGCATGGGTGCCGTCAAAACAATGGCTCATGTTTTATCATATTATGATTTTTATGAACTATCTGTGCCCAGTATATATCACCTTTATTAATTAATTTTGCAGGCTATACGGCTCTTTTCTATTTTCAATATTTACCCTGTGATCAAAACGATGTAATTTCTTCTAACATTGCCAAATTTGGCTTGTCTGCTTGTAGAACTCAGCATCAGCTGACCGCTCTTCCATAATGATTATTGGCTGTTTGTACTGTAATCTCTCTGGTCTGTGACTGTAATAAAGATTGATCGATTGCTGCCCACAGCGGGAATAACTACTGTTTGTTTGTTGGTTTGTTGTTACATTTATATACCACTTTTCATAAAATATCTTGAGGACATTTACAGCAGAAATAGTAAAACAATAATTCAATCAATAGTCATTTGATTGTAAACAACACACAGTACTAAAACCATAAAATACAGCTCAGAAAGCAGCACCAGGAATAAAAACAGCACTTGCAGAGGGCAAAGACCTGACTAAATGGCTTCTCAAAGGTAGTGAGGGAGACCAAGAAAGGGATGTTCATTGGGAGGGTATTCCAAAGCCTGGGGCAATGACGAAGAAGGCCCTGTTTCACAATCATGACAATTGAGCCTCTCTCAGTGTGAGCATACACAGCAGCACCCGCTCTGATGGTCTTGTCAAGCGGGCAGAAACGTTCAGGAACAGGAGATCCTTCCAGTCTCCAGGGCCCAAAGCATTAAAAGATTCAACCAGCACCTTGAACTAAATGTGGAAATAAATCAGCAGCCAATACAGCTCTTTCAAAATGGACCTAATATGCTCCAGACAAAATCCTAGCGGCTGCATCTTGCACTAGTATTCTTGACATTTTTTTTGCACTACTATGCCTGCCAAATTTGTGTTGCACAACATAGCCCTAAATCCTTTGTATTTGTGTGTGAGAGTGGAGAAGGCCTCACGCAGAGGCTCTTGAGTCTGGTATATGCAGGAGAATTCTCACACGTCTGACAACACAGCTTTCATTTCTCCCGGTGACCTTTCTATTAGACTAAACACACATAGATGCATGCACAAACAATTCACCACATTGTTTGCCTAGGCATCAGTTCCACATGTAATCGAGTGCTCAGTACAAGAAGGTAGAGGAGGCTTGTGTTTTAAGCTTGGTGTTTTTGCCATCCTTGAATTGCTGTGGATGGAGGGAGGTAAAGACACTTCAACCTTTAAGCCCCTTTGACATTCACAAAGTGCTAAAAAGTCAGCTGGGGTCTCGGCTCTGACAAATTTGCATCTCTTTGAATATGATGCTTGAAAAGCCAAGCCGCTAGATTAAATTTTGCCATGGAGAAAATGAGAACGGCTCCCATCACTCGAGTCTACTGGGAGGATCTTTATGGTTGATTTACTTTTTAAAAATAAATGTTTCTTTATGTCTTTCCTCTAGTTTGTGTCCAGCCTTCCTCTATCATGCATGCTGTAACTTCTGCCAGTTATATCAGCCCCCACAGTAAGTCAACCTGGGCAGAGTACAAGGTGAAAGGATATTTCAATCTAATCCACATACCCCTTCTGTGTTTTCTGATTAAAATTTGCAAGCAAACCTTGGAATAAACGACACCTGACATGACTTCAGAAATAATTTACATGGTTTCATAGGCTTGGAGGGTGAATCCTACACATCTTTACTTGCGAGAGTAGCCTAAATCCATTTGTAAGCATGCTGGTTACTGGGGTGAGTTCAGGGTTGCAGAAACTGACAGTCCATGGTATGGATCTTGCACTGCAGATTCAGACATAACCAATGGTGATAAGGATTAACTTGCATTGTCCCACAGCGCAAACTGTGCTGCAGTCTGAAATGTTGATCATTTTTGCTCTTGACCAAATTCTTTTACAATAGAGCAGAAAAATTATAGATCACGTACGTATCGCTCCTTTGTTTGCTCAGTTATTCAGCTCGAAAGGGTTGGGGTGAATCAAAAATCATTTTAAAGTCCAACTATATGATCAATACTTTTATTTATTTATCCCTGACTTCCTTTCATTGTGGAACTCAAGAAGCATACTTGGGGTTCTTATTTATTTATTTATTTATTTATTTATTTATTTATTTATTTATTTATTACATTTGCACACCACCCCAAACTTTCATCTCTGGGCGGTTTACAATAGTATAAAACAAGTTAAAATATATACAAAAACTTGAAACAATTTAACAATTTGAAGTTTAACAAATTTCTTAGGAAGTTTCCCATCTAGTCACTGACCATATCCAATTCTGCTTAGCTTTAGTAAAGTCATAGTATCATGTGTCCTCAGACCAAAACTTCAGGTACACCTAAAGTTTCTGGCAAAAAACACCATAAAATTCCTCATGGTTAGAACCCTGGTTTAACAAACACAATAGAATTAGTTTAACCCACCTAGGAAAGCTAGACCCAACTGTGGAGCGCCTGCAGACGACCATGCCCGGAACCCTGGATGGCCGGATTGGCCGCCCACATGACTACCGGCTCCATCACGGAACTGGTGGGGGCTGCAAGGATCATGGAGCTGGTGGCGGCTGCAAGGATCCCCCGGGAGTCCCAGGATGCCCCGCACGAGTGTGTGGGGCATCCTGGGGGGACCCCTGAGACTGGCATTTTGGGTGGGCCCCCCAAAGTGGCACATGAGCAATAAAAGGGGGAGGGGAGGGTGGATTAGGTGGGCTAGCCACCTGGGAACCACCGGGCCCGCCTGGGAGCCTGGTGTTTCCCACGATCAGTAGAAAGTGGGCTTGGCTCCCTTGGCCCGCTTTCTACTGATCGTGGGAATAGCTTCATTGAAGTGGTGGATAGCTTCTGCCTTTTAGGATCGACCATCAACAGTAAATTATCCAGCAGTCAAGAAATATCCCGCAGACTAGCTCTTGGTAGGGTTCCAGTGAAGGCCTTGGGGAGGATATTTAGATGTTGTGACATGTCTATACGTACAAAGATTAGAATTGTTTGGACAATGGTTTCCCCCATGACACTCAATGGATGAGAAAGCTAGACTTTGAAGAGGCAAGATAGAGAAAGTATCTACACTTTTAAAATTTGGTGCTGGAGAAGACTTTTGAGGATACCATGGACAGCCAGGAATACAAACAATAGATCATAGAACAAATCAATATAGAATTTTCACTCAAGGCACAAATGACCAGGCTCAAACTAACATACTTAAGACACATTATGCGAAGACCCAGCTCCCTTGAGAAGTCCATAATGCTGGGGAAAGTTGAAGGAAAGAGAAGAAGAGGACGACCAGCAGCAAGGTGGATGGACTTGATTACAACAGCAATGAATGTACTACTGAGAGACCTCAAGGGCCAAGTTGATGATGGATCATCCTGGAGAGAATCTATCTATGTGGTCACTAAGAGTCGATGCCGACTTGACGGCACTTCATCAATCAATCAATCAATCAATCAATCAATCAATGTCCCTTATGACAGTACTTTCAGAAAACAAAGAAGTGTGTGGATTCTTCTGTTCCTTCATCAGAACTCACTTTTTCTGTAAAGCCTTTCACAAACCCTTTGTCCTCATACCCTATTGTAGTGAAGTGTAAGTACATACATGTAACTGAAATAATATGTTCCTTCTGTTCATTGCTGCCTTCACTGTTAAACTCATCAGGACTTGACCTCTCATAAGAACATAAGAACAGCCCTGCTGGATCGGGCCCAAGGCCCATCTAGTCCAGCATCCTGTTTCACACAGTGGCCCACCAGGTGCCACTGGAAGCCTACAGCAGGAGTTGAGGGCATGCCATCTCTCCTGCTGTTACTTCCCTGCAACTGGTACTCAGAGGCATCCTGCCTTTGAGGCTGGAGGTCGCCCTCCGACTAGTAACTGTTGATAGATCTTTCCTCCATGAAGTTATCCAAGTCCCTCTTAAAGCCATCCAGGTTGTTGGCTATCACCACATCTTGTGGCAGAGGATTCCACCAGTTGATTATGCATTGTCTGAAAAAATTCTTCTGTTTGCTGGTCCTAAATCTCCTGTCAATCAATTTCATGGGCTGACCCCTGGTTCTAGTATTATGTGAGAGGGAGAAGGATTTCTCTCTATCCATTTTCTCCACTCCATGCATGATTTTATAGACATTATAGTCGTCTTTTTTCTAAACTAAATAGCCCCAGGTGTTGTAGCCTTGCCTCATAAGAAAGGTGCTCTAGGCCCTTGATCATCTTGGTTGCCCTCTTCTGCACCTTTTTCAGTTCTACAATGTCATTTTTGAGATGTGACCAGAATTGTATGCAGTACTCCAGGTGTGGCCACACCATAGTTTTGTATAAGGGCATTATAATCTTAGCAGTTTTATTTTCAATCCCCTTCCTAATGATCCCTAGCATGGAATTGGCCTATGGGAAAATTCATTAATGTCCCAGAAAATCCAAAAACCCCTTTCCCATTGAAACGCATGGAACCCTTTCTCATGAGCAGTGAGAAAGGGTTACAGAGTTTGCGGGGAGGAAGCCCCAAAAGCTTGCCTCCTTGCAGACAGTCAATCCACCTTCCCTGGGCAGGCAGATCACCTGCCCAGATGAGCACTGGCTGCTGCCGGCAGCTCCTAGAGTTGGGGTGCCAGGATGCGTTGCCCCACATCACCCTGCTCCTTGAAGCTCCAATAATGCACCACATGCGTGTGCGTTGCATTATGGAGATCCCCCTCCCCTCCCCAAGACTGCTAGCCATGGCTGGTTGCAGCCACAGCTGACAGACAATCATTAAATCTAGTTTTAAAGGGAGGCTTCATAGGTGGGTTTACTGCCATGGTACCGCCAGGATAGGCCCAATCCCGGAGGTACCCATGTGCGTGCAAAACTGTTCTGGGCTCCCTTAGCCCAGTTTTGCACATGTGTGTGAATAGCCTCACTGGGAATGAGAACTCATAGAGCTAAAAAAAAAAAAAGACTAGAGTCACCACGAGCTAAGATGTTCATATGCTTGCGGATTACAAGCCTTCACTGACTGACTCACTGCCTTCCTGCTATTAAATTCCCACACCAAACCATGAAAAGCAGGGGCCACCTTTGGACATAATGCCTATCCAGAGGCAAGCATACCAGAGGTTCAGGTCTGTGGTTGTCCAAATGCATGAACTGACAGTTTCATCACTGAACTGTGGGTTGGTTTTTGACCCTACACCCGAATTGGAACCTTTGGTTCCACTTGAGTTTCACCCCTGAAACCTGGGGTCTGGAGCTGCATCATGTTGTCTGGATTCTGCCTCTGTGTAAAGCTGGAGTTGAGGGTAGGAAGCTCCTCCCTCTCCTTCCTGATAGGCTGGAGCAGCTTTCTGTCATGCAAAGGAGGATGCCCATGCAACCAATTCCTCCTCCCTTGCAGTCTTCCAGACTGCAGATCAGCATTGTCTGGGAGTGCTGGTTGGGGGCAGGGGGAGAACGGGGAGAAACTGTGGGTCTGTTGGACCTGTGGTTTACCGTTATGTGCAAAGGTGGCCAGAAACATGCCATTTTTGCAGATAGGTTCCAGACCTTGGCAGCACTACCACAACAATAAAAAACCCTGGAAAAATCCATTAATGTCTTTAAAAAAAAAAAAAAGCATGGGGAATGATACCTCATAAACAGAGAAAAGGACTAGAGGGATAAGAAGTTCATATGCTTGTAAACTGCAAGTCCTTTTTTTGGATAGAGATAGCAATAGAGATGGGATTTTCTATGAAAATAATTATTCAGTTCTCATTATTCAATTCTACAGGGCTCATTCATATATGAGACATTTACCCTACATAGACAGATACCGAATGAAATTTTTTTAAGCAGTTTGTACAAGTACTTAACATTTATTTATGACAATACCTGGGTTGTGACTCTCTATAAAGCTCATAACATCTTTTAAAATCAAAATTTTCATTGTGTAACTTTTTTTAATGGAGTTAGCGACAAGCACAAATTACTGGTTTTATGTTAAATTGCTATTAAATCAGAGTATTCTCTACAGCACCTTGACCTTCTATAAAGCACCAGTCCCTCGTTAGCATTGCGAATATTGATAAATGCAAACGTCCTAATTTCTTCAAGAATTTTGCCACAGAATCAAGCTTTATTTTCTTTCAAAAAAGGAAGATGTTCTTGGGTTTTTTTGCACCAGCTGGATTTCTTGATTTTCCTCTCCTTCACTCCCTTCCTTTCTTCAGTAAATGTGAATCATGTATCAATTGGAGTTCATACTTGGTGTCACTAGGAGATGTTGTGCGTACGGCAAGGGTTTCTCTTTTTTTTCACCTACATAAAAATCGTCTGTAAGCTCTGTGAGCAGCATAACTTATGGACAATCAAATGTAGCCAGCTTTTTCTTCCCAAGTTCTTATAATTTTCTGGCATATCACATTGCATTAGAATCCATTCTCGTCTGCAGTTGGGATTTAGTGAAGCATACAGCATTCTTCCTTCAGTCACTGAGTCTCAGGCTCGTGTTTTTTCAAAACAACGAATGGAGAAAACAAGGGGGACATAAGTCACTGCAAAAGCTGTAAGATTAAAATAAAATAATAAAAAAGACCTTTGGAAGCTATTTGATATTAAAATAAGAGGTGCACAGGAAGGTTAGATATCTCAGTAACATTCAGGCACCTGAAGAAGTGGGTCTTTCAAAATGAAAGAGGAGAGTATTCAGTCAGATTGGGGTAGACATACACTGGCTGACATGCCATGCAAGGGCATGTCAGCCCAGGAGCATTATGTTCACACAAATGGCAAAAATCCAAAAATGGTGCAAAAATCAGAGCCTTCCCATCTCTGCTCATTTTTGAGAAATGGCTGAAGATGTACCTTTTTAATCAGGCCTTTTGGTTAACAAGTGAGCAAATTTATATTGAAATTTATGTTGTATTATTACAGTGCTCTTGAAGGTGAAGGTGCAAAAGAAAGTGGGCCACATACAGACAGAAGAAGGAATGTAGGTACATAGTACGCTGCCTTATACCAATTCAGGCCATGAGTCCATCTAGCTCAGTACACTGACTGGCAGTGGCTCTCCAAGGTTTCCAGCAGGAGTCTCTCCCAGCCCTACCTGGAGATGCCAAGGAGCAAACCTGGAACCTTCTGCATGCAAGGAGAGGCTCTACCACTGAGCTAGTGCACCATACCCCAAGGAGGAATATCTTACAGCAGACGGCGCTCACATGTAGTCACCCATCCAAATGCAAACCCAGGCAGACCATGCTTAGCACAGGTCACTTGCCCGCTACTACAAGACTGGCTGTCCATCCCAATTCACAGGAAGGTTCGCAGCCATGGGGAGTCTTGTGAGGTGAGGCTCAGGTATTATTGTCCCCTTGACTGTTGAGAAGGGGTTTAGAAAAGAGACAGAATGGCTTGTTTTCATTTTGTTTCTTCAGGATGCATCTAGAATTTCATTACCTTGTTAACAGTGACAAGCAATTCTGGATGACGGATTCATTTAAAGAGGTGGACAAGACCAGCTAACTGTGACTGGGAAAGTGCCCAAAGTTCTCCAGTGGCCCTCCTAGGGAATCCTCTGAGGGCTGCACGGTGACTATGAAGGAGGCATCTGGTCTGTTTTTTAATTTATGTTTGGCATTGTTTCATGGAAAAGTGGAATATAGTATTGGTAAACAAATGAATATTGGTCCTAATGGAAGAGTGACAAGGCGGGCCATGAAGAGTGACAAGGTCTATTCATGACTCACATCCTTGTGAATGTATAAGGCTCTCACACGAGCAGTGTGGAGAGCCTGAATGGGGCCCTGGAAGCAAAGGGTCAAGAATGAATGTGGGCATACTGAGATAAGTGGGCATACTGAGCATTTGTAGGGCTGCACTGCCCTGTCAATTCCCACCATTTGATAACCACATTTATTTATGCCTGCGAGTGGCTAGTAAGCTTGGTGGCTTCCCAGAAGCTACTGGACTGTCCCTTTCTGGTGGACACAGCCCAGGCCCATCACAGCCCAGACCCATCCATCCCAATGGGATCTCTAACATTAGCTTCTGTGGGAGGTGGACTTCACCAACGAACATGCATATTTAATTCACATGCATGCAAACATATGCAGTCGGCAGAGGCAAGCATACATATGCATTCCACCCACTGGACGATTAATAATGCAACATACAAGCATCGGTATTAAAGCAGCAGCCTGCTCATTGTGCATCCTCATTTTTATAAGTCAAAGGAAGCCTATATGTGCTTCAATTAAGGCCCTCCAAATAACCCAAATGATAACAACGAGGCCGCCATTAACATTGCACGCTCACATCTAAATGGACACGTATACGGTGCCTTTCGCCTGCCTCTTCCCTCTTTCTCTCTTTACCTTCCCAACGGCACTATTTCATTTCAGAAGAAAACTTATGAAAATTGTTGAAACATACACTACAAAGCATTTTTCTCCCCCTTACTTTTTTTTATTGCAGTAGATAGCCCCCAAAAAAGGCAGAGATGTCAAAGGCTTCCAGTCCCCCCTTTGACATTCACGCAGTGCTGAGAGTCAGCCGGGGTCTCAGCTCTGACAAATTTGCATCTCTTTGAATGTGACGCTTGAAAAAAGCCCGAGCTGCTAGATTAAATTTTTTTTTTCCGTCGAGAAAATGAGAAAAGCCTCTATCTCTCCGCCAAGTCTACTGGGAAGATCTTTATTCTGATTCTTGTTAGAATTGTTTATCACCCTGACAGACCAGACTCGGACGAGATAAAGGCGCTGCTCCATCACGGGGCCTGACAGTGGTAGGACATGCAGAGAAATGAAAGGAGCAGGGGAAAATATTATTAATAGATGCCGACTTGATTTGCCTCTATGGCACGTCAAGGAAGGGAGGTGTGTGTGGGGGGAGAGAGCCATGGCTTGATTGCAAGCCTATGAAGTTCTGTCCAAAAAAGAAGCTATTTTTCATTAAGTGATAGAAGGGCTTTTTTCATGTTCTTTCCTGAGGAGCTGATAACTTATGCAGTTTATTCTAACCCTGCTGATTTCTGTCAGGGAGAGAAAACTCCTGAAAAATGGCTCCGGCTCGTCCTTTTCGGGAAAAGGTGGATGCCTTGTCAGAAGCGCTAGCAAAGCATCTGAGCCCCGGCCTTGACTCCTGCAAGGTCCCTTGGTTCTTGGTTTGGGGCAGGGGGTTGCTAATATGTGTGCCAGATATATTTCATTTGCCTCTGAATAATAAACAGCGCACATTATATGTGTGCATGAGTCTCTCCCTCCCTCCTCCCCCTTTCTCTCTCCCCGCCTAGCTGCATACTAGGGTCCTTACCTGCTTCTCCGCCACCACCACATTTCCTTGTGCGGTGCTCCGAAGTTTGCATGCGGCCGTGTCCATGTGTGTCCCACATGGCACAGCAGTGGGACGCACATGGCCACCACCCATGCACTGTGGCTATGTGTTTCCTGCCGCCACACACAGGCTGCTGGGTGCAGTGTGGCAGCTCCATGTGGACTTCTGAGCGGAGCAACAACGCAGCAAGAAATGTGGCGGGGGGGAAGCAGAGGAGCTGGTAAGGACTGGCTTTACTCATGCTTAAAGGCACGTGCTTAAAGGTATGCACATATTGTTGTTGTTTATTTACAATCTTAGATCAAATATCAATATACACAGAATATACACAATAAAAAGAGAAAACAATAATGGAAATAAAATCTAAAATGTCATGTATCGCTTCTCAGCCTTTTGGCTAAGATCAAGTGTAGTGGTTAAAGGTACTGCTCCCCACCCTGCTGAAACAATTTGGTGGGCTGCGTCGAAGCTATTCAGTGCGTCCCTTTGGATGCATCGAATTGATTTGTGCACATCCCTAATACATATGTATATTTTCCTGCGATATAACACTTGATTGTTTGGTGCTTCACAACCAGCCTGTTCGAAGCGACATGGTTGGGGGGCATTCCAGCAAACTGGAGAGGCACAAACAGGGACAAGCTATGGGATGGTGCATGATGAGCATGCTATGGTGCCATGTTTTTTACCCTTGATACTATGGTGCCATGTTTTTTACCCTTGATACTCTAGTGTGTGTGAGCAGGAACATAGGAAGCTGCCTTACACCAATTCAGACCGTTGTTTATACTCTCCAAGGTCTCAGGCAAGAGTCTTTCAAGCCCTACCTGGAGATGCCAGGGAGTGAACCTGGGACATTCTGCATGCAAGCAGATGCTCTAACACTGAGCTACCAACCAACATACATCTTTAATTCACTGAGCTACTACCCCATCCCCTAAGGTAGGGGTTCCCAACCTATGGTTAGGGTTGTGCACAAAACTGCTTTGCCCAGTTTGGTTCAAATCCAGGCGGGACTTGAACCGGACTGGGCATGTTCGGTTCTGGAACCCCCTCAAGCTGGGACTGGTTCGGTTCAAATTTAAGCAAGTTTGGGCCTCATTCGAGGGTGGTGGTGGGTAAAATTGAGTTTAAAAAGTAATGACTTACCACCACCGAGGGCTGTGACAGCCTCAGGGGGAGCTGTGGTGGCCATGGGGGGGGGTCACTGGTGGCTCTCCCTCCCCCCACCAGCCTCCCCCAAATCCTGTTTGGGGGGCCTTTTGGGTTGTCTCTGTGTGTACGGCAGCCATGCAAATACACTGGCCATTTGTGTGACCTGGGTCATGCAAATGGGCCAGTTTGCATGCATGTTAGCCCCCCCCACCAAAAAAATGGCCACACCCGCAGATGGCCCAAACAGCCATAAAACAGTCCAGGGGAGGCCAGCAGCGGAGGAGGAGCTGTTGGAGACCCCACCCCCGTGGCTGCCGAAGCAACCCGTCCTCAAACCGGGCCTGAACTGGCTTGGCTGTTTCAGCTTAACCTCAGACTGAACTAGGCCTAACTTGGCTCCAGGACAATAGTAACTGAGCAAAGAGGTACCTTTTAAAAGTGGCGATTCTCTTTACTGAGCAGGGGGAGAGCAACTGGCCCTATCCAGCCCCAGCACAGTATCCCTCCAGTGGCTGTTGCTGGTGTCTATCTTAAGTTTCTTTTTAGATTGTGAGCCCTTTGAGGACAGGGATCCATCTTTATTTGTTTTTTATTTCTATTTGTAAACCGCTTTGGGAACTTGTGTTGAAAAGCAGTATATAAATAACGTTGTCGGTGTTGTTTGAGCGGAGCTGGCTCAATTTCAAGCTGGCTCAATTTCTAACCGGCTCGCATACCTCTACCTGTGGTACTCCAGATGTTGCTGAACTACAGCTCCCATCATCCCCAGGCACAATATGTTGTAGCTGAGGATGATGGGAGTTGTAGTTCAACAACATCAGAAGTGTCACAGGTTGGGAACTCCTGTCCGAAAGGGAATACTTTATGGAAGTCAGTGCACATGTGGACGCCCCGATTGGCAAAGAGGACAATTCTAGCTATCTACTGCAAGACCCTCTCCACTCTCATTTTGTCAGCCTGATTTAGCTTTATGATGTCATGTGATAGCACAAGCCAAGTCAGATTTAGGGAAGTATCTTTCAATCATCTCGTGTAAAATCCTGATTTACACAATGCTTCTTCACAATAGAGGAAAGTTGTTGTGTGCACAATTGAGTGTCTGATGGAGTGCCTGCATCATATGTAAAGATGGTGTCACTTTCTACATGGGTTTGTGAAAGGATAAGCCCGATCCTCTAGCTCATAAAGGCTATTGATGTCTGAGTAAGTGTTTGAATTGTATATTATTTATTTATTTATTTACACAGTCAGACAGGTGTTATTGACTGGTTTGTTTTATCCAGACATTGAGTCCTTCCCAAGGACCTGGGATGGCTGAATTTTGTTATCAATATTGTTCTTGTTGTTATTATAGATATCGTCGCAGAATATAGGCTGTTCTCAGTAAAGTTGCTTTTTGTAATTCAATGATGGTGATTTCTGTGGCCCCTATGGTGTTGAGGTGCTCTTCAAGTTGTTTTGGAATTGCACCTAGGGCGACAATTACCACTGAGATAATTTGGGTCTTCTTCTGCCACAGCCTTTCCATTTCAATTTGTAGATCTTTGTATTTTGTTATTTTTTCTATTTCTTTTTATTTTATTCTGCTATCACCCTGTATTTTATTATTATCTCTTGTTTACACAGTCAGACAGGTGTTATTGACTGGTTTGTTTTATCCAGACATCGAGTCCTTCCCAAGGACCTGGGATGGCTGAATCTTATTGTCAGTGCTGTTGCTGTTATAGATATTGTCGCAGTATATAGGATGTTCCCAGTAAAGCTGCTTTTTGTAATTGGCTGATGGTGATTTCGGTGGCCCCTATGGTGTTGAGGTGCTCTTCAAGGTCTTTTGGAACTGCACCCAGGGCGCCAATTACCACTGGGATTATTTTGGTCTTTTTCTGCCACAGCCTTTCAATTTCAATTTGTATATCTTTATATTTTGTGATTTTTCTATTTCTTTTTCTTCTCTTCTGCTATCCACTGATATTGCTATGTCAATTATTATTATTATTATTATTATTATTATTATTATTATTAAATTTCTATACCGCCCTTCCAAAAATGGCTCAAGGCGGTTTACACAGAGAAATAATAAATAAATAAGATGGCTCCCTGTCCCCAAAGGGCTCACATTCTAAAATGAAACATAGTATAACACAGATGGAAATTTGGCAAGCTCCTTAAACCACCAGGAAAGGAATAGAAACTACTGGGTGCGGGAAGCCAAAGCATTGTTGGTCTAGGATTCTTGTATTTTGCATTACTAGACATGTTAATGTTATATTCATGCTGTTGTATTTCATTTCCTTGCTTTTCTTCACACAGCAAGGGGAGAGGGGCTAATGGGCTTTTAATAGCATTCTCATTTCATTACTTTCACTAAGCATTTGGAATTCGTATGTGTGTGTGTGTTTGTGTATATACTAAAATAAAGGCTTGATCCTAGGCAAGAGCACTGAAGAAACGAATAAGGTATCTGACTTCTGCTTTATATTTGAACCAAGTTCTGAGTACTGCTGGGATAAATCCCTTCCCAGTTAATCTTGGGAAATGGAACTATGGTCCCTCAACTGAAAATTTGTCTCGAAATCGTTTTGGTGAAATTCAGCTGAAGGAAGGAGAAATGAAATAAGAGAAATTTCATGGGTGGGCAAAGAATTTGAGAAATTCTTCTAAAACTTCTAGGAAGGTGGCTGACTGTTGTTTGGTGGCGGCAACAGTGGCTTTTCTTTTTCTTTTCCATTCATACTGTGCCTTTGTAGACAGCAGCAGAAGCAGTGCTGGATGTTCTTGAACTCTTCCTGGGAGCCATATTAATCTGGCTGCCATTTTGTTGCAGGAATACCCTTGAAATAATGCTACATCACAATGCAGCAATATTTCAAGGAGATTGCCAAGGCAAGACAGACAGCTGGGTGGTGCTGAGCACTGGGAAGAAAGTCTAGCCCTTCCAGTACTATATTTGCTACCACCTGGGTGTTTTCCAGATTACCCTCTGTTCAGAGGGTAGTTCACATTGGCTTGGCAGAACCGTTTGAAAATCGTTTTGAAAATGTAAATAGAGGTCATTGCACAAAGCCACCAGCAGGGGGAGCAGTCTTTTATAACTTTCTGAACCTCCATGCAATGGGAAAATACCGCTATTGTTATGTTCTATCTGGATTTGGGAGCTGTGTATGCTCCCAATTTTCAGATGTGTGGAAGCAAGGTAAGAAGAAAACCTGAGTAGAAGTGATTGTGTGGAAGCAAGGTAAGAGGGAAAGCTACCAGGATTTCCTCATACCTTGTTTCCACACAATCTAAAATTGGGAGCACACACAGCTCTCAAACCCGGATAGAACAGTTTTTGATTGTGTGAATGATGTCCTAGTGTTATACAACTTATCATGAAGAATTGAAGAATTCATGGAGAGAGAAGTCTATTTAAATATATTTTTTAATTTATTTACTTGATTTCTATACCAGCCTTCCAAAAATGGTTCAGTGCAGTTTACATTAAAACAAAACTAAAATCAATTAAAATCACAAACTATAAAAACAACATAAAGCCATTATTAAAACAATTAAAACAGTTTGTAAAACCCTGGAAAATCAGGCCAAACCTTTACAGTTTAAAAACAGTTTAAATACCCTGGAAGGCCAGGCCAAACAGATAGGTCTTAAGGGCTCTCCAGAAGGCCAATAATGAACTCAGATTATGGATTTTTGCTGGGAGTGCATTCCATAGCCCAGGAGCAGCTACAGAGAAGGCCCGCCTCTGAGTCACCACCAGACAAACCGGTAGTAACTGAAGATGGACCTCCTCAGATGACCTTAACGTGTGATGGGGATTGTGCAGAAGAAGGCACTCTCTAAGATAATCAAATATACAGGACACTTCTCCTCCTCCAAAATATTTCATTGATGCTGTAAGTCTGCAGGGCCTAGAGACGTTTACTTGGAATTTGCCCCTTTAACATCAATGTGACTTACTTTTGAGATACCATCTGACATCCTGACTAATGAAGCACCAGTGCAGCAGTGCTGTGTTCCACACTAATGGTTCAGTGGCACACACAGAGAAGGGGCATGATCTCCCCTTC
This sequence comes from Hemicordylus capensis, assembly GCF_027244095.1. NCBI lineage: Eukaryota > Metazoa > Chordata > Lepidosauria > Squamata > Cordylidae > Hemicordylus > Hemicordylus capensis. The sequence goes on along the minus strand of NC_069657.1, from coordinate 28,473,910 downwards.
CTTCTGCAGAAGCCTGCACCACCCAAAAATATAGAGCTGCCAAAGGAAGGAGAGATTGTTTCCCTCCCTGTCACACCCTTTGTCCTGATTCCAACACGACAACACAACTTTAAACAAACACTTCCACATTTTAAAACTATGAAATCAGTTGGACTCGCTTAACTTCCTTTCATGAAAACATCTGAGTAACCCTGACTCTGGAAGATCACCACAGCCTTGCAAGTATTTCTACTCCAGTAAGCTCCCTTGTACTTGGGGCCAAACTGGATAATGCCTCTCTTGTGTGGCTGGGGCCAATATGTATTTTTGTTTCATGTAAATAGCATCCCAATGAAGCCCTGATATGGATTGGAACCACAATGGCAAAGAAGCGGATTTAAGTATTTTACTGCCTGTGGTTCTGATCCAGATTCGACCCCCATGGTTATTTGACACAGGAGGACATTTTGTTTGTTTGTTTGTTTGTTTATGTGTTGCATTTTTGTACTGCTTTTCGTCTTGACAAAGACACCCAAAGCAGTTTACAATATTAAATGGAAACACAAGATTTACGAAGTGTTATCTCCTCAGACTATTGATGAACTTTTAAAGAGCTGAGGACAAGAGCTCAGACTACTGGGCACCTCCTTTCTTGGGGTCCCTCCTTTCAGAGCACCCAAATCTATCAGTTCTTCTGAGGAAGTGGGGGAGGGGCAGCTCCAACAGTCCTCACAGACCAGTACTGGTCTCTATGGGAGCTGAGGTTAAGCTCTCCCCTGGTCTAGGTGCCTCCTTTCTGGTCATCCTTTCAGGACACACAGGTCTTTCAGTACTCCCCGGAAGGTGGATGAGGGGCTGCCTCGACAGTCCTCAGTGCCCATTGGTGCCAAAAGTCCCACCACTGCTGTCCTAATCCACGTGGAGACTCTGTCTGCTCTTTACATTTTAAAGAGAGAACCCAATTACACAATAGAGGCATCATTCCATGTTTTTCGGGGAGACTCAGGCTGCAAACATGCACAGAACATAAGAATGTAAGAACAGCCCTGCTGGATCAGGCCCAAGGCCCATCTAGTCCAGCATCCTGTTTCACACAGTAGCCCACCAGATGCCACTGGGAGCCTACAGTCAGGAGATGAGGGCATGCCCTCTCTCCTGCTGTTACTCCCCTGCAACTGGTACTCAAAGGCATCCTGCCTTTGAGGCTGGAGGTGGCCTTTAGCCCTCCAACTAGTATCCAATGATAGATCATGAAGTTCTCCTCCATGAAGTTACAGGAGTAGTCTTGTTCAGCCATGAAGCTTACTTGGGTGACTTTAGGTCAATCATATGTTTTCAACCTAAACTACCTCACAGGGTCATTGTGATGGAAAAGAAAGGTGGATGCCTTATACAGGAGAGCCTCATTTTCTGTGGGTTCTCCTATCATGGTTTCCACTATTTGTTTAACTATTTAGCTATCACATTTCCATACCACCTGATATGTACATCTCTAGGCAGTGTACATTTATTTGTGGTCAAGCCATAGGGAACCAGTTTCCATTTTTGTGAGGGCGAAAATAGGTTATTTTCATTTATAAGTGGTCCTTTGGAGAACAATGTACTGTGTGCTGAACTCCTCTTATTTCTCTCTCCCCTCCCCACTTTTTTGGCAATTTTAGCACACTTAAGCACCTTTTAGCACACTTTTAGCACACTTAAGCACCTAACCCTTCACAGAGTTAAGGTTTCTTTCTTGGTGGTTTCTGTATTTGCAAATATAGGTGAGAACAGAACTCCCGTGAAGAACAAGAGCCTCCTGTACATTTCGCTGACGTCCTTGGAAGAATGGTGAGATAACAATGGCTGACATCCTGACTTGTAAAACTCTTGTGAAAGCGTGTTGTGCTAATGTAAAGCTGTTGCACTAGCTATTTGCCCTGTCTGGAGTTTGCATTCCAAATTAGTGTTGCACAACTGCAAATACACTTGTGCAAGTGCAGCAATTGCACATCCTGATTTGTTTCCAAGGTCACTTTTGCATAACTATGACATATCTTTGCACTGGCACAACTTTGCCTGTTATGCACTGGGTTCATTAGTCAGGATTAGGGATGTGCTTTCAATCATTTCGGCACCTCTGTGGAGAGGTGGCAAAACGATTCAGCCTCCTGCAGCTGAAATGTTTTAGAATGGGGAAAGGAATACTGTAAAAGGTTGCAGGCAGGTCAAACCAGCTCCTCCGTTGAGCTGCCACTGCTCCCTCATAGCGCTGTCATTCTTTAAATCTAATTTGAAAGTAGCAGCTGTGCTGCTGCCCCCTTTAAACTACTTCTGACCACAGAAATGGCATCAGAACATGCGTCAAATTGATAACAAACTGAGGCTGAATCCAGAGGAGACGGAGGTACTTATTGTGCTGGGTCAGGTGTGCTTCGGGATCCGAACCTCTCCCTGGTGTCCCAGGTTGAGGCAGTGGCTAGAGGTGCCTTTTATCAGCTTTGGCTGATATGCCAGCTGCGTCCATTTCTTGAGATGAACGACCTCAGAACTGTGGTACATCTGCTGGTAACCTCCAGGCTGGACTACTTAATGCGCTCTATGTGGGGCTGCCTTTGTACAGAGTCTGGAAACTGCAGTTAGTGCAGAATGTGGTGGCCAGGTTGGTCTCTGGATCATTAAGAGAGACCATATTACTCTTGTGCTGAAAGAGCGACACTGGCTGCCGATACATTTCCGGGCAAAATACAAGGTGCTGGTTATAACCTATAAAGCCCTAAACAGCTTAGGCCCTGGTTATTTAAGAGAATGTCTTCTTCACCATGAGCTCCATCGCCCATTAAGATTGTCTGGAGAGGTCCATCTGTGGTTGTCACCGGCTCATCTGGTGGCTACTCAGGGAAGAGCCTACTCCATTGCTGCCCCTGGGCTTTGGAATGCTCTCCCTGCTGAAAAAAGAGCCTCCCCATCTCTGGCAAATTTTAAAAAGGCTCTGAAGACCTATTTATTCACTCAGGCTTTTAATTAGATTTATAGTTTTAATACATTTTAATGCTGGGTTTTAACTGATTTTGATGTTAATGGTTTTAATTTTAAAATGATTTTAATTATTTAATTTAATGTGTAAATTATTTTAATTGTAAACCGCCCACAGTAGTTTGGGGCAGTATAGAAATATGTTAAATAAATGAATGAATGAACAAACAATCAAATAAATAAATAATGTGTGTGCTGCTGACGCCACATGAGGGGAGCAGCATCTCATCAGCATGGGACAGCAGTCTCAAGGGGATAGCAGCACAGCTGTGGAGAGGAGAGCTGGTCTTGTGGTAGCAAGCATGACTTGTCCCCATAGCTAAGCAGGGTCTGCCCTGGTTGCATCTGAATGGGAGACTTGATGTGTGAGCACTGCAAGATATTCCCCTCAGGGGATGAAGCCACTCTGGGAAGAGCAGAAGGTCTCAAGTTCCCTCCCTGGCAGTATCTCCAAGATAGGGCTGAGAGAGATTCCTGCCTTCAACCTTGGAGAAGCCACTGCCAGTCTGTGAAGACAATACTGAGCTAGATAGACCAATGGTCTGACTCAGTATATGGCAGTTTCCTATGTTACCTATGTTAGCTGCTGCTTTCAAGTTAGATTTAAAGAACGACAGCGCCATGATGAGGCGGGGCGGGGCAGGGCAGGCGGTGCGAGGCGGGGCAGGGTGGTGGCAGCTCAGTGGAGGAGCTGGAACAACCTGCCTGTCTCCTTTTAAAGCTACACCTCCCCGCCCCCTGGGATATGCACAAAGCATTTCGTGCACACCCCTAGTCAGAATATCAGCCAATATTCCTTTGTGGGACAACAGTCAGTCTTGCTAGAACTGTTGGAAGAAGCAATATCTCACTCCAAAAACTTTTACCCACTTCTTTGTTTCTTTGTTTCCATGCCTGACATATTTAAATATTTGCTTCTGTTGCTCTGTTGACAACAGTGGGTTAATGCTACTGTAGGTTAATGCGATTTTTGAGAGTCAAAGCTGAGTTATGCATCCCTGAAGGCCTCAATTTGCATATTTTTAGAAAGTGGATATACTTGGCAAGCTTCCGCTTTATTCAGCTCCGGTTTTGGCACATGCCGAAATGCAGAGGGCATCGAGCAGCAATTTAACCTCCGAAAACAAATTGGGTTTGGTACCACTGGTGTCATTTTAAAACTCATACATTTTAATGTTGGTACCTTAGCAAGTCCAACGCTTCACAAGTGTCATCAAAAATTATTTTTGGCTTTGTTCTCTTAAAATGATGCAGGTTCATTTTGCTTTTGTGGATAATTATCAGATTAGGATTTGGTTTTATTTCATCCCATCTTCAGTATAACAAACATGTCCCCCCCCCCCAATATTTATGTAAAGAAACGTTGTGATTTTCACAAAGAAAAGATGTACCAGTGCTTTCTCCTATAGACTGGTATAGGAGTTTTTCAGTACTATTAATATTGAAAATGAATTGTTATAGTGATTATAATTCCATATATATATGAGCAAAAATCTATATGTATATAGATTCTAGTCCTCAAGAATCACTTGTTACTATCACCCTTGGAAATGGAGCGCAGTGCATATGGAGGGTGAGGTATGCAGACAAATAGATAAGAATATGCAAATAGGTGGAGAGAGCTGGTCTTGTGGAGGCAAGCATGAATTTCCTCCTTTGCTAAGTAGGGCCTGCCCTGGTTTGCATTTGAATGGGAGACTACATGTGTGAGCACTATAAGATATTCCACTTAGTGGGTGGGGCCGCTCTGGGAAGAGCACCTGCATGCTTGCCTGCACAAGGTTCCAAGTTCCCTCCTTGGCTTCTTCAAGACAGGACTGAGAGAGATTCCTGCCTGCAACCTTGGAGAAGCCACTGCCAGTCTGTGTAGACAATACTGAGTATGATGGACCAATGGTTTGATGTGGTAAAAGGCAGCTCCCTATGTTCCTAAATAGGGTTTGACACTGGTCTCATTGGCTCTGATGGAGATATATTGAATATACTGTATGGTTGCCACCAACATATAAAATAAAATGAAACTTGATACTAAATTCAGGGTTCTTCAAAAAGAGAAATGCCTGAGAATTTTCAGAGGAGCCAAATGAGTTTCTATAAGAGAAATGACGTTTTGCCAGAGGTTTCTGCACAGTTGGCACTGAAATTTCCAAACAGTGAAAACTGAAACAAACCCCAAGGTTCTATGAGAAAGCTGAGAAAGTTCAAGGGAAGACAAATTAGTAGGGATGTGCAAATCGATTTGGGTACAAATTGATTTGTATCCCAATCTAGCTGATCTGCGTAATTGGGAGAGAGAACAAATCACCCCTGTGGTCCATTGGCTAGATTTTTTCTAAATGGAAGGTGGGAAACACATTTTAAAAATAAATAAATATTTGATAGTTGTTTATTGACTAATTCATTATCACTAATGCTGGCACTGATAATCTTTATTGTAGATAAACTTATTTATAAAACATTCATAATAAAGGTATCCATAGCTGGTGGTAGCTTCCTCTCATGGCAGCTAAATGAGAGTCAGCTTTCAGAAGCTGACTTGATAGCTAGCCCTCTAGAGTAGCAACAACGGTACATAAAATGCAAGCAAGATCAACAGAAGGCCTATAGGACATCCGAACCGGTTCGGATCCGGTTCGGATCCGGAACGTTTTGGATCCGAAACGTTTCGGATTTGGTTCAGGTCCGAACCGCCGAACCGGCCCAGTTCGGATCCGAACCGAATTGCACATCCCTAATCAACAACCTTCTTGATGACATACCAACGTTACTACTACTACAGGAAAATAGGAAGCTGCCTTATACCAAATCAGACCATTGGTCCATATCAGTATTGTCTACACAGACTGGCAGTGGCTTCTCCAAGGTTGCAGGCAGGAGTCTCTCCCAGTCCTCTCTGGAGATGCCAGGGAGGGAATTTGGAACCTTCCACATGAAAGCATGCAGGTGCTCTTCCCCACCCCCTGAAGAGAATATCTTACAGTGCTCACACATGTAGTCTCCCATTCAAATGCAAACCAGGGTGGACCCTGCTTAGCAAAGGGGACAATTCATACTTACATAGGAACATAGGAAGCTGCCATATACTGAGTCAGACCATTGGTCTATCTAGCTCAGTATTGTCTTCACAGACTGGCAGCGGCTTCTCCAAGGTTGCAGGCAGGAATCTCTCTCAGCCCTATCTTGGAGAAGCCAGGGAGGGAACTTGAGACCTTATGCTCTTCCCAGAGCGGCTTCATCCCCTGAGGGGAATGTCTTGCAGTGCTCACACATCAATTCTCCCATTCATATGCAACCAGGGCAGACCCTGCTTAGCTATGGGGGACAAGTCATGCTTGCTACCACAAGACCAGCTCTCCTCTCTTGCTACCAAAAGACCACAAGACCAGCTTTCTTCCCATACCACTCTCTCTCTCTCTCTCTCTCTCTCTCTCTCTCTCTCTCTCTCTCTCACACACACACACACACACACACACACACACACAGCTCCCTGTCCCCAGAGAACTCACAATCTACAAAGAAACGTAAGTTAGATACCAGCAACAATCAGTGGAGGGATGGTGTGCTGGAGATGGATAGGGCCAGTTGCTGGTGGGCCACTGTGGGAAATGGGATGCTGGACTAGATGGGCTTCCTTGGGTCTGATCCCGCAGGGCTGTTCTTAAGTTCTTAGGATCAGTGATATGAAGGAAGCTCTCACAGTGGCACTGGAGAGCAGCAGGAGCAAGCAAGAGGACTTCCGGAGAAGCGCCTGCTCCCACCCTGAGATCACGGCTAGCCCTGATGTGCTTCGGCAACACTGCCCATGCAGCAGTGGCCACAGAGCCTTCTAATGGCTCTTGCAGTTATCTGAATTGTAGCCTCTGTGCAGAGGGGATAGAGTTGAGATATGAAATGCAAATTGGTTTCGTTTTGTCCTTTGCCATTTTTATGAATATTAAACATACAGATAAAACAATTTGGAACACTTTTGGAAAGGATCTTTAAACTCTCCGTTTCAACCCAATAAAGGTTTTATTCTGGTGCAGCAAAGAGAAATAAAATTAAAATATATAGGTGGATATTGGCCTAAATGTAAGGAGTGTAATTGGAAATCTGCATTTTGACAGCACTTCTGAGTGGAATTTTATGGTCACATCAAAAAGCTGAGTGCTGTTAAAATACAGAAAAAAAGTATTATCAGTCAAAATGGCATAAGGGCCCATTCTGTGGATTACTGTGCCTATAAAAAAAGTAGGGTGGGGTGCAAAGCCTGTGCACCAGTGCAAGACACATAACTTGTGTTGCTTTACCAGCAAGTAAAGGGCAACACCCAGATATAATTTGTGGAAATATCCTATCTGCCAACATGTCCTTATTTCCCCATTCACCTGAATGGGGAAATAGGGATATGTTGGAAGGTATGCAATATTCTTCGTCAAGGTGTCCACAGATGTAAAAGGCAGAAGTCTTCCAGCATATGTTAAAAAGACAGTTGTTCTTCAGTCCAGCTTCGGTTTCACACCAAAATTTCATAATTTTTTAATTGTTAAATTTATACCCCAACTTTCATTAAGAAAATCCCAAGTCAGCTCACAATAACATTTAAAAACAAGATTATAAAAAAAGACACATTAAAACATTGAGCTAAAAATATAAAGACAAATCTGATTTTTTAAAAAAATTAAAACACAAGCATAAAAAAACAGTACAAAATACAAGAAGCAGCAGTGGAGACAATCATATAAATGCCTGAGTAAAAAGCCACAATTTGACATGTTTTCTAAAAACTGTGATGGAGACTGAGGAGCAGATACCTACCAGGAGAGCATTCCAGAGTCTGGGGGCAGCAACAGAGAAGGCCCTGTCCCAAGTGCACAACAACCTAGCCTCCCTCATAGTTGGCACCCGGAGCAGAGCCCCTCAGACGACCTCATCAAGCGGGCAGCAACCTTTGGGAGCAGGCGGTCCCTCAGGTACCCTGGGCCCAAACCATTAAGGGCTTTAACGGTCAAAGCCAGCACCTTGAATTGGACCCGGAAGCGAACTGGCAGCCAGTGCAACTCTTTCAGAATGGGTGTTAAATGCAAAATCTGAAAAGAATGGCAGGGTTCATCTCAGGGGTGGCCCTTCCATAAAGCACGGTGAGGCGATCATCTGAGGCAGCAGGTTATTGGGGTGCCAGAGAGGCAGCAAGATGCATTCCTGCCCCTCTCCCATGCTTCAGTAATTATTTTATGTATTTATTTACAATATTCATGCCCTGCCTCTCCAGTACAATACTGCTTGGGGTAGCTCACAAAATTAATGAAATGATAAAATGATTTAAAAATATATAAAATTAGCAACACTACTAAACGCAGGAACTCATTAAAGGTTCATCTTAAAAGGTTAAAAACCCACCAGATATGAGATGCAAGTAAGTTTAAAATGCCACTCTAAAAAGATGGGTTTCCAGCTGTTTTCTAAAGACCCTAAAGGAGGTAGCATGGCAAAGCTCTTCTGGGTGGGGGTGTTCCAGGATCAGGGGGGCCACAACCGAAAAGGCCCTGTTTCCATCAACTGTGGAGGACCATTAGCAGGGCTTGAGATGCTGAACAGAGGGCCCTGGAAGGTTGCAGTCTAACAGATAGCCCAGCCCTCAGCCATGTAGGGCTTTAAAAGTCAAGACCAGCACTTTGAATAAAACCCAGAAGCTAACTGGTAGCCCCCGAAGCAGCCTCAGGATGGATGTAATACTTGTGAAGTGACTCACAGCCACCGGCATCCTTGAAGCAGCATTCTGGACCAGCTAAAGCTTCTAAAAAGCGTGGGGAGGTTTTTTAAAAAGGAAAGTGTGGGAGGAAGGTGCACACAAGGCGGGGAGCATTTCCTGCTTAAGGCACACAGAAGTCTTGATCCACCACTAGCTCCTCCCAAGGAGAACTACCAGAGAATATTCAAGGGACGCGGAACACATTTATATAAGGCAAGTGAGATTCATTAAAGGGTTTCTGCACCACTCAGCTCAGCTAGGCTCGCTAAATTGTTACATAAGTTACATAAATTGTTACATAAGTTCACACAGTTAATATAGTACACAATGGTGAATACTATACACAAAAACGGGGCTTAGCAATGGGAAATTGGCTGGCCCCTCTGTTAGCTATAAGCTATATGAATTATTTAGAGATTTATTGATGATATTCCAATTATTACAGAGACTACAGAACATATGGATCCTGTGCATAGGGAGCTGAATAGATCGGGGAGTGTAAAATTGACCAGGGAACAACCAAATGATCAAGGCTGACTAACCATTCCCGGATACAGAAATATGACTTAAAGGGGGTTGTACTGAAACCAGATGGTACAGGAAACCAGCTAAGAAAGAGCTAATAATGAACAGTAAGTCAGCACATCCTTTATATATGTAAACTGATGAAGCTAAAACAGGTTTTGGCTGGTCCTGGCCTGTGCATATTGGAAGTTGGCAATAAATGGATGTACTGTAATGAAAGTGATAACCATGTTTGGGTTATTCCTTTTGCACACGGTTAATATGCTGCTTTATTCAATGAAACTGTGAACTAGTTCTCTGATTGGCCACTAATGCTATGCTCTGTGATTGGACTAAACTACCTCTCGATATGTTGTTTTCCTAATGACATCAATATTACCATATTAGCCTCGTAGCTTTCTTTTCCGGTGTGACTCCATTTAGAGGGCTCCCAACATGTCGTTAAATAAAGTTCTCTGAATTCCCAGCAAATGGTGCAAAGGCCTCCACTCATTAAACAGATATCTAGTGGATTTTCCCACTTCAAAACCAATTTGGGAACTTTTGTTGAAAAGTGGTATATAAATATCCATCGTAGTTGTATTTGTAGAATTTAAACTGAATATGGTACATATGCAGACATGTAGAAAGCTTGGCAACTCTAGCACCCAGCTATATGTGTTGAAGCAATGTTAACCAGTTTCTTGCTTTGGCAGATTTCTGATGGGCTGTGGGTGAGCAGTCAAAAAATCACCTCTCAGACCAGTGGCTGTTTATGTGCTTTCATACACAATGTGGCAAGTTTAAAGGCAACACTCCCACAGTATATAGTAACCTCGTTCTACCCCAGGAAGTTGCTGTGGCCATGTCAGTGTAAGACAACTTGCTGTACTTTGAAAATCATGCGTATTTTTGAGGACTGGGGCTTCAGTGTGCTTCGGCAATGTCAAAGGGGGGGGGGGACTAGTGATGGGTGAACTCCCCTCAACTTGGATTGGAATTGGTTCAGTAATCATGTGTTTTCTTGGAGATACCTTTTTGTTCCGTTTTCAAGGCTTCTCTCCTAGCTCACGATATTGGTGCATATGCACTGAGTGTACACATATAGCATATTACTTTCTGGGAACTGAAGTTTCAGCATCAGCCCCAAGTAGACAAAATTATGCATGGTGTAGTAGAGAACATGGATGGGGGCTTTCCCTCTCTCTCATAACACTAGAACTTGGAGCTCTGTTTGGCAGAAACCACAGGCGTAGCCCGTGTTCACCCCTCTCTCCGGAGGCCGCTCAGAGAGAGGAGATAATGAAGAAAATAGGGAAGGGTGGAGCTGAGGACCCTCAGGAGCTGGGAGGCGGGGGCCAGGTTCCTTGAACCCATCTGCTCAATTATAGCTACACTCCTGGCAGGAACTGAAAGTGATTGGTAGGAAATTCAGGATAGACAAAAAGAAGTACTTATTTTATTTTTTATTTTTGCATTTTATATCCCGCTCTTCCTCCAAGGAGCCCAGAGCGGTGTACTACATACTTGAGTTTCTCTTTCACAACAACCCTGTGAAGTAGGTTAGGCTGAGAGAGAAGTGACTGGCCCAGGGTCACCCAGCAAGTATCATGGCTGAATGGGGATTTGAACTCGGGTCTCCCCCATCCTAGTCCAGCACTCTAGCCACCACACCACGCTGGCTCACACAGCACATCATTTAGCATATAAATAATTTGTGGAATTTATTTTAATTTCAGCTATTTTCACTGGCTCCAGAAGTGCCCTGTGGTACCTGCGGGGGGAAAGAGTCCCTGACAGTCATGCACTTCCCAGGGACATATATTTGCATGACACAGGGCACTCCTAGGGCCAGAGCAAATACTCAAAACTAGCTGGGCTGGGTGCAGAGCATCTGCGCCTCTAATTGCCGCAGCCATTTTCTCTCACCCACCCCTGCTTATTTTCCTGGCTGGCTGGCCAGCCAGCCACCCACCCACCCACCTACCCACTCTCCCACCGGCCGCCTTGGCTTGCCAACCCTCCACCTCCACCAGCCAGCCGGCCCCGCACCACCCACATCATCTTGCCCACCTGGACGCACTTACTCTCACCGGGTGGTCGGCGGGCCCACTGTTTTCTCCTGCCGGCCGGCTGCACTTACTCTCGCTGTCCAGCTGGTGGGCAGCCACCGGCCACCATCACTGTTTTCTCCCTCCATCCCCATCGCTAACCCCCTGGCAGCTGCTTGCAAACTCTCGCAAGAGCTGCCAAGCATGGGATTAGCAATGAGTACGTTTAAGAGAATTATATATAAAGATTAGTTTCCCCCAAGCCGTGTGACCACATCTGTAGTGAGGAAGCTCTTTGTGATGTGGGTGTGGCATCCAGGCAGGCTGCTCTGAATGTCAGCCTACATTTCCTTGGGTGGTTTGTGCCCACAGTGCTGCTCCTACCTAGTGAATGCCTTGGCGGCAGGAGGCCCTCTGTGCTGCCACCCCCAGGAACGTGGGGGGAAAGAGAACTGGGCTAAGGGAGGTTGGTGAGGAGTTTGGGTAGGGAGCTCATATGAAACTGCCTTCTGCTGAGTCAGACCATAGGTCCATCTTGCTCATTATTGGTCCATCTCCATAGGTCCATCTCGCTCATAGGTCCATCTCCATAGGTCCATCTCCATAGGTCCATCTCGCTCATTATACCAGGGATTCTCAACGTTGAGCCCCCAGATATTATTGGACTTCAACTCCCATAATCTCCAGCCCCAGTGGCCTTTGGTTGGGGATGATGCGAGTTGAAGTCCAATAACATCTGGGGACCCAACGTTGAGAATCCCTGGTCTATATCAGGGTTGCACAACTTTGCCCCGCCAGCTATTGTTGGATTTCAGCTCCCATCATCCCCAAGTGATGCTGGCCAGGAGTCAGAGATGATGGGAGTGGTAGTCCAAAGACAGCTCGAAGGCCAAAGTTGTGCAGCCCCAGTCTTTAATGACTGGCAGAAGGTCTCCAGGCTTTCAGAGAAGAATCTTCCCCAGCCCTATCTAGAGTTGTTAGGGTCTGGGACCTCCTTGACGTAAAGCATGTGCCGTATGACTGAGCTAGAACCTTAAGGTCTCCTGAGTTCATCATGTTGCCCAGTGAAGGGGATTTATAAGAAATTGAAGTAAAAAACGGCTTCATGTTTCATTGACATAATCATGAAAATAACAGGACCTGAAGCTCAGAATGGCCTAAGTTTAAAGGGGGAAAGGCAAATCCAGTGGTGGCAAATCCAGTGGTGGCAAATCCAGCTTTGTCCTGGCAGAATGTGTGAAATTAATTCTCATTATTCTTTCCTGTTATTCTTTGAGAATTGCTTTTGTTAAGAAGTGGTACAGGTGACTCTTGTCATACGGGTCCTGGCATTGCAGCCAGGGCAATGGAGACCCGACCTCGTTATTCGTAGATGCAAAAAGGGTTAAAATGTGCCTATCTGTGGTTCCTGGGTGGCCAGAAATGGTCATTGTTGGGCACCATTTTGCTTAAGGTTGGTCTCTGAGTGATCGTATTACTCCTGTGTTGAAGGAACTACACTGGCTGCCGATACATTTCTGGGCAAAATACAAGGTGCTGGTTATTACCTATAAAGCCCTAAAAAGCTTAGGCCCTGGGTATTTAAGAGAACGTCTTCTTCGTCATGAGCCCCATTGCCCATTAAAATCATCTGGAGAGATTTGACTGCGGTTGCCACCAGCTTGTCTGGCAGCTACTTGGGGACGGGCCTTCTCCGTTGCTGCCCCTGGGCTTTGGAATGCTCTCCCTGTTGAAATAAGAGCCTCCCCATCTCTGGCAACATTTAAAAAGGCTCTGAAGACATATTTATTCACCCAGGCTTTTAATTAGGTTTATAGTTTTGATATGTTTTATATTGGGTTTTCAATGTCTTCAATGTTTTCAATGATTTTAATTGTTAATTGATTTGATATTTTAAACGATTTTAATTGTAAACCACCCAGAGACACACAAGTTTTGGGTGGTATAGAAAATTTTTCAATGAATGAATGAATGAATGAATGAATGAATGAATAAATAAGCAAGCCATTTTGTGGCTGTTAGTTTAAAAAACAATTGCCATGCTCCCCCCCCCCCAAAGGCAGTATTCAGCTTTGTGGGGGCATTGCTGGACACCTGGATACCTGGAGAGCATAACATGGTATTTTATTTAATTTATTTCTGCTTTTTAATTGCTTTTTTTTTTGGCATTACAGGAACCTAACCCCCCAATTGCCATCGATTTAAGGTCTCTTTTTCCGCAGTTTTGTTATCTGCGGTTGTAGCTGAGAATGGAACCCCCACAGATAATGAGGACCCCCTACATATAGATAATACCAATGGCAGTAATAGAAATTGCCCAAGCAGTGCGAAACACCTCTTCAGAAACCAAGGCTAGGTTAATTGAATGACACATCATATTCAAAATACTGCAGTGAGACCAAAAGCCTAGTAATCATGTTTTCTTTAACATGCAGCTTAAGCAGAAGGAAGACCTTTTAACATTTCGGGGCCTTGCCAACCCAAGTTTTTCTAGATATGACATCTGCACTTTTAGTTCCTAACCAAAATAGTTCTTCAGAGTGAGATGAAAAATTCTGGTCTGAGTGCTATTACGGTCTCTTGCTGTGCCTGAATGTGGAGTTGCTCATTTAATTTAATAGCAGGTTACTTAGTTGAGAAGCTACAGATCCGAGGCCCTTGATCTTGCTTGTTTAGGTTTTTATTCAAATAATGACCTGATTTACATTCTTTTGCACTGCAGAGCATCTCTGAGTTGATTAGTTCGACATGAATTCTTCATCACTGTTGAGGAGCTCAGATCTTTAGGATATCGTAGGATGACTTTCTTCAAGCCTGCCAAATAAAGAAGGCAACCTTCATTACTGGCATTGCACTGACTCAGCAGTTAAGGAGAGAGGGATAATGGGCTGACAACTAGACTGAGTTACTCACAAGTACTTCTCAGGAGGTACTACTACTACCACAAATATTTATATACTGCTCTTCAGCCAAAGTTCACAAGCTGTTTACATAGAGAAACTAATAATACCTAAATAAGGTGGTCCCCTGTCCCCAAAGGGGGCTCACAATCACAATCTAAAAAGAAACATAAGACAGATACCAGCAACAGCCACTGGAGAGATGCTCGGCTGGGGTTGGATAGGATAGGGCCAGCTGCTCTCCCCTGATAAATATAAGGGAATCACCATTTTTAAAAAGTGTCTCTTTGCTCAGTTAGCAGTTACTCTACAGAACTACTTTATTTCAACAGGACTTCCACTGAGTAATTCAGTCAGGATGTCAACAAAATATTCACATCCTTCTCCAAAAGCTCTGCTAAATAAAACAATATTTAAAATATCTATAAATAGTAGGACAGCTATAGCAGGAAAGAAATGTTTGTGTGTCTCCCTGGGTAGGGACTGAGGTCCAGAAACTATAGTACAACTACACGGAAGGCAAGGGCGCAAAGGCTAGGAGTGTGCACGGAACTGGGAAGCCCGGTTCAGTTCGAATCGAACTAGGCTTTCAAACTGAACCGTACCCAAGTTTGGTTCCATGCATCTTGAGCCACGTCCCAGATCAGCAAAAGGCATAACTGGTTCAAGCCCGGCTCGAGCGGGGTGTGTGTGTGTGTGCTCTATAATTGTGATTTAAAAATAAAAAACACACTTACAGCCAGGCCCAGTGGCCTCTGGGGGGTGCTGTCATAGCTGTGGTTTGTGTCTCCGAAGATTTCCCCCCCCCCTGCTCCCCCCGGTCTTCTTTGGGCCAGTTTGACCCATTTTCGGGCCTTGTTGGCCCTCTCCTGGCTCACGGTGGCCATTTTAAAGGTTGCCACACATGCGCACTGGCTATTTGTGTGTCCGGGTCCTGGGCACTCAAATAGCCAGTGTGCATGCGCGACAGCCTTCAAAATGGCCACTGCGAGCTGGGAGAGGGCTGACAAGGCCTGGAAATGGGCTAAATTGGGGGAGGCCATTGGGGGACAGGAAACCTTCGGAGACACCCCCGCGGCAGCACACACACACCCCACTCTGAGGCTGCTGGCTGTAAGTTTTCGGTTTTTTTAACTTATAGAATCCCTGAGCCGGCCCAGGTGGTTCGGCTCAAAGTTGAACCAAACCAAAGTAAACCAGACCCTGTTTGGCTCAAGGGTCAGCAATCAATCAGGCCAAGTTTCATGGCAAACCAACTTAACCTCGAGCTGGTTCACAAATCCTTAGTGCCAACATGATTACCTGGGCACGGTCCATTGTATGGGGGATTGCAGTCCACACCCACATGGTGTTGGCAACGGTGCTGTTGCCCTGCCCCCAGACCCAGCACATATAGTGGGCTGAACAGCTTGCTATGCTTCCCCCCCGCCAACACCCTGCCCCAGACCTCTTTCCCATGCTGCTATTTACACCCCCCAGCCCAGATTGCTTTCCTGCCTGCCCACCCTCTCTTCTCAGTGGGGACTGACGACCTTCTGTAGCAGCATCCACTCCCTCTGTTCCTGCTTCTTACTCTTTCTTTAAAAAGGAGCACTGGAGCAGAAGCTAGATGGACCACTAGTACAAGGCAGCTTTCTGTGTTCCTATGGCATAAACAGAAAAAGGCACTCCACTGTTGCCATCTGAGACTACAGAAGCAGCACTGGATCCAGGAGTCTCCCCGAATTATGATCCTGTCCACATTCAGGACAATCCTAACATCTGCATACTGATCACCTGGTCAAGCCACCATTACAACTCTTATCTGGATATTCTAGCTGCGCTAAGCATTAGCTCAAACATACGCTCTCACACATGATCAAAAAGCATAAGATAGGATCTTTCTCCTAGATTTTATAGCGCAGGACATTTTTAATGTCCACAGAGGGATGAATATTATTCATGTGGATGGAGAATTTAGAAGTATGTATAACAAGAGACTCTGGCATGTAAGTCTGGTTATTATTATTTCTTGTATTAAAAATGCATTTCAAAAGCTTATATATTTTCAAAAGCCTGTATGTGTAGTAGAGGAATTTTGATTCTCTTGTCATTAGAAACCAGATCCTTTCAGTCAAGAAAGCAATGCTCATGTTATTGTCCATGAGAAGGGGGAATCTTCTTCAGCGTAACTCACAAATTTCTACAAGTGAACAAAAATCTGGTGGTGGTGGGGAGTTGCCAATTGAAACCTAGAGGCAGAAAAAATGAGAAAGTGCTCTGGATGTAATGAAATTCATGTTCTTTTTGTCTCCCTTCTTTCCCTCTGCACCTACTATGAGGTGAGAACTTTAAGTACAAAAAAAGAAGCTGATAAAAAAAAGTCAAGCAGTGATTCTGTGTGTACGTCTGACTTTGTCATCAAGAGTTGGAGAAAACTGCAGAGAGGTTGCTTTCATCTTGACAAAAAGGCTCCCTATATCTCTGCAGCCACAGGGATAATTATATATGTATGAATACATATATTGCTTTGAATTCCAGATCTACAGTAGGTGTTGTGTAGGTGGAGACATAAAGCTTCTCATTTTTGACTGTATTGCCAAGGGTATCATATGCACTGTCCAGGAACTGAGTCCTTCATCCCCTTAGGAAAAAAGAGACCAAATTTTAATGGTGTATTAACTGTTTTCTTTTTGGCTCACCCCATTTACCTTTCCTTCAACTAACCTTACAAACATCAACCGTTCTTGTGTGAATTTGAATGAAAATGCCAAAGAAAGATTATTATGCTTCACTATGGTGGTTGAACCAATTTTCTGGTGCAGCTGCTGCAGAGCAAGAAAAGCAGAGCTATCGGATTCTGCCCCAAATTCCATTTGGGGCAGAATAGGGGGAGATGCTAACATAGAAGGCCCCTTCTAAAGTCATTCCCATGTGCAGAGAGGGTGCTTGAATTATGGAGGGAAGGCCCAAAACGAAACCACACATTTCCATACCCTGACTCCCTTTTTATCTGGATCATGGACCCCTATAGCCTCCTAAAAGCACTAGCCAGAGTACTGTCACAAAAGGTAAGGAGGCTGGGTTGCTTCTGCCCACTGCCCTGTAATATGAACACTGGGTAGAGTAAATGTGGGTAGAGGAAGCAGGATTACATAGAAACATAGGAAGCTACCATATACTGAGCCGGGTCTCACGATCAGTGAGACCCGGTTTGGTGAGTTGAGCGGGGAGAGCGGGCTAAGCCACAGACGATCACGGCATGAGCCCTGGGCGGCCAGATTGGCCGCCCACATGATTGCTGGATCCATGACAGAGCTGGCGAGGGCTGGGGGGAGCGGGGACTGATCGGCCACCAGAAGCTCCAGCATGCCCTGCACAAGCACGCAGGGCATGCTGACGAGACCCCCGGAGCCGGGAGGCGGAGCACTCGCTCTGCAAACTCGGGTTTAGGGGAGGGGTTCTTGAGCGGGTTACCCGCTCTAGAACAACTGGGCTCGCAGCCGAGCCTGGTGGTTCACACAATTGCTGAAAATCTAGCCCGATTTTCTGCAGTCGTGTGAATAGCCTCAGTGAGTCAGACCATTGGTCCATCTAGCTCAGTATTGTCTACACAGATTGTCAGTGGCTTCTCCAAGGTTGCAGGCAGGAATTTCTCTCAGCCCTATCTTGGAGAAGCCAGGGAGGGAACTTGGAACCTTCTGCTCTTCCCAGAGCGGCTCCATCCCCTGAGGGGAATAACTTGCAGTGCTCACACATCATCTCCCTTTCATATGCAACCAGGGTGGACCCTGCTTAGCTAAGGGGACAAGTCATGCTTGCTACCACAAGACCAGCTCTCCTCTCCTTGTCAGATTGTGGAGGTCAGATTGTGCTCTGACCTCCATGCATTCACTAGCATTGGTCACTGACTTCCACTTCTTGGATTGTGTCATGCTCCAAGGGGAAAGGAGGTGTATTCCTGGCCATTTTTGACTCCACAATCTGGCGGCGAGAACAGTCAATGCCAGCCTCAGAGTAAGCCAGGGGAGGAGGTTACTTCATCACCTTAGTCTCCTCCTGGCTTGCTCCATCCAGCCAGTTTCTTCTCCAGGGGAACTCTGGCTCCCACGCTCAAGAGCAGCCCTCATCATCAGCTGCCTTGGCTTTAAATGCCCTAGTACAAAGCTGATAAAGCTTAAAGCCTACTCTCAGCCCTGCCTCCTCCCTGGTCTCACTTCCTGCTTCCTGCCTCTCCCAACATGGCAGCTCCACCAGAGCTTTTCGCTGCAGCTCTCCCAGCCTCACCTGCTCAACCACACTGGGACCCAACAGGCCTGAAACCATCTCTCCCAACCCCACACCCTTTGGGGGAAGACAGAAGCCCACATACCCCGCCGGACTCCACAGAGCCATGCAGGTAACCAGATAACGCGGCACCCTGACAGACTGACTGTACAAGCTTTCGGTGCATATGAGCCATTTTGGAAGGGTGGTATAGAAATTGGACCGGGTCTCACGATCAGTGAGACCCGGTTTAGGGCGCTGAGCGGGAAGGGAGCCCTGGGCGTCCAGATTGGCCGCCCACACGATGGTCGGCCCCGAGACGGAGCCAGCAGGGGCTGGGGAGTTCAGGGGCCGCGTGGCCCCCGGAAGCCCCAGTATGCCCTTCATGAGCATCCAGGGCATACTGGAAAGACCCCCAAGCTGGGAGGCTGCTTTTAAGCCTCCCGGCTGGGGGTCTACTCATGAGTAGCCATGGCACGGAGCCACACTGCGGCTACTCACAAGCAGATAGCCCAGGTTTGCTGAGCGCTCGCTCCGCAAACCCAGGCTAAGGGGCGGGCTACAGGAGCGGGTTAGCCGCTCTAGAAGCACCGGATTCGGCTGTGAGCCCGGTGGTTCTTACAATCACAAAAATCGGGCTAGGATTTTCCTAGCTCGATTTTTGTGATCGTAAGAATAGCCCCATTGAATAAATAATAAATAATATAACTATAGCCCTATTCTGACATTATATTAGGCCCATTTGCCTGTTCTGTTCAACAGTTGCACAAGTGTGCAGTGTACACAGGTACAGATCTATACATAGGCACAGTTATTCACATGTTATGCGGAATGCAGATACAGAAGTACACTTCCGATCTGTACTATGCAATTGAGGGACCTATATCCAGGTTCACTTTTTAAATGAACACAGGTGCAGTCATTCACACAAACCATGTGTACGAGTGTACATACATCTGTACACTTGTACAGCATAACATCTGAACCAAGCTATTGAACACTTGGACAATGCGTGTACAGTCTACACAGGTACAGATCTGTACACAGGTACAGTTATTCACATGTTACATTGGAACAGGTAGAGCAGTATACTATCTATCTGTGCCATACATTCAACAGGCCTGTGCACGGAATCACTTTTTAAAGTGAACACAGGTACAGTCATTCACACAAAAACATGCACAAGACATCTGTACACTTGTACAGCATGATGGTTGAACAGGGCCTGTATTGTGCAGGTGTGGGGGTCGGATGAAAGAAGGGAGACCCAGATTCACTTTCCAGAGGCATTTGATGGATTATTTTGTTATCCTCTTTTTAGCACAAGAGGTGTCAAAAGTATACATCACCTTTAACTGGAAAATAGCACCTTTTTGTTCTGACATATACAGGAGAACCTCATTACTCACAGGGGTTCTATTCCATGCCTACTGCTGCAAGTAATGGAATCATGAGTAATGAGTCATTATTGCTATGGGGGAAAGCGGGATTAGGTTCTGAAATGGAGGGGAAATGCAAAACAACAAAAAAAGGCAAACAATGGCAAAATAACTTTAAAAAAAAACACACAACTTACTGTGGCATGCTCCATGGGGTCTTTGTGTGGCCAGGAATCCCCCCATGTGACCAGGAATGCCCCAAAATGCCCTTTCATATATACGGATACTGAAAATGGGTATCAATGAGACACCCTGCGGATACATGCAACAGCAAATAGCAGTTCCACGAATAATGAGGTTCTCCTGTATGTGTGCATATATATGCATATGGTTTTCGTCTCAGATATGCACTCTGTGCAGATGGCCAAACTGTGTAGAAAGGCACTCATTAAAGAAAGGAACAAGATCATGTTTGTTGGCTCTAATGCCAACCTGTCTGCTTCTGCTGCAATTTGGGACCAGTTGCTTACACATGAACACCCCAATGCAGGTAAGTTCCGAAGCTGTGATCTTGATTCTCCATTTACTTATTTACTTATTACATTTATAGCCCGCTCTTCCTCCGAGGAGCCCAGGGTGGTGTACATGGTTATCTTTATCCTTGTAACAACCCTGTGAGGTAGGTTAGGCTGAGAGATACATGATGACTGGCCCAGAGTCACCCACTGAATTTCATGGTTGACTGAGGATTTGAACTCAGGTCTTCCCGGCCCTAGTCCAACACTCTAACCACCATGCTATGCTGTTTTAGACTACAGACCATGAATGCAGAGCCATTGTACATGAGGGTTTAGATGTGCACAGGCCGTTTTGCACTGGTTCCAATCAACAAAGAGTGGCCAGAGATGGGACCAACAGAGACAATCCCATTCCCCTCTTCCAAGTGCTCATTTCTTCAAGGTTTGACCTTCTGCCCAGGGCTCTTATCTTTCTAATACAGAATGCTAATTCTATACAATCCGCATGTGAGGAAATGGAAGAAGCCACAGGGAAACAATTTGTTTGGTGTTTGAATCTATTATTCAAATGTACAAGAGAGCTGTTGAGCGAAAGAGCTTCAGGAAACATGCCAAGGGAAAGAGACACAAGGAGGCCATCGTCAGGGGCAAAGGGGAGAGGTCCAAGCCTCATTTGTATGCAGCTTGGCTTGCTTAATTTAATAATAATTTATTTATTATAATAAATATGAAGTAAATATAACATATACAATAAATATAATTTATTATTATTAAATCAATACTAATACTAATAATACTAATAACAGTATTTCCCTCTCTGACTCTCAAGGTACTAAAGAATTGACTCCTGATGGAGATGCATTTTAAGAATGTATCTCATTTGTGTTCCCTTGGTTATGTTTATGCAGTGCACTTCTATCTCCCGGAGTTTCAAGATTTATTTGCTTACAGTCCACTTACTGTTCCTTCGCAACTATCATTGGTTCCTTCAACAATTACCTTGATTTTTTTAAAAACATAACAAGGCAAAGAAACCATTTGCTGAACTGAGATTACATTTTCACAAAATTCATGGGAAGGTGAAAAGCAGGCGAGTGTGACATACACATCAGGAGAACGTTCTTTCTGTTTGCAGTATGTTTTCAAGCCCTATTAAGACATTGAGGTCATTCACACAGACAAAAACTGTGTACTACCCAGGTTTGGGAGCTGTGTGTGCTCCCAGTTTTCGGTTGTGTGGAAGCATATTAAGAGGAAAAACCTGGGTAGCTTTTCCTTCTACCTTGCTTCCACACCACCACCCAGGTTTTCCTCCTACCTTGCTTCCAGCCAGCCAAAACCTGGGAGCACACAGAGCTGACAAACCTGGGTAGAACACAGTTTTTGATTGTGTGAATCACCTCATTGAGGCGGGTCTCACGATCCATGAGTCCCGCTTTCGCTGGAACTGCGGGGAGAGCAGGATAAGCCCACTCTCCCCGCAGACGACCGGGCAGGGAGCCCTGGGCGGCCGGATCGGCCACCCACACGATTGCCGGCTCTGTGACGGAGCCAGCGGGGGCTGGGGGGAGTGGGGGCCACGTGGCCCCTGGAAGCCCCAGTATACCCTGCATGAGCATACTGGGGAGACCCCCAGAGCCGGGATGCGGCTTTTCACATCCCGGTCGGGGGTCTACTCGCAAGCAGAAAGCCTGAGTTTGCAGAGCACTCGTTCCGCAAACCCGGGCTAAGGGGCGGGCTACTTGAGTGGGTTAGCCGCTCAAGAACCACCGGGCTCGCTTGCGAGCCCGGTGGTTCTTACGATTAACAAAAATCGGGCTAGGCTCTCCTAGCCCAATTTTTGTTAACTGTGAGAATAGCCCCATTATGTTAAATATTCATACAAGGAGTGTACAGCATATCTGTAGCAGCTCACCTTAATGAGCTGGGTGCAGTGGTGGGTTAAAGGAAAGGCAGAGTAGGCATTTGCCTACGGTGGCAAAATTTGAGGAGCAGCAAATTTTGCCCCTCCTCAAATTTTGCCGCCCCTCTCTATGGGTAGCGGCAGCTGGAGCAAGGGTGGAGTGGGTGAGGACAAAGTCCCCACCTTTTACCTTATTACCAGAAAAGGCAACCCTATTTTGTTTAAGGTAAAAGGGTGGCAAAAGCATTTTTGCCTATGGGCAGCAGCCCTTGTTCTGTGTGTGTGTGTGTGTGTGTGTGTGTGTGTGTGTGTGTGTGTGTGTGTGTACACCATACGAGCCACAGCTTCTTCCAGTTCCCAGCAACTCCATTGCACTTCTCTCTCCCGTTCTGCCTCGCCGCCTCGGTAATAACGAGATCTGTGCTGCCTGTAGACTGGCAGTTCCTCAGGTAGAGCTCCATGAGCTGGTTAATCTGCACAGCTCTACCTGATGAATGACCAGCCTGCAGGTCACACAACTCTCATTCATGCCGGAGTTGGACAGAGTGGTAGAGAGAGGCGCAATGGAGATGCCGGCAGCCAGAAGCAACTGTGCCTCATTGGGCACTTCCTGGCTCATTAAGGCGAGCCTCCTATGGAGACACCGTACATTGTTGTACAAAGAGGCAGCTGTGCTTCATTCAGCAACCCCAGCCCCACTTGTTAAGGTGAGCTGCTACTGCACTGTGCACAGGTAAAGATCTGTACACAGGTACAGCTATTCACATGTTCAGTTGAACACATAAAGATAAAGTAGTGCTCTTCCTGTCTACACCATGCATTTGAGGGACCTTTGCCTAGTTTCATTTTTAAAATGAAGGAAAGTCTAGGCATTCACACAAAAACATGTACGAGTGTTTAAACATCTGTACACCTGTACAACCTAATGTCTGAATAGGGCTTCTGTGAGTGCACTAAAGGTGAAGACAGATCGAACAAGAGTAGTGGAGATGGTCTGATAGTTGTTTTGCTGCTCAGTAAACTGATTCACTAGTTTTCTCCAGGGGAGTGATGCAGAGTGATGTCACCAACATTTGACTGACTTCTTTCCTGGGAAGCGATATGGCCCAGGATTCCTGGCCCATGGCTTGCAGCTGTAGCCATCTGCCAAGACTCAGAGACAAACCTGACTCCTTTGCCCCATTCTGCTGATGATGACGGAGCATCAAACCATGTAAGGGAGTGGCTACAGGGCAAGGGGTTGGATGGAGGTGGACAGGGACTGTAGGTGGGTGGGTAGAAGAAGGGCTGGAGGCTTGCTGAGTGGGGCTGAGGAGGAATCAAATGATGTCATGTTCCCAACGGCATCAGTTGGGGCAAGAGGGGGTATGATTTGGCTTAGAATCGGAGTCAGAATAAACCAATCTATTTTCTGAGTTTTGACATAAATATTTTGGGTTTTCCGAGCCCCGTTCAGAGCCTGAATAGGAGAGTTCACCCTGTTCCTAGGTAGCCTGGTAACCTACTTACCTATCCTCAGCACTATTTTCATCATATTTCAGCTTCCATATGCTGATGCAATCTATATGCATGCTCATTTCCCTGATTTTCAGTATTCTACCACTATAGATAAAACTCTTTAACACTCTCATTGTGTTTCTTAGTAAATGGGGCGGGGGGATCAGGTGGAGAGTGCTTATAGGGTAGTGTGTGTGATGTCTTCTTCCTCAAATCCCAGAATAGTGTTGCAACTGTTTTTTAAAATGTTTATGATTTCTTGGGGTAAAGTGAATAATGGACATATCAATGAACAAATGTACTTGTTCCAGTATTTTTTTTAAAAAAAATCAATAATAAAACAAATGAAAGACTCTCTCATCCATAAGGGGAGGAGTGAGAATGAGGATTGACATGGGGATTCAGCATCTTTCCCTTCCTGAGAGCTGTGATGCTGGGCTAAAACTACAGGTGATGAAGCTGCTGGAGGACTCTTAAAATACAAGTGGACCTCGGTATTTGCTGGGGTTCCAGTCTCCACACTTACCACGGATAGCAAAACAGTGAATACCAAGTCATTTAAGTATATGGGATTGTGGGGGTTAAATTCCTGGAGGCTTGAAAATCTTGCAAAAAAACCAGCAAAATTGGGCAAAAAATGCAAAGTAAAGTGCTCTATCATGCTCCATGGGCCTCCAGCAATGCCCACCAGAAGTCCAAATTTTGCCATTTTGCAGAAAGAAAGGTTTTAAAAAACTAAACAAGCAACAAAATTGCTCCCCCGCTCAAAATGGCGGCTGGAAATTACCTCCAAGCTCATTTTTAGCCACTCCCTGACCTACAGATATGTGAATTTAACCCTTTCCCCTACCCCCTGCATATGTTGAGGTTGGGTATCCATTCCCTGACCATAGATACATGAAACCGCGGATGCTGGATCCACAGGTAACAAGGTCTGCCTGTATCATAAAAGATTGTCCCTTATTTGACTCCTCAGAAAAAAATAATTTCTTCAGAAACACAGAAATTCTGAAATGGATGGTTTAATCCTCACGATCAAATTCAGTTCAAACCTTTGAAGCCTGCACTCAAAGCTGGGAATAATACTGTGAAATGCACAGGCCTGTAACAAGTTCATAATGTGCCCTGGTTGAATAACAGTCCATCTACCAGAAGAAGAGTGGGAGGAAGAGTCACTTGTGACTTGTAGAAGAAAGATCAAGAACTCCAGTACAATGTGGGCTGTTGAAAACAAACTGAGGGAAATGATATTTTTGGGTTGGTTCTGAGAATTCATGGCTTATTTCACCTTTGCTCTTCTACAGCAAGGCCAATCTCGGCTACTTCTTCTGCCGCTCTCCTTGTTTCTCCTTGTCACTTTATTTCAGCGTGATGCTCTCGCTGTCCAAATACATTTTCACAGTGGTTAAATATTCTGATCTCCGCTCCCTTTCTTAGCTGATTACAATGGTGCCCTTTGGAAGGTATGGAGTGCCCTGACTCCCACATCAAATGAATTGCTGGTAGTGTGTTTAACCACCATCTGTCCTTGCAGCTACTTGCTGAAGGCATTAACTTAATTTTGTTAAAAATACTTTCACTGGAGAAAAGGAAGAAAACAAATAGTTTTGATGGGAAGCTAAGCTCCGGCTTGAATCCAAAGGGACATTCACACCTACAGATGTGCAAGAATGCCCTTCCTACTGCAGCTTTCTAAGACAGCCCAAAACTAACTTCTGACACTCGCAGGCTTTATAGATGGGTGAGCCAGTCGCAGCCTGTATGGGTGGGCGGGGAGGGGCAGTAAATGAGCCATTGTTCTTGCTCTCCTCTACCCAGCTGGGCCATCTTGCCCTGCCTTGTGTTACCTGCCACCACATCAACCCTAGGCACACAGGCAGGTTATTTTTCCTGGTTGGGATTAATGTGACAATGGGCAAAATGAAGCAGAGCAAGGCAGGGGAGATGGGGAGAAGAGAGCGGGGGCAAGTCATATCTGTGGCTCATTCACCCCACCCCCCCGCCCTGTCCCGCCTTTACGAACTTTAGGTGAGTTCTCCCCCTACTCAATCCATACTGACTTGGAAATTATCGGAGTTCTGCCCTCCAAAATGAGGAAAAGGTTCGATCGTGTTCTGAATCACGTTGGAAAAAACTGTTTCGAAAACGGACCCCAACATTCCTCTCAACTCTCCTGACCCCAAAGCATTCCCCTCCAGCATCTCCTCACCCCTTAAAACACCCCTCCTCACCCCTTAAAAGACAAAAGAGGGAAGAGGGTTGGTTTTGTGGTAGCAAGCATGAATTGTCTCCTTTGCCAAGCAGGGTCTGCCCTGGTTGGCATTTGAATGGGAGATCACATGTGTGAGCACTGTAAAAGATTTGCCTTAGGGGTCAGGGCCACTTTGGGAAGACAATCTGCATGCTTGCATGCAGAAGATAGGAACATAGGAACATGGGAAACTGCCATATACTGAGTCAGACCATTGGTCTATCTAGCTCAGTATTGTCTTCACAGACTGGCAGTGGCTTCTCCAAGGTTTCAGGCAGGAATCTCTCTCAGCCCTATCTTGGAGAAGCCAGGGAGGGAACTTGTAACCTTCTGCTCTTCCCAGAGCGGCTTCATCCCTTGAGGGGAATCTTTTGCAGTGCTCACACATCAAGTCTCCCATTCATATGCAACCAGGGCAGACCCTGCTTAGCTATGGGGACAAGTCATGCTTGCTACCACAAAACCAGCTCTCCTCTCCAAGACCAGCTCTCCTCTCAGGTTCCCGCTCTGGTTCCCAGGTTCCCGCTCCCAGGTTCCCGCTCTGAGATCTCCAAGAAAGGCTGAAGGACTCCTGCCTGCAACCTTGGAGAAGACACTGCCAGTCTGTGTAGACAATACTGAGCTAAATGGAGCAATGGTCTGACTCGGTATATAGCAGCATCCTATGTCCCTATGTCCCTTGCCCCTTTCCCTTTACTTAATTACAAAAGGAGCTGCTGCAGCAACATATGAGAAGGAGTTCCCCCCTCCCCCTTCCTTCTATTGCCATGACATGCTGTGCTGCAGCACGTAGGGATGCTAGCCTAGGGATGCATGAGGGGTATAGTTCTTCCAAGAGCTCCAGTAGCCCTTGAGAGAGCTGAAATTCTCATGGGCGTGAACACACTGCCACCCAGCACTCCAGGGCAACAGAAAAGGAGTGTAACAAGAATGTAGAAAGGTGAGAGGTAAAGTAATAAGCTAACTTGTATTGAAAATACATTTTTTTAAAGTCTGCTCCCCAGTTAATCCAGGGCATCTTTTTGTCGGTCTTTGTGGTTTAATTGATGAATCAAACTGTTTAATCAACTGAACATTACAACCCTCTTTCTCACCTATGGCATACCAGCTGCACAGTAGTATGCCACACATATCATGTATAGGATGGCCTGGAACACAAGATCTTTAGTTCTTTCCTTTTTTTGAACTGCGGCCTCTGCCGAGCTTCTCCATATGTTCGTTTGCATCTCATCTGCACATTACATAATGTCTTTAATCGCCATAATCTACTATTCATCTCTTGCCTCTTTTATCATCAAATGTCATTATAAATCATTTACAAATTATAATGTTATTATCCACATCTATTGCTTATTCAGCCACTTCCCTGCCAAGTCACATTACTAACTCAAGCCCCTCATTCCATTTCTTTTTAAAAACGAGACAAGCAGATTTTCAATCTATGTTTGGTATTATAGGGCTAGAGAGTGAGGCAGATCTAATATGGTTTTCCCTAAAGAGAGTTTGCTTGGGATTAACAAT
Source organism: Hemicordylus capensis (assembly GCF_027244095.1). NCBI lineage: Eukaryota > Metazoa > Chordata > Lepidosauria > Squamata > Cordylidae > Hemicordylus > Hemicordylus capensis. The sequence goes on along the minus strand of NC_069657.1, from coordinate 28,446,416 downwards.
GTCTTAGGTACTAGGGATGTGTTTTCTGGCTAATGCTTGACCTTGATAAGCGGTGGAGGGTTTTTTGTTGTTGTTTTTTAAATTGGTGCTGTTTTTTCTTGATCTGAAAATTTCAGACCATTGGCCCATCTAACTCAGTATTGTCTACACTGACTGGCAATGGATCTCTAGGGGTGTGCACAAACCCGGGTTTCCTGGTACGGTCTGAGTCCATGACCTAGCCACACAGAGGCCCATTGGCATGCATGGCAGCCTCCAAAATGGCTGCTGCCACAAGGATGAGGTCCGGAACGGGCCAAAGACTGCCAGAATTGGGTGAGTTGGCAAATAATGGAGGCCAGCAGGAGGAGGGGGAACTTCTGGAGACACCCCCCTATGACCTCGGAGAAGCCCCCAAGTGAGTGAGTTCTATTTCAAATATATATATATATATAAATAAATTTTAACTTGCGAACCCCTTGAACAGGCCGGGGTGTTCAGCTCAATAATTAACTCAACCGGGTGTATGTTTGTGTGTTTTGGTCTGATATCGAGCTATCAAACTGAACTGGTCCGATGTCGAACAGGTTCGTTTCTGAACTTGTTCTCACATCCCTATGGATCTCCAAGATTTCAGATAGGAGTCTCTTGCAGCCCTATCTGTATATACCAGAGAATGAACCTGCGATCTTCTGCGTGCAAAGCAGAAGCTCTACCAATGCACTAAGGCCCAGATAGATAGATAGATAGATAGATAGATAGATAGATAGATAGATAGATAGATAGATAGACAGCCAAGGGGAGGGCCCATTGTTCAATAGTAGAGCACATTAATTGCATGCAGAAGGTCCTAGATTCAATCCTTGGCAGGCAGGGCTAGAGAAAATGCCTAGAGGGCTGCTGGCAGTCAGTGTAGCCAATATTGAACAAGGTGGATCAATGATCTAATTCTGAATAAGACAGCCTCATATGTTCATAAACACACACTTTGAGACACTGGAGCGATTCTCTTGATCACTAAGAGCAGGTGGGCAAGGAAGGCTCCAAAGAACTTACCTTCCCCACAGATGATCCAAGGATTGGTGGCGGGAGCACGCTCCCCGCTCTGACACGAGCAGCCCTGCTCCATGAATCAAGGAGCAGGTCGGAGAGATCTGGGGCCGGGACTTGTTGTTACAGCTTTTGGGGATCCCACAATGCACTGCACAGTGGGGATCCCCCAGCGACAGGTGGTGCCCATCAGTGCTTCAGTGCCAGCTGAAAGCAGCCAGCACTGGCACGTGATCAGGCAAATGGGGTTATGGGAACACTCATTCCCTTAACCTCATTTAAGAGGCGGGCTCCCCGAGACGCCACCGGAAAACGCTCAGCTCCCGACAGTTTTCTCAGCAGCCAAGCCTGGTTACTCATCATGTTAGCCTTCTTTAAACTTGCTTTGCATTCTTACAAATTGCCATTGTTATTTCTCCCATGCAGGAGGATGTTTGGGTGAAATTTGGTGGCAACTTTGCTACCAGATTTAACCAGCTTTCTCCTCTCCACAGAATTTCTCTCTGTGTGACTTGACACTGAGTTAACAGCCCCAGACCTCAACTGGCCAAGACAGGGAGAGGCAGATGGCAGTATACTACAGCTTGGCTAACCACCTGAATTAATGTTTTCTGTAGATTTCAGCAACGATATGCAGACATTCAGCAAACATATGCAGGAGACTCCTGAGAAATTTCACTACTTATCAAAACCCACTTCCTTCAAGGTTCCTCAGATAGTCCTCCTGAGTAGGAATCTTCAAATTCACATCAAATTTCTCTGTAAGCAAAAATCTTGGCAATTTTACTCTTCTGAGCCCTATTATATTTGCCTATTTCAGAGAGAGTTTCTTTACCAACCTTAGATTCCCATTCCCAACAAGGGCAGTCAGTGCTGGTGGTGACAGATGGGAGATACCCCATAGCATGACCCACCTGTAGCATGAACCCATGTTAATGTTTAATGTCAGTCTTATGGGAATGTGTGGAATCCCCATCAGTTTTGTTACTTTTTGCTCACCTTAAAATTATTCAGATTTTTTTCCCTGAACAGAAACCTTCAAATTCAGCTTGACATAAAGTTGTCAATATGAATGTTTAACATTCACCTTAACAGATTGTCCCATATCAATTCTAGGGACAATTGTTAGGACACTAGAAAACTTTTGAGATCACAGGCACTGTAGTTTTACTTTATTAAGTAATAAAGTATTGTTTCATAATTAAGACTGTAAAGTTGTTATATCAAGGTTTTTATCTCTCTGTTCTTCACCCATCAATCCCATCTACACAAAGTAAGAGTTCAAAAGTGTTTCAGCAACACCTTGATGTTCTTTGGTCCATCAGGGGACACTGTATTTCTCCACAGAACTGTGAACTTCACTCATAAATGATAAGATCTCTATTAGCGTTTATCTGATAATTTTAATCCTGTCGAGTTTCAAGAGCACCTGGTCTTGATAGCAATTTCAGTTTACTGGGACCTTTGAGTCATCCCTCATCCCCAACTGTAAACAAATCCAATGTCCAAATGAATTCAGAGATACTTATCCCACAGTCATTGGTCAAATTATGAACAGGCTCTAGACGTCTCATTGGAATCTTGGGAATTAATCTGCAGTGGAACCCAGTGTGTTGCAGAGGACTCTGGGACAATCTCTTGGCCATTCTAGACACCTGCTTCTATTGTTCTCACCACAGATTTACATCAGCAAGGCTCTTTAAATCTTCACACCCAATACATTTTCCCAGCCTCTTGCTGATGGTGTAAAAGTGCATGATAGATTACAGTTATGTCCTGTGGTTTCTAACCACAGGACAGTGCTGTTTGTTTTGCTCATTGACTTAACTTTACCATCTTCACAATTACAAGGTTGTGCATGATCATGATCTCTCTACCTTTCCCATAATTGCCCAAAGTGTCCTGTAGCACTATTGGGGTGTCTTAGACCAGAAGAAACAACATGATATAGGACTGGTGGAAAGGGGTTTCCAACTATCTAAATTCTAACACCAAGAGCATTTATGAATCTGAGGGTGAAGGAAATATTCATGTGAGCCTGGCTCCATTTGTGTGCTTGTGCGAATTGATACATGTGTATACATCTTTCCATACAAATACATTATGCATATAGATGTATGTAAGTTTGAGCACTTTGAGTAGAATGACAGTATGATAATCGATGTGAAGTCTACAGTCATAACAGGAAATCATGCTATTTCTGCAGAAAGACTTTGTTTTAAAAGACAGTGTGCATATCATTGACCTACATTCCATTTTCGCTCGCATCCTCTGCACTATACCTGCCAAAACCTTCCTGCCAAAGAGATGTAGTAGATATAGATGAAGGCAATGTATGTTGGTGCAACATCCTATTAAACATCCTTTAGACCCCCAAAAAACACATTTTGTCTCTCAATCTTGATTTCCTAACTCTGCAGCGGGTGATCAGCCAGTAAATAGGTCACCACGGCGGGCCTCCGAAATGGTGATGTCAACACAGACACTGTGTTTATTCGGCTGTTGAAAATGTCAGATGGATACTTGTCAAATTAATCCTTCTCCTTCACTGAAAGTAATGTCCATCCTGTTTTGGAAGATCCCTAGAAGTCCCAAATCGTCATGAAATAGGAAGGAAATGAACTAGCATGAGTTGGTGTAGCTGTTTTCAAACTGAGGACACCCAAGTTCCATTGGAAGCTTATTAAGAGTTCCACAGAGAGAAGGTCAGTTATAGAGGACTTGGTTCCCTGAAAGACAGGGGCATCATCCACCTGTATCTGCTTCCCCCTGTGATCTCTAGACTTGCAAGGCAGCATTGGGAGTGTTCAAGGATGGATTCTCAATTTAAATGGGTAATGGTGATGCCCAGTGGTGTAGCTACAAATTCAAAAGTGCAGGTGCTTTTAAAGCTGGCTGGGTTCCATAGTGGATGATTGAATTTCTTCAGCAGATGGGCAACATGGAAAAAATAACTATAAAATAGTTATTTTAATTTGTTTTATATGATTTAAGGTTTTAAATGTTGTGTTTCAATTTATAAACCACCCAGAAATTTTGAATGGGGCAACATATACATGCGATTAAATAAATAAATAAATACATATAAAATTTTGAAAAGTCTCCCTGAAAGTTTGACAGCCAATGCAATCCAGGCTTCTATCACTTCTACAATGAGTAGTTATTCCAGATTTTATGCCTAGGATTGTTGTCTTTTCCCATGGACACCATACATTGTCCTTTCACAAACACACACACACACACACACGCGTCCTACAGGGGATAAAACCCGAAGGGGCTAAAGATAAAAAATAGTTTGTTTTTTTAAAAAAATTTAAATGTGCAACAACCACCCCCCCCGGACCAGTCCAAATCGGGGTGGGGGTGGGTGGGGGTTCGAGGGGGTGCTGGACCAAACAGGTCCAGTCAAGTTTGAGTCCAGTTCAGACTCGAACCGAACCGGGCCAGCAAGTTCTGTGCACATCCCTAGTTTAATATCTATATGAAACCACTGGGAGAGATCAGGAGATTTGGTGCAGGGTGTTATCAATATGCTGATGACACTCAAATCTATTTCTCCGTGTCAACATTATCAGGAGAAGGTATAACCTCCCTAAATGCCTGCCATGAGGCAGTAATGGGCTGGATGAGGGATAACAAACTGAGACTGAATCCAGATAAGACAGGTGTACTTATTGTTCGGGGTCGGAACGCAGGAGATGATTTTGATCTCTGGGTTCTGAATGGGGTCACACACTCCCCCAGAGGATACTGAGCATATACCTGTTCCTGAACCAGGCTTTTTAGGGATGGAGGCTAGAGAGCTGAGTCAGATAGAAGTGACAAGAGATGATGTACTAAACTGTCTGGAAAAGCTGAAAGCTAACAAATCACCAGGGCCGGATGGCATCCATCCAAGAGTCCTCAAAGAACTCAAACGTGAAATTGCCTACCTCCTTGCTAAAATTTTCAACATGCCTGAAATCGGGCTCTGTACCAGAGGACAGGAGAGTAGCATATGTAGCAAAAAGGGACCCGGGGCGATCCAGGAAATTACAGGCCAGTTAGCCTAACGTCCGTTCCAGGCAAATTGATGGAAAGCATCCTCAAGGATAAAATTGTAAAGCACCTAGAAGAACAGGGCCTGCTGGGAGTGAGCCAGCATGGCTTCCGCAAAGGTAAATCTTGCCTCACCAAACTTTTGGACTTCTTTGAGGGTGTCAACGAGTGTGTGGATCAAGGTGATCCAGTTGACATAGTCTACCTGGACTTCCAAAAAGCTTTTGACAAAGTTCCTCATCAAAGACTCCTGAGGAAACTTAGCAGTCATGGGATAAGGGGACACGTACATGTATGGATTGCTAACTGGTTGAAAGACAGAAAACAGAGGGTAGGTATAAATGGAGAGTTTTCACAATGGAGGGAAGTAAGAAGTGGGGTCCCCCAGGGATTTGTACTGGGACCGGTGCTTTTTAATTTATTGATAAATGATCTAGAAGCGGGGTAAGCAGCGATGTGGCCAGATTTGCAGATGATACCAAACTCTTCCGGGTAGTGAAATCCAAAATGGATGGTGAGGAGCTCCAAAAGGATCTCTCCAAACTGGGGGAGTGGGTGACAAAATGGCAAATGCAGTTCAATGTTAGCAAGTGTAAAGTGATGCACATTGGGACGAAAAACCCCAACTTCAAGTATATGCTGATGGGATCCAAGCTGTCGGTGACGGACCAGGAGAGGGATCTTGGGGTCATGGTGGACAGCTCGTTGAAAGTGTTGACTCAATGTGCGGCAGCTGTAAAAAAGGCAAATTCAATGCTAGGGATCATTAGAAAGGGGATTGAAAATAAAACGGCTAATATTATAATGTCCTTATACAAAACTATGGTGCGACCACACTTGGAGTACTGCGTACAATTCTGGTCACCACATCTTAAAAGGGACATTGTAGAACTGGAAAAGGTGCAGAAGAGGGCAACCAAGATGATCAGGGGCCTAGAGCACCTTTCTTATGAGGCAATACTACAACACCTGGGGCTTTTTAGCTTAGAAAAAAGACGACTGCGGGGAGACCTGATAGAGGTCTATAAAATCATGCATGGTTTGGAGAATTTGGAGAAAGAGAAATTCTTTTCCCTCTCACACAACACTAGAACTAGGGGTCACTCCATGAAATTGATTGCCAGGAGGTCTAGGACCAACAAACGGAAGTATTTTTTCATACAACGTGTGATGCAGTTGTGGAACTCTCTGCCACAGGATGTAGTGACAGCCAACAACCTGGATGGCTTTAAGAGGGGTTTGGATAACTTCATGGAGGAGAGGTCCATCAATGGCTACCAGTCGGAGGGCTGTGGGCCACCTCCAGTCTCAAAAGGCAGGATGGCTCTGAGAACCAGTTGCAGGGGAGTAATGTCAGGAGAGAGGGCATGCCCTCAACTCCTGTCTGTGGCTTCCAGCGGCATCTGGTTGGCCACTGTGCGAAACAGGATGCTGGACTAGATGGGCCTTGGGCCTGATCCAGCAGGGCTGTTCTTATGTTCTTAAAGAGGCACCTTTTACGTGGTGATTCTCTTTTATTTAGCAGGGGGAGAGTAACTGGCCAGTGACTGTTGTTGGTGTCTAACTTATGTTTCTTTTTAGATTGTGAGCCCTTTGGGGACAGGGATCCATCTTATTTATTTATTATTTCTCTGTGTAAACTGCCCTGAGCCATTTGTGGAAGGGTGCTATAGAAATCAATCAATCAATCAATCAAATAAATAAATAAATACTGCTGCTGAGGGCTTCAGTGGCTTCGGGGGTACTGCTGTGGCCACAGGGGCACTCTAGCAGATGCCCCTCCCCCTGCTGGCCTCCCCCTGGTCTCCTATGGGCCTGATCAGCCCATTTGGGGGGCATTTCAGTCCTCTGGGAGTGCACATTTGCCATTTTTGAGGCTGTCTGGCCACACAAATGCCCTGCATGCATGTGGGGCATCCTCAAATATGGCTGTTGAGAACTCTCAGAGGGCCAAAATGGCCCCCAAATGGGCCAAACTGGCCCACTGGAGACTGGAGGGAGGAGGGTAACCACCAGAGGTACCCCTGCGTCTGCAGCAGCAACCCTGAGGCTGCTGAAGCCCTCAATGTTGTTACGTCTGCTTAAAAAAACACACAAATTTTAACATGGATGGCACCCACAAACCAGGCCAGATCCGGTCGGGGTGGTGGTTTGGCCCGACCTTGAACCAAGCTGGTTTGAGCTCAAGCCAGCTCAGGGTCAACCTGGCTCACACATCCCGACAAGCAGGCACCCAGCTTCTCCCTTTGCCAATCTGAGATCCAGCACAACCTGGTAGTGACTGGTGTGGGCATCACCAGGGGGGTGGTGAGAGGCACCTTTAAATGTAAATTAATAGGTGCTTACCTCCACCACCACTGCACCTGAACACTGCTTCAAGAAGCAGCATGTCACCGAGCACCCCCTGCAGCTGGGGATTGCTTCTGCCACTCACCTGGCCTCTGCAGAGCTGATCCACTGCCGGCAGCCAGGTGAGTAGCGGAGGCCATCCTCAGCCGCAGGGGGTGCTGGACAGCACACTGCCACTCGAAGCAGTGTTCAGATGCAGTGATAACAGAGGTAAGCACCTATTAATTTACACTTAAAGGTTCCTCTTGCTGCCCCCCAGTGGCACCCACACCAGCCGCTATTTTCAAAACTTGATGGTTAATAATATAGCAGCAATTGCACAACATATTATACACAGTGCTGAGAAAAGAAAACCACAAAATCAAACCTTCCTTGATTCCTCCCTCCCTCCTCGCCTTATGTATCCTCTTCAAAGGCACATGAAGGGCTTTCTCTGCTTCCCCTCCCTAGGCTCTCTGAAAACATTTTAAATTCCCTCTTTTTTGTTCCCACTCCCTCCTCCCTACCCCCAGCCAATGAGGGCACAGTTGCCCATGACAACACTTGATTTGTATGATAACAAGCCAACCAAGACTCAAGGAGTTCTCAAGCCAATTGGAAACCAGTGCCAGAAAAATTAGGAACAGAGGAAAGCCCACCAGAATGACATTCCAATAACTCGGTTCAAAATCGGTTCAAGCTCAGATCAGGGTCATTTCGATTCTAACTCAAATCCGGCCCTTTATTTTAGGGGCATTTTGTTCAAACCACTCAAAATGGCCTGATTTAAGCTTGAATCGATTTGAACTCAAATTGATTTGCACATCTCTGCACATCTTCCACATCCAGTGCTGCTGGCTGAGGGAGTACACAGATGGTTCAGGGATCTCCCCAAATTCACTTCCTGAAGCAACTTATTTCACCCTACATAGGAACATTATACCTTTGTATATAGTCAGACCATTGGTCCATCTAGTTCAGTATTGTCTAAACATACTGTCAACGGCTTCTCTAAGGTTGCAGACAGGAGTCTCTCTCAGGCCTATCTTGGAGAGGCCAGGGAGGGAATTTGGAATGCTTTTCCCAGAGTGGCCTCATCTCCTAAAGAGAATATCTTACAGTGCTCACATATGTAGTCTCCCGTTCCAATAAGAATCAGGTTGGGCCCTGCTTAGCAAAGGGGACAATTCATGCTTGCTACACAAGATCAGCTCTCCTTCCCCCTCTCCTCCTACTGCATGGAAGGGCCTCTCCTGTTCCTTAGCCCAAGGTAAAATGACAAGAGGGATGGCAGATGTATTCCACAGATAAGACATCGATTCAGGTGCATGGCAATATATTTAGAGTTCCTCCATGGAGTTTCACCCATCCCCAAAATCTAGCTCAAAAGGAGGTTTGCTTGTATATGTTGAAAAATATTCTAATTGCAAATCTACTGAGTGAATAGGAGAGCTTCCATGAACTAAAGAGAAACATGCTTGATGGTTTTAGCCAAAATGCGAAGCAAGGAGTGACTAATTTTGGTGCACATGTTATAGTTATAAAATAGTAGAGGTAATAGTTAGGATTTGCAGAATTAGGAAACTGTCAAAACAAGATATAAAATAGAGTGTTCTTTATAAATGGATGGTGTTCTACTAGATCCTAAATTATTCCATATAATTGGACTGGAGATCACAAAGGCTGCACATTTACAAGATAAATTGAAAATTAATGTACAAATAATATAGTAATTACCCAGTCCCTATTATTTGAAGAATATACACACTATGGGGTCTATTCCTTCCTTGATGAGCAAGTGAGACTCCCATTAATTTTAATGGGAGTTAAGTGTGTACATCAAGAGGAGAATTAACTCATGAGTTAAAGTTGACGACTAGGATTAAGACCTGCACTTGTGGCTTTGATTTGAAAACATAGCATATCTTTTGATATTTATCACTTTTTAATTGTGTATTTGTAGTTGAAGCAATTTGGAAATCATTGTTATCCCTATCACTACAAGGCGAAGATAAATTGAATTATATAGCCCACTTCCTGGACTCCTTGATGTGCTTTGCTGATTAAACTGAACTGTAACAGCAGTATCATAATTAATAATCTATGCTGATCAAGTCGGTTGTACTAAAGTCTAGTGGTATCAGATTGTAATGAAAAATTATTGTTTCAAGGTGTGCAGTTTGTCTCCCACCCCCCACCCCCACCAGCCACTAGTGTGAAGCATGCACAATGAATTACAATGATGCGCTGAGTGTATTTAAAGTTTGAAGGCACAACATTCATTTGGATTGCATATATACCTCTCAAAAAAAGAAAGAAAGAAAATCAGTGGGTCTTTGTAACTGGAGCTCAGCATGGGCACTAGGTTTCTCCTGAGCCACATATCTCTTAAGGCATCCAGCACATTCATCAAATCCATGAAAATTCCAGCTTTCTGCTGCCATTTTTATTTTAAGTAAGGCTGCAAATCTATGCAGATGTACCTGGTTGTGAGCCCCACTGAATGCAGTGACTGGCATGAGTAAGCTTACTCAGAGTAGTCTGAGCTGGGTCCTCCAGTATCCCACAATGCACCACATGAGCAGCAAAAAGGCAGCCCTCAGTACTGCATCAGCCCCACTCTGCCTGGCCCGGCTGGCCAAAAGACTTTTTGTTAAACATGGCTGCCTGCTCCTGGGAACAGTTTAAAACATGGCGACCGCACAGACAATCAAAACAAAAAGTAGGATGACTAAATTTTCATCCTACCTCACTTTTAACCTGGGTAGCAGATCTGGGCTACCCAGGTTTGGAACTTATATGTTGGGAAGACTCCTGGTGCCCCAGATGACCACAGATTCCTGGTTTAACCCCCCCCCCCCCGCCTAGGAATCTATGGTCATGAGAACAGGCACAATATAATGGATGCTGCCTGGCTGGAGTGGATGCTGTTATTATTATTTATTATTTATTCGGTTTCTATACCGCCCTTCCAAAAGTAGCTCAGGGCGGTTTACACAGAGAAATAATAAACAAATAAGATGGAGTCCTCCTGTTCAGCCCCACTTGATGCTCAACTTGTATATTTGTAAATAAACCAAATGTTACAAAGGCACCATAAATCTCCAGTGATATCTCCTCCAAAGGAAGTCAAAGCCAGGGCCATGCGGCCCCTGGAACTTCTCACTCACAGAAAAGTGGGGAGATGTAACCATACTAGTACTTTTTAGGGCTGTTCTCACGTTCGGCATTAGGATAGGGGAAGCTGCCTGTCCTAATCTGGGAGCCATGAGTGATAAGCCCAGAATTTGTATCTAGCCCTAGAGTGAGGGTGGAGGGAAAGCACTCTCTGTGCCTCCTGCCTCTGTGGCCAGCATCCAATCATTTCCCCCTCTTCCTACCTTGCTTGTAGAATTCTCACAATGGCCAGTCATGATTGGTTCCTGAATAAGGGAGGCGGTTTCTCCTACCCTAATGCTGATTGTGAGAATGCACTATGGTCTGGTAACCAGCTTGTCTGATGGCTACTCAGGAACACGCCTTCTCCGTTGCTGCCCCAAAGTTTTGGAATGTGCTCCCTTCTGAAATAAGAGCCTCCCCATCTCTGACAACCTTTTAGAAGGCAGTTAAGACACATTTGTTCACCCAGGCTTTTAATTATAAATAGTTTTTAACAGTTTATAACATTGTGTTAAATTTTAAATTATTTTAATGGTCTAATGTTTTAATTTTGTTTTAATTTGTATTTTACTGTAAATTGCCCAGAGACAAATGTTTTGGGTGGTATATAAATATGCTAAACAAATAAACAAACAACTAATATACCACTTTTCAACAAATGTTTCCAAAGCGGTTTACATAGAGAAACAACAAACAAACAAACAAACAAATAAGATGGATCCCTGTCCCCAAAGGGCTCACAATCTAAAAAGAAACGTAAGACACCAGCAACAGTCACTGGAGGTACTGTGCTGGGGGTGGACAGGGCCAGTTACTCTCCCCCTGCTAAATAAAGAGAATCACCATGTTAAAAAGGTGTTTCTCTGCCCAGTTAGCAGCGGTTTGGCTACTTATCCAAAGATGTCTAATTGAGTTCAGGGTCAGAACCAGTTCAAATGTCGGCAAGGATTTCATATTAAAGGACCAGGCCTGCCCATCCCTTCTGTTAACCTAGCATTTACTTCTTTCTTAATAGCAAAGTCATTTTATTTTCTGAGCCTCTTGGACACAAGTTCTATTGAAATCAGTGGATTTTATTTCCAGGGAAATGCATTTGTTATCAGAGCACTAATCCGTCTTCCCTCAAAAATATTAATACAGGTTAAAAATATAGATGGTATAAGCTACTGTAAGCACCTTGCAATGTTCTGTTAGTCTGCTGATCAGCTGACAAGTCTATAGAAGATGAGATTGTTTTGAGTAATATCTGAAGTAGCAGTTGAATGTGGCAGAATATGAAAATGCTGAGAAATATGAACATTTCTGATGGAGTATTTACAGGAGGGAGGGGGAAAATGCAGGGATATCAAAATCAGGGCTTGATGTGCCAATAAAAAAGATCATAAAAAGGCTCCTAATGCAACCACTGTATATTAATCATTCTGGAGAAGACAGTCCAAGATGTACGATAGCTATAGTGGTGACTGTACTTGTATATTCAGTTAAGATACAGTATTGGAAAGAAGATTGATATTAAATCTTCAGGCTAGCAGGCACCTGCTTTAGTAGAGAGCTGCTTGTATCCTTCCCCTTTAGCTAGGGATGAAATGTGGTTAAATAAAAAGGGGAGCAGTGTGTTCCAGAAATGGCTTCCTATGAAGAGTTTGCTTCCACTAGGTTTGGGAGCCTTCCTGCAAGTCTTCGAGCAATTTCTATCGGTGTGGTAAAGACGTGACAGTTGACATGCAGCTTCTGCTGAAAAATTGTAATGGTGCATTAAGTTACTCCATTCGCCTTCATACCTTGGAGTAGAACGTACCTCACGTAGTGACATCACAACATTCTATATTTCACCACCCTCTCCATGTTGTTGGCTGCTGATGGTGGAGCAGAAAGCGGGAAGTGGAACACCATGATATCACAACAGGAAGTACATTCTACTATATATTAGGGAGGGCAGAGGGATTCCCTGTTGGTGTTTTCAAGGCCAGCTGCACCTTTTTTGTCACGTGGTTGTGTTCTGTCCAGTTTTCTTTTGTTGTTTGGATGTTTGTCCCAGTGGGGATCCTGCAGAGAGTGTGGGGGGTGGAATCAGAAAGAAAAAAGGAGAGAAAGAAGAAGGAGGAACAATGGAATTGCTTCTGAACAAAACCTTAGTTAAACTAGCATGATATTTCTTGGTATTTACAAGAGAAGTAGCTATTAAAACTAAAACATTTGGCAATGAGATTTTGAACCAAATATGCGTTTGAGCCTGCAAAGCTTGTGAAAGTTCCTGCATCTTATTTTCATTGCATTACTGGGCCTACCTTCCTGAACCAGTGCATTCTCCTTGAAAGGACAGGGAAGGGTGTCTTGGAGGAAACACTGTATGTCAAGGAAGGGATAGAATCTAACAATCTAGAAAACCTAGGTGGACCGGAGTCCTCCACAGAAACCCTGTGGGTGACAATACAAGGCCTGAAAGGAAATGTGCTGCTGGGGGCGTGCTATCGCCCTCCGAATCAAAACTCTGGCAGTGACTGGGAGTTGCAGAAGCAAATCAGGGAGGCGTCAAGGAGAGGCAGGGCAGTAAAAACAGTGACTTCAATTACCCACACATAGACTGGGTAAATTCATAGTCAGGTAATGCCAAAGAGGTCAAATTTCTAGATACACCGAATAATTGTGCCCTAGAACAGTTGGTCTTGGAAACAACCAAAGAGAAGGAGACCTTGGACTTAATCCTAAGTGGCACCCAGGACCTGGTGTGTGATGTCAGTGTCATTGACCCTTTAGGGAACAGTGACCACAGTGCGATCAAATTCAGCAGACACGCGGGAAGATAATCAGCAAAGAAGTCTAACTCAGACATTTTGCATTTCAGAAGAGGAAACTTCTCCAAAATGAGGAGTATGGTGAAACGAAAACTGAAAAGGAAAATCAAGAGAGTCACTTCACTCCAGAATGCATGGAGTTTACTCAAAACCACAATACTAGAAGCCCAGTTAGAATGTATACCAAAAAGGAGGAAAGATATCACTAAGTCCAGGAGGATGCCAGCATGGCTAACAGGTAAAGTCAAGGAAACCATAAAGGAGAAGACGACTATATCGCTGCTGCCCAATATAGTACCAGCAGGGATTCAAACCGGCAACCTTCTGCTTGTTAGTTAAGCATTTCCCTGCTGTGCCACTTATGGTGACCCTTAAGTGACCCCTTTATTTACTCCTTTAAGTGACCCCTTTAAGGTGACCCCTTTCGGGTAGTGAAATCCAAAACAAATTGCAAGGAGCTCCAAAAGGAACTCTCCAAACTGGTTGAGTGGGCGACAAAATGGCAAATGCAGTTCAACATTGGCAAGTGTAAAGTGATACACATAGGGACAAAAAACCCCAACTTCCAAGTATACGCTGATGGGATCTGAGCTGTCAGAGACAGACAAGGAGAGGGATCTTGGGGTCATGGTAGACAGCTTGTTGAAAATGTCAGCTCAATGTGCAGCAGCTGTGAAAAAGGCCAATTCCATGCTAGGGATCATTAGGAAGGAGATTGAAAATAAAACGGCTAATCTATATATTTAATTCTCTTGGGACCTGCGTGCCCAAGATTTGGTGGCGGAACTCTCGCGACACACTGCAAGAGTTCCGAAGTGAGGACTGAGGAGGAGAGGGTGAAGAAAGTGCCGGTGGTGGCCGGCTGGTGGGTGGAGAAGGGGGGAGAGAAAAGCGGCAGCGGGCAGTGGGTGGGGGGAGAAAAAGGCGGCAGGCAGTGGGCAGGAGGAGAGAAAGGCAGCAGCGGCGGGAGGGTGGAGGGGAGGAGAGAAGAGCCATGGTGGCAGCAGGTGGACGGGAGGGAGAAAAAACGGTGGCGGCGGGGCCCACGGCTCTGTGTGTGGGGAGGAATGGGAGGGGAGGAGGGTTGGAAAGCGTGGCCGGAGTGAAGGGGAAGAGAGGAGAGACCGGGGCAGGAGGAAGAGGGAGGGGGAAACAGCCGGCCCCAAAGCGCCGCCCAGATGCTCTGTGTGGGGTCAGCTAGTATATTATAAAGCCCATATACAAAACTATAGTGCAGCCACACTTGGAGTACTGCGTACAATTCTGGTCACCACATCTAAGGAAGGACATTGTAGAACCAGTAAAGGTGCAGAAGAGGTCAGCCAAGGTGATCAGGGGCCTAGAGCACCTTTCTTATGAGGCAAGACTACAATACCTGGGGCTTTTTAGTTTAGAAAAAAGGCGACTGCAGGGAGATATGATAGATGTCTATAAAATCATGCATGGTGTGGAGAAACTGGATAGAGAGAAATTTTCTTCCCTTGCACGTAACACTAGAACCAGGGGTCATCCCATGAAATTGATTGCCAGGAAATTTAGGACCAACAAACGGAAGTACTTTTTCACACAACGCATAATCAACTTGTGGAATTCTCTGCCACAAAATGTGGTGACAGCCAACCACCTGGATGGCTTTAAGAGGGGTTTGGATAACTTCATGGAGGAGAGGTCTATCAATGGCTACTAGTCGGAGAGCTATAGGCCACCTCCATTCCCAAAGGCAGGATGCCTCAGAGTACCAGTTGCAGGGGAGTAACAGCAGGAGAGAGGGCATGCCGTGAACTCCTGCCTGTAGGCTTCCAGTGGCATCTGGTGGGCCACTGTGTGAAACAGGGTGCTGAACTAGATGGGCCTTGGGTCTGATCCAGCAGGGCTGTTCTTATGTTCTTATTCTGTTATTGCTGCTTCTGCTGCTGATTGTTTCTCCAGCTTCCTGACCTAAGGGTACCTTTTCCTTATGAGTCCTGCACTCTGTTGTTCACTGGATGCCTAGGGGTGCAGCTAGGAAATTTTAGAACCTGGCCTTATGGGGTGGACCTTCACTCCCTGGTAATTTCAGCCCACTGGTTCTAGAAACATGTCTGTTCCTTCTTCTGTACACATGTGCGCGCACACACAAACACTGATGTGTGTGTACATTCTTGTTGCATCATGCCAATGAATTCAACAATTAAAACTACAACACATGCCTCTTGCTTCACAGTTCTCACGCAGACCTTCTGGAACACAAATCAACTTGAATATAGTGCATTGGTGGGGGGAAATTGTTGTTTGTTTATTTGGCTGTTAATAGTTAGGTCCACTTTCACTAGGTGTAAAGTACACTATACAAAGAGATAACACTTTCTGGCAGCTTTACTGCAGCAGCGGGAAATTTCAATAAAAAACACAGGATTGACCAATTTATTTTAAATAAAAAACACAAGTGTCCGACTCCTACCATCCTGTCTGTCATCTGTGCTCAGTTTGAAAGCCCTAGGCCCAGCCATTCCAGGAGATCTAAAGGTGGGGGCAGAAAATGGAGTCCTTTACCCTTTTCTAAGAAGGCAAAGGGTAGGTTTCTCCACATGGGGGTGGAAGGATGGTTTACAGAAGTTATTGGAATTTTCTGTCATGAAATAAGCCACTTATAGAACTTTTAAAAAGTTTTATTTCAAAAATCATTAGAAACCAACTGATTGACCGATCCGGTTCAAAATAAATACACAGAGTCATAAGACATCCTGTCTTACATATGTGCCCAGTTTCAAAGACCTATGCCAAGCCATTCCTGGAGAACTAAAGTGCTGGGCATAAAAGTGGGAGCTTTACACTTAATGAAGGCAAAGGGTAGATTCTGTCAGAAAGGGGTGGAATGATGGTCCAAAGAATGGGGTGGGGGTGGAGCTTCAGTTCCAGAATTTTTGCTAATTTTGTGCCCTTAAACAAGCCGGTTCTAGGACTTCTTTGAAGTTTTTTTTAAATTCAAAAAAATTTAAAAATTTAAAAACCAGAAAATGGACCAATCCACTTCAAATCCAATACAGCAAGTCCTGCTGCTCTGCCCTATATTTGTGCTCATTTTCAAAGCCCTATGCCAAGCCATTCTGGAGATATACAAAGGGGGAATAAACCACACAAGCCCCATAGTCCCCCAGACTTGCCTTCTCCAGGGCTTCATGGCTCTTCATCAAGCAGGCACAGACCACCAAGGATGCAGCAGCAGGGCAGAAGGTGTGCACTGGGCAGCACAGGCCTCTCTGACTTCAGCTCTGCTGCTGGAGGGCTACCCATGGAGTCAGGGAGAGAGCACAGTGCTCCACCTCTGGAAGCCCCACTGACCCACCCACCAAACAGCTGATGGTTGTGTAAGGCAAGGAGCAGTAGCCTGTTGCAGGCCCTGGAGAGCCCCCCTGGGCTGCTGGAGTGGAGGAGGCAGTGTGCCAGGGAGGAATCTCTGTTGTGGGAAGGAGATTCCTGGCACTGGTGGGGCCCTCCAGGACAGTGGGGCAGAAATGGACTTTTCCCCAAGGTCCATGAGGAATGGCGCCTTGGTGGATGCCCACAGCAGCATGGCTCAAATCCCACCACCATCTTTTTTCTTGTCCTCTCTAGGAGAATCTGCTCTTCCCTGGGAACAATGGAGGTCCTGTTTCTGCAATTACCTCCTCACCATACTGGCCCCTGATTTTACTCCAGCAAAGCAGAAGGCTATATTGCTTCACTGCCTGGGTCCTGAAGGCCAAGGAATATATAATCATTTGCCCTTTCCAACCAACTCAGAAGGGGATGCCAACCCTTTTGAAACTTCCAGAATACTTACTGCATCAGATAAGATGTATTATATCATTGAAAAAGAAGCGCTAGCATGTTTCTGGGTGGTGAGGCACTTCAGGACCTACTTGTGGGGTAGAACATTCACTTTATGGTTAGACCATAAGCCCCTATCTGCTTATCTACTACTCAGGGATCAAGCTGAGCAACCCCAAGAATAGCCAAATGAATCACCATATGTATGGACCATGATTTCCAGGTGGAATATCTTCCAGGTCTTTGGAATACAACTGCAGATTCTTTACAAGGGAAGCAGTTATAAAACACATCTAGTCTGACTCTCTTTTAGCCTCCCTTAGTTTGACTTTGCTTTTTAGTCTAACCTGTTCTAGGGGATTCCTCAACTCTCAGGATTGGATTAACACATGAAGAGAGCTTGAGGCCTAAATACATACAGTCCATGGTAGCTAACTAGTCCATTGGACTAGTGCAGGCAAACAGAGCTGTTTCATGTGGTGAAAACATTGCTCCACACATCCCCCCGGACAATGGGGGAGGAGTCATCTACGGCTCTTTGTGATCGGTTTGCCTGTCACTTTGCAGATAAAGTCGCTTGCATCCGTGCTGACCTGGACTCCAGAGTTTTGGCAGTTCCAGCAGACGTGCCTCTGGTACCATCTGGTCCCGTTGTTTTGGATTCTTTTCAGTTGGTGCAGCCTGAGGATGTGGACAAGATCCTGGGCAGTGTGCGGGCGACTTCGTGCGCTCTTGACCCTTGCCCTTCATGGGCCATGGCTAATAAAAGCTGCCAGGGAGGGGACAGGCAGATGGCTGGAGGTGATCGTTAATGCTTCATTAAGGGAGGGCAGGATGCCATCGTGCCTTAAGGAGGCGGTGGTAAGACCTCTATTAAAAAAGCCCTCCCTTGATCCCTCCAACTTGGACAATTATAGACCTGTGTCTAACCTTCCCTTCTTGGGCAAGGTGATGGAGCGTGTGGTGGCGTCCCAGCTGCAGAGGGTCTTGGATGATACGGATTATCTAGACCCTTTTCAATCTGGCTTCCGCCCTGGGTATGGGACTGAGACTGCCTTGGTCGCTCTAGTGGATGACCTACGCTGGGAACTAGACAGGGGGAGTGCGTCCCTGTTGGTTCTGCTGGACCTCTCGGCGGCGTTCGATACCATTGACTATGGTATCCTTCTGGGCCGCCTCTCAAGTATGGGAATCGGAGGCACTGCGTTGCAGTGGTTCTGGTCCTTTCTTGAGGGGAGGGTCCAGAAGGTGGTGCTGGGGGACTACTGCTCGGGCCCGTGGCCGTTGGCCTGTGGGGTCCTGCAGGGTTCGGTCTTGTCCCCCATGCTGTTTAACATCTACATGAAGCCGCTGGGAGAGGTCATCCGGGGATTTGGACTGAGTTGTCAGCAATATGCGGATGACACTCAGCTCTATCTCTCCTTGTCATCTGATCCTAGGGAGGCGGTGCTCTCCCGGTGGCCATTCGTTCCTCGGACTCCATCACAGCTTTTAGAAAGCTTTTAAAGACTTGGCTTTTTACCCAGGCTTTTACATAATCGTCTTTTACTGCTGTTCTTGTGTGTTTTTATCTGTTGTCTTGTTTTTATGCTTGTTTTTAGCTTGATGTTTTTACTGCTTTTTGCTGTATGTTTTTAATTTTTGTAAACCGCCTTGGGGTTTTCTTTTAACAAAAGTCGGTATAAAAATGTAAAAATAAATAATTAATAAATAAAATTGGTCCATCTAGCTCAGTATTGTCTACATAGAAATGGCAACAGTTTCTCCAAGGTTGCAGACAGGAGACTCTTTCAGTCCTGTCTGGAGAAGCCAGGGAGGGAACTTGGAACCTTCTGTATGCAAGCATGTGGGTGTTCTTCCCAGAGTGGCCCCATCCCCTAAAGGGAATATCTTACAGTGGTCTCCCATTCAAATGCACACCAGGGCAGACCTTGCTTAGCAAAAGGGACAATTCATGTTTGCTACCACAAGACGAGCTCTCCTATGTCTGCATCAGACCATGCAAATTCTTAATTCAAGTCTGAAAGTCTCTGAAAATGAGCAGAGAATGGATAACATCCAGACTAGTCTCATGCTAACATAAACCCTGTTGCACTGTGAGGACAAGGCACACAGCTGTTGTGTGAAGAAATCCCCCTCTGTTCCAGACTACTTGCATTAGTGTGATTTCTTGCACAGCCTCTTGCACAAATCCAAAAATGTGAAGCACTCCAAGTTGCACTCTGGGCCCGAGAGGACTGCAAGACAGCAGCCTCTGAAAGCCTTGTTATCTGGCTGCGAAGAGTGTGGTTGAGTCGGGAAGCACCTAGGACTGCCAGACACTCAGTGGCACCCAACGGCCTTTAGTTGAGACTTAAACAGCCAGCTCCAAAAGATAAAGTATCTTCCCCACCCCTTACAGTAGGTTGGTATTTAGGCCACAAATTTATAGGAACAAGATGACAGCAGACAACAGCCAATATTTTACTTATTTGGAAATTTAATTTGAACAGGATCCATTTTATGATGCAGTTATTTTCCACAGATACAGCTTCGACTTGCACATGCAGTATATCAGGGACCAGGGGAAGTGTCCTCAGAACATGAGAAGATTCCTGTATGATTGGCATGTTCTTTTGTTTACTATTTCATAGCAAATCCAAGGACAGATGATTAAGTGAGGTGACGTTTTACAGAAGAAACTACTTGTGCAACATGCATCTTGGCTCTCAGTAGTGCAACTTTGTGAAGCCCCACAACCATAAAAAGTCATCCTGCCAGTACCACTTTGGTGGCTACCCATAGGTTTAAATAGTACAATATTCTTCATTGGCATACGTCACAGTTGTACTGCTGTAAACAATTGTGATGTGGCAAGTGACCCTTAAACTGTCCTTGAAAAGCATCAAAACACTTTAGATTATAGACTGATGATGCAGCGACCATCATTCTTTAGTCCAAGGACTTCTGGGGAAAGCATATTAGGGAATGGTTTGACATCAGGGAAGACTGTTTGCCATTTGCCTGAGGCAATCTCTTTGTTTTTAATTATCTCAAAAAACTTTGTGGTATACTCAGGTCAGAAGGAGAAGGTTTACCTTCAAAGACCCAATAAATGTTGATCACATTCATGTGAGTTTCCTGGATTAAGGACACAGTCATCACCAAAGAAAATCTTTCTTTTCATCATCTCAAAGGGGTAGGGAAAGGTGGTGGGTGGGATGCCTGTGTGAAACCACAAAACCCTACAGCTAATGGATCGGCAAGCATTCAGTCCATTTCTTGTTGTTGTTGATAAAGTTAATGATTAACATAAGTAGATTTTGAAGACCTTATGGTGTGATATGACCGCAGCCAAATTTTAACAAACCCTTACTGAGAACAGGCAATTTGTGAGATAGGCCATAAACTCCTTGCTGAGTTGCCACAGTGCTCCTCACTGCCACCCAGTGGGCAAAAAGAAAAAGGGGGGAAAGGAACCAATATGTACTCTTTCCCTTCAAGATGGTGGCCATAATGTTAAGGATAAGAAACGTAAGGCTCTGAAGTCAGTGCATGGTGCAGAGATGTGGATGTAATTTGCAGGGCTTGCCTTTCAGAGCACTGAATATGGTTCACCAGTGCTTTCTTGCAAGATTGTGGAAGGTGGGGGAGTGGGGCAGGCTGGCTCTATTATGATTGATGGCATAATGTCAATTATTTGGGGGGATGGAAAATTAACTGTGTTGCCATGTACCACTGAGAGACCTTAAAGGCCAAGCTGAAGACAGATCATCCTGGAGAGAATCTATCTATGTGTTCACTAAGAGTCGACGCTGACTTGATGGCACTTAATCATCAATCAATCAATAATGTACTGATATTCTGAAGGGTCAAAAGAACCAATACCGATATCTATCCTATCATACCAGATTGGATTGGATCTGATATTTCCAATGAAGCACAGGCCTAGTAAGTAAGTTTCTTTGGGGCAAAAAACCACAACTTCACATATCAATACCTTTCTTTTTTTTTTAAAAGAAAGCCACTTGGAAGAGAAAAGTCTTAGCTACCCATCAAAAACTGAGCAAGGATGAGGCCACTTGGAATTTCCTTTCTTGGGAGGGCATTCAATTTTTTATATCACAAAAAGGCTCTGTAAGGTCATTCTCATGACCAAATTGGCTGGGGCTACCTGCCTTCTCCCACTTCACCCGAGCCCGAAGAGGACTCTGCTGCAACCGGACCCAGACAAGCAGTGCAGGGGACGGAGGAAAGTTAGCTGGGCCGGCAGATATCCTACAATGCACCTAGCGAGCAGCACAGTGCATTGGGATATCTCCCTGCTGCTGGGACTCTCCTTCTCCCATCCTCTATGGCCAAGATGGCTGCCAGCAGCCCGGGAGGAGCTGCCGGCAGCTCAAGTGCCCTCACTAACCAACAGCGAGGTAGGAGGTGTGCATCCGCCTACCTCCCTTTTAGCCCCTGTTTAAAACCATGGCTACCCAGGGGTGGAGCACCAGGATCAGGAGCAATCCCAATGCTGCACACAACCACCTGGGGTAACACCTTACCTGGGGTAACCCTGTTCTACCCGTGTAGGGACAACCATATGAACAACCTCTGTTTCTTGTACCCACCCATTTTATTGCTGATGTGGAGGGACCTAGAACTCAGAGATAGATTTTAATGTTCAGGGAAATTCTTATGAGAGGGCATCTTTCTTAGCACAACAAAGGTGTATGTGGGGAGGTTGTTTTTGTTTTTTGTAAGCAACATTCTGAATAGAGCCTGGAAACAAGTTGTAAGCCACGTAGATAGTGTCATATCAGAGTAATTTGTTCTGACCTACATGCTCCAGTTAAAACCTTGGATTTTGGATCAATGCTTCTGAGGTATCTTCAAACACAGTCCAACACAGCCTACATTACAGTAATTTAGAGTGGAAGTGATGAAAGCTTGAATGACTGGAATCAGAAAAAGTATATAAGGATGGCTTGTCACTGGGAGTAGAGGTCCCTTTTTGTTTTCTACTTCCTTCACCCAGTTAGCAAAGGTGCCAGAGAGACCTGTCTTCTCAAGTTTGTCCTTGTTGCAGTTAAATCTGGTCTGAGGGCACATGATACAGCCACATTGGAGGACAAGTCTATCAATGGCTACTAGTCTGAGGGCTATAGGCCACCTCCAGCATCAGAGGCAAGATGCTTCTAAATACCAGTTGGAGGGGAGCAACAGCAGAAGAGAGGGCATGCCCTTGCCTCTTGCCTGTGGGTTTTCCAGAGGCATCTGCTGGGCCACTGTGTGGAAAAGCATGCTGGCCTAGATAGGCCTTGGGCCTGATCCAGCAGGGCTGTTCTTATGTACACATTGCTGAAGCTAAGCAGGTCTATATCTGGTAAGTGTTTGGATGGATGACCATCTGGGAACCACATCTACCTTGAGTTTTATTATCCAAGAAAGGCAGGATACAGATATAATCAGTCAATCAATCAATCAATCAATCAATCATGTTAATTCTGATTCTCCTGATCCAACATGCTCACATCACTATATCCAAAAGAGGACAAAAAGTGCCCAGTTCCCTCGCTTTGCAGAGCAGAAAACCATCAGCGTGACAATAATTTTTTAAAAATAAAATAAATCAAGGTTTGATTTGTTTTACTGCATCTTATCACCGCAGATTAGTTATTACAAATGTATCACAGTTTGTTTGTTTGTTTCCCTGTTATAGGAGCTCTTTCCCCCCTTCCTAAATGGTATGTTCAAGCCATCAAAAACATAGAGTTCAAATATCACCACCAAACTGCATCTGATGATAAAATATTGAATGTACAGCAATAAAAGCAGAGAAGTGATTACCTAACTCTTTACGTTAAACATGACCCACTTAAACAAATAGCTTGGCAGCAGGGGTAGGGGTGGGGAGATCTCAATAGCTTTTGAATCAGTGCATATATTCCTATCAGGTTGATTTATAGAGGTTTAAATTAATTGCAGAATCCAACAATATGTGTTTAAACAGTTAATGATGTAGATACATTTAAATAAATCTCAGATAAAGGGACAATACCGGTCACGGATAAGAAAAAACCTTAAAGCACAATGGGCCATATACTCAACTCCATTAAACTTAATTGAAATACTCTTGTAAATTTCAAGGGGAACAGGTATTAGCTCTATCTCCAAAATAAGAATGATCAGGTATCCACAATGAAGAGAGCTATTAAGAAGCAAATGCCATCACGAAGACTCTGGCTATATGGGATTCATCTTAATGAGAATAGTGCCACACAGCAGTGGAATAGCACATGTATTTCACGAGCACATCAGCCCTCCCAATAGTCTGATTCATCCTGCTCTTATGGAAATCTGCATGGCGTACAGAACTCCAGGCCATTAAGTATTTATTTCCTCATATTGAACTTTATGAATTGCATATTCAATCAATACAGCTATCCCAGTTTTCTGTACATGAGGCAGGATCTGGCCTGAGGTGTTTCCAGATTATTATTTTAAAAGTGCCTTTTTAACCGAGTGCCTTACTAGCAATAGTTTCTGCCACATAATGGAGGATGATGGGGTTAACATGCTCAGAGAAGTTGTTCCCAGTTGTGGGAACATTTAAAATCCCAATAGCCTGAACAGCAGGAGGGAATGATCATATATTCTATACACTATGGTAGGTTCACATTGTGGGCCAATCAGAAATTGTGTGTGCGTGGTGGGGTGCAAGGGTTTTTATGTGCATCACTGCATATGTGACATGATGTATATGCATTTGGTATACATGACATCTGAATCCAATGTGTGTTCGATCCCCACTAGCTTTTCCCTCCATTTTTATTAGATGGAAGTACTGTGGGTGGAAATCAGGCTTCAGAGGGAGATAAGCATATACTGTGCCAGAGATGGGCAGTATCTAAAATACAAGTATTTAAAATATGTATTTTCAATTCTTTTGTATTTTGTATCGAAAGTACATTTGCTCAGGTATTTGGTATCTAAAATACTTTTTAGAAGTATTTTGCCCATCTCTGGCCAGTGCACAGCTGAAAATGTCAGATTCCGACAAGACCCAACCCAACAGTATCACTGCTGGGAGCAGAGATGTACCTAGGTAATTATGGAGCCTGAATCTAAAGGCCTTTTGTCATGCCCAACCCCATCACCACCGTCATCACCACCACCACTGCCAGATAAGCTGTAATGTACTATTTTTTTACACCAGCACATACTCAGAGAAAGGTAGAAACTTTTTAATTTCATTTTTAGAAAAGAATCTGAATAAGATACTTCCCACTGATTTGCAGAAAGATATCATATTTTGCAAGTTCAGAATTTGAAGGGCCCCCCCCGCCAGCATTTGACGGTCCCCCAGGCATGCGGGGGACTGGACTTCTGCCCAGAAGTCCAGTCTACAGAGCACCACTGGTTGGGAGAAGCCATGTTGGCCCCTCTCATCTGTCGCATTGAATCTTCTCATTGCAGAACTCCAACATTCTGTTGGAACCCGTCTCCTCCTCCTCCTGCTCCTCCTCCCCATCTTCAACTAGAACTGGAAGCAGTAATAGGCTGAATGAGGGAGAATAAACTGAAGCTGAATCCAGATAAGACAGAGGTACTTATTGTGCAGGATCAGAACTCTGGAGACTATTTTTATCTACCTGTTCTAGACGGGGTCACACTTCCCTAAAAAGAACAGGTTCGCAGTCCGGGAGTACTTCTGGATTCACACCTCTCCCTGTTTTCTCAGGTTGAGGTGGTGGCCAGGGGTGCTTTCTATCAGCTCTGGCTGATACTCCAGCTGTGCCCGTTTCTCAAGATCAATGACCTCAAAACTGTGGTACATCTTTTGGTAACTTCCAGACTCGACTTCTGTAATGTGCTCTACGTGGGGCTGCCTTTGTACATAGTCCGGAAACTTCAGTTTGTTCAGAATGCTGCAGCCAGGTTGGTCTCTGGATCATCTTGGAGAAACCACGTTACTCTTTTACTGATGGAGCTACACTGGCTGCCAATAGCCTTTTGGACAAAATACAAAGTGCTAGTTATAACTTACAAAGCCCTAAATGGCTTAGGCCCGGGGTATTTGAGAAAGCGTCTTCTTCATTACAAGCCCCACTGGCTCATCTGAGGAAGTCCATATCCAGTTACTGCCAGCTCGTTTGGTGGCTACACAGAGACATGCCTTCTCAGTCACTGCCCCAAGATTGTGGAATGTGCTCCCTGCTGAGATACGATCCTCCCCATCTCTGGCAATTTTCAAAAAAACACCTGAAAACCAATCTTTTCGCCCAAGCTTTCTCAGCTTCCTAAAAAAAAAATAAAAATTAGATTTTAATTTCTGGTTTATTTTTAAATTGTTAAATTGTTTTAAGTTTTTTGTATATGTTTTTAACTGGTTTTATGCTATTGTTAACAAAAGTTTGGGGCAGTGTACAAATTTAGAAAAATAATAAAAATGAATAAAAATAAATAACTAGGTGGGTACAGGAGACAGGGCTGCCTCACTTCCTCTTCAACTCTGGAGGGAGGACTTATGCAGCTGCCTTGCCAGCTTGAGGCTCGATTGTAAAAGTGGATTTTCCTTGCCTTTAATTGTCCTTCTAGGTGTCTGAGTGGTCTGGGTTGTCTTGGAAGCAGCTGGGCTGCTCAAGCACCTGGTAGGACAATCTTTCTTTTAGGATCCTGAGTGAATCTGAGTAGGACCTCTGAGGGGCCTAGGAAAAAAGCTGCCCCAAAACAGTTACAGGGAAAGGAGGGGAAGGAGAGGGCATTGGTTGGATCAAATCCAATCAAAAAGCATATGTCCCATCCACAAGTAACTATAGCCCTGTTCAAGCATTATGTTGAGCACTCAAACAATCTGTGTACAGGTACAGATCTGTATGCAGGTACAGTTATTCACATATAATGTTGAATGCAGGTACAGTAGTACACTTGCTATCTGTATCCTGCATTTCAGGAGGCCTGTACCTAAGTTGACTTTTAAAATGTGTGCAGGTACAGTCATTCAGACGAAAGCATGTATGTTTCTACAGTCACTTGAATGCAGATCCAGCATGACATTTTAATAGGGGTTATACGTCATAATATTTTAATAGGGGTTTAACATGATAAATGCCTGTCCCCTTAGTAAATAAACACCAAGAGTCATACCAAGTGTCCTGTGGCCCAGTAGATAAAAAGGTGGGAGAGGGCAATCAAGATGCTCAAGGGTCTACAGCACCTTCCTACAAGGCAAGGCTATAACCCCTGAGGCTTTCTAGTTTAGAAAACAGTAGCTAAGGGGGGGGACATGATAGAGGTCTATAAAGTTATGCATGGTGTGGAGAGAGTGGAGAGAGAACAATTTGTTATGAGGTGGCTAACAAAGTTTTTAAAATTATCATTATGATTATTATCATCTGTATATTTAATTATCTAAGGCATACCCATGGCTGGCGAAGAAAATAGTGGCCGGCCAGCCAGAAAGCGGCGGGCAGGTGGTGAGAGGTGGGTGGAGAAGAAGCATGTCAGCTGGGCTGGCCAGACAGCCAAAAAGTGGGTGGGGGAGAGAAGAAGCAGGCTGGCCAGTCGGAAAGCAAAAAGCCCAACCGGCCAGGTGGGTGGGGGGGAAAGAAGCGGGCTGGTTGGCTGGCCCACCAGCCAGACAGTGGCTTGGTGGGCGGAGAAAAGGGCAGGGTGGGGGGAGAAGAAGCAAGACAGACGGATGGCCAGAAAGCCGCGGGGGGTGGGGGGGAGGAAAAGATGGCGGCGGGTGGATGAGTGGGCCGGCCGGAGACGCACATGCTCTGTGCCCGGCCCAGCTCGTTGTTGTTGTTATTATTGTTGTTGTTAAGCTATTTACACACAGTCTACCAGATGCTATTGACTGGATTTGGTACTTTAATTATTGGGCCCTTTCCAAGGGTGTAGGATAACTAAAGAAAAGTTAAAGATATCATCGTAGTAGTGTGGCCTTCCCGAGTTGTGCGGCTTTCTGTAGTTGGTGTGTTGTAATTTTATTGATGCCCAAGATGTCAAGATGGTGTTCAAGTGCTTTTGATACAGCACCAAGGGCACCACCACCACCAACAACAACTACTACTACTACTACTATTATTATTATTATTAAATTTTCTCCTTCTCTCATAACCCTAGAACCAGGGGCCATCCCACAAAACGGATTTCCAGGAAATTTAGGACTGGGAAAAGAAAGCACTTTTTCACACAGCACATAATTAATCTCTGAAACTCTCTGCCACCAGCCTGGATGGCTTTAAGCAGTTTTTAGATAAATTCATGGAAGACAAGTCTAACAATGACTAATAGTCTGAGGGCCATAGGCCATAGGCAAGATGGCTTTAAGCCTCAGAGGCAAGACCCCTCCTGCTGTTGTAGGGGAGCAACAGCAGGAGAGAGGGCATGCCCTCATTTCCTGCCTGTGGGCTCCCCAGAGGCATCTGATAGGCCACTGTGTGAAACAGTATGCTGGACTAGATGGGCCTTGGGCCTGTTCCAGCAGGGTTGTTCTTATGTTTTTATGAGATCAGTGACTAACACCCAGACGAATGCTACACTTGCATGTCAGGGCTTTCTGTTCTGTATGTGTGGGCGGGGGTTAGCAATTGTGCGGTGGGGGGTGGATTTTCTGCAATTTTCTCTTCCTTCTGCAGCCATCTGCGCCTCCCCAAATGATGTCCCTGAGGTTCCTCTCAACCCTAAGGAACACGGGTTCAGGAGAAACAGGCAACTGTAGATGGGTGGGGGGAACACCATATATCACATCCTCACTGAAGCTATTCTCACAACCAGGAGAAATCGGGCAAAGGGAGCCTAGCCCGATTTCTCCTGGTCATCTGCTGCCACGGGAGTCACGTGGCTCCTGGCAGCAAACTAACAAAAGTACCCCTCCCCTTAAATGAGGTTAGCGGAGGGAGAGCTCCACTAACCCTGTTTGGTTGATCGTGTGCTGCCATGGTGCGGCTCCGCAACACATGAGGATACCCCTGCCAGGAGGCTAAAACAAGCCTACTGGCCCCGGGGGTCTCTCCAGAATGCCAAGCGCACTCTCACAGGGCATCCTGGAACTTCTGGTAGCCAGCTGGCCTCCGATCCCTGCCGCCCATCCCTTCAGCCCATCCCCGCCACCTATCCCTGCTGCCCATCCCCGCCAGTTGCAGGGGAGTAACAGCAGGAGAGAGGGCATGCCCTCAACTCCTGCCTGTGGCTTCCAGCGGCATCTGATGGGCCACTGTGCGAAACAGGATGCTGGACTAGATGGGCCTTGGGCCTGATCCAGCAGGGCTGTTCTTATATCCTTATGTTCTTATGCCCCTGCCGGCTCCAGGATGGAGCTGGCAAGCATCTGGGCGGCCGATCCAGCCACCCAGGGACAGCTTCCTGCCCGTGTGCGGGGAGAGCAGGCTTAGCCCTGAACTAACCCTAATTGTGCTTCACACCAATCGTCTGAAGCACTTCATTGTGTGACAGAAAACTCTGTTGTGTCAGCACAGGATTTGTCTGGATGTAGATTAGCAAGTGGTCCTTTGGATTTGTATAAAAGGTAACGGAGAATCAGATCAGGGTCATGGTGCTAGAGAGTTTATAGCAGCTTTGGTGAGTCAATTCAGTTTGAGAAAATGACAGAGGGGGATAGCCTGCCTATATCTGTCTAGTGAGATCATGCATGTATTAAGGATGCTCCTTCTAGTTTATTTCTAAGAGTGTGAGCTAGGAAGACCAATCTTAACGTGCATTATTTCACTAAACAGACATAGGAAGGCCAGTATTCTTCTAGTCTGCTTCCCCCATCCGCAATATGGGAATAAATAATACTGGTGTAACTTTCAAGTTCATTTTACAGAGCACTGAGATAGTAGATGTGAAGCACTTTTGAGCAAAGTGGAACGTAGGAACACAGGAAGCAGCCTTCAACCGAGTCAGCCCATTGGTCCATCTAGTTCAGCATTGTCCACACAGACTGGCAGCGGCTTCCCCAAGGTTGCAGGCAGGAGTCTCTCTCAGCCCTATCTTGGAGATGCCAGGGAGGGAACTTGGAACCTTCTGCATACAAGTATACAGGTGCTCTTTCCAGAATGGCCCATCCCCTGAGGAGAATACCTTACAGTGCTCACATGTAGTCTCCCATTCAAATGCAAACCAGGGGCAGACTCTGCTTAGGAAAGAGGACAATTAATGCTTGCTACTACTAGACCAGCTCTTCTCCTCACAAGTGCTATATAAATGCTGCAATATTACTGTTCACAGTCAAGTCTCAAGATGCAGAAGCAATATTCCTCATCCATTCACAACCTTTCAGAAGCCCCACCCCCACTCGCTTTACAGTGAATGCACCATATTTTTTGTTTCTTCAACTCACAGTTGCAATCTGTCCTGACAAAATTTACGCATTTACACATTTTACAGTGCAAAGCGTGGCCGTGCAGTTTGCAATTCAAAAAAACATAAGCACAGGAGACTCCGCACACTAGATTAGCAAAGCATATGATCGAGTTTTGCCAATATGATATCAAAGGCACACATTTGATTTGAATGTGTGTCAAAATGTACCTGCTGCTCTTCATTTCCAAGCGGAAATGTGCTGATGTGTTAGCCTCCACGAACACACATACGATTTGCAATGCGGGGAATTGTAAGGGTGGACCATTGGCCATTATTAAATATGTTGTCTTCCAACAATTTTTTCAAGTCTGCTGAACTTCATATCACCCAATACAATAAAATCCTCCTTGTACCAACTAAAGTGTACAAAATCTTTATCAAATCAACCAAATGGAAGCAATTATTACGGGCTTTGAATCTGACAACTTAACAAGTTTTCCTCTCCCCGCTTTAATTATTATCTTGCTAGTCCAGACAAATAAATATAATTATCTAAATAAACAATCAAGACACAAAAAAAGAGAATAAATAGTTTTGATTTCCAGTGTTCAACTTTTAACTTCATACTAGGCCTGGGAGTGGCCAAGCCATGGGCCCCAGATTACCCTATAGGTCAGATTTTTTAAAAAATATTTTGTTCATTTATGGACCCCTCAGATTCTCAAGAATTACCCATGGATCCCCACCCTGTTTATATAATATATTTTTCATCAGGCTCCAGAAAAAATATAGACAAATCAATACTCAAGATAGTTATTTTCAAGAATTTTACCCTGGCTTACCAAATTAGATCCAGTGCAGCAAAGATTTTCCACAGACCATCGGGACCCACCTCTTAAGACCCCAAGTTAACAACCCCTGCCATAAGAAGAAGCAGCATAGCACATTCTATGCATGCAGAAATGCTCTCAGACTCAATCCCCATTCAGAAAGATTTCAGGAAATCGGACTGGCAAATATCTTGTTCCTTTCCTGAGCAGAAGTGACTCTAAAAATACTAGTTTGGGGGAACAAAGGGTTGGCAAAAAACATTATTAGGGGAACAGGAATTTTCCATTACATTAAATGCTTATAGAGGTAAGGTAATTCATATGTTGATTTATTTACCTTATTAATGAAGCGTGTTTGACATTTTCAAACTTATTCAGAAAATGGGCCGGATTTCTCTTAGGAAACGCTGTCTTTTTTGGATTAGGCCAAACCTCCAGTCTGCTTCCCAGGCTATTCCTCCACCCCCCACCCATATGTCCAAAACCATGTGGGAGGGAAGACTGCGGTGGAGAGAGAGATCAGTACCGGAGCAGCTGAAATCTGTAGGGGAGATGACTCTGTACCCCGCTGCACATGGCATCCCCCTGCATGGTTCCTGGCCAGGAAGTAAGCTAAGGGGTGGCCTGGCTCCTGAGAGGCTGGAGGAGTTTCCTACCCACCTGGCTGTGCTGACTTCCGCTGCTGGTTCAGCGGCACAGGAGTGAGTGAGTACGTGAGTGAATTGTTCTTTAAATAACAGAGGCGTTTTAAAAATAATTTGAAACAAATCGAAAAATTCATTACATGCACATGTCTACCGGCAGCTACCAGCTTAGCGCCAGGAATTAGTGTCTCTCAGCAGGTGACACATGTAATTTCCCATCCATGCTTGCTACCACAGACCAGCTCTCCTCCCCATATCTACCAGTCCATGTAGGCCAGAATGGCCTATGCTGACTTACAGTTCCGTAGCTCTCTGGACTTGAGCCAGATCGGGCCCAGCTGTAGTGTGCACTGAACCGGATCTGGTTCAGTTTGGTTCTACTCGAACCAAACTGGGTTTTCCAGTTTTGTGCACACCCCTAGTGATTAGGGATGTGCAAACAGTTCAAGCGGGGTTTGGTTCTATGTTGAACCGGTTCGGTTCAATGGTTCCGGGATTGAACCAACCCCCCCCCCGCCCTGTTTGGTCCAACCTTGGTCCGAAACACACACCCACACCCCAATGGTTCTGGGGGGTTGCAATTAAAAAAACCCAAAAAACCCAAAAACCTTTAGCCCCTTCAGGGGGCTTCCTCTAGGCCAGGCTTCCCCAAACTGCGGCCCTCCAGATGTTGCTGAACGACAACTTCCAGTATACCCAGCCACAAAAAATAGTGTCTAGGGATGCTGGGAGTTGTAGTTCAGCAACATCTGGAGGGCCATAGTTTGGGGAAGCCTGCTCTAGGCCATTGGGGGTGGGTACACGAAGGTTCCCCCTCCCCTCACTGGGGTCAGTCAGCACCGCCATGGCCCATTTTACCGGCTTATTCAGCCTGTTTGGGCCTCCATGTGTCGGCTTGGCTGCCATTTTCTCTGCCGCCATGCATGCATAAATGGCCTCTGTGAGGCCCTGGGCCATGCCAGGCCTTGCAGAGGCCATTTGTGCATGCACGGTGGCAGAGAAAATGGCTGCCACACCGACATACAGAGGCCAAATCAAATTGATTAATTTTTAAAAAATATTCTTTCTTCCATACCTTAAAACAAACTGAGGTCATTCACACAATCAAAAACTGTGTTCTACCCGGGTTTGGGAGCTGTGTGTACTCCCAATTTTCAGTTGTGTGGAAGCAAGGTGGGAGGAAAACCTGGGTAGCTTTCCTCCTGCCTTGCTTCCACACAAGCACTTCTAACCAGGTTTTCCTCTTAACTTGCTTCCACAAAAATCAAAAATTGAGAGGACACACAGCTCCCAAACCTGGGTAGAGCACAGTTTTCGCTTGTGTGAATGACCTCACTGTCTTTTTCAGAGAAGGCATGACTCTACCTCCCCTGCTGAAAGACACTAATTCCTGGTGTTAAGCTGGTAACTTCTGGTCACTGATTTGCAAAAAGTTGCAGATTAACTTTTCATTGGCAAATGAAGCCACTGCGTGAGAATTATCCAGAGAACATTCTAAGGATAATTGGAAGTTCAGCAGGATATTCTTGGAATTTCCCATCTCACATATTTGCCACAAGAATCATTCGAGAATACTTTCTGGCATATTCTTCCCAAGTCTATTCTTAACTGGAGATGGCCCAAAAATCATGAACTCATGACATGCTCCGTTGGGGTGGGTGCACTGTTGGAATCTCAGATTCCTACCTAATATTAGACTGATTGTGAGAACCGGCTCTCAGAGAGAGAGAGAGAGAGAGAGAGAGAGAGAAGGGCACTGCTCCACTACAGTAGGTCTCCAAGCAGGAGCTTTCTACTTCCTGCTTGTACATCACCATTGCTGGATCAGATCAAATTCATTTTAGCCTCTGAATTTTTTTTTTTTTTGAAAGTTAAAGGCATTTAAATTCTCCAACTAATCATTGCTTTATTGAGTTACCTTGCCAGTCCTATTATTTCTTTTAAATAGAGATTTAATGGGCATGAACTAGAGGTGAGTGCGAGGTGATCACTACGGTGAAGGACAAATCAATAGAAGACCTCTGCACTCTTCTTGGCTATATGTACAGGTCAAACAATAATGAGCAAAAACGTCTTCAAGGTCCTCTCATGCAATTACTTTAATATGGAGGATAATTAAATGCCTGCAATATTAAATGTAGATTATGATTTTTCCCCCTTTTCAACCCCCCATTAAGTTTCCAGAATGGCTTGGCCTAGAGTTCTGAAATTGGGCACATATGTAGGATAGGTTAGCAGGAGACTGTGTATTGAGCTTGAAGCAGATTGATGAATCCGTTGTTACATGTGTCTCCCCCTTGGACTATCATTCCAGGTCAATGTGGAGGATTCTGCCCTTTGCCTTCATAAAAAGTGCAACATGCCCCCTCCCCTTTTGCCCAATCCTTTACATTTCCAGAACGGCTGGTCTTAGAGTTCTGATATTTGGCACACGGGTCGTCTAAGATGGCAGCACTCTGTTGCCTTATTTCAAGGAAATCAGTCAATCCTGTGATTTTTAATTATTTCCCCCCTACTGCAGTAAAACTGCCAGAAAGAATTATCTTTATCTGTAGAGTACTTCACAGCTAGTGAAAGTGGAACTAAGAGGCTATTCCCATGATCACTGGAAAGTGGGCTAAGGGAGCTTAGCCTGCTTTCCAGTGCTCACGGGAACCACCGGAGCCAGCAATCGTGTGGGCAGCCGATCCAGCCGCCCAGGGCTCTGGGCAGGATCGTCTGCGGGGAGAGCAGGCTAAGCCAGCTCTTCCCACAGACCCGACAGGAGCTCTTCTCATAGATCATGAGAAGAACTTCTAAGTGTTGCATCTGAATAAACAGAAAATAATTGTTTACAAATGTACCATGCTCAAGTTTGTGATCCAAAAGGTCTGCATGAGAAATGTGAAGCAAGGGGCATGTGTTGTGGCTTTAATGTATTTTCCTTATGAATGCACTATCTGTCCAAGTGGGTTTTGTGATTGAACTGTGGAGCAAGGGACACATGTTTTGTTTCCGTTAGTTTGCAAATGGTCAAGAAGCTGTGTGAATCCACTGGGGCTTGCATGGCCTTTCCAAACAATCTTTTTGCAAATGCACTCTGGCCCAGATCTGTGGGTTTGTGGTGAATGATCAAGAAGGTGTATGGTTGTGTAGTACTCTTTCTTTCTTTCTTTCTTTCTTTCTTTCTTTCTTTCTTTCTTTCTTTCTTTCTTTCTTTCTTTCTTTCTTTCCCAAATGCCCTCTGGCCCAGTCCTGTGGGTCTATGGTGGGTTTGGTCTGAGGTTTTTTTTTGGGGGGGGGGGGGCTTAAACTCATTAGGCCAAGGGTCCAAAATTACCTAGTTGCCCCTCTGTTTGGGCTGCTAGGGCACTGGATAGTACAGTCCTTGCCCCGTACTTTGTAGGATGGAGTGAGTTATGTGGATACTCAGCCTCATATCCCCTATGGGAATATACAACATAAGTGTTGATGACATAGTCCTGAGCTAGAAGCCTCATCCAGATTTATATGGGAGGGTTCCGGTTTAAACAGCAATATATAAAAATAGAGGGTTAATGGAATTTTAAGTGGGCTGATAAAAAAATTCCATCTTATTTGTTTCACTCCATATGTATCTAAGCACTATGGGAGGAAAGAATCCAAAGCATGGACTCTGTAATGAGTGGGAGCATTACCTGAGAATGCCTCACTTTCATGTTGCTGTACTTGATTTGGTACGATTGTGTCAGACTGCACCGAGTTCTGTTAAATACCTCAGTGGACATTTAAAACTAGCTGAGATTGATTGCACTATTTATTGATCTCATTTATATTGTCTTGGAGATTTCACACCCTAATGTTAATCTGATGAAGTACAGACAAAGCCAAACGGGGTATTTAGGAACTGTGGATCTTATTGCACAGACCTGTTAAAAGACAATTTTAACTGGAAGGAGACCTGAATGAACCAGCAAACAACTATCCGGTCCGAATGAGAACACAAGCGTCTAAACCCAATTAGATGGCATAACAGGAATAAAACTGCTAAACTCCATCTTCAGAAACGTTCGTATTTCCATTCGTGCATTCTATTTGTCATTCTTTAAAAATGTATATATTTATTTAAGACTCAAACTGTCACTGTTTGCATGCCTGTTGATACTGTACATATATTTAGAGCAAGCATGAATTAAATTCACAGTATTGTCCCTTGTATTTATTATTGCATTCATGGATTGACTTATTCTGAGCAGTCCAAACAGCAAACTAGGCATTGGAAATGAAAGAAAGA
The DNA here is from genome assembly GCF_027244095.1 of Hemicordylus capensis. Lineage (NCBI taxonomy): Eukaryota > Metazoa > Chordata > Lepidosauria > Squamata > Cordylidae > Hemicordylus > Hemicordylus capensis. The sequence goes on along the minus strand of NC_069657.1, from coordinate 28,411,267 downwards.
CCACCACAGTTCAACATCTGTGCCCAGCAAGACATAGGAACACAGGAAGCTGCCATATACTGAGTCAGACCATTGGTCTATCTAGCTCAGTATTGTCTTCACAGACTGGCAGCGGCTTCTCCAAGGTTATAAATGCAAATGTATTTGAAAATAGCAACAGGAAGGTCCCAATAGTTCGGATACACTCTTGGAATTCTAGGACTTTTCTATCCTAGAGAGTATTTACATGAATATTTTATTTGCCTGTTTCTATATTTATATTCCACACTTTCTTCAAGGAGCCCAGAGTAGTGTACATGATTATGTTTATCCCCACAACAAACCTGTGAGGTAGGTTAGGCTGAGAGATAAGTGATTGGACTGGAGTCTCCCAGTAGGTTTCATGGCTGAATAGGGATTTGAACTTGGCTCTCCCCTGTCCTAGTCCAACACTATGCTGGCTCTCATTTATATTTACCAGACGTTCCATAGTTAGATCTCCTGATATTGACAGAGAGAGGCTATTGTGATGATACTAGGGTATTCATTTATTTCCTCCCATTTCTTGATTAAAATCCACCAAGGTTGTTGCATCAGAGTTTCCCATCGCATGAGGGAAATATGATTTTTAGCAGTCCACCTTCCCTCTGCAGCTGCTTGTGCATCCACAAAATATGTCCCTGATGGTCTCTATGGCATGTTTTTGGGAGGCAAAAGCAGTTGCAGAGGCAAGGGGGAATCACTAAAAATCTGCCCCCGCTATGTTTCAGCACGGAATTAGGCTAGATATCAGCCACTATTTTTCTTTTCTTGCAAAACAAACGTGTGCATGTGTGTGTGTAGGATTCTGATCAGTAAAATAATCAAAAAGTAAAGAGTTGAACCTCAAAAAATCCATCATGGATTTACTGTGCAATGTGAACTTTGGCTCCAGTTCTGAAATCCATATTCAAAATTCTTCTAAAACCTGTTGAAATATTATGCGCAATGCACATACAATCTGTGCATGCACGTACAGCTATGCATGTACACATCATTACACACTGAGGTCATTCACACAATCAAAAACTGAGGCTATTCACACGATGGGAGGAAATTGGACTAGCGGAGGCTTCCCATCATGAGAACCACCGGGCTCAGCTGCGAGCCCGGTGGTTCTTAAGCAGGGCACTTACTTAAATAGCCCGGCAGTTAAACCTGTTTTTTCTGCTCAGCAACTCACGAGGAGACCCCAGATCGGGAGGCTGAAAAGCAGCCTCCCAGCTCAGGGGTCTCTCCAGCATGCCCTGCACACTCACACAGGGCCCCTGAACTCCCCAGCCCCCGCCGGTTCCATGACAGAGCTGGCAGTCGTGTGGGCAGCCGCTGCGGCCACCCAGAGCAGACTGTCTGCTCATGTGCAGATCGTGGGAACCACCTCACTGTGTTCTCCCTGGGTTTGGGAGATATGTGTGCTCTCAATTTCCGGTTGTGTGGAAGCAACATTCCTCCTACCTTGCTTCCACACAACCAAAAATTGGAAGCACACCCAGCTCCCAAACCCGGATAGAACACAGTTTTTGGGCCCTTTCTCATGAGCAGTGAGAAAAGGCAAAAGGGTTAGTGGGGAGGAATCTCTAAAGAGCTTACCTCCCCACTGATGAGTGACAGTGAAGCTCTCCTCACGATCTGTGAGAAGAGCTTCTGTTGGGCTTGTGAGGAGAGCTGGCTTAGCACCCTCTCCCCACAGACGAACAGCCGTTCGTAGCTGGGTGGCCGGATTGGCCGCCCACACGGCTGCCAGCTCTGTCACGGAGCTGGTGAGGGTTGCAGGGATCGGGGACCGTGTGGCCCCTGGAAGTTCCAAGTTGCCCCACACGAGCACATGGGGCATCTTGGAGAGACCCCCAAGCCCGGGAGGCTGCCTGCAGCCTCCCTTTCGGGGGTCTACTCGTGTGTCACCACGTGCTACTCCTGCGCTCGCTCTCCTAACCTCATTTTGGAGGGTGGCTGACTAGGTGGATCAAGCCCGATTCTGGCTGTGCACACACACACACACACACACACACACACACACACACAGAGGCAAAACTGAGCTGGGCTTCCTTAGCCCACTTTTCCCTGCGTGTGTGAATAGCTTCATTGGTTGTGCCAGCCACCCTCATTATGTCCAGCATTATGTTCAACCCTCATAATGTTCAGCATTGAGGATGTTCTCTCAACCCTGTTTTTATGCTCATCTGACAGCCCAGACTAGGCTGGCAGACAGCGGGCCTCCCGGCCAGCTTCAGGGAGGAGAGTGAGGATCCCCTCATTGCACTTGTGCGGTGCATTATGGGAATTTCAGGGGCGGGGCAATGTGGGGCAGCCGGTAATCGTCTGGGTGGGCAATCTGCCCACCAAACATGCAGAAATGGATCATCTGCAGGAAAATAAGCTTTTAAAAACTTCCTCCCCACTGACCATGTAGCCCTTTCTCACCAATCGTGAGAAAGAGCTCACTATGTTCAAGCCGCATTATGTTCAGGCACCTCATTATCTTTAGCATACATCCAGTAATATACATTCTGTCTTCAAAAAACCCCTTTCATTTGAGGGGGCCTGTCAAATGAACACAGGTACAGTAATTCACACACAAACATGTACATGGATACACAGTGGGACACAGAACCCATAACAATAAAGGAACTGATAAGGAACCCCTAGATTCACAAACTTGGAATGGGAGACTATGTTACCGTAGAAATGTGATTGTGACAACCTTTGACAGGAACAACCAGATTTACATAACTTGTAGAGAGAGAGACGGAAGTGAACTTCCCATGTGGCATCGATTTTCAGTGGCACAACTTTGGCACACAAGTAAGGAAGTTTGCTAAAGTCCTCTGCCAGTCCTCCTTGTGTGGTTTTAGTGCCTTCTGAACTGCCCTGGGAACTCACCCTCCCCACAAGATCTCTTGCTCAGCCCCTTCATCTGTAACCTTTCTGCGAGTAAATGCTAATTGAAAAAGAAGAAACACCACTAATCTTGGAATTTAAATGCATTTAACAAAACCAATCTCAATCTAAATTGTTGTTTCGCCATTCCCTTTTCCCCAACAGATGTCGAGAAACTGCAATTCCTATTAAGAACACTTGACTGTTTACTCAGCAAGAGAACTCCAGGCTCTGACTGCATCAATCTAAATGCGTTTCAAGACGTCAGGCATTGAGAAGTCATGACTGTTACTTGGTTATTTTTAAATGAAATCTTTCCATAAAAGAATCGAGCAGGTTCTTTTTGGTGGTTTGTTTCCTTTACACTTTGTCATCCTTCCCTATACCACCAGTGTATTTATTATTAAATAGTGGCACCACACACTTAGAAGTCATGCCCAATACAGCCCCTACTCCTCCAATTAAGTATATATTCCCTTTCTGCATATTGATGCACAAAAAAATTAGTTTTATTTGTTCTACTTCAATTAGTTCTGTTCTGAACAATCCCCTGGTTTCCCCTTCTCATTCACAGGTTGTGAATGTGGGCAGCTACTTTCAGTGACTTCAGGTTGATGGGGTGTAACTTCTTTCCAAGCTATGGAGGGGTGGCTTCACTTGCCACTGGTTTGTGGTGACAGGTAACCTGTCCCCCTTCCCCTCTTTTTAACTTCATTTAATACTGTATGTATGTATGTACGTATGTATGTATTTATAACTTCATAACCTACTTTTCCTCTGAGGAGCTCAGAGTGGTGCACATGGTCTTGTGGTAGCAAGCATGAATGGTCTCCTTTGCTAAGCAGGATCCACCCTGGTTTGCATTTGAATGGGAGACTACATGTGAGCATGGTAAGATATTCCCCTTAGGAGATGGGGCCACTCTGGGAAGAGTGTCTGTATGCTTTCAGGCAGACGGTTCCAAGTTCCCTCCCTGGGATCTCCAAGATAGGGCTGAGAGAGACTCCTGTCTGCAACCTTGCAGAAGTCGCTGCTAGTCTGTGTAGACAATATTGAGATAGATGGACCGATGGTCTGATACTGAGGCTATTCCCACGATCAGGCGAAATCGGGCTAGGGGAACCTAACCCAATTCTGCCTGACTGTGAGAACCACTGGGCTTGCAGGCGGGCCCGGTGGCCTCCAGGCAGTTAACCCGCCAAACTACCCCTCCCCTTAAACTGGGTTTGCGGAGCAAGTGCTCCGCAAACTCGTTTTTTAAAGATCGTGAGTTAAAACTCTCCCCAGGCTCTTCTCACGGATCGTGAGAAGTGCCTCCCTGTATAAGGTAGCTTCCTATGTTCCTATATCATGTTTGTCCTCAAAACAATGGGAGGTAGGCTAGGCTGAGAGGTAAGTGACTGGCCCAGGAACTCCCTGGTCCTAGTCCAACTCTCTAACCACTATACCACTCTGGTTGATTGTGTGTGGAGGACAGCAGTGCAGGAAGCACCAGCACACTTCCTGGTGGCCAACTTTGAACAATTGCCATCCACCACCACCCCGCCCCTGAAGTCCCTGGAATTAGGCTTCAACATAATGGAATTTCGTTCTGAGGGGGCTCCTAAGAAAAAAAAGAATAGATTGCCATTCTGATGTAGCATCATTCCCAGAGCATCCCAGGGCAGGGTGGGGGGTGGGGGGATGGCCACTTGTCAGAGTTGGCCATGAGGAAGAATTCCAGCCCTTCCCACAGTGCTGCTGTGGCTGTCATCACCCATAGAAGCATGGCAAAAGATAAATTAATTTAAAAATAATAATAATTAAACAAATAAGGAGGAATGAATGAATTTCATCCAGTCTATAACCAGTTATAATATATATATGTTCAAACCATAATCCACAAATACTATATGCCAAACTACCTTACGCTCTGTTCCTTGAGGCTATTCTCACGAGCAGCTGAAACTGGGCTTAGGGAGCCAAGCCAGGTTTCAGCTGCTCGTGTCCTGCAACTGGAGCCATGCGGCCTCTTAAATGCCTCCCCCTTAAACAAGGTTAGCAGAGCACACTCTCTGCTAACCCCATTTTCTTGGCCATGTGCCACCGTGATGCAGCTCTGCACTGCAGTGACTCACAAGTAGACCCCCAATGGGGAGGCTACAACAAGCCTCCGGGCATTGGGGGGGGCTCCCCAGAATGCCCTGTGCACCCATGCGGGGCATTCTGGTACTTCTGGGGGGCGGGAGGCCCCTGATCCCTGCTGCCCCAACTGGCTCTGTATTGGAGCTGGTAATTGTGTGGGCAGGCGATCCAGCTGCCTACAGCAAGCTGCCAGCTCATGTGTGGGGAGAGTAGGTCAAGCCCGCTCCCTGCCGCAAACCCCCTTACAGCGCTTCACACTGCTCATGTGAAGTGCCTCTTTGATGGATTACAAGGTAATGCCCACAACTGTTTTGGGTAGGGCTGGGGAAGATGTGGGTGGAAGGCAGGGCCCCATCTACCTCCCCCCACATGATCATCACAGCTCTGGGATCACACACCCACACGACCGGTGCACAAGTGAGCCATGTGCAGCACTGGGGCAGAGGGGCAGCAGGCTGTGACCTCCCACATCCCACAATGCACCACACAAGGGGCAGTACATTGGGGGATTTCCCCACTGCTGGACACTCCTGCCTCTTGACTCTGTGGATGCTTGGGCTGCAGGCAGTCCAAGCAGCCCCATGAGCAGTAAGATAGAAGGGTCTGCTCGCACCCTTCCATGTTACTATTAGCCCAGGTATAAAACCCAAGCTACCTCGGTGCAGACCGCCAGGATTGGAACTGATCCCATTGATCCAAATGACCGGCCCTACCTGGGTAGGTCGCTACATCTGTACATTTAACTTTATGAGTCTATTCTCACGATCGGCCAGAAGCGGGCTAAGGGAGCTTAGCCCACTTTGGGGCGAGTGTGAGAACCACCAGGCTCGTAGGCAAGCCCGGTTTCCTCAAAGCGGGTAACCTACTAAGTAGCCCTCGCCTTAGCGAGCACTCTGCCAAGCCCGTCTATTTGATCATGTATTGCCGTGGTGTGGCTCTGTGCCATGGCAACACACAAGGAGACCCCCGCCGGGAGTCTGAAACAAGCCTCCCACCCATGGGGGTCTCTCCAGGATGCCCTGTGCACTTACGTGGGGCATCCTGGAACTTCCGGGGGCCGCGTGGTCTCCGATCCCCGCAGCCCCCACCAGCTCCGTGATGGAGCCGGAAGTCGTGTAGCAGCCGATCCGGCTGCCCAGGACTGTCAGCGTGCTCATCTGTGCTCGCTAACCCCATTCAGGCTCTTCCCACTGCTCGTGAGAACTGCCTCTATATCTTATTTTACAAACTTTACATCTTATTTTACAAACAGCAGCACAAAATTTAGACACTGCAAACGTTAGATCTGTTTTTTGGCCTGCCGACAATTACATTACATAAAAATTCTAAACAACCTGGTAGAGATGACAATGGTAAGGATGACAATGGTAAAGATGACAATAAATATACTTTGATTTCTTTTATATAATTTTTTTGGGGGTGGGGGGAATAAGGGAAATACAAGACAGCCTCTTCCATAAGTCAGAGATGTGATCCTATGAAATGTTTATTGAATTTCCTGCCTCACCCCTCAAATCGTCACTGTTTTATCCCTCCCTGCCACACACACTGAGTTCTGTCTTTCCCATCAATTGAGTTGAAAATTCTTTTTAAAATAATGTTCAGCTCATCTCTAAGGAATTCAAAATGGGGTTTTTAACCTCACAACAGCCTTGCAAAGTATGACAGGCCAAGAAAGTTAGTTGCCAAGGTGAGCTTCATGAGGAGGCATCTTCATGAGGAGGCATCTGAACCTGATTTATCATGCACATGCCCTACAGAGTGATGAAATGGTAGACACTTCATCACACTGGCTCTTATTAATATTACCAAGATTAATTAAGATTATGGCCCTATCCAGCCCCAGCACAGCATCCCTCAGGTGGCTGTTGCTAGTGTCTTATGTTTATTTTTAGATTATGAGCCCTTTGGGGACAGGGATCCATCTTTATTTATTTTCTTATGGGGCTATTCTCATGATCGGGGGAAATTGGGCTAGGAAAGCCTAGCCCGATTTTTCCCGATCGTGGGAACCACCGGGCTCGGCTGCGAGACCAGTGGTTCCTAGGCGGGTAACCCGCCTAAGTGCCCCTGCCCCTTGCCCGGGTCTGCGGAGCAAGCACTCCGTAAAACCGGGCTCCCTGATCATGAGTAACGGTGGTGCAGCTCCGCACCATGGCTACTCGTGAGTAGACCCCCGACCAGGAGGTAAAAAGCCACATCCCGGCTCCGGGGGTCTCCCCAGTATGCCCTGCACACTCGCGCAGGGCATACTGGCGCTTCCAGGGTGTGTGTGGCCCCTGAGCTCCCCAGCCCCCACCGGCTCCGTCACAGAGCCAGCAATCGTGTGGGCAGCCAATATAGCCGCCCAGGGCTTTTGCAGAGATTGTCTGTGGGGAGAATGGGCTTAGCCTGCTCTCCCCGCAATTTCAGCAAAAGCGGGTCTCACGGATCATGAGACCCGCCTCTATTTCTCTAAACCACTTTGGGAACTTTTGTTGAAAAGTGGTATATAAGTTTTTGTAGAAGTAGTAGTAGTAGTAGTAACCCAGGTTATTGAGAAAAATGGCAGATACTGACCTGGTTCACACAGTTCAAATCTAGGTTTAACATGTGATTACATTACACATTAGTGTGATTGTGTGAACCCATGCCAAGGTGGGAATCCCAGATTCATCTTGGGCCACCTTTGCCTGGGTCCACACAATCATGCTAATGCTGGTAACCCACATTAAACCTAGATTCAAATGATTGTATGAACTAGGCCATTGAAGCTATTTACACGATGGGAGAAAATCGGGTGGAGGCTAGCCCATCGTGGGTCCCATCTTGGGTCACCTGCTTAAGTACCCCTGCCCTAAGCCCAGGTTAGCGGAGCAAGCATTCCGCTAACCCGGGCTTTCCAATTGTGAGTTGCCACGACGCAGCTCCATGGCGTGGCAACTCACGAGTAGACCCCTGACCGGGAGGCTGAAAAGCAGCCTCCTGGCTCGGGGGTCTCTGCAGCATGCCCTGCGCACTCACGTAGGGCATGCTGAAGCTTCTGTGGGCCGCGCTGCCCCCAATCCCCCAGCCTCCTCCGGCTCCATCTGACTGCTTGTCTGTGGGGAGAGTGGGCTTAGCCCGTTCTCCCCACAAACCCCATTCAGGCTCTTCTCACTAATCGTGAGAAGAGCCTCATTGTGTAATTAAAAAAAGAGATCATTCTTTTTCTCTCAATGCTTTAACTTAACTTTTCCACTATCTTCTCCCCACCCCTGCCCCCTTGCCTAGGTGTGAGTCTGAAACATTTCTTTGTTTTCTGATTTCTCTGATTTTTACTGTATTTTAAAAACAACATAGGATCCAGCTACAGAGATTAACATGCACAATAGCAATGGAAGAGTTCTCATCAACTCAGTTCAGAAATGGCTTTATTACTATACGTTTTCTCACTGAGATTTGGAAAAACAACTCATCTGTTTTCCAAGAGTTCACGTGATGTTAGCACATGCATGCTGACAGTGCTGTGTATATATGCCGTATCATTTTGCTGCCTGGAATCTCTAGTTCTCTTCACCAGCCATAGTGGACAGTGTTCAGAAATTCAACTCTCCCACGCCCAAACATATCCGGAAGCCAGAGGGTTTTCAATCTAGATGGGAGAACAACAACCACGTAAAATGTTTGCAAGAAACAGTTGGGAAACAGTAGCATGATGAAAACACCATTGGCTGATATCCTGACCTAGGTCCAAGTATCGCTCCATTCCATGGAAGAAAGCTACATACATACTTAGCAGCTACAAAAAGCCTGAATGGCTTCACTGACATCTGCCAAATATGTAGTCTAAAAGCAAACTACTCCTCTTTTAGATTGCGTGTGACTCTGTGAATCTAGAAGAAGAAGCAGTCCTCACGATCGTTGCAGGAGGCTACTGCTTTCTGCGGGGAGGAAGCCCGAAAGTGCCTACCTCCCCACAGACGATCACTGCCTCTTCTCTGGGCAGCCTCATCGCTCCATTAACCTTGATTATTTGCTCGTGTGTCACCCTGGCACATGGCAACACATGAGTAGACCCCTGGCTGGGAGGTTGCAAACAGCCTCCCAGGTTTGGGTCTCTCCAGGTTGCCCCACACGCTCACGTGGGGCATCCTGGAACTTCCGGGGGCTGCACAGCCCCCAATGCCCATAGCCCCTGCCAGCTCCATTACAGATCCGGCAACCATGTGGGTGGCTAATCTGGCTACCTAGCTACAAGAGGCTGTTCCTCTGCGGGGAGAGTGGGCTAAGCCCGCTTTCCCCACAGAACCCCGTCAGGCGCTTCACATGTGTCATTTTTGCTTGTATAAATGACCTCATTAGGGCAGTTCACACAATCATCATCAGGATAGGAGTAGCCTTTTATCCTCATTCTGGAACTGGGTGTGCTCCCAATTTTCAATTGTGTGTGAGATAAAAACAAGGCTGGAGGCAAGGAGCTTGACTGACAGTCAAGCCCCAGCTGGGTAGGACAATTTTCCTGCAGGCAACAAAATCAAAAGCTGTTCAAAAGCCGGCGACAGAATCTCTGCATGGTGCACTTGTCCTACCCAGCTGGGGCTTGACTGACGATCAAGCTCCATCAAGTTCCTGGCCTCCAACCTTGTCTTTCTCTTATATATGATTAGAAATTGAGATCGCGCCCAGCTCCCAATTTACAGCAGGAGATTTATCCTACCCTAATAACAATAGTATGGACTATTGTTGACTAACTGGACAGCTGAAAAATGAACTGTGTCTTAAATCATAAGACTTTGTGTTCATAGTTTTGTGAGAGTATTTGATCTTGGGGTGGAGTGGGAAATTGGAATATTAAGGAGTTGTTTTGCAGTCTCCACTCAAAGCGAGCTTGCACTGGAAACCAACACAAGCTTCATTGAAACAAATAGATATTGCACAACAGCTTTGCTTAGTGGATCATACTCCACCTTCACTGCATTGGTCCAACCAAGCAAATCATTTTCTTTCCTAATCTTGAAGGCAGCCAGAGCTTAAGAGTGCTGTGTACACCTGTAATAAACATTACAGTTTTACAATAAGTTTACTACTGACATCAGTAATAAAGTTGCTGACATATCAGCTAACAATGCAGCCACACTGTGGAAACAAGTGCTCATACTACTGGAGGCTTCCCAACTACCACAGCAGCAGCAATAGTGTGTGTGTGTGTGTGTGTGTGTGTGTGTGTGTGTGTGTGAGAATTGTGCCTCTCTCTCTTTCCCTGGGAGTGCTCTGTGCCATCTGAAAATATGTCCCCGAGGGCTCTGCAACCCTCTGGGACATAGTTTTTGGTAGCACCAGGTGCTTTTAGGGAAAGGAGAGATGGGTGAAATTTGCCCCCTCCCTGTGTGATTGACAAGGACATAGCTGAGCTAGACAAAGCTTCCAGTAGCATGGGCATATCTCATATAGTGTGGGCACATCATTAGTCAGGATGCTAGTGTCTAGAATGGGTATTTATACGATCAAAGGGAGGAGTAGCCAACTTCTGTTGGAGGAACCACAGGAGTTTGTGTCCAATGTCCTCTGGCTTGGTAGAGAACTGGGACAAATGATCTGTCTGCCATTGTTACTGTGAAACTCTACCCATTTTTCTTGATGAAAGGGCATAATAGAATTCTGAAGTGGTGCTTGCCACTAAAACTATGTGGGGTTCTGCCAAATGCTTACTAGGCATCATTTAATTGGAGGGCCACACCCAGTATGCATATGAGCGCAATCCCAAGAGCTATGAAAATGAAGTTACATAGCTGTTTCTCGCAACCTGCAAGGATGTCAGACTGAAGGCCAGTTCAGATGATACTTCCCTCACCAAACTGGTCCATGTGGTTAAGAAGGTGGATAGTCCAAAAGTATGCCCATCCTGATAGCTTTCCCTGATGTCCTGATATTCTTCCTGTGTGATCCCTTATGGCTTGGGGAGGGACAGTTCATCTGAACTGCCTCTCTACACACAACCCAAATATAGTATTTGGATTATGTGTAGAGCAGCAGATCAGATTAATAACCCCCTCTGGGTGGTAAAAGGAGTACACTGGGATGATACCTGGGAAAAACATAAGGATGAGAGTGCTCCCTCCTTCTTAATCACGTGGGCCAGTTCGGCATTGTGGGGAGTATAATCCGATCCAGCTTTGAATTGATATTCAAAAGAGTAATGGAGATAGAATGGAAGGGTCCATTCCTAATGAATGACTGCAAATGTCTCATACAAGATCAGTACAGGAAACACATATTTATATAAAGGGCAGCGGTGGCATTGTCCTGTGACAGAGCTATTCCTACCCACCTTTTCCACTATTGGCTATTCCCATCTTTTCCACTACTGGAGGTTTGAGCTTCTTTTGAAAGTTGCGAAGTTGAAACCCTACGGGAAGGTTTGTTCCTGAGTGCCTTGAGGTTCTAAAGGCCAGCAAAACATAGCACACCAAAAGAATTCTCTCAGTTAATATGCCACAAAGAAGTGTAGAACTTTCTGGCATAGAGAGTGACCACATCCTCAGCTTAGAGTAGCCAGCAGAAACTTTTCAGGGAAAGTGGTGTAGTGGTTAGAGTGCTGGACTAGGACCGGGGAGACCCGTGTTCAAATCCCCATTCAGCTATGATACTTGCTGGGTGACTCTGGGCCAGTCACTTCCCTCTCAGCCCAACCTACTTTACAGGGTTGTTTTGAGGAGAAACTTAAGTATGTAGTACACTGCTCTGGGCTCCTTGGAGGAAATGCAGGATATAACATGTATAAAATAAAATAAAATGGGAAAAGATGACGAGAAAGAAATTGTTGCCTGCCTCCCATCAAATTGCTTCTGCTGTCACACAATTTTCGCATCACTGAAGTGTCTGTATAGTCCAGGCCTGCACATTTTGGGACCATCCAAGCCAAGTGCTGCCCTCTGGTCATGGTTTTGTGACCACATCCCCCCAACCACCATTTCTCTGTCTGAGGTAAGCAGCAAAACTCACAGCTTTATCAAGCCCATGGTAAGCCACCATGAAAGGAAAGGAAAGGTTGTGCTGTCGAGTCAGTGTTGACTCTTGGCGACCACAGAGCCATGTGGTTTTCTTGGTAGAAATACAGGAGTGGTTTACCATTACCTTCTCCCACGCAGATGAGATGATTCCTTTCAGCACCTTCCTATATCACTGCTGCCTGATATAGGAGTTTCCCATATTCTGGGAAAGACACCAGCGAGGATTTGAACCAACAGCCTCCTGCTTGCTAGTACAATTCTGAAGTCGTCATTCTGATGTCTCACCTGTTGTCTTGGGTGAGGCCTCCTATTTTCTTCTACCACAAATCTCACTGGAGATAGGAAAGAATAAACTACACTTTCTATGCCCCTTTTCTCCCATGCGGGAGCAAGGAAGCGTAGTTGATGTATCAGAGGTGTCTCACATGATGGGTTTTATTTTGTGACTAGGAAATACTGGGACTGAGAGAGTTTCTTTCTGCATGCAAATATCCTGATTCTCTAACATAAAAGGACCATAGAAGTTGTAAGTACATGTTTTGTGAATCAAGTCCCAAATAATCCTCTCTCGATCTGAACTGAAACCTTTAGTGAACACTTAATGTTAAGCATCATCAGCCAATGATCAAGCACTTTATGGCTTGGGGAAAAAAAGAGTTATATGATTGTGGGGGGGATCAACAAGGGGGAAACAAGTGTATTTTGTTATTTCACAAGTGCATTTTTAACATTTCAGATTACCCAGCAGCATGAAGTACTTAAGTACTAAATATTCTTTAAGTACAGAATATAAATATTGTTTAGATATACGTATTTCTTGAGCATGCATATTTGATCAAATTTGTTAGAATGCAAACATCATGAGATCTAAAGAATATTTATTACTGAAAAGTCTGAAAACATCACAACAACTTCCTGGTTTTTTTAAAAATAGACACATGACAGAGTAATCAAAGAAGACTGGCCACCAGAATTACTGATATTCTGAATTAATAGTCAAGTTAGAAGCAGGCTGGTTATGGAAATCTCTTTTCCGCTTCAGTGCTTTGATATCTTTGTTAACCATCATTTGGCTGTTTTATATCTGGTGTGATTATTTTGTCAAAGGTTACAGGGAATTTTTTTTTATCCCTTTGAAAAAGTTAGTTTACAGCTTATTAACTTAGATTGCCATGAACAGCTCCTGTGGGTTTTTCGGCTGCAACAAGGAGCAGGATAACTGATTTCTCAAGACCAATCTGGAAGACTTTAAAACACATTAATAGCTATCAGTGAAACAGCAGGAGGAGGAATAGTCGATTGCTGTTTTTTCTTTTTAAAAAAACACCATTTGCTTTTTGAACTCTTTCTGTTCTTATTCATTGATTTACTTACTAACATTTCTCCCCAGTCTTTGGTTACCTTTCCAGTCAAGAAGTGATATGCAACACCATTTAAAAAGCAATAGGATTTTAAAATCCTATTGTTTGTCAGCTATACCAGCTCCCAATCCATTTCCGGGCCCAATTCAAAGTGCTGTTTTTAACCTTTAAAGCCCTGAATGGCTTGGGATCAGGTTATCTGAGAGAGAGCCTTGGCTCAAATGTCCTGAATCAGACCTTAACATCTGATTCGAAGGCCCTGGTCTGAGTGCTCCTGCCAAATGAGGTGAGGCGGGTGGCAGCTAGGGAGAGAGCCTTTTTAGTGGTGGCACCCCATCTATGGAATCGCCTCTCTAGTGAGGCTCTTCAGGCATTGTCACTTTCTTCTTTTAGATGCCAGGTGAAGACCTTTCTGTTCACTCGGGCTTTTTAAAATTGATTAAGTTTTGTTTTTGTTGCAAGCTTTTCAAGGAGTGTGAAAGACATTGTGGCTATTCACATGACTGCTCAAAAGCGGGCTAAGGGAGCCCAGCCCGCTTTTGAGCAGCCATGAGAACCACCAGGAGCAGTGTGTCTCCCGGCGGTTAGCCCGCTTAATCCTCGCCCCTTAAACGAAGTTAGCAGAGTGAGTGCTCCGCTAACCTCGTTTTGGCGATCATGAGGCTCCAAGGCGTGGCTCCACACCATGGCAACTCACAAAGAAACCCCCAACCAGGAGGCTCCAACAAGCCTTCCAGCCTCAGGGGTTCCCCCAGAATGCCCCACACACTTGCACACCATCCTGGGACTTCTGGGGGAAGGGCAGCCCCCGATCCCCTCCGCCCCTACTGGCTCCTTGACGGAGCCAGTAGTCATGTGGCCAGCTGTTCCAGCTGCCCAAGGAAGGCTCCCTGTTCGTGTGCGGGAAGAGCGGGCTAAGCCCACTCTCCCCACATACCACCTCTAGGCACTTCACTTTGATCGTATGAAGCGCCTCATTGCTTGCAAAGCTTGCAGTGGTCAGAGTGGTCTCCAAGAGCTACTCTGATGGTGGCAGTGGCAGCATCATACCTCCCTGCTGTTGCCTGAGGCAGTCTCACCTCATGAACAGGCCTCCCCTGTAGATCACCATGATATTAATCTTGTCAGAATCCACATTTGATTTACCCCCCAATTCAGTTCATAACATAACAAATCTTCTGAGGAGGGCCCAGCATGACCTCAAAAAGGTGCACATGGCAGTCCTTAAGGCCCTTATCTATTTGTAACCCTGTCAGAAATCTTACATATATGATGGAGTATGAGAAACTGCCGTGAATGATTTTTATTTTTATTTTTGGCCAGTTTTGAATCCCTCCTTTTTTGTGAAGAAGCCTAAGTGAAAGCAGCTTGGATGTATGACAGAGACTATGGTAATGGAACTGCATCTTTTTCTGTGTCATTGGCATTTCAAGAAGGATGGAACTTTGCCTTGAAAGGAGGACAGTGATCTTTTTCATAAGCACCGTCCTTTGTCCTGAGGCACACAAAATCCCCAAATCCCTCAAATATTTCATCTAAAGATAAGATAATTTTTCACCAGCCCATGCTTGAAGCGGGAAATATATATGTATATATCTCTATCAGATACAGCTGGGAAAGTCCTGTTGCTCTGGGAGAAGGTAAATTAAAGGTTCCTATCTTATCTCTATTTCAATTAAAATTTTATTTTTTGGTCCCTGGCAGTGCCGACAGTTGAAGTCTTGGAAAGCAGAAACATAGTCATAGGTGTATGAAAAAGGAATCTTTAATGGTGGAGATGTATACATTTGATCTGTGCAGCTTTTCATGTTGGGTATACATGACATTTAAATAAAAATGTGGAATCTTAGGAGGGGGGCCATCAGTATGAATTCACTTGCTTGAGGGTTTTCCCCCTCCCCTATATGTAATGACCCAATTTAGATATCAGCAATCTGCCTGGCATAGTCTTCCAGTCAGTGTCAGCTATAATCAGCTATGTTTATTTTTAAAAAACACAACACCCTGCACAGCAGTAAGTTATCAAGGGTTTGATCTGGTGCCCGCCAAAGTCAAAAACAGAACTTCTTCAGAAGTCAGCCCTAGCCTTGTTACATGCACCCCAGCCCTCATGGCCATCTCAACTGTTATAACTTTTCTTTACTCATATTCAGTTTGGATACAAGCACTGTTAGCAGTGAAGAAGGAATTTGCACCATGGGTACTGAGTATCAGACTTGCTGAAAGACCCATGTGTGGCCTTGCTGATTGTAACTGTGGCTCTGAAAGCTAGACTAGTAGAATCCCAAGTCCCATTTTAGTTACATGTATATATTAAGGCTTTAGCTTAGAAGAGGATGAGCACAAAGCTGTAACTTTTGTATTTCTGATATTTGTTTGTTTGTTTGTTTATTACATTTGTACACTGCCCCAAACTTTCGATATATGCTGTTGTTTTTGCTCTAGGATATATGCTGTTGTTTTCCCTCTAGGTACCTGACATGCTCATCCTTTGTGGGAAAATAGCCCCATTGTGACCCTACCCCTCCCTTCCTCAGTCCCTACTTTGTAGTGCAAATAAGAGACTTGATGGCCAAAGATTCAGGAAGAAAAGCAATAGTTGTTTGGCAGTTGGTGCTTATCCATCAAGGCCAAAGACCAGAGTGGGAAATAGAGAATGGCAACAACGCTTCTGAAACATCCTGTACCAAGCCATGGAGGGCAGGAGATAAGGACTATTATGTGGACATTTTGGAGGCCACCACACCTGTGCAATGGGCCTCTGCATGGCCTGGGTCATGACAGGCCATGCAGATGTCCATTGTGCAGGCGTGGTGGCCTCCCATATGGCCACCACACTGGGGGGATAGGCCCAAATGGGCCGAAGAATAGGCAAACAGGTGGGTTTCGAAAGCAAGGGTGGCTGTAGGGGGTGGGGAAACCTCCGTGGACCCCTGCTGCCTCAGAGAACCCCCTTCAGTTTAAATTTAAGTTTAATTTTTAAAAGGTTTTTACAAAAAAAGTTTGGGAACCCTTCCCTGAACCGAACCTTGTGTCGGACCGAACCAGTGTTGGACTGAACTGGCCCAGTCTGGTTCAGGTCTGTTTGAGACTCGAACCAAACTGGACCAGCCGGTTCCATGCACACTCTTATTTCTCACACCCCAGCTTCGTGCACCCCATCTTTTCTTCAAACCCTTCATCTTCAGTGAATGGTAGAAACCATGAACTAGCCAATCATTGGTTTCCCTGCCCCTTTGGTAATGAACTCTTCCCCCTTCCCATGCCCTCTCTCCCCTCCTTCCCCTTCCCCTCCTCCATGTTACATAGACTTGCTTGTATCTAGGTTAGAAAGAATAGCCTTTGCTTGCCAGGACCCAATACCAAATGTAATTCCATAATTCAATTCATTCATATACATATATATTCCTATATATTTCGTTAAGTAAAATTTTTAAAAAAGTCATCCCTGGTTTGATTCCTTGTGTCTCCTCACACATCATCCGCAGCCATTGAGGATTCAGCCATTGTGGCTGGGGATGATGGGAGCTGTAGTCCAACAATATCTGGGGATCCAAGGTTGGGAATCCCTTCTGTGACTGCCCAACATCCAGACTTACAAGCTTACAAGCTTATTTCCAACAGCTGTCCATCATGCAACTCCCTTTGCACAGTGTTTGCATTTGCACAAATAACATTCATGCGCAGCTGAGGAGAGGTCCAGTTGCAGTTGCTGCCAGTTCAACTGGCGGCTACTCAGGGACAGATTTCTCTGTTGTCACCAGGAGACTTTGGAATGTGCTCCCTGTTGAAATAAGAGCCTCCCCATCCCTGACACAACCTTTTAAAAGTCTCCAAAGACACATTTATTCACCCACACTTTTTTTAACTAGAATTAAAATTGTTTGCAATTTTTTACATGTTTAATTATTCATTTTCATTTGTTTTATGTTGTTATGAACTGCCAGAGATGCAAATATAACAAACAAACAAACAACATACACATTCTTTTAAAATGCTCATTGAACGTTGTGCAGTATGTGAGCCAGTATATTCTTAGTCTCACTTGGAAAAGTGACCTCCCCTTACTTCTAATTTTTGCCTAATATCTTATCCATCTCTGAGTCACATGCAGATTTGTGCTATGGAATCTTCGCATCAGTCACAGACATGTCAAAGGCATGAACAATTCCACGAAACGTTGGATCCTAAAATTCACAATTTCGTTGGGAATAAAAGGTGTATTTGCATATGACACTGTTAGAATTCAAAACGAATTTTGCTAGGACTGTACCAGATGAGTGTTTTAGGGTCTGGTCATAGAGAAAGGCCTTCAGCAGCCCCTGGAATTCAGTGATGAATGAATTCTGGGTTTTATTACATTTGAAAAGTAGCAGGAAACCATCTAATAGATCTTCTACTCTTTAGTGAACAGGACTCCCATTAGGTAATGGCAGCAGAAAGCATTAAAGACAATTGTATATGATGTAGCGTTTGGTCAAATTCATTCACAGTGTCTAGTCATTTCCAAATGGCATTCCGTGTTCTTTGTTCTGTAGCAGATTCTAATATTTCTAAACATTTTTAGGCTCCCTGACACCTTAATGGTATACAATAACAGTATGCATCCCTCTTAGAAAAATGGATACTCTCATTTTTCTAAACATTGTGCCTTTACCTTTAACCATTTCCATTTAAATGCAAATTTCAATCATGTCCACCTCTCTGTATTCTGTCGCTCTATGTGTATATATAGAGGAGGGGGGGGAGAATACATGTTAAATCCGAATTCCGCCCCCCCGCCACAAAGGAAACCTTCAGGTGTGTAATGCCACGTTCATCTGCATCGCATCTCATTTTCCATCCTGTCACAGAGATAAGTTGAAAGTGCAAATTTTGTTATTAACAAAATCTTACCTCTTTGTTTTTCTTGAACACCGGCACAGTTTACATTTGATGTCAGGAAAATGCACATTAGTAGGTCCCATAATTTGGTATTGGATCTCCCTGACCTTACCTTCCTTGGACTGAACTATTCCATTTTTCAGGTCTTAGAATTATTACAAATCATTGCAGATGTTTATACAATTAAAAGGCGATAATTTTCTTAGGAGCTGCTGATAAATTAAGTGAATTCCCCCCTTAAATTGTAGGCATAGATTAATCATATAATTATCATTCCTCTTTAAAGCAAATAATTGAATTTCAGGGTTAAGGATAAAAGAAAATGTAATGAAATGTATATAATGTCAGGACAAACTATTCTGCATGCTTGTTTGATAGCATTTAACTCTACTTTAAGGTGTTGCCAGACAGTGGTTCCTCAGTTTGAATCTAGTGTGAAAAAGACACAGAGGTGATTCTCACAATGGGCCAAAACTGAGCTAAGGGAGCTTAGCCCGATTGCGGCTGAGCGTGAGAACCATGGGGCTCGCAGCTGAGCCTGGTTTCTCCAAAGCGGGTGACCCGCTTGAATACCCCTCCCCTCAGATGAGGTTAGCAGAGCAAGTGCTCTGCTAACCCCATTTTCCCGCTTGTGAACTGCCATGGCGTGGCTCCGCGCCATGACGACTCTTGAGGAGACCCTCACCGGGAGGCTAAAATGAGCTAAAATGAGCCTCCCAGTGTCAGGGGTCTCCCCAGGATGCCCTGCACACTTGTGCATCCTGGGACTTCTGGGGGGCCAGGCAGCCCCTGATCCCTGCAGCCCCTACCAGCTCTGTGACGGAGCCCGTAGTCGTGTGGGCAGCTGATCCGGTTGTTTGAAAACCCTCCCAGGCTCTACACACGGATCGTGTGTGTAGAGCCTCCCTCTCTGCCCCTCCCCATTGCCATGGGAATGGATTCCGAAGTTCAGGTTCCCAAGCAAGGAAGGAAGCAGCTCCCTTTTTGCTGCCATCATTACTGAACGGAACCACTAGCTCAAAACCCAACCCGGCAGCAGCGGGGAAGGGCAGTTGCACAGCCAGGAGTGAGGCAACACCCTGGCAATTTGGACAGGGTGAGATGCCCACACTTGCTGCCCCATTGTGGAGGCAATGCCGGAGGTCATCAGGGCTGTCCCGTGGGGGTTGCAGGGCTGGGGGCGAGCGGCATTCCCCCTCAGCCATGCTCCTCCTTTGCCGCCGCCCCTTGCCTCCCACCCTGCTGGATACTCAGCAGGTCACGCCCCCACACTCCCCATCAGTCGGTGTACCTCGCCCCCCTCTCCCTGTTCAGGGAAATGAAATGAAAGGAGTGCTTCTGTAGAGGAAAATCCCCTAGTAGCTTTAGGGTTAACCTAGTGCTTAGCGCTAAAGAGTTCCATTACCTCCTTTCTCCTTCAAGCAGAGAGAGATGAGACTGAAGCTCCCAGCCCCGTGCAAGCTGGATACTAAATGAGAGGCCCTCATGTGCCCTGCTTAAGCATGAGAGTGCATGCATGCCTCTCATTTAGTATCCAGCTTGCATGGCACTGGGAACTTCAGTTGCCACTCTCCTCGCTGGAATGAGGAGGGAGGCAATCGAACTCCTTAATGTTGCGCTACTGAGTATCCAGCACTTGTAGCACTAAGGAGTTTGATCACCTCTCTCCTCATTCCAGTGAGGAGGGTGGCAGCCAAACTTCCCATCACCACATGAGCTGGATACTAAATGAGAGGTGAACGTGTCCCCTGATGCTTAATCAGGGCGCATGCAGGCCTCTCATTTAGTATCCTGCTCTCATGGGACGAGGAAGTTTGCTCGCCTCTCTCTTTGCTTGAAGGAGAAAGGAGGTAATGGAACTCTTTAGCGCAAAGTGCTAAATTAACCCTAAGGCTACTAGGGAATTTTCCTCTACAGAAGTACTCCCTTCATTTCATGTCACTGAGCAGGGAGAGAGGGGGGCGAGGAACACCGACTGATGGGGAGTGTGGGGGCGGTTGGGCTGGGCCGCGGGGCATGGGAGAGTGCGGACCTGGGGGTGATCACCCTGCTCGCTCTTCCTAAAGGACAGGCCTGGAGGCCATTGTCTCTCCTCACCTCATTAACGAGTCACTCCTGTGGTAGGCCACTCGGTATATGTTTATGAAATTCGGAGAATAGCTACTATGCACTTAATAAGAGAAGGTGCTATGATAGCGTTCTAACAAGTGGCTATATTTGAATGCGCTTGCCTTCAGCTAAGAACAAACCAATAGTTAACCTCAGAATCAATCGAGTGTATTACAGCAGGGCAAATACTTCAATATGAGAATGTAGAAAAGACACTTTAACTAATTAGTGCCAATTACTGTGGGTGTTTTTTCCCTGGGAAATATTTGACTAGAGGGAAGAAAGCTTCCACACAAAGGCACAGGCACTTTATAGAAAGAGACAACCAGTTCAGACAGTTAAAGTCTCCTCTCTGCCATGCGCCCCAGGTGCTCCAGGGGGGACATTCATGTGATCTTTTCGGTCTTTCAAGTGCATCAAATGGATCTATGGGGTGGAGGTAGGATTGTGGTAGTAGGTTCCACCCACTAACCTATAAACATCTATGATAACAGGTATAGAGGAGTCATGCACATCCAGTTGTATGCCAAGAAGAATCTCCTCCTGCTCTCTCCCCTCCAGGGGCAGCTCCCACATGAGGCAAAATGAGGCAATTGCTCATTTGGGGGGCCTTTTGGGAGGCAGCAGATTGAGCCCCTATCCCCTCATCACTTTCCCCGCCAGTGTGCCCTGTAACTGGGATTCCCAGCTGTTGTTGACTACAACTCTTATCATCCCCAGTTGCAATGGCTTTGGCTGTGGATGATGGGAGTTGTAGTCAACAACATCTGGGAACCTCTGTTACAGGGAACAGTGTCCTCTGCTGCCTGCCTTAAATACAACAGTTCAGCTTGGAAGTTCAAATGTGAATGTTATATCAATTCATGTTGGCAGTATGGTTTTTCTCTTACTGCATATGACACTTCAGCAATTTTCTTATGGGACAACAACTTATTTCCTTTAGTTCAAATTGTTAATACTTTGATGAATCACAACCAAATCAAAAAGCAAAGAAGTTTTAAGAGATGTCAGTAGGAGGAAAGAACAAGGAAAAGTTCTGGCTTATAATTTGCATTGCAATACAAAGTACACCATATTAATTGCAGGCTTTTATTGATCTGAATCCACTTACTTTCAGGAAGACAGATAGTGAGTAATTCTCTTACATAACTTATCTCTAAGGTATGATAATGCATGAGCTGAAGATATTTCTCTACAAATGAAGCATGTCTACTCTATTGTATATTCATTTGGGAATGTATGCATAGTTCTCCTAAGGTGTGAAAATGTGCTCATCTAACCCTTTTAATTCACCCGTATCGAGCAATATGGTTGGCAGGCGTGCTCAGTTTTCATATGAATCAAGTTAAAGAAGCACTGGCTTCCTGCCATAAACAATATGTAGTTTAACGTCACCAAAGGCAAAGAGTACAGTGAGCAAAGACATCCCTTTGGACCTCATCACCTTTTTGGCAATTACTTTTAAAAGCCCACATTTCAAAGAGAAAGTAAAATAGTATCAAAGCTAGCAAGCATTAGGTGCATGTCTTCGAATGTGGGTCCAATCCATATGATCTGGTCAAAGACAGGCCTATGTTCAGGCACCAGATCAGGAAAATGAGGAGCAGAAAGGCCAGAGGTAGGATATATGGTCAGAGATGGGCTGGTGGTCAAGAACAGTGTTCCCTCTAAGGTGTGGGCATGTGTCCGCGCACACACACATTTTCAATCAGGAAGGCCCACTCTGAATGCACACAGGCACACACTGCCTTGATACTGCTG
This sequence comes from Hemicordylus capensis, assembly GCF_027244095.1. Taxonomy (NCBI): domain Eukaryota; kingdom Metazoa; phylum Chordata; class Lepidosauria; order Squamata; family Cordylidae; genus Hemicordylus; species Hemicordylus capensis. Next base: position 28,389,162 of record NC_069657.1, on the reverse strand, counting down.
CCCAGAACAAAACTCATTCTGCACACAGATGTGGGGCGGGGAGAGAGGGAACACTAGTCAGGTATTGGATCAGACAAAATAAGAGTCCAATATGGCTTCCTGGTGTGATAAGCTCCTCAGACTAGTGATCAAAAACTAGAAAAGCTGTATATATATGGGGCTCTCGGGATCCCAGTGATCACTCAAAAATTGTGTGCATCATGCTTTGAAAAACCAAACCTGCAGAGGCTAATCCAAAGGGCAATCTTTTGAACTGAAAAAGACCCACTTGGGTAATGAACAATGGTCCCTCTAATTTTTTTTCATCTCTGTGCGGAATGAGTTTTGTTCTAGGTGTCAGTATCAAGGCAGTGTGTGCAAATCTGCAGTCAGAATGGGGCCTTCCTGATTCAACCTGAGCAGGATCTAAAATGAACTGAGCAGACATCCAAAATCTTGTGAGCTTGTGCACGTGCACACGCCTTAGAGGGAACAGTGGTAATGAAGGCTGTGTATTTGTGAGGACTTCTGAACAGAGGACTTTGATGACAGGCTAAAGACAAGTCCAAAGTTGTGAACATGGAGGCCTCTTCCAGAGTAAGCAGCATTTCATTCATACTGAGTAATGGATGACAATCCACTACCATATTGGAGTTCACATTTCTTAAATCTACACACTTTTGACATGTACCGTTTTATTTCCTCACAAGAACAATGGGAGAGACCCATTCTGATGAATCAAGAGGCTCTATTATGTTGGCATCTTGTAGTCTTAAGAGCTCCTCTCTAATGCTACAGGTATGTTCCTCACTTTGTGTTGTACAAAGATCGCATTTGCCTTCATCCCAGGCAGTGAAGCAATAAGCCTTTTGCTTAGCTTAGCTGGAGTCATAACAGGGGTCTGTATAGTGAGGAGGTAATTGCAGAAATAGGTCCTCCATTGTTTCCAGGGAAGAGCAGGTTCTCCTGGGGTGGACAAGAAAAAAAGTGGTGGTGGTATGTTCCCCAACCTTTCTGAATCCTCTTTGGGATGAGGCAGGGTTTTATAGATCCCCTTGTTACCCTAAATAAACTGAGATTGAAACCTAGACACTTTGAGCATTGTAATAACTCCATCTTTATATAAGAACATAAGAACAGCCCTGCTGGATCAGGCCCAAGGCCTATCTAGTACAGCATCCTATTTCACACAGTGGCCCACCAGATGCCCCTGGGGAGCCCACAGGCAGGAGTTGAGGGCATGCCCTCCCTCCTGCTGTTACTCCCCTGCAACTGTTATTGAGAGGCATTGTGCCTCTGAGGCTGGAGGTGGCCCACAGTCACCAGACTAGCAGTCATTGGTAGATCTGTCCTCCATGAATTTGTTTAGGCCCTTTTAAAGCCATCTAAGCTGATGGCCGTTGCTACATCCCATGGCAAGAAATTCCATATATTAATTATGTTCTGTGTAAAAAAAGTACTTCCTCTTGTTGGTCCTAAATTCCCAAAGCTTCAGTTTCATGGGATGACCTCTGGTTCTAGTATTGTGAGAAAGGGAGAAAAATGTCTCTGTCAACCCTCGCCACTCTATACATAATTTTATACACCTCTATAATGTTTCCCCTTAGTCTCCTCTTTTTCAAAGTAAAGAGCCCCAGATGCTGTAGCCTAGCCTCATAAGGAAGGTGCTCCAGGCCCATCTTTAAAAAGACTGCATCCTTTAAAAAAGAAGATTGTTTGTGAGGGGATTAGTTCATTTCTCAAAGAAGTTTGTCTGCTTTTTGTTCTTTTTGAGAAATCCTTGAGGGGCTTCCAAGGAATCCCAGGGTCCCCCAGAACATGGCTTGAAAACCAGTGGGGTGGGGACATAGTTCAGCTTTTCATCTGCATCTGCTTTTCATGCAGAAAGTCCCAGGTTCAATCCCTGGCATCTCCAAGTAGAGGCTGAGAAAAATCCCTGCATGGAGAGCTGCTGCTAGTCAGAGTAGACAACACTGAGCTAGATGGACCAGGGGTTGGACTTGTTCCAGCCCAGCAAAAGGACGTATCATAACAAGCCTTGAATGCCAGCTGAGGTGATTCTCTTGAAATATAAGTTGGGGTGGGTGGGTTCTGCAATCATTTGGATGTGGTGTTTTTTTTAAAAAAATAAATAGTATCTTGGGAACCCTTAAAATATGGCTGCCTGCTTCTTCATAGGCAAAGCAGAGAGAGGAGAGAGTGGGCTTCACATTTCCAATGCGACAGAGCACTTGTTCTTGTCTCTTTGTGACGAGTCACTGAGCGCTGAATTGTACAACGAGAAGGCCCATGGTGCATTATATCTGAAATGCAAAGACAGACCATTTTCTCCCTCCAAACGGTTGGTAATTATTACCTCATAAAAAAAGCAGGGATTTTTACCATCTCACCTATGGGTAGGAGCGAGCTGTAGATAATCCACTGTCAGGGCATTTCTAATTTTAACTAGTGAGAGCTTTTCTCAGATAAGTGAAGAAAGGTAGTCTAACTGTGCATTGATACAACCCAGACAATGAGCCTCTGGACCTACTGTAAGTGCTGATAATACAGACCCAATGCCATTCAATGTCTAAGTCATTTCAAACAGCCATATTTAATGAGATTTGAGTCTATAGCGCCCTGAGCGGAACACTAATACAGCATGAGGCACTGAACGACTTCCTTGCGCATCCCATTCACATTATGCAAAACGAATCTGAGCATAGCTCCAAATGACAGGTTGGCACTTCTTCTGTGATGGTTTTTTCCACAGCCAGAAAAGCCAAATACATAGCTGAGATGCAGCCGCCTTTACCTCCTGCAAAGTGGGGGTGTGTATGCTGATCTTCTATTGGTTGTTCAATATCTCCCAGGGATACAGCTATTCATACGTGTGGCTAACAGCAACAAGGGGAAATATTTGATGTATGAGGGACGGCTCCAGGATACACATCACCATCATCATCATCATCATCATCATCATCATCATCAATTCGATTTCTATACCGCCCTTCCAAAAATGGCTCAGGGCAGTTTACACAGAAAAATAATGAATGAATAAGATGGCTCCCGGTCCCCAAAGGGCTCATGATCTAAAAAGAAACACAAGATAGACACCAGCAACAGTCACTGGAGGTCCTGTGCTGGGGGTGGATAGGGCCAGTTACTCTCCCCCTGCTAAATTAAGAGAATCGCCACATTAAAAGGTGCCTCTTTGCCAAGTTAGCAGGGGCCTGGGGGCACAGCATAGTTGAAGTGGGCCCTGGGACAAGAAGTGATAAGAACATAAGAACAGCCCTGCTGGATCAGGCCCAAGGCTCATCTAATCCAGCATCCTGTTTCCCATAGTGGCCCACAAGATGCTTCTGGGAAGCCCACAGGCAAGAGCTGAGGACATGCCCTCTCTCTTGCTGTTGCTCCCCTGCAACTGGTATTTAGATGCAACTTGCCTCTGAGGCTGGAGGTGGCCTATAGCCACCTTTGATAGACCAGCCCTATAGCAGCCATTATTATTATTTTTATTATTATTTATTCGATTTCTATACCGCCCTTCCAAAAATGGCTCAGGGTGGTTTACACAGAGAAATAACAAACAAATAAGATGGCTCCCTGTCCCCAACGGGCTCACAATCTAAAAAGAAACATAAGATAGACACCAGCAACAGTCACTGTAGGTACTGTGCTGGGGGTGGATAGGGCCATTGATAGACCTGTCCACCATGAATTTGTCTAAGCCCCTTTTAAAGCCATCCAGGCTGGTGGCAGAGAATTCTATAGCTTAATTATGGGCTGTGTGAAAAAAGTTCTTTTTCTCGGCCCTAAACTTCCTGGCAATCAGTTTCAAAGGATGAACCCGGTTCTAGTGTTGTGAGAGATAGAGAAAAAATTCTCTCCTTCCACTCTCTCCACACCACACATACTTTTGTAGACTTCTATTATGTCTCCCCATAGTCATCTTTTTTCTAAAGTAAACAGCCCCAGATGCTGTGGCATTGCCTCACAAGGAAGGTGCTCTAGGCCCCTTATCATCTTGGTTTCCCTCTTCTGAACCTTTTCCAGCTCTATAATGTTCCCTTTGAGATATTGTGACAAGAACTGTACATGGTACTCTGAATGTGGCCACGCCATAAATCTGTATAAGGGCATTATAATACTAGCATTTTCATTTCCAATCCCTTTCCTAATGGTTCCGAATATGCAATTTGCTTTCCCCCACAGCTGCCGCACATTGAGTTGACACTTCCGACAAGCTGTCCACCAAAACCCCAAGATCCCTTTTTGTGTACAGCTGCTCACAGGCCTTGTGGCAACTGACATGAACAGAGAACATAGTCATTGAACTGTTTGCCATACAATGATTAAAAGAGTCATATGGAGTCCCAGCAAATAATAAATTGGTTTTGGTGGCAATGCTACCACCCAAGGGCAGTCCAAGGTATTGCAGTACCTGAGGTGAGGTGCAGAATATTACCTTGCCAAGCCCCATTCAAAACCAACAAATGCAAACTTTGAAAGTGCATGGGGAGCAGGGAGGAGGGAAAGTTACCAGCAGCTTCCACTTCCTCTTTTCTCCTCATTCCTCTTGTAAACTTGCAAGGAGTGTGAGGAGACATGCTCCTTGAGAAGTTTGCACGGGTCAGCTCAGAAGTTTGTACGGGTCAGAGCAGCACCCAAAGAGCTGCTCTTATGGCAATGGTTGCAGACTCCTTTCCACCCTGCCAATAATCTGCCACCTGAGGCGACTGCCGTACCATGCCTCAAGGGCTGTCCAGATACCAATCTTATCACGTATGTAATAGACTATCGCCAGTTTCGGATGTACTAGGAAACCAGAGGCCTCGCATGTCCAAAATACCGAAACCAGATTTAAGCGACCCATAGTTTCCCTTCCAAAACTCCACTCTGAACCTTCGGTCAGAGAGGAGTTCTGCTGCCCTTGCCTCCAGTTCTGCGGCACTAGCATTACACCTGAGCACTGGTTTTGCAGTTTTGGCTCCACGGAACCGGAGTTGAGGGAGGAAGCTCCTCCCTCACTATGGCCTAATTGGCTGTGTGGGCTGTCCTTCAGAAAAGAAGGTAGCCCACACAGCCAGCTTCCCTGCCTCTCTGCAGAGGCAGCTCTCTCTCAAAGCAGACGGGAGAGCAGGGGGAGGGGGGCATGGAACCACAGGCCCATTGGACCCACAATCCCACATTACATCTGAAGGTGGCCTTTCTGTGCATGTTACATGTAACGGAGCCCATTCAAGCTGGACCAAGTTATGTGATATCAACATGCTCAGAGTTTACCCACCCCTGCAAGTGGCAACCAATGAAGTGGAGCAGAAGAAAGGCAACTCACTACACAAGAATGTGCCATGCAGTTTCTTTTACAAGATATTACTGGCTAGGAAGAAGACCAAGGAACTGCTGTTTTCAGTGTTAACTGCCCATCCTTAGTAATGTCTACTTCTAACCTTATGTTCTGGAAACATTAGGTGCCAGCGATAATTGTTATTCATTAAACTGTTTTGAACCATTCTGACAAAAGAGGGCAAGTGCACTTAAAAAAAGGGGGGGGGATTTTCAAGTGTGTTTCAGCAAAAGGATGTTTAACTGATAGATGCAAGGAACAAAAATGCATTAAAGCAGAGCTTTCCCCACTCATTTTGCTGCAGAAGGAACACCCTGAGAGCTGGAGATCCCCCTTAACTAGATTCAGATGTGGGAGCTGCAGCGTATGTGACATTGTACACTTGGTAAAGCTTAAGGGCACTTTGGGAGAAAATCCACAAATCCTGAAAGTCCTGCCTTTCATCAGCTTTTACATTTGTCATGGTGTTTTAATTATAAGCACATATTTAAAAAAAGGTGGTCCATATAAAAAGAGGCTGATCTTATTTATTCCTTCATGACAATTTGTATAGAATTTCTATTTAAAAAGGCAAAGTGTGTGATTCTGATTTGCTTCTTATAATCTATTTCTCTTTCTTTTCTTCCTATTTGGAGGACCACATTTCAATTCACTTCAACTGTTCCTTCTGTCCATTTTTAAGAGCCACTTCACACATTACATTTTTGATGTATCCCTAAGATGAACTTTAGGACCAGCAAAAGGAAGTACCTTTTCACACAGTGCATAACTAACCTATGGAATTATCTGCCATTGGATCTGGTGATGGCCACTAGCTAGGCTTTAAAGGGGGCTTAGACAAATTCATGGATGACAGATCTACCAATAACTACTAGTCTTGATGACTATAGGCCACCTCCAGCCTCTAAATACTAGTTGCAGGGGAGGAACAGCAAGAGAGAGGGCATGCCTTCATCTTATGTTTCTTGGCTTCCCAGAGGCATCTAGTGGGTCACTGTAGGAAATAGGATGCAGGATTAGATAGACCTTGGGCCTGATCCAGCAAGCTCTTCTTGTGTTCTTATGTTTGAAGTGTATTCCAAAACATGAAATGTATACCTTAAGGAATCTGACCATTGTCAGGAATCCAGCCATTGTATACAAAGAGAATGCAGGATTGTCTTCTTTTTCATGAAGCTATGTTTGGAGATGATCTGCAAGCTTCAGCTGATGCAGAACATCACTGCCAGAATGCTTGTGAAAGAGCATATCATACCATCCATTCTGCTTACCCATGTACTTCTGAGTCCAATTCAAATGTTCAATGTTCAAGCCCTATAGGGCCAGGGATCAGAGCACCTTAAGGACCATTTGTGCCTGCATGAACTGCTGATGCTTTAAGATCAGCCTCATAGACCATGCTCTCTGACCTGCCATTATCACACTTGACACTAAGGCAGTTCACACAATTGTTAATTGGGTAGGACCCAGCTTCAGGGCTGTGCATGTACCCGATTTTCTGTCGTGTGCTAGTGAAAACCTAGGTAGGAGGAGGAAGGAGCATACCCAGCATTTTAATGAGGTAGGAGGAAAAACTGTGCTACGCAGCTCCTATTTCACAGATGATCATTCCTCCTCCTTCTACCAAGGCTTTTGCTAGCACATGACTGAAAATCAGGAGCATGCACAGCTTCTGAGGCTGGGTAGGATACTTGTCCTACCCAATTAAACATTGTGTGAACTGCTTTAGTGTTCTTGGTCACTGCCAAACAAGTCTGACAATGGCAGGTCAGAGGGCATGGTCTATGAGGCCTCCTTCTTTGTGGAGGAAACGCAACAGGTTCCCTTACTGGCAAGCTTTAAGAGAATTGATGAAACTGTTCTCACGAGCAGCCAAGACCATGCTTGGCTGCCTGTAAGAATCGCCAGTAGGCACGCAGCTCCCAGCGGCACCTTGGCGGCAAACCCACCTAGGGAGCTTGCCTCTTAAATGAGGTTAAGGGAGTGAGCACTCCCTCAGCCCCATTTACATGATCATGTGCCAGTGCTGGCTGCTTTCAGTTGTTGCTGAAGCACTGATGGACACCCACCCATAATGCACCTGTCATTCACATGGTTCATTGGGGGATCTCCAGGGCCTGGGACATGTCATCTTGGCCTCCAGAGCTCAGCGCTGAAGGCATGCAGCACTGCTCATTTGGTAGCATGGTTCATGCTCCCCAAAGAAGAACTTGGTCATTTGGGGGGAAGCTGAGTTAAAAGCAGCCTCCCCACCACTCCATCCCCACCTGCTCTCAGCAATTGTGAGAATCGCCCCTATAAGAATTCCCAGTTTTGCTCTGTTTTTGTTGAGATTCTTACTGATTTCACAGTGATGACTCTCTTGACTGCTGTTTTTAATGGTTTTTTATTCTGTTTTAGTAGGCTTTTGATTTGTTGGCTGTTAATTTTGTATTTGAAATTATTTTATTAACAGCAGCAACAACAACAACCACAACAACATGTAGAATATCATGAGTGATGTTCATTCACTATTCCTCACTCTCTTTTTAAGCTCTCTTATTTTCAAAACTGACAATTGCAAATTGCAACAGAATACACAGAATACGATCACGTTTGCACACGAAGAAGCCAAGGAAGCCTGCTTCTCCCAATGCCTGGTTGCAGTTAAGTCATTTCGAAATCAATAATCCCCTCACAATTCACAGTGCCACTTGATTGGACGTAGAGATGTAGACACCCTAGTAATTGAGTTTACATCCCACTGTGCTTGTAACCTTATATAATCTTCTCTTCCCTCTCAATATTTCACATTTGTCCTCCTGCCTCCAATATGCATATGGAAGTGAAATTAAGACAGCATGCAAAGTTGACTGGGCATACCTGATTATTTTGTATTCTGAAGGAGAACTCACAGAAGCACGTAGCATCCTTTCTAGGCTAGCTGTGGCTTACAGCCTCAAATGTTAGCATTCCCAATGGTTCTGGCAGACCTTTTTAATGGTTTGAACCCGAGGTTGTGAGGCAGGTCATTATTATTTCGGTTTTGCTGGTGAGAAAACTGAACTTTCAAAGATGGGACACAGTCAAGCTTGGACATAGGTCCACCATGAATGAAGTCTTCCAAATCTTTCTTGTTTGAGATTTTGCTTCCAGTGAACACAGACTCCCTGATCCCCTCCACACTGCTGTCCAGAAGTGGTTTTAAGTCATTCCACAGCTACCCTGTTGCGCTACACCAGGCCGGCACAACATAAGGTCCATGGGCTACATCTGGCCTTCAGGAAGGAATGTCCTGAAGCAACAGCAGGAGCCAAGAAGAGTTCTTGGCCTCTCTGGCTGACAAGCAGCCGTGGCTCAATGCAGTTGGCCGCTTGAGAACAGAGGCTCCCCGCCCATCTTATTGGCCCCACCCCTGGGCTAGAGACCGCTGACACCATCCCTCTTCCCCTTCTCATTCATTAATGTTTTAATTATTAATTTTAATTATTAATGTGCTGAAAATTGATCTCTGCCCTACACAACAAGTCAGGGTTGGTTCGGGCACGCCAGGGCATTTGAGTTGCACACACTCACCCCTGTGCTACACCATCAGGGCTGCCTTTCAGGTTGTGCAGCAGCCCCGGTGGGGCCCCCCCATCAACACAGGGCTGCCCGTCTTGTCAGCCGTCATCGTTAGGCTGCCTTGTAGCAAAGCAAAAAGCAGACAATCGCAATTCCTTCCTCTGCTAAGGAAGGGAGGAAAAGATTGAACAAACGGGTGAGTAGACCTCCAGTGTGGCAAAACATAAGGGCATCTGCCAGCCCCATGCGAAGTCCTTTTAGCTGCTGCAGCTGTTCATCCCATACACACACACACACACACACACACGGATGAAAGAAAAGTGGGGGGGGGACCTCAAACTAAAGGGGGTTTCTTGTTCATATCTTTTCAAGGTGGTGATTAAGTTGGGACCTTTCTCTCTTTCTTTCTTTCTTTCTTTCTTTCTTTCTTTCTTTCTTTCTTTCTTTCTTTCTTTCTTGCTGAAGATGAACTACAGTCCCACACTGCAGTGTTTTTTTCCCCTTTTAAACTTCTGCTGCCCACAGATTTTTTTTTAAAAAATATGTATATATCTGCAGCATATTATATATGTATGTATGTCTGTATATATGACTACAATGAGCTGATTTGCTTGACTTTATGAACCAGATGCCAGACCACATCTGAAGAACTGCTGAGCTTGCAGAGTGCCATACGCCCTCCCTTCCAGTCTCTCCCCCCCCCACTCCCCTCCCCACCGCCACCATTCACTCTCACTGTCTTGCTTTTAATTCTGATGCCTCTGGCCTTTCTGATGATTTTTTTTTTTAACCATCTCATTACCCACGTTCTGGCTTTACATGATTGATTCTTATTTCATGTTACATTTTCAGTCATTTCAGCAAGATAAGAATTGATTGGGAGATATTTCTGCAAGCTGTTTTAGATGGCTGTGCTGCATTTAGGTACTGGGACCTTTTCTCCAGGTGTGGAAAAAGTAGATAGAGAGAAATTGTTCTCTCTCTCACATAACACTAGAACCAGGGGTCATCCCATGAAATTGATTGGCAGGAAATCTAGGACCAGCAAACGGAAGTACATTTTCACACAATGTATAATCAACTTGTGGAATACGCTGCCACAAGATGTGGTGACAGCCAACAACCTGGATGGCTTGAAGAGGGGTTTGGCTAACTTCATGGAGGAGAGGTCTATCATCAGCTACTAGTCGGAGGGCTATAGGCCACCTCCAGCCTCAAAGGCAGGATGCCTGTGAGTACCAGTTGCAGGGGAGTAACAGCAGGAGAGAGGGCATGCCCTCAGTTGTTGCCTGTAGGCCTCCAGCGGCATCTGGTGGGCCACGGTGTGAAACAGGATGCTGGACTAAATGGGCCTTGGGCCTGATCCAGCAGGGCTGTTCTTATGTTCTTAATGGAGAACTTCACCCTCTATGGGTACACCAGAAGTCTGTAGGTCGTCTTTTTCATTTATGCTGAACATATGGCTGCTGGGGGGGACAAGTCAAGGGTCTTTGGGGGCTATCCTGCTCCCTCCTCCATTCATGTGGTACATGAGCAGCGAGGGAATCGACACATCCCTTAGATCAGGGTGGGCAAACCTGGCATGCCAGCTGTTGTTGAACTACAGCTCCCATCGTTCCCAGCCACAATTTATTGTGGCTGGGGATGATGAGAGTTGTAGTTGATACACAGGAACATAGGAAGCTGCCTTATACTGAGTCAGACCCTTGGTCCATCTAGCTCAGAATTGTCTACACAGACTGGCAGAGGCTTCTCCATGGTTACGGGTATGAGTCTCTCTTGGCCCTATCTTGGAGATGCCAGAGAGGGAACTTGGAACCTTCTGCATGCCAGCATGCAGATTGCTCTTCCCACTGTGGTCCCATCCCCTAAAGGGAATATCTTACGCGTGTGTGGACTCTCATTCAAATGTAAACCAGGGTGTATTCTGCTTAGCAAAGGGACAACTCATGCTTGAGCTACCACAAGATGAGCTCTCCTCCTGTTGAACAACAGCTGGAGGGCCAGGTTTGCCCACCCTTGCCTTAGATATATAGTAGCTGACATCCTGAGAAATGCGGCACTTGCACAACTAAGTTACACTAAAAGGGAAAAGACTGAAAGTGCAAGATCACTAGTGCAAGATCACATAGATGCAAAGCAGGCGAGGCACATCCGAAGTTGCGCAACACTTGTCTATGCCTAGTGGCCCCGACACGCCCCCCGCGTCTGATGTCTGATGTCAGATGTGAGAGTGAGGTTGGGGCTGGTTTAGCTCCCGGGTGGGGCCACGCGGCCCCGTTTGTTTGCAGCACAGCCAGGAGTGGCTCTCCCTCAGGGAGAGCTGCTTCTGGCCACGCTAGAAATACAGCGCGGGCCCAGATTTAGCTCCTGAAGGGGGCTGCGCGGCCCTGTTCGGGAACCAGACCACGCCCCCCAGCGTCTGATGTCAGACATGGGGGCGTGGCTAACCCCTGCGTTTGACGTCAGGTGTAGGGGCCCAGTGAGCGAGGCCGCCGTGGCTCCTGGACATGGGCCGCTGCTGGCCTGGCTCCGTGGGGCAGCAAGATGGGTGAGGGGAGGGTGGGACAGCACGGGCACCCTCCCATGGAGGTGGGTAGGGGAGGTGGGGGGAGGGTGGGCAGCACGATGCGCTTCACCATGTAGAAAGTGGGCAGCAACATTTGGCAACCTGCCTCGGGCACAGGCTTGTGCTGGGCTAGCCCTGGTGACTTTGAAGCAGCCTAACATGGCAAAACAAAAACAAAAAACTGCTGGTGGCAGAGCAAGAGAGGTGCATGATGGGGCCATAGCTCAGTAGAAGAGCATCTGCTTTGCATGCAGAAGGTCCCTGGTCCAATCCCCGGCTTCTCCAGGTAGGGTTGGGAAAGGCTCCTGTCTGAAACCTTGGAGAAGCTAGATGGGCCATCATCACCTGTTGTCCTGACCCGGCCTACATTGTGACCCTGAGGCCACAATGTAGCAGAAACAGTCTATAATGTGAAGGGCAGCTTCACTGGCGAGCTGTTCCTGGAGCAAGCATGAGTTGCCCCCTTTGCTAAGCAGGGTCCTCCTTGGTTTGCATTTGAAAGGGAGACTACTACATATATGAGCACTGAAAGATATTCCCCTCTGGGAAGAGCATCTGCAAGCATGTTTGCATGCAGAAGGTTCCATATTCCCTCCCTGGCATCTCCAAGATAGGGCTGAGAGAGATTCCTGCCCGCAACCTTGGAGAAGCCGCTGCCAGTCTGTGTAGACAATACTGAGCTAGATGGATGAATGGTCTGATTTCGTATAAGGCAGCTTCCTATATTCCTATCAGCCGTTATCTATAGTTTGTTTATTTATTTCTCATATTTGTATACCACCTGATATGTGGCACAGCGACAAAATGACTTGATTATCAAGCCAGAGGTTACTGGTTTGATTCCCCGCTGGTATTATGGGAAACACCTATATCAGGCAGCAATGATATAGGAAGATGCTGAAAGGCATCATCTCATACTGCACAGGAGGAGGAAATGGTAAACCCCTCTTATATTCTACCAAAGACAAGTTGAAACTGACTTGTCTGCACTTTACCTTACCTGATATGTGTATCTCTAGGTGGTGTAAGGGTAAAGTGTGCTGTTGAGTCGGTGTCGACTTCTGGCGCCCACAGAGCCCTGTAGTTTTCTTTGGGAGAATACAGGAGGGGTTTGCCATTGCCATCTCCCACACAATATGAGATGGTGCCTTTCAGCATCCTCCTATATCACTGCTGCCCGATATGGGTGTTTCTCATCATCTGGGAAATATACCAGAGGGGATTTGAACCAGCAACCTCTTGCTTCCTAGGGAAGTTACTTCCCTGCTGTGCCATTAGGTGGCATCTAGGTAGTGTACACAATTTAAAATTGAGTTGCCCCCATATTGTGCCAAAAGTGAAATATGAAGTTGGTTTGTAGGTTTTTGCTTAGGTTTAACCATCCAAGAAATGTTTCAACCATCCAAGGAATCGATCCAGAGGGAATTTGAGAAAATGGGTAGAGCTGATTGGCAGGAGCTTTAGGATAGTAAAAGGATAGCAACAGCTACTAGTTTTGATGGCTGTATGCTATTACGAGGTTGAGAGGCAGTATGCCTCTGAGTTTCATCTTCCAAGGGAGGAACAGCAAGAGAGAGGGCATGCCTTCACCCCCTGCTTGTGGGCTTCCCAGGGTGATCTGGTGGGCCACTGTGGGAAACAGAATGCTGGACTAGACAGGCCTTGGGCCTGATCCAGCATGGCTCTTCTTGTGTTCTTAATTTCTCTGGAGAATTTAGAACAGCCCTATCACTTCACAAGTTTCTTGGGATCATAGCCCTACTTTCCAAAGAGCAACTTGATGCTAGCGGTTGAAAGACACCCCTATCCATCTGCGATTCATTCTGCATGTTTGAACGGTTTTCTTTTTGTTATTCTTTTGTTCATTTGTATCTGTGGTCATTCTTAAATAAATTAAATAATTCTTTTCCATTGCACAGTTTGTGAACAATGGCTTCCTGTCACATATTTGCTACACATTTCTGAGCAGACAGTTGTGAATTACGGCGTGTTTGCATGTTATTCTGTCTCATTTCATAAGAATTATTAATAACCAGGGCCAGATGTTCCTCAAACAGCACATGTTTAAAATTACACATACGAGAAGCACCAATGAAATCAATAAGGCTGCTCATAATTTTTTTTATTTAATTGCTAAATTTATTTAAATGTATAATCTTCTAACCAAACCCATCCCAAAAGCAAAGGGCAAGTGACAGAAAGTTAAAAATAGTCCCATTTAAAATTTGATTTTTAAAAAACAAAAATCAGATGCACAGCATTACACAGAAGTAAGTCCCACTGAGTCCAATTGAACTTATTCCCTAGAGAAGCTGGAAGCCTGTTCAACACTTGATAGGCCACAGTGCATGGTTGGTGGTAGGCTACATTTGGCTTGCATGATAATCGGTATTCAGGCCAGCAACAAATGCTAAGAGATAATACCCCTATTCACACATTATGGCCAACACTCGTGCAACAAGTGCACAGCATACACAGGTACAGCTGTGTACACAGATACAGGCATTATGTTGTATGAGTATGTACAAATCTCTGTACATACGTTTGTGTGAATGACTGTATCTGCATTCACTTTTAAAGTGAATCTGGGTACAGACCCTTCAAATGCATCGTACAGACAGGGAGTGTACTGCTGTACCCATGTTCAGCATAACATAACATGGAAATAATTGTACCTGTGTACATTGTACACTCATTCAAATGTTGAACATAATGTGTGGACAGGGCTTCACATGTTATATTGAACACAGGTACAGCAGCACACTTAAGTCCTATTCACACATTATGTTTGTTTGACACTCATACAAGTGTACATTGTACACATCTGTACAGAGGTACGGTGATTCACACATTATGTTGGACACAGGTACAGCAATACCCTTCCTATTTATATTGTTGTTGTTGATTTACGATCTTAGATCAAACATACCCTTCCTATTTATATCATGCATTTGAGGGGCCTGTGCCCAGGTTCCATTTTAATAGTGCTATTGTTAACCGCCCAGAGACGAAAGTTTGGGGCAGTGTACAAATCTGATAAATAAATAAAATGAACACAGGTACAGTCATTCACACAAAAGCATGTACCTGTGTACAGACACTTGTACAGTATCATGTATCAGAATAGGGCTTTCCTATCTATACCATGCATTCAAGGGGCTTATACCCAGGTTCACTTTTAACATGGATGCAGGGGCAGTCATTCACACAAAAGCATGGACGAGTATATAGACACTCTTTTTTTAAAAAAAATTATTATTATTTATTTTATTACAAAGAAGAAAGAAATTCCATCTCTTGAAATCAAAGCATACAAAGTTTTATGCCAAGAATCAATTGTCAAGGTAAAGTAAAAAGAGAAATAAAAACATAACAAGAAAGACAGCTTCCACCAACTGGATTTCAATCACGAAATCGCAGATCACAGATCAAAACCAGTTCTCAGAAACAATGACCTTGCTGAACATTATATTTTATGAAAAGTCCCCAAGTTAATAAAAAGGATTCTGATGAAGAGTTAATCACATAATACACACTCATATATATGACCTCCTGGCCGCTGCTCTGGTGGGCTGTGGGGAAGGTAGGAGCTTGCCTGCCTTCCTGGCTGAGAAGTGGTAGCCATTCTTGCCTTCGCCGCACCACATGGCCACACAAGCAGCGGCATGGAGAAGGCAAAAGCCAGGAGTGGGGGACTTCCCCCTCCCAAATCCCAGGGTGCCCCATGCCACAAGCTGCACGCATTAGAGCAGCTGCCACACTCGATGCCACTGCTCCTCCTCTTCCCGCTGGGCTTGCTGCCGGAAATGGTGGCAGGCTGGGGAAAAGCTTTCTGACCCAGCAGCGATCGTGCCAAGATGTAGTGAACCTGAGGTCCATTTAACCTCGGTTAACAACCAGAGCAGAAATTTGGACTAGCAGGTGTGGAAGCACCAGGATTGGGACCAATCCCAGCACTCCGCACGAGCAGCCTAGCCCAGACTGGGCGGCCCTAGTAACTTGCTCAACTTCTATTTCACACTTCTGGTGTGACATTCAAGGAGGCAATCCACCATCTCCCTAACCATGAAGCGTACAAGCAAAATGTATATCTTGAATTCTCAGGTGTCTCCACAGAGGAGATATCCAGGTCATTGCGATATCCACGGACATTGCACGAGAAGTGCAAAGGAGAGTATACAAGTGGCCATTTCTGCACTGTTTGGCTGCCGTGATCTGCGATGGTGTGGAGCCACTGCACACCACATCGGAGCTGTTGTGGACTCCAAAGGCAGCCCCAAAGCTTCAAAGAATGAGCAGTTTGAGCAATCAGTAATATTGTAGTTACTCACATTCATTACATAGGAACATAGGAAGCTGCCATATACTGACTCAGACCATAGGTCCTTCTAGCTCAGTATTGTCTACACAGACTGGCAGCAGTTTCTCCAAGGCTGCAGGCAGGAATCTCTCTCAGTCCTATCTTGGAGATGCCAGGGAAGGAACTTGGAACCTTATGCTCTTCTCAGAGCGGATCCATCCCCTGAGGGGAATATCTTCCAGTGCTCACACTTCTAGTCTCCCATTCATATGCAACCAGGGCAGACTCTCCTCAGCTAAGGGGACAAGTCATGCTTACTACCACAAGACCAGCTCTCCTCTCTCCATTACAATGACCGAATTTGCATGTAATGCAGTACTGTGGGTCCAATAGACCTGTGGATCCACTCCCCACCCCCATCCCCACTCCTATTCCTGTCTGAATCAGGATGTTACAGAGAGCAGGGAGCATGCAGTCAGGGAGACTATAGAGTGGAGGGGAAACTTGCTGTATGGGCTTTCTTCTTGCATTAGGGACAGCCTGCACAGCCAATCACAGCTGGAGAGAGGGAGGAGCTTTTCCCTTTAACTTTGGTTACAGAAAATGCAGTCTCCAGTTCTGTATTCACATATAACTCTGGAGTGTGAGCAGTGAAAGTCACTACAAGCTGAGGGTTCAAATTGGAGTTTGTTGAACACAACCTTGGGTTGCTTTCAAAACAGGACTGGAGTTGCATGCATTCAGATGCACAGGTTTGGTAACCTCTGGCCCCTTTAACTCCAGTTTTCAGTTACGTGTGAATACGGCCTATGGGAGTAACTGCAGTAGTGCTGATTGCACCACCATTCATATTCTGCAGTGTCGAGGCTACCTTAGGAATCGCAATAGCCCTAACACAGTGCACAGTAATACTTCTGCACTATATATGCCTTCCTTTGCACTTCCTGTAATACCTCTCTCTTTGGTTACTTTTTAAGAAACCCTGAAAACCCTCCTTTTACAAGAGGCATTAAAAAAATACCCTAGCAATAAATGAGTGACCAGTTTAAATTCATTTTAAATCCTGACTGCTATTTTATCTTGCCTACTTGCTTCTTTAATTGCAGCTGCCTTCTATGGCATTTTTGTGTGTTGCATTGTGTTTTACCATGTTTGATTGTGGCTGGTTGTCTTTCATTGTTTTGATTGTGGGGTGGTTTTTGTTTTGTTTTGTTTTGGTATGTATTGTGTTTTCTTGTCAGCTACTCTGAGTAGCAGTGTACTGGAGGGGCAGGATAGAAATATTTTAAATGAAATAAAATAAAATTTGGAAACCCCCAGTGGCTGATTGGGCTATGGCAGTGGCCCCTTCCTCTCACTCCCCCTTTTATTCCTTACTGATTTGCCCCTGAGAAGCGAAATCTCAGCCCAGGAGAACAATACATTCCATCCTCCATAGATGTTTCCATCTCAATGACATTTGCTAACTCCTCTTTTTCTCCTTCAGAGGGCAGCAGCTCTTGCATCACTGAATCATTGCAGCAACATCTGGGACCTCAAAATGTTTCCAGCAACAGGCAAGACTGGAATTATTTTTCTAGTGGAAATCCAGAGGTCTGGCTATTTGAAAGCTGTTATTTAGTTCCTCTCTTTCTTTTTTAAAGAGTCTTCCATTAGGAGTGGCATGCTTTATTTTACTGGCAATGTTTTATTGTTATGACCACTAAATGCTTGGAGGTTGCTCTGTCCACAAACTTGATTCCCCACCCCCGGTCTCACGTAACCCATACATGCTACATCAATTCAGCTAGCTGTTTTCTGCAAGCTCATTTTACCCTGTTGGGTGTGGGTGGGTGTATACTGACCTCTTAAGGCTTGAACATATGAATTGAACATATGTAGCTGCCTTCTACTGAGTCAGACCACTGGTCCATCTAGACTTGTACAGTCTACACTCACTTGTAGTGTCTCTCCAGGGTTTCAGATTTCAGATAACTTCAGGTTTTCCAAACCACCCTGGAGAAACCAGGAGTGAACCAAGACCTTCTGCATGCAAAGCATATGCTCAACCAATGAGCTACCACATCAGATGGTCTTTGATTTAGTTGAGTAGCATACTTTGTCAGGATCACTGAGCTTCAACCAGGACGCTCATAAACTGAGCTGCATCCTGAGACATCACTACTCTTCTACTTCTGGACTCAGAGGTTTGAGCTCTGGGGGTCTTATATACTCCTCTCATATATAAAATTATGAGCCCCCGCCCAAAAAAAATTATGTTCTGGCTTGGATTTTAATTCAGGATGGTGGAGGGAATCCCTCAACCCCTTCCCAGTCAGTCAGCCAGCTACCAAACCCCTTTTCTTCTACCTATATACAAGTCTCTTTTCTGCTAAACTGTGACTGGGGATTATGGGAGTTGTAGTTCAGCAACAGCTGGAGGGCCAGGTTTTCCCTGGAAGTTAGGGGAGAATGTGTTGTCTCCCTTTTACCTCATGTGAGCTTCTGTAAAGTGGATTAGTAGGAAATAAGGAACTGTGCATATAACTAAGCTTTCATATCTGATTTCCAGATATATTGGACAGAGGATGGGATGGCTCTTTCAGTCATACTCTGTGGATATCCTAGGGGCCTATGGTTAGTGTCAGAAATGGAAGACAGAACTGAATGGACCTTTGGTTTGATTTAGGGAGGTAGTTCATATGCTTCCACAATCTTTAGCTGGATAATTTTCAGTTTAGCTACCTTTGCATTGTTGATGTGAGACCAAGAGATCACCCATGAGTGGACAGTACTCCCTCTAGTGGAAACCTATGTTTCATACATTCCATCATTTGGTTTCTGGCTTTCAGGAAATATCCTGAATAAATGATTAACATATTTGCTGATCTCATGTTGCTAGAGAGGTGGCTGGGCAAGATGTGGCATGTGATTAAGTCCATTGGTATGGCAATAGAGATAGCCAAGCTGTTGAGTTGGTGTCTCATTACAGTGGTGCCCTGACCCAAGAACCTTGAATATTGAATTAAATGTTGACTTGCCAACCAATCCTAAAATCCAGCTGGAGTGAAACGTCTATTAAATCACATGGGGAGTTCAAAGAATTTTGATGTGATTAGCGACATTTTCCAGAAGGTTTCACATGTTTCTAATTAGTAGACAAAATTTTGTGGGTAAACAGAGGTGGTCATTGTTAGATGTTCCTGTGCACTCTCTGAGGTTGGATCTCCTAGAGTCAAGGTTTCATGGCTGATTCAGTTGTGAAGTGATGCAACCTTTATACCAAGTTTGACCTGTCTCTAATCCAGATGATTTCTCAGACGTTCTGATTTCTATAGTTGTGGTTATTTCTAGGGATGTGCGAAACGTTTTGGATACAAAACGTTTTGTACCCAAAACAGCCTGTTTCGGGTGTTTTGTAGACAAAACAAAACACCATTTTCCAGATCCAAAAGTTTTATATACAAAACAAAACGTCCCTGTTTCGGCTACAAAACGTTTTGTTGTTTCGGACCTCCATTTTGTGGTGATTTCTGAGTCAGTCTCCATTTTGTGTTGGACATCTCTTTGAATTTCCCACCCTTCCAGCCTTCTGATCGGTGACCTAAATCATGGGCTGACCTGCTGACAATTCCCTCCTTGTTCCCCATTGGCTCTATTGCTTCTTGCCACTCTTTACTGACCCCACATTGGCTAGGGGAAGGGTTGCTAACCCATGGGGTGGTGGGTTCTGTTGTTCCTGTGGTGTTTTGAGTGTAGATTCTCTGGTAGCATATGAGAGTGGATTCTTGTTTTTCACTGAAAATCTCATATACTACCAGAGAATCTACAGTGAACACCTCAGAAACACAAAACCCAGTACCCCAAGGGCTTGTGGGTATGGAGGTGGTTGGCACCCTATGTGCACTACACAACCCCTTGCTCTGGGAAACCCCAGTGCCCCCCAAGTGGAATTATGGGGCTGCTTAAACCTCCATTATTCCCTATGGGAGAAATCTTAAAAGACACCTAAACTTCAACAAGTCACAAAAGATCAGCCCTTTGCCCAATGAAGAGGAGAACTGGTCTTGTGGTTGAGCATGACTTGTCTCCATAGCTAAGCAGGGTCTGCCCTGGTTGCATATGAATGGGAGACTTAAGAACATAAGAACATAAGAACAGCCCTGCTGGATCAGGCCCAAGGCCCATCTAGTCCAGCATCCTGTTTCGCACAATGGCCCACCAGATGCCATTGGGAGCCTACAGTCAGGAGTTGAGGGCATGCCCTCTCACCTGCCATTACTCCCCTGCAACTGGTACTCAGAGGCACCCTGCCCTTGAGGCAGGAGGTGGCCTACAGCCCTCTGATTAGTAGCCATTGATAGACTTCTGCTCCATGAAGTCATCCAAACCCCTCTTAAAGCCATCCAGGTTGTTGGCTGTCACCACATCCTGTGGCAGAGAGTTCCACAAGTGGATCACGCATGTGTGAGCACTGCAAGATATTCCCCTCAGGGGATGAAGCTGCTCTGGGAAGAGCAGAATGTTTCAAGTTCCCTCCCTGGCTTCTCCAAGATAGGGCTGAGAGAGATTCCTGCCTGCAACCTTGGAGAAGCCGCTGCCAGTCTGTGAAGATAATACTGAGCTAGATAGACCAATGGTCTGACTCAGTATATGGCAGTTTCCTATGTTTCTAATTCTTTTGAGATAATTCTGGAAGTTTCCTTGCCCCCATTGGGCACTACCACCCACCACACTCTGCTCTGGGTCATCCCTTTCCCCTTGATTTGAAGCGATACATTTGCTGGAATCCCCATTATTCCCTATGGGAAAATTCTTAAAGATGTGTAAAATTAAAAAATTCACAAAAAATCAGCCCTTTGCCTAATTCCTTTGAAATTTGGATGGTAGCTTCCACCCATTGGACACTACCACCACCACCCACTCCTTTTGCCCTGGGACCCTTTTTAAAAATCCAAATCGATTCGGATTCAGATTCAGAAAATTCGGCCACAAAACAAAACAGGGCTGATTCGGATTCAGAAAATTTGGGTACAAAACAAAACGGGAGTGTTTCAATTCGGATACAAATCGAAACAAGAAAATTCCAAAATGCACACCCCTAGTTATTTCACCCCTATACCATTTCCTTCAACCTGTCCCCATAATAAAAAATCCCCTTAATTAATATAATTCCCACGTCAAAGAACAATCCATAGGCCGTTCAGCAAGTCATACTGTCTACAGTATCCATTCTCAAGATTCGTATTTGAACCACATGCTCTGTGTACTTTACACACTCCACTATATTTCTCCTGCTGTAATTAGATGGCTTTAAGACTCAAATGAACAGAGGCTCACTTGGCTTGCAACTGCAATATAAGAAATATAAGTAGTATCACCCTTTCAGAATCTTTATCATCTTGAATTCTTCTATAGCCACACAGTGTAGGAAAGAGGCACATTAGTTGCCACTGAAGCTAATTATCGACAATGCTACAAGAGTAAAATAATATTGTTTTAACATTTGTACTCCGAGGCTGCCCATGCTTTTCAGTGTAAAGATGATTTCTTGGAAAAGTGATTAGAATATTAAATCTCAATAAAAGTAGGCATTAGCTGATGATCTCGTCATTATGTTGAGTACCCATCGATTCACCCCAGCACTCCTAGTGATTTCACAAAGGCTATTATCTCATGGTGATATCCCTATCTTTAGAGCTTATTACGTTAAATAAAAGATGTTAATAGTTTCTGAGAATCCCACGAGGCGCAGAGAATTTGTAAGTCAAAGGAGAGTCGCCTCCGAATTTCAAAGCTAGCATTAAACTTTCTGACAAATGCTTGAAACTCTCAGAGGATTCGTACTGAATCAAAGTAAATTTTAGGCTCACTTTGTCTTTCAGTAACCAGGTGGGCATGCTTTATTATTACTATTTATTAAATTAGGGGGTACTGATGGCCATGCAGCATGCTTGAGTGTATGGTCCACTGTTTCCATTCTGAATCTAAGTGGTGGCGAAGAGCCACCAGGTTGATGGGCACTTTTGAAACAGAAGGACAGAGAACTAGACAGATGCTATAATTAGGCCTGTCTAAAACATTCACACTGACAGTACAATAAGAAAAAGTCCCTAGTTCTTACTTGCATGCCAGAGCCAGTGAAGTTGCTGTCCCTGGACGAAAGCAAGGTTGGCTCTCCAGCTGCTGTTGAACTACAACCCCCATCACCCCCAGCCACAATTTATTGTGGCTAGGGATGATGGGAGTTGTAGTCCAAACGCTGCTGAATAACTAAGGTCACTACTCCTGTGCTATACTATGCATAGTTACTTGGATGTAAGGCCTACTGGGCTCAATGGAACTGACTTCCAAGAATACATGCAGAGGATTAGACTGTCACTTTTTACAATCCCATAGATCCCAGAATTCTTTGCTGGAACTCTTGCTTTCCATCTCCATGGAAAGGATTATCCCATGCCTGGAAACCTTGGCAGCAAATCTCTGGGGTAGATTTTCAGTGAGGAAATGGTTGAAGGGTCACTCTGGGACTCCAGTTCCAGATTCACCATCTCTGCATCTGAATTTGTTAAAAGAGAGGCTGGCTAAGTCTTTTATTTATTATTTTAAATATTATTATTTATAGTATTATTATTATTTATAATATTATTTTTAATATTTATTATTATAAATATTAATTGTTATTATTATAAGCCTTTTACATGAGCCAGCGTGGTGTAGTGGTTAGAGTGCTGGACTAGGACCGGGGAGACCTGAGTTCAAATCCCCATTCAGCCATGAAACTAGCTGGGTGACTCTGGGCCAGTCACTTCTCTCTCGACCTAACCTACTTCACAGGGTTGTTGTGAGGCGAAACTTAAGTATGTAGTACACTGTTCTGGGATCCTTGGAGGAAGAGTGGGATATAAAATGTAAAAAAATAAAATAAAAAATAAAATTTAACCTTGACCCTGTGTCATGAAATCCTACTCATTAGTAGGACTCCTTCCTTCCTAGTCACTTCCAATGGTTACATTAGATGTACCACAAATTTTACAGATCACAGAACCAACAGTAAGTCTATATTTCAGAGCAATGTTGGCTGGGTGCTCACTGAGGTGAGGGGGTGGTGAGGAAGGCAGAATGTGACTTTGAAAAACGCCAAAATTTCCCATCACCTAGCATCCCATGCACCCAGCCTGGCATCTCACATGCCTGACCCACCTCCTGCCCCCATCCCATCACTCAGCTGGCTGATGTGCATGAGCAGTGGCCATTTGAGAGGTCATAAGAACATAATAAGAACATAAGAACAGCCCTGCTGAATCAGGCTGAAGGCCTATCTAGTCCAGTATCCTTTTCCCCACAGGGCCCACCAGATGCCTCTGGGAAGCCCACAGGCAAGAGACAGAGGTGCACCTAGGTAATTTTGGAGCCTGGACCTAAAGGCCCTTGGAGGCCCCACTCCCCTAAAAATTAAGCATCATCATGCTTGGCCAGGTGACTATACCACCCGGGATACACTGAAGAGGATTTGGGGGGCCCCAGGGCCTATGGAGGCCCTGGACTTCAGCCCCAAAGTTCAGGGGTAAGAGCGTGTCTGGCAAGAGGTGAGGACCTGCCCTCTCGCCTGCCGCTGCTCCCCTACAACTGGTATTTAGAGGAATTTTGCCTCTGAGGCAGGAGTTGGCCTAGCTATCAAACTAGTAGCTGTTGATAGACCTGTCCTCCATGAATTGACTCCATGAGTTAGACCCTTGGTCTATTTAGCCCAGTATTGTCTTCACAGACTGGCAGTGGCTTCTCCAAGGTTGCAGGCAGGAATCTCTCTCAGCCCTATCTTGGAGAAGCCAGGGAGGGAACGTGAAACCTTCTGCTCTTCCCAGAGCGGCTCCATCCCCTGAGGAGAATATATTGCTGTCATATGCAACCAGGGTGGATCCTGCTTAGCTAGGGGGACAAGTCATGCTTGCTACCAGAAGACCAGCTCTCTTCACAGGGCTTTTAATTAGTAAACAAACAGTGTGAAGGTCTTAATCCTGCATCACTGTTGAGCCCTCAGTAATCTTTACCCCAATCCTGCCAGGTAGGAACAGAGAGGGTGACTTGTCAGTGGTTTCTTAGTTAAGCTGATGATCATTGAATCTGGACAGTCTTGCTTCTAACTTGTATATCTAACCACAATTGCTCTTGTGTGATTCCTGTGAAAAGCAGAAGATAGAATGAAAAATCTGGGTGAGATGAAAAGAGAAGCTTCCCTTAAGCAGCAATGCAGTCCAGCTTACTCAATTCAAGCCCTTAACTCAAGTTCCTGTTGGGACTTCACAGCGCAGTTGCTTTCTTTCATGCTAGATTTGTTTGAGTGACCTTATTATGAAAAGGGGGATTTTATATCACAGTGCCTATTACAGATTTTTTTTTTATTTGTCACAATGAAAACATTTCATTAAGGCCGTTATTGAATGGCTGAACATGAAACTTGAGATTGAATAAAATTCATTTATCCAATCAGCTTGAGCTGAAACTAAGAATGCATGGAGAGCGGCAGGAACTGTTAAATGCTGGGAGTACTGTGCTTGGAGGAAAGTGGCAAAATGGTGCACAATGTGATTCTCCTTCACTTCAAAAAGCATCAGCACCCTGACCCACGAGACAGTGTGGTGTAGTGGTTAAGGTGTCCGAACAGAACTGTGGAGACCTGGGTTCAAATCCTCCTTTGGTCATGAAGTTCACTGAATAATGGAGCTCACTTGGTGACTTTGGGTCAGTCACTCTTTCAAAATCTAGCCAATATTATGGAGCTGACTGTTATAAGGATAAAATAGGGAAGGGTGGGGGAAAACCATGCACACTGCCCTGAGCTGAAATATAAATGTAATCTTATATATATATATAATTCTCTAAGGCATAACCGTGGCTAATCCCATGTGTGGCAGCTCTCATGTGGGTTTGTGAGCAGAAGCACTGTGGTGGTCGGGCAGTGCAGATTCCATATGCAGATGGGGGGGAGGAGCCTGTGGCACTGTGGTGATTGGGCAGTGGGGATTCCATATGCAGATGGGGGGAGGAGCCTGTGATGCTTAAGGACAGTTGGAATGCAACTGTTACTGGTTGGAAGATAAAATGGAAAGGATTCTCACATGCCTGGAAACCTTGGCAGCAAATAGCAGCTCTGGGATGGATTTTCAGTGAGGAAATGGTGGAAGAGTTACTCTGGGACTCCAGTCCCAGATTCACCATCTCTGCATCTGAATTTGTTAAGGACTGTTGGAATGCAACTGTTACTGTTCGGAAGATGTTCTTGATTGTAGAGCAGAGGAATAGATAGACAGACAGACAGACAGATAGATAGATAGATAGATAGATAGATAGATAGATAGATAGATAGATAGATAGATAGATAGATAGTGGGCAGGGGTCTGTGAAGAGAGGGATCATGAGGGAGGAAAGAGCTCTTTCAGGAGGAGGAGGCTGCCATTGTGTGAATTAGATGAGATAACAAGATGAACAAGATCTGTTAACTCTGGAAAGGAAAGAGAAAAAGAGAGAAGGGGGAGGGGGGAAAGAACGACAGAGGGGAAGAGCAAGTGAAGGAGAGAGGAGGAGAGAAAAAGAAGGGAGGAGAAGAGAGAAGTAAGGAAGGGCGAAGGATGGCCCAAGCCTGTCAGAAGCCTAAGGGGAACAAGTGGCCATTGCAGTGCCTATTGGTAGCAAGGAAGGGCCCAGTCAACCACTGCTGCTGTTTGGGGTTACTGAGGCCATTGGCAGAGGGAGGGAGGCAGGTAAGGGACGGGCCGAGGCCTGTCAGTGGCCTGAGGGGAACGAGAAGCCATGGCAGCGGTGGCAGCGATGAAGGGCCCTGTCAACCACTGCTGCTTCTGTGGGGAGGAGTAGGAGCAGGGCTCGAATCAGGGGGTCTCTAGGAATAAGGGGCTGCAGCTTGGCTAACAGGTGCCAACAACGCTGCAGCTGCAACCAAGAGGGGTGAGGGGGGTTGGAAGCAACGGGATGGAGGAGCAGGAACAGGAGTGCAGCTCAGGTGAGGGTGGGGAGATCTTTTGAGGTGGGGGCTGTGGCAGGGGGTGAAGGGAGCAATAAAGCACTAGCTCACAGTTGCTCTGTGAGGGTTAAGCTAGTTTATAATAATAGGCATAGTTATCCATTGTAGGGATGTGCACAGAACTAGAGCAGGGAACTGCTGCTTTCCCCCTGCTGGCACTCCATTGTAAACCGGTCTGGCGGGGCGGAAGCGTACCTCCCTGCTGCCCCATCCCCTTTTCGGACTGGAAGTAAATGGAAGTACCCAGTGGGCATGCACATGTGTGGCTCACTCATACCCATGTCGGGAGCGTGTGTGATGTGTGTGGGCATGTGTCAGATGTGCACACACATGCCAAGTACGTCCGCTTACTTGCAGTCTGAGGAGTGGACAGGGCGGCAGGGAGGTATGCTGATTGGTTTGCAATGGAGCGCCGGCGGGGGGAAAGCGGAGGGAAGGGTAAATGCACCCTCCCCCACCCTTAAAGTCATTCCCCGCATTTGAACTTCCCCCACCTGGTTCCATGCACAACCCTAGTGAGAACAGTAAGATGCTCCCCTTAGGAGATGGGACCACTCTGAAAAGAGTGCTACATGCTTGCATGCAGAAGGTTCTGTTTTTATATTTGCTTCCCTCACAAACACAAAGTAATCTTATGTAAAATTAACCAAGATGTTATTCAGAGACAATTCCATTTTCTCCTTCTCTTTTCCTTCTCTTTTCCTTTCTGACTCCATCCCCCATATCTCTACAGGATCTCCTCTGGGACAACGATTACTGTAGAGAATACAACAGGTTCCAAGTTCCCTCCCTGGCAGCATCTCCAAGATAGGGCTGACAAACACTCCTGCCTGCAACCTTGGAGAATCCACTGCCAGTCTGTGTAGACAATACTGAGCTCAATGCCCCAACAGTCTGACTCAGTAAAGGGCAGCTTCCTATGTACCTATGTTGTGTAGACTATGTGGGACAAATCCATTATATTTTTTCAAGTTTGCACAAGCTGACAACTGCCCAGCTGAACAGAGGACACAGTTATATATACTGTAGTACCCCAGCAGTAGCCTTCTATTTTATCCTCACAATGACTCTGTGAGGTAGATTAGACTGTGAGAAAGTGACTGGTCCAAGGTGACTATAGAACCATAGAATTTTAGAGTTGGAAGGGATCTTGGAGGTGTGCAGGAACCAAAAATCACAGTTCGGCTCAAATTCAAATCAAATTTAAGTTGAACCATGTGCTGCCAAAACGGTTCAGTCAAACCAATCAGCCAGTCCAGTCTGTTTGACCGAACCGGTTTGGTGGTTCAGGAGACTAATACTTGTAAAGGGGAATCCAGTGAGGATTCCCCTCTACAAGTAAAGGGGTAGGGGTCTTGGCTTCTATTGCTTAAGGGGCGGTCGGGGGAGGTTGTGAGAGAGGTTGTCAAAGGGTCTTCTTACTCATCCGGTACGGTGGACAGGCCCAATGCAGCCCATAGCCCAAATGCACGCAATCCTGCCTCTTTTAGGAAGCTGCCTGCATGGCAGTGGCTCAGTTTCAGCTTCTGTGGATGCAGAGAGACTATTTGCCCCAGTTTTGGTCCACGATCGAGTCACTGAACCGGCCCAATTTGAGGCAAATCGGTTTGGCGTCGAACAGTTCATGCACACCCCTACTTGGAGACCTTCTCTTTCAACCTATTCCTCAGGGCAAGAAACTGGCACAACATTCTTACAGATGGCTGTTCAGCCTCTGTATGAAAATCTCCAGCAAAGAAGAGCCCACCACTGCCTGATGGAGACTGTTCAACTGAAATTCTTCCTAATCGTGTTCCTTGAAATGTCAACCCATGGGTTCTAGTGCTGTACTCAGGAGCAAAAGAGAACAAGTCTACTCTGTCTTTTATACTGCCTAACCCAGATAGTTCTAGGTAGTTCACGTACATAAAAACAAATAAAAACAAAATAAATAACCCATTAAAACAATTAGATAAAACAGTTAAAAACCCATTTAAAAGTCACTGAAGGCCAGATTTTTTAAAAAAAAGGTATTCAGATGAGCAGCCTAGCCTGGGCTTGTGTACAGCATTAGGAGGGAGGCAACTCCTGGTGCTGTCCTCCTTATGAACCCTGCTTTTTACTCCAGCCTTTAGCCCGGGGTAAGGACTTGAGCACGCCTTTAACCCTGGCACCAGGGTCCATGTGAACACAGGGATGGCTACCTAGAGCACCTGTCTCCCAGGGGAATCTCCCAATGCACCGTGCTCAATGCATAGTGCACTAAGGCATTCCTGGAATCTTATTGGAAGCAGCATGGATCATGTGGAAGTGTGGTTTGCACTCCCACCAACATTCAAAAATTTCCTGGGGGGAAGGTAAATTTTGTGCAGCCTTCCCCACCATACCACCCGCCCCTCCTCCAGTTGTGTGGATACCCTTAATATGTCTTTAGGTAAAGGTAAATGTGCCGTCGAGTCAGTGTAGACTCCTGGTAACCACAGAGCCCTAGATTACAGGAGGGGTTTACCATTGCCATCTCCCGTGCAGTATGAGATTATGCCTTTCAGCATCTTCCTATATTGCTGCTGCCCGATATAGGTGTTTCCCATATTCTAGAAAACATACCAGCAGGGATTCGAACCGTCAACTTTCTGCTTGTTAGTCAAGCATTTCCCTGCTGTGCCACTTAAGGGCTTTTAAAAAAACTGATGATGATCTTAAGCCTCAGATATCTATAGGGAGCACATTTAAATGTAAACCCTTCAAATACCTGAAGTTGGCAATCATATCTGCCCTTCTCTTCACCAGGTGAAAAATATCCAGCTCCTTCAGCCTGGATTTGAACCTGGATCCCCATAATCCAAATCCAGCATTCTAGCCAATATACCACACAAGATATTCATTTATTTTCATGGGGCTTGCAAGGACCAAACTCTTACAAAACCCCATTGGTGTCTTCTGAAGCACCAGTACTTGGTGAATTGCTCCCAATATTTATAATGAAAAACAAATAACTCTTCTTTTAAAAAATATTTTTATAGAGCTTGTGAATTTTTAAAACCCTTGAAGGGTTTTGAGTTGCAGAAAATGTGAGGGGCAATCTTATACAATATACATTTACAAAAAATAAAATAAAAAACCCTACACACACACACAAACTTATACATACACACTGTTCTGATGTTAAGGCTGCTGCTGATTAAATACACACACAAATGCAAGAGGCAATCACTCAAACAAATAACATTTGCTCCACTGCCAGAATATAAACCAAAATTATCAAGGGGGAAAAATGGAGAGAGTGATGCTGCTTGAATGGAAAGCATTGCTTTAGAGTACTTTAATATGATCAGGGCCTGAAACAAGCGCCAGATTAACAGATTTGAGACTAAACTCTTCAGCATATGCGGGACACATGTAAACGATTATGTTCACCACACAATGTACAAAAAGAATGCAGGAGAACTGAATTACCCAGACATTTCTGAGGTAGGAAGCTATCCCTGGGAGATTTCCTTTGTATATTCTTATTTATTTATTTATTTATTTATTTAAAATATTTGTATCTCACCCCTCCAGTCCAATACTGGTTGGGGTGGTTCACGAAGACAATAACCCAGATAAAACAATAGAAAAGTAATAAAATTCACTTAAAAACTAGACCCTTTTGCAAAATTATTCCTTGTAATTATTATTGGCTGAGTTCACACAATCAAAAGCATTCCTCTTAAAAAGTTAATTCGGATTAGTGAACCAAGTTGAGCTGATTGTGTGAATCCAGAATTTCAGAGCAATCCAAGTCAAACTCTTTTGGTTAACCACAGGGGCGTAGCAAGGTTGGAGTGGGCCCAGAGACGAGATTTTAAAATGCCCCCACCCTCACTGAAGCTCAGCTCATGAAGTAAAGAAATCTCAAATGAGGCTGAATAGTGGTAACAAAAAGCATAGTAAAATTGTGGCACAAATAACCTATGTGCCACAATAGAACATCATCCTAAATTATTTTTTTAAGGTTTTGTAAATTGTGGATGATGCAAGTCATTTAATGGTACTAGAGAAAGGCATGCTGTTCTGGTAGCTCCAGGTCTTAACATTCACATCAATTTTGGAGGATGAATACAACTGAAGGAAGCCCAGGCAGGTGCATGGCTGGGGGAGTCAGTCATGTGACTTGCCTCTGGGGCCCCCCAAGGCAGTGGGCCCCCAGACAACTGTCTCCCCTTGCCCTATCATAGTTACGCCCCTGGTTAACCAGCATTTAATCAGGATGGATAACCAGGATTGCCTGCACAGCTTGTATACTGGGAGGTTGATAAGTGTTCCCTTTCTGCGTATGGAAAAAGGACTACTGAATGAGAGTTGTCACACAGCAGCAGATCACAAAGCATAGCGGATGGCTTATCCTTTATTTTGATGGGCCACAAATTTTGCTTACATGATCAGTGTTGGCAGTGCTATCCTTATTATGTGGTAGTAAATAATGACAACTAATATTGTTAGATTTTTAAAAAAATATTAACATGGAAATGGATCCACACAAGTATGTATTTGGACCTTATAGAACTTGACACACTTCAGCCTTCTTCAAACATTAGGGTTGTTTAGACTTCCCATGATGCTGGGGCCCGGGAAGGCTGAGGGGAAAGGCAGTACACAACCTGCCTTCCCCCACATGAGATAGGGTTCAACTGGATGACAACATGCCGTGCACGCATATGATTGGCATGGCGATGATATGCTTAGGGAATTGGAGGAGGAAGTTCTCCAGTATCCCACAATTTATTTATTTATTTATTTTTACATTTTTATACCGCCTTTCGTTAAAAGAAAACCCCAATGCATTGCAAGGGCAGCAGAGATGATATGCCCATGTAAATGCAGCAGCTCATGGCTTTCTGGCCTTTCTATTGATTGATTGATTAAGTGCCGTCAAGTCGGTTTCGACTCTTAGCGACCACATAGATAGGTTCTCTCCAGGATGATCTGTCTTCAACTTGACCTTTATGTTCTCTCAGTGGTGCATGCATTGCTATCATAATGGGGTCCATCTACCTTGCTGCTGGTGGATTTATTGCTTTCCTTCAACTTTTCCCAGCATTATTTACTTCTCAAGTGAGCTGGGTTTTCTCATAATGTGTCCAAAGTATGATAGTTTGAGCCCAGCCATTTATGCCTCGAGTGAAAATTCTGGATTGATTTGTTCTATGATCCATTTGTTTGTTTTCCCGGCTGTCCATGGTATCCTCAAAAGTCTCCAGCACCAAAGTTCAAAAGTGTCAATTCTTTTTCTATCTTGCTTCTTCAAAGTCCAGCTTGTGCTTCCATAGAGTGTCATGGGAAAAACCATTGTCCGAATGATTCTAATCTTTGTAGGTATAGACATGTCACATCACCTAAATATCCTTTCCAAGGCCTTCATTGCGACCCTACCAAGTGCTAGTCTGCAGCGTATTTCTTGACTAGTGAATCCTTTACTGTTGATGGTCGATCCAGTCGATGTTGGATCCTTTACTGTTGATGGTCGATCCTAAAAGGCAGAAGCTATCCACCATTTCAATGTCTTCATTATCAATTCTGAGGCTGGCTGCTCTACCCATTGTCATGAGTTTAGTCTTCTTTACAGTTAGTTGTAGTCCCATTTTTTCACTGTGCTCCTTGAGTTTCCTTACTAGAGCTTGCAGATCATCTGCATTCTCAGCTATCAGAGTGGTGTCATCAGCGTAGCGCAGATTATTGATTGATTGATTGATTTGATTTGATTTGATTTCTATACTGCCCTTCCAAAAATTGCTCAGGGCAGTTTACACAGAGAAATAACAAATAAATAAGATGAATAATATGGATCCCTGTCCCCAAAGGGCTCATAATCTGAATAGAAACATAAGACAGACACCAGCAACAGTCACTAGAGGTTCTGTGATGGGGGTGGATAGGGCCAGTTACTCTCCCCCTGCTAAATAAAGAGAATCGCCATGTTAAAAGGTGCCTCTTTGCCACGTTAGCAGGTTGTTTCTTCCTCCAACTTAAAAACCATGCTCATCTTCTTCCAGTCCAGCTTCTCTCAGTATATGTTCAGCATATAAGATGAATAAATAAGGAGAAAATAATGGTGCAGAGCAAGCCGGTCTGCTAGGAGCTGCTTCATACAGCCCTGATCACCCAAACGATCAAGCTGTGCAGTAACTTCAGTGCTTGAGGCTTTAACCTTGGTTAAAGCCAAGGTAAGAAATTAAGGTAGCCCTTCTTTGAAGCAGCAAGGTAGGAGTGGAACCCATGCCCCCACACAAGCTACTGCTGATGGGAGCTGCTACATCCTCTACCCAGGTTTTCCCTCTCCTACCCTGCTTTGGCTGGTCATGAGAATGACCTTATTATGTTGTACAGGTGTGAAGGGAAATATATATGAGCCTAGGTACAGGACCCCTCAACTACAAGGCAAAGATCGGAAATGGACAGCATTGCATGCATCAAACATAATGTGTGGATGTCATATCAAATCAAATTTCCATTAACAGTCCGTAGGTAGTGTGTGAATACAGATCTGTACATGCATATACTGGCTCACATCTGGACTAACGCTGCGCTGTAGAACAATGAACAAAGATTCACACATATAGGAAGGCCGTGTAGCTGAGTGGGTGCTCAAAGATGTACAATCTGTTGTGGTCTTGGTTTGCTTGTTCAAGCATTATGCTTGTGCAACAAGGACAGTGGATAGCATCACATCATATAGGGACTGCAGAAGAGGCTTCACAGGAGCAGGCATGCCACAGGTTGCACTGTTGAAATACTCGTTCTGGAATGCACACTTTTCACTCAGTGGAACTAGCTAGTGAAACATCTTCACACTAGTGGAACATATTTGCACAAGTGCAGAATTAGGTTGTGTTGTGTACTGTGGGAAGTGTTAAAGACAATAGGCATCTTAAGACATTATTGCTGTAGCCATGAGTGGCAGGGCAAAGGGGGAGGAAGTCCCGCCCCCCCCACCCACCCCCCACCATGTCACTCATTCTCACACCCCATTGTTCAACTGTCTGACAGGGCTTGTCTGAAGCAGGAAAAGCCCTCTCTGTGATGGCGGGTCGACCTGTGATTGCACCATTGCTATCGTTGGTCCACCCGCCATAACAGAAAGAGTTTTTCCCACTTCAGAAAAGCCCCATCGGACCTGTGAGTGACAGGGCATGGGGATAAGTGACTCAGTGGGCGTGGGACTTCCTCTCCCTCCCCCCGCTGCTCACAGGTATTGTGATAATGTCTGAAGGAGCTTAGTGTTGGTTTAAGACAGGGTCTCAGCATGCGTTGCAGTAGTTACAGTGCTGGGAGGCGATTAAGGCTGTTGCTAGGCAGCGAGTTAGTCTGCTACTAGTTACAGGGCTGATGACTTGATAGCGAGGTCTGCCTCAGGTAAGTTCAGTTTAACATAATATTTTACTGGAAACATTAATAAATGTCTTTTCTATCCTGCTAACTTGTGTGCTCACAACACTAAAGTCTGGATGTCAGGCACTGTACACAATGGCCCCATTCGGACATAAGGCCAAACCGGGGCTAAACATGCCAGAGGTTTGAGTTTGTGACCAGCCAAGAGCATGAAGCTGCAGTTGTGTCACCCAACCGCACCTCCATTTTCGCTCCCAATCCTGGATTTGAACCATTGGTTTTTAGTGAGTTTTGCTGCTGAAACATGAGGTTAGGAGAGGGGAGCTAGTCTTGTGGTAGCAAGCATGACTTGACCCTTAGCTAAGCAGGGTCCGCCCTGGTTGCATATGAATGGGATACTTGATGTGTGAGTACTGTAAGATATTCCCCCTGTAATAATAATAATAATAATAATAATAATAAAGGGCTGGAATGGCACTGGGGAAAGAACGCTTTAAATAAAAGAAGGAGAATAGACACACGTGCAAGGAGCCCTTTAATTGGCCAAACACCTGATCTAGCCCCATTCCTGGGGCTCTCAGATTTTATCAGTGGAGTGTGGTTTCTTTGGTCTTAATGTACACAAAAGTGCGGGGGAAAGGAAACAGACCAAGGGATGTGCCCAAGAATACACCAGTTGCCGGATCATGGAAGGGCCAGGGCTGATTGTCTAATATTCCAGGAACAGATCTTATTGGCTTCCTAGGGGAGAATTTTTATTTTAAGGCAGGCTAAGGATCCTGGGGTTTGGTTCACGGTAACCAAGGGCACCACCAGGCTTGCAGCTCTCCGCTCTCTGCTCTCCATTCATCCGAATGCAGGTGGGAGAGCAGGGGAGGGGGGCATTATGTCCGAAGCTGGCGACTTTGTTTAATTAAGAGACAGAGCTTAACAGAGCTCAACTGATAATTGAACGTTCAAGATTTTGGTGCTGGAAATCATTGTTTGAAGCTCTCTGCTCTGCACATTGATTTGAAAAGAAGAGTCTAATGAGAACACACTCAAGGCTGACTTTTGGTTTAACACACATTCCTTTAATAATTTCATTGGCCTTTGGATATCTTTGGCCTAGGAGAGTTTACAGTGAGTTCATATTATCTAGAGAACTAGTTAGGTATCCCACTGTTTGAATCTCCAGAAAGACTGGATCCCTGATAATGGAATTCAAGTTCATAGGGGGGGAAAGACCATCCATACATTGGCTCTGTTCAGACATAGCATGAAACATCAGGTAGACGAAGCTATGGTTAATCTGTGAAGCCAAGAATCATGCCACAGAGGATTAACTAACCCCAGTTTGGCAACCTCCCACTTCTGGACAGAGGAACCCCTCCCTCTTCCTAGTCCACCCAGGCTACATGTTGTTTGCTCACGGTCACCTGTCTAATTATAATTGACGGGTGTCCCATCCCAGGGTGCCCTGCGGTGGCTGGCTTCGGGCCCACCCGGTACTGATTAGCCTGGGACAAAGGTTTCATCCCTGATCTCTCCTTGTCTGCCCACCCAACCTGGAACTGCTTGAACACACGAAGTGGCCCAGACTACTTTTAAGTCTGGAAGGGTTGGGTGCAAGGGGGAAGGTGCAGGGTATGAGTTCTATTGTCAACCAGTGGTGCCAGAAGCCCCACAACAGCAGGTGCCACTATAGTTGGAAGATCTACCTCATGGGTTCAGTCAAACAAGGAGCTGAAATACATGAGTGTTTCTGTTTTCTCCGATGGACTGGCACCGTCATGCGAAGGCTAATCCCTTTCCCCCACTGGCTGGCAAGCCGGCATGAGGACAAGAGTGTGTTGGCGCTTTCTGCCTGCTTTGGGGAGGGGGAACTGGGTGCCAGGGCTTCCTTTTTTAATGAAGGACAGCCCCGGCGGCCAATGACAGCTATAGTGAGGTAGAAGCTTCCTCCCTCAACTTCAATTCCATGAGGGCAAAACTGCGGTGCCAGTGTTTGTATGTAATGTTGGTGCTGCAGAAATGGAGTTTATGGTGGCAAAACTCCACTCTGAAACCAAAATTCAGATTGGAGTTTGGGGAGGGAAAGCACTAGTCCCTTTCTGCTGTAAACTCCGGTTGCCTGCATTCAGATGTATGGCTACAGAAACATGAGGTGAAGGGACCTCTGGTTTCCTGTTATGTCTGAATTGGGCCTATGTTATTTTAAAAATCTCTGTTTTAAAGATAAAACTTTAACCTCCAATAACATTCTGGCCACATTCGGATGAAGTGCAGAGTGTATTTTCACCTTACCGAAAAGAGCTTGCAGTAGAAAATTTTTCTGGGATAACGGCTGGCAATAAAAAATATTGTGATTTTCATTACACCGTGCTCATTTATCACAGGGAAAAATGCAAGGATGAGATCTTCCATGCAAGTTCAGACACATGCCCTTGAGAGCTGAAGAATGACTTTACTATGCAATTCCAAATGCTAATATCCGCACAGGAACGCAGTTCCAACAGAGGAACCAGCCACACTATACAGCCATCATATTCACGTCAGTGAGCGAACACCATGCATCAATGTGGCTGGAGAGGGTGATATGCTCCTTTTGAAGCTAACATGGCATAACAGACAACAAAGGAAACCGAAACTTTAAGCTTTGGGCCCTTCCCATTGCAAATGCAGAGAATTTCCAAAGTATTAATTAAACACTGTCTTACACATTCACATATAATTCTCATGTGTTAAACAGAAACCCAATGCAATTTCCACCGTCAGACAGCAACATCAAGCACTGGGCAGCTTATTAACTTCTGCTGAAAAGTCCTGTCCAGCCATTACAGAATCTGGGGATGCATACAGCATCTCTGAGACTATGTTTTGAAGCTCTCTGTGCTGATGCGCTGTGAAGCTCATAGGGACACAGGAACATAGGAAGCTGCCATATACTGAGTCAGAGCATTGGTCTATCTAGCTCAGTATTGTCTTCACAGACTGGTAGTGGCTTCTCCAAGGTTGCAGGCAGGAATCTCTCTCAGCCCTATCTTGGAGAAGCCAGGGAGGGAAATTGAAGCCTTCTGCTCTTCCCAGAGCAGCTCCATCCCCTGAGGGGAATATCTTACAGTGCTCACATGTGTTCTCCCATTCATATGCAACCAGGGTGGACCCTGCTTAGCTAAGGGTCATGCTTGCTACCACAAGACCAGTTCGACCCCTTCTGCGCTCCATGACTACTGTGTTTCTCTGCAGATACATTGATCTTGTGGAGAGAACATTCCTTGTGGAATGTTGGGGCAGCTCAGCGCTCGGATGATGGGAAGAATGTTTTCATAAGGACAGTATTTGTTTCTTCAGACAAACATTTCACCATGACGAGCAGGGGGCGGAGTTTCAGAGTGAATCAGTGTGGCGGCGGAGCTTCAAAGTGCCCACTCAGGAATGTCATCCATGAGAACAGCATCACTTGTATCCACAGTGACTGAACAGGACTTTAGTTGGTCACCAATTATAACCAGGGGCATGCAGATTAAACTGGCTGGAGATATCCTATGATGTGGAAACTGTTTTAGAATAGGAGAATCTATGGATTTGAGGTTCTGTACAAAACCCTACAATTTCGGGGTTGTGGTTGAAGTTCTAATTTTATATGTTTTATTATAAAGACTTCACATTTTAATGGATTATTCTATTTAATTATTACTTTTCTATACTGCCCAATCCAATAGCCCTAGGCAGCCTTCACTTTAACACCCAACATTTTAATTGATTATTTGGGGAGATTTTAATCAGTGTGAGCAAATGTTAATTGGTGGGGTTGATGATTAAGGGCACAGATGTTAATTTTTGAGGTTATTGTGGCTTTTCTGATATGTTATAGCAAATGGCAAAAGAAAAATAAAATCCTGAAGGTGGCCTTTATTTCCAGCAATGCATGGTAACGATTGTTCATAAAATTTCCATCGTTTTACATGCCCTTCAGTGTCTCAAGAATGGCAACTATATATTGGGGGTTTGGTACTATGCACATTTATGTGAATTTACCACACAGTCTTTTGTGTTTTTATTCAGAAGCACGTCCCATTGAATTCAATGGATTTTGCTATGATGCAAGTGTGCAATATGACTGCAGCCCTAATCAATTAATTAATCAGCTGGTTAAGAGGCAAATGATTAATCAACTAAAATTATTTAATCAGTTTAGAGCCCCAAGGGTATTTCACGTTGCTCCTGTTGTCTTTTATAGTCTGGTAAAAAGAAACTGAAAACTGAGGGAGAAACCACACGCAAAAAGAGCTGCTTGTTGCAGTATTTATTCACACGCTAAAGACCTGAGTGTCCTGATTTCCAAACAGCTTCCCTATACATGTAAGCCTCTTCAGCAGCTACACAATAATATCAGGGGGGGAAATCTGTCTTACAAATTGTTTTGAGACCAACAGGCGTTCAAAAGATATAACATTGGTTCAATTAATGCTGCAAGCGTTTTAGTTCTCCAAAAATTTCTGGGGCAGAGCGAAGTGGGAATACCACAACAAAGGATAGGCAGGCAGAACTCGGGCCTAACTCTAGGCTGTAAACACAGCATGTAAACCATAGGTGGCAGCAGAGAGAGGTGAGCAGAGAACGCAAGTGCTCCACAGACAAGTAGCATGTCCTCTACTCACCACTACAATTGGTGACCCCTGTGATTATCTGAAGGAAAGGCATTTTTCACATTCTAAGAGTGCCTTGCACCCCCATCTTTCCGGGATGGGGCCATAGCTCAGTGGCAGAGCATCTGCTTTGCATGCAGAAAGCCCCAGGTTCAATCCCTGGCATCTCCAGGTAGGACTGGGAAAGATCCTTGCCTGCCACTTTGGAGATCCACTGCCAGTCAATGTAGTGCAGGCCTGCTCAACTTCGGCCCTCCTGCAGATGCTGGCCTACAACTCCCATAACCCCTGGCTATTGGCCACTGTAGCTGGGGGTTATGGGAGCTGTAGTCCAAAAACAGCTGGGGGGCCAAAGTTGAGCAGGCCTGGTGTCATGCCACTTACCACTTCCTATGTTTCTTTAAAGGGCAGTTTGAATTCTCTGTGGCTTCACTTCTGCAGTAGTGACAGAACAGGATGAGAAGGGAATTTTGAGCTATAGGTTATAGCAGGTGCAATGCTTTCTTTGTCTTCTGGCCCTGCCCCACATAATAAAGGACTCTATGAGCACACTATGAACATACATGTCTTTCCCCTCACCCAGCATGTTGGGGCGCCATTCTGTTATCAAATGGGGGTACAGTTCATGCGAACCATCTTTCTATATATGCAGTAAATATGGCTTTGAAGTAGCATTTGCAAAGCACGTTCAAGGGCAATTCAGATGAACCACACTCTCAATGGTGTACCTATAATTGAGCAGATAGGTTCCAAGAACCTGTCCCTCCCAGCTCCTGAGGGCTCCCCCACTCCACCCTCCCTATTTTCTTCAGTATCTCCCTCACTCTTAGGGGCCATCAGGGCGAGGGGCCCCCCTCTCCCCTAGCTATGCCCCTGCACACTCTCCTGCAATTAGAGAACATTGCCCAGCATGCCAGGGGAGGATGCGTGTGTTCACTGAGCACTCACTTCCTTCTCATGTGGGAAGGGGCTGGCAAACAAAGTATTATCCACCTCACTTGAAACTCTCATTTCCTGACAAATCTCATCTCCCAACTTGGCCCCTTCTGTGCCCCCGTATATTTTTCTGGTGTATTAATGTAGGGAGGTGCATGAATGGCTTGTGCAGGGGCAGGCGGGGCAGGGAGCAGTTCCCTGAAAAAGCAGATAAGGAGGTCCTTAGCTGCTCCAGTGCCACCTTGCCATTTTTCCTGGCGTGGCGCTCGCTCTGCCAAAGGCCACACGCGGCTGCAGCACTGTTCCCTGGAGCCCGCATGTGGTGTCAGCACACACATGATCGCTGCGCATGCGTGGTGGCTATGTGCGTACTGATGCCACACACAGGCTGCAGGGAACAGCACCATAGCTACACTTGGGGTTTAGCAGAGTGAGCACTGTGCCCGGAAAAGTGGGAGGGCGGCAGTGAAGCAGATAGGGACCTGCTTACCTGCTTTTTAAGGGAACCACTCTCTGCCCCGTCGAACTGGTTTGGCTGCGGGCCCCTGAGCTGCTTCAGCACATCTTTGTGCATATCCCTACACTAATGTCTGTTTTCTGGGTATGCCACAAACATCTGCCGATGGTGCTACATTTGGCACCATGCTGTAATGCAGGGCAGGCATTGGGTAACTCCTTAGCTTCTGGTAAAACCTGGGCTCTTCTGAAGTAGCTTTCTGGTTGCTTGGTCTAGACTCAGGGGTGGACAAATGTGGCCCTCCAGCTGTAGTTGAATGACAACTCCCATAATCCTCACAATAAGTTGTGGCTGGGGATGATGGGAGTTGTAGTTCAGCAACAGCTAGAGGGCCACGTTTTCTCACTCCACTCTACAGCTTCTCTCTCCCACCCCTTCCATCCAGTACAGCAAATCTGATTGGCTGGCTGAGTGGGGGCATGGCCACACCATTTTAAATCATTTTCTCTGTCTTGGAGTGATCAGGGTTGCTTTCACTTTCATTAATATGCTCTCCCAGGTCTTCCCCCACAATGCAGCTTCTCTTGCTCCCCTCCTTTCTCGAAGCAAACTTCATCTGGAATTCAAGAGTTTTTATGTTAAAAACCCCTCATTCTGTCAAGATAAAATTTTCCACAAGCTTTAGGCTCCGCCTCCCAAACCTACCATTGTGACTGGCTTTACCTCCTCAAGCTGTCATTTCCTGGTGGTGGCTCCCACGAATCCAGCAAAACAACAACAAACATATCTCCTAGAAATCTTAAATCTTCCCAGATAGGCTGTTATTCATAAAGCAGCAGTGGTGTGCATGGAACCGGAGCCTGCCAGTTCAAAGTTGGGGGGGATAACTTTAAGGAATGGGGAGGGTGCTCTTATTCCCCCCACCCCACATTTCCCCTGCCGGCACTGTCATTGAAATTGATCACCATGGGACGGCAGCATACCTCCTTGCTGCCCCAGTGTATGTCAGACCAGAAGTACCCGGAAGTGCACAGTGAACATGTTCACATTGCAATGTGTGTGCGTGTGAGCACGATGTGAACACACACACCAAGCACTTCCAGATTCTTCTGGTCCAACATACACTGGGGCCGCCCCGCGGGACCGATTTAAGTGACAACTCTGGTGGGGAAAATGTGGTGTGTGTGGGGGGGGAAGCATCCTCCCCAGCCCTCAAAGCAATACCACCCCCCGACCTTCGAACTGACCAAACCGCCGGACCTTCAAACCGGTTTGGAGGTGCGTAAAAGGGCCTCTGAACCGGTCCATGCACATCCCTATAAAGCAGTAGGTAAACTACTTCTTCATTGTAGCATGATCCATAAACCAGACAAGCAGAAATGTTTCGATTCAAACATATGACATCCTATCAAGGTCAATGAGACTGACATTAGTCTTAAATGCTTGGGCTTAACTAAGCTCTGGATTGCACCTTCACATTCCAATTTATCTTGCCTCTTCATTATCGGAAGAGTGTGTCTGTTCCCCAGCCACTCAGATAAACGAGGTTGCACAGAGTAATCCACTGAAACAAAGAAAGAAGGAAAGAAAAAAAAAGAAAAACTCTGGCGATCTAAGTGAGCAGAAGCTAATAAAGCAGAATGGATGAAGGTAGTAATTTGTTTCTCTCCAATTTGAGGAAACCAGCCTGAGATTATTGGGTTAATTTCTGGGCATCTTATTACCAGAATGATATTAAGAGATTGGAGAGACTTTCAAGCAGTGGTTAGAGGGCTAAAGAGATTGATTTATAATGAAAGGTTAACAGGAATATGCATAGCACTCAACTGAGGTGGGGATGTAATAACCAGCTACTGATGTGATAATAACTGACTACTTAGTTAAAAACAGACGTAAGAGTGTTTGAAAGGGCCAGGAAAGGATACAGCATTTTGCAGGGTCATGTTAGGCAGATTCTTAGCCATTTGACTGCAATAATCTCTCACTGTTCATTTCTTCAGCTCTTGAGGATGCCAAAAGGCAAGGGACACACACAGAAAACTATTGACCTGCCAATAGCAGCCCTAGCAAACGACTGATATTTCAACGATGATTAATTCCTTCATTAACCTGTTCTGAGTCTGCATTCTTGTGTTGTTCAGGTGCTATGCATCAGAGAAAGTGCTGAGAAGCCAGTGAGGTGATTTGAATATGCATACATACTTTAAGAACAGAGGTCTCACCCTGCCCACATTTCACTTTTTGATATTTATAGATTACACTTTTTGAAGGACTTATTACACTTTTGTGTACTTATACATATGCAGAAAGAGCCTTCTCATGTGTAGTGTGTAGATGCAGAGGGTCTTTTCACACAGCAGACTGAACCTTGGTAAGAATGTTCACACAACCTCCTGGACATACATAGAAACAAGGGAGACTGTCCACACAAGCAGGCTCTGCGGGGCTTAGCCCGCTCTCCTCGCAGACAAGCAGGGAGCCATCCCTAGGCAGCGAGATCAGCTGCCCACATGACTACCAGCTCCATCATGGAGCCGGGGGATGGGGCAGGGATCAGGGAACCACCTGCCCCCGCAGAAGTCCCAGGATGTTCCACGCAAGGGCATGGGGTATCCTGGGGAGACCCCCCAAGGCCAGGAGGCTTGTGTTAGCCTCGCGGTCAGGGGTCTCCACGTGAGTTGCTGTGGCACGGAACCATGGTGCAGCGTCTCATGATCAGATGAACAGGGTTAGTGGAATGTTTGCTCCGCTAACCTCATTTAAGGGGAGGGGTATTTACTGTGTTTTGCTGCCAGGAGCTGCACAGCTCCTGTTGCAACACACAACCGTAGGAAAGTGGGCTAGGCTCCCTTAGCCTGCTTTCCTGCCATCGTGAGAATCGCCTCAGGGCCTGCCATTGAGATCCACCACATACCTTCACTCATCCTAGACGTGTTGGGTGAAAAGGGACGTAAGAAGTGCCCTGCTGGATCAGGCCAAAGTCTATCTAGTTCAGCATCCTTCTTCCCACAGTCAGTGGCCTACCAGATGCCTCTGGGAAGCCCATAAACAGGAAATGAAGGCATGCCTCCTCTCTTGCTGTTGCTCTCCAGCAACTGATATTCAGAGACACCAAAAAAGGGAAGGGTGAGATGAAGATGTATGCGATAAGCAGGCAGAGCATGTCATGGCAGGTAATACTGGTGTGGGGGGAGAATGGAAAGAGGTGGCACCAGGGGCCAATGCCAGCACAGCACACCCCGAGAAGGGGAGGAAAGGGAAAGTGAGAGGAGAGGTGGTGATCATGTGTCAGTGGGCTCCAGCCCAGGGGGTGTGGTTGGCAGAGGAGGTGGGACAGCTCTTTGTGCTTCACCTCAAGTGGAAAAGGGCAGGGGCATAGCCACTATTGGGCGACTGGGTTCAAATAACCCGGGCCGCTGCCCCTCAGGGGATGTGCCTCATGGCCCCGACATCCCCCCCCCCACGTCTGACATCAGATGCAGGGTGTGTGGTTTAGCTCCCAAATGGGGCTGCGTGGCCCCATTCAGGAGTTCGATGGCCAGCGCTACATTCACACCATGGCCAGGAGCGGCTCTCCCTCCCTTTAAGGCAGGGAGAGCTGCTCCTGGCTACACTGCGAATGCAGCGCTGGCCTCGATCTGAACGGGGCCGTGAGGCCGCATTAAGGAGCTAGACCATGCCCCTGCATCTGACGTCGGACGTGGGGGGCATGACTAACTACCCACATCTGACATCAGATGTAGGGGGCAGGTTGAGGGGGGCTTTTGCAGCGGCTGGACACAGGCCACTGCTGGCCTCCCTCCGCTAGTGGCAAAGGGCACTGAGGTGCCACTGGCCAGGGTTAGAAAGGAACAGGAAGCACAAGGCACTTATGCTTCCCCTTCCTCTTACAAAAAGGTTCACTCGGAAGCTGCTGTTTCTTAGTTCACTTAAGTTGAAGTACAATATTGATCTCAGAGGTAACCATAGACCAGTTTATACCAGTTTGTAAAGATTTTTAGATTTAATTACTTTGAAGAAGTTTAATTTTAGTCATACACACACACACACACACAGAGAAACATTTCAGCCCTATTAATTGAAACACATGGACTGAGATTCCTGCTATGAGGTCAAGTCTTTGCCCAAGAGAAAAGGTCACCTCGCCTTACATATTTTCACAGATCACTGCAAGGTCAGTTAAGAAAATTTGCCGACTCAACCACACAATCACGGGTGGGCAACTATGTTTATGCTGAAACAGATTTGCGGACTGAAAATATTCTTTTCTTCTTGCCGTAAATTACAGAACACAATTGGAGCTGAAATAAAAGTTGGGGTGGAAATGAAGAAATTTAATTGCCTCAAAGTAGATGCAAGGAGCACTGAAATGGCATGTTTCTATTGTATACAAAAGACTTGGCACAGAGAGTAGTAGGACAGCTGGGTGAATGTATGCTAACATCATTCATTTGCAGGAATTTTGGGGCAGACTAAAATCAACAGCATTTCTTTTAGTTTCTCTCTGATGAGCTGCCTTTCTCTTTTGTCATTATCTGACACATTGTCATTTACCCCTGCTAACTAGGCAAGGAGGCACCTTTTCAAGTGGGCTCTCTG
Organism: Hemicordylus capensis; assembly: GCF_027244095.1. Classification (NCBI taxonomy): domain Eukaryota; kingdom Metazoa; phylum Chordata; class Lepidosauria; order Squamata; family Cordylidae; genus Hemicordylus; species Hemicordylus capensis. Next base: position 28,345,451 of record NC_069657.1, on the reverse strand, counting down.
TCCCTATTCAGCTTCCACAATGAACAAAGTTGCACTACTGTGAGAAGTTTGCATGGCTGAGCAAAATTATGGGCCTTTTTGGAATTTATTTATACATTTTGAAATTTGTGTCACAGGTTGTGCACCTTGCTGCACAAGTGCAGACGTTATTATTTATTCAATTATGGCTTCTTGTCCCCATAGGGCTCACAATCTAAAAAGAAACTTAAGATGGACAGCAGCAGCAGTCACTGGAGGTACTGTGCTGGGGGTGGATAAGGCCAGTTACTTACCCCCTGCTAAAAAAAGAGAATCACCACGTTAAAAGGTGCCTCTTTGCCAAGTTAGCCGGGGACTGTTAACCAATTAACCAAGTTAGACATGTTTGCACTAGTGCAACACTAGTCTGAAATGCAAGCTCTAGACTTAGTACAACTAGCTACCACAACAGCCTTTTGGTAGTGCAACATGCTTGTGCTATGTCCTCAACTAGAGATGTGCACAAACTGGTTCGGCACCGCTTTTCAGGAGCACCGAACCGGTTTGAAAGACTGGCATTCGATCCAGTTCAGAGGCGGCAGTCCTTTAAGGGGCTGGGAGGTTGTCCTTACCTGCTCCGCCACTTTCCCCTTACTGGCACTCTCCCCAAAAGCATTGGTGCAGGGCTGCAGCGTACCTCCTTGCAGCCCTGGTGAACATCACCATGCAAATGGCCAGTGTGTGTGCCATTACTTACCAAAAGTAAGGGTGGGGAAGGCAGGAAAAAGGTGTGGGGAGGCAGGAAGTCAGTGTAGGGACTGGGGATTTGCTTGGCACAATGTTGGTAAAATCTTGGGTCATTACTGACCTGACTTCAACTATGTGGGGGGTGGGCGGAGCATGTTGACCCACCTAACATTTTTCTTGTTGGGTCATATCAGGTCAGAATTGGATCAGGTAGGAATTGGATCCGGTCAGAATTGATCCAACATTTTTACAGGTTCACAGACCAAGCAATCAGAGTTCTTCTCTCTCTCTTTCTATTCCTCTTTGTTCCTCTCTTTCTTAATAACATTATTTTGTGTGGGGAGGGTGGAGGGTTATTGATATATGTATGTATGAGATGCTCTACTGTTGCTTGAGTGGGGGAGAGGGTATTTTCAATTATCTCCACTTCCTTCTTATTTTTAATCTGCATTTAAATGGTTTTTGATTTTCATTATTATGTATTTTTAATTGTAGTGTGAACTGCCCTGAACCACTTTAGGAAGGGTGGTATATAAATTGAATGAATGAATGAAATGAAGCCCATTGTGCATCACCATAATAAGTCCCCGAGAGTTGTGCAACCTGGAATGTTTCCATATGGCAATGTTGATCTTCTGGTCAGAATCTTTTGTTTTACTGACCAGAAATCCATTGTCAGGGACTGATATCAGAACTTGGTTCTTCTTATATCTGGCAAATGGTAAAAGACATTTTGCTGACATACCTTGAACACGCACATCCAAGAATACTTAGACAGCAAGACGGTCAGCACTGAAAATGCAGATGTGGTAACTATACTGACTCTCTACGCACTGAACTCCATCTGTACCACGTTAGAGACAAAACACAGCAGGGTAGAAGCATGTGTGGTTTTGATTCCTCCCCCCACCCACCACCCACCACCCCGGTGACGTTCCAGTTTTCTGTTTACCACAACTAAAACTTTGTGTTGGGTAGAGAAACCTGAAGTTCATTTGTGGAAAGGACCTCAAAGAGCAATTTACAATAAAAATTGTCCTTGGAGCAGCCACTCAGTTTTCTGTTCAGGTCAAAGAAGTTCACAATTAGCATGTGTTAAACCTTCCCTTTTATGTTCATAGAATTTTCTGCTTAGCCAAATACAGGGATCTGATTGGGAGAAAGGGTCCAGATATATAATTTTCACAAAAATAAGATGCTCCATATCATTTCTCTGCTAACTGAGCAGAGAGGCACCTTTTAAAGTGTTGATTCTCTTACTGTATATTTAGCAAAGGGGAGTGCAATAGTCCCTATCTAACTCCAGCACAGCATCCCTCCAGTAACTTTTACTGGTGTCTACCCTATGTTTCTTTTTTTATTGTGAGCCCTTTGGGGACAGGGAACTATCTTATTTTATTTTTCTACGTAAACTGCTTTGAGTACTTTTGTTTAAAAGTGGCATATAAATATTCATAGTAGTATTTCGCATCCTTATTGCACATCATGTGCATAATTGACTTAACTGTGCATCACCTATATACAGTATCTTCAAGACTTAATCTGAACAAGACTGAAGTGTCCCTGGTCCACAGATCTGCTGGTCCAGACAGAGCCAGGAGTTACTTCTCTTTTGGATAGGGTTGCATTTCTTTTTTAAAAAATCATTTGGGAATGCTTTTGAATCTGTTTTTGCTCCACCATAGCTTCATGGGAAAGCATCTGCTTTGCATAAAGAAGGTGCCAGGTTCAATCCCTGACATCTCTAGGAGAGCCACAGCCAGTCAGTGTAGACCAGGGATTCTCAACGTTGGGTCCCCCAGGTGTTACTGGACTTCACCTCCTATAATCCCCAGCCCCAGTGGCCTTTGGTTGGGGATTATAGGAATTGAAGTCCAATAATATCTAGGGACCCAACATTGAGAATCCCTGGTGTAGACAACGCTAAGTGAAATGGACTACCAGTCTGACTAAAGCAGGGTGCCATGTCACAGTTTAGGCTGGTACACCAGTTCTGCTCATTTCTAGGGAAGATGGATCTGACCAAGCCGGGGCGGAACCACCACTGGGCCAACGGGTTCAAAGAACCCGGGCCGCTGACCAATCAGGGGCCACGAGAGCGGCCCCAACATGCCTCCCGCGTCTGATGTCAGACATGGGGAGGCTAGTTTAGCTCCTGAGCGGGGGCCGCGCGGCCCCTTCGGGAGCTAAACAAAGGCTGGTGCTGTGTTCGCAGCGCCAGCCAGGAGCGGCTCTTCCCTGCAAAGGCAGGGAAGAGCCACTCCTGGTTGCATGCTGCGAACGCAGCGCCAGCAACTCTCCCCTCTCTGGGCCGAATGGAGCCTCAAGGCTCTGTTCAGCCAGACCACGCCCCCATGTCTGACATCAGAGGCGGGGGCGTGGCTAGCCCCAGCGACTGACGTTGGATGTGGTGGCGGGGTCAGTGGGGCCGCGGCAGCAGCTGGACTAGCACTGGACGAAGTCACACATGCATTTGTTCTATGCATGTGCAGAAGCCTGAAATCGGCCCGTTTGCCTCATTTGGAGGAAGGCAGGGCCGAGGAACGGAATCTTTCGCCCACCTTCTCTCTGACTCACTCCATCCCTCCCCGCTGCACAGAGTCAGTGGCGGTGAGTGCATTTTGGTGCCACAGCACGCCTGTCACTAGTGAACTGCCCCAGCGAGCCCTGCTGCCTGTCCGTCCCCCTGCCCTATCCACTGCAGAGCCATACATAATTTGGGAGGTGGCTGGGAGAGCTCGCGCCACTGTGTCCCCGCTCCGCTGCCGCTCCGTGGCGGCTTTAAAAGTTGTTGTTTTAAAGTCCTGCTCCTAGATGGCCATGCCCCCACCCCCCGGCCCGCTCTCAGAATCCCTGCGAGGTGAGAAAGGGCAAGAGGGCAAGTGGGGAGGAAGCCTTACAAAGCTTACCTCCCTGCAGACGACTGAGAGCTCCTTCTTCAGCATTGCAGATCACCCACCCAGAAGATTACCAGCTGCTGCCACTAGCTCAGAGCATCAGGGTGCTGGGACGCATCGCCCCACGTCGCCCCACACCGTGAGCTTCCATAATGCAGCATGTGAGTGTGTGGTGCATTATGGGGATCCCCCCTCCCCTCTGCAAAGCTGGCCGGGGTCCCCGCAGTCTGCCAGCTGTGGCTGCAAGCACCCATGGCTGGCAGACAATCACAGAAATGGGGTTAGGAGAGCGGCAGTGTTCCCTCTAAGGCGTGCGCATGTGCGCACACTCACACATTTTCTTTAATATCGGCTCGATCCTGCTCAGGTGGCATCAGGGAGGCCCCATTCTGAATGCATGTGCACACATACTATCTTGATACAGCCACTCAGTACAAAATTCCTTCCATACGCAGATGGAAAAAATTAAAGAGGAGAGAACACAGGAGAGCGCTCACTCTCCAAACCTCATTTTAAAGGGTGGCTATGGAGGCAGATTTGCTGCAGTTTTGGTTCTGGGATTGGGCCCTATCCCAGTGTTAGGTATGTGCAGGGAAAACTGGGCTGGGCTTCCAGGCTGGGTTTGGCCTATGCGTCTGAATAGCTTTGCTATGTTCAACATTTGTACTACAAGCGCACAAGTATAGATCTATACACAGAGCCAGCGTGGTGGAGTGGTTAGAGTGCTGGACTAGGACCGGGGAGACCCGAGTTCAATCGCCATTCAGCCATGAGACTTGCTGGGTGACTCTGGGCCAGGCACTTCTCTCTCAGCCGAACCTACTTCACAGGGTTGTTGTGAAAGAGAAACTTAAGTATGTAGTACACCGCTCTGGGCTCCTTGGAGGAAGAGCGGGATATAAAATGTAAAATAATAATAATAAAAATACAATTATTCATATGTTTTGTTGAACATAGATAGAGCAATATGCTTCTTTTGTGTACCATGCATTTGAGGGACCTTTTAAAATGAATGCAGGTACAGTTATTCATATTAAAAGATACAGGAACATAGGAAGCTGCCATATACTGAGTCAGACCATTGGTCTATCTTGCTCAGTATTGTCTTCACAGACTGGCAGCGGCTTCTCCAAGGTTGCAGGCTGGAATCTCTCTCAGCCCTATCTTGGAGAAGCCAGGGAGGGAACTTGAAAACTTCTGCTCTTCCCAGAGCAGCTTCATCCCCTGAGGGGAATCACTTCCAGTGCTCACACATCAAGTCTCCTATTCATATGCAACCAGGGTGGACCCTGCTTAGCTAAGGGGACAAGTCATGCTTGCTACCACAAGACCATGTATTAGTATACAGACATCTGTGCAACATAATAAGGCTATGCACACGAGCAGCCAACCCCAGGCAAAAGCAGTCCAGCTTGGGTTTGGCTGCCTGTGTGTCCCGCCAAGATCGAGCCTGATCCTGGCACTGCCCTCATGGGTAGCCCGACTTTAAACCCCGGTGCTACGGTCGGGGTGCACGCAGCCCAAGCATACACAGAGTCAGACAGTGCATTGAGGGATTACTGTAGGCTGGGAAAATGAGTGTTCTGTGCAGCACAGGTCATGTGGGCATGTGGCGGTGCCCTAAAGAGGAGCTCAGGAATCGTTTGGCGGGAGGGAGGGAGGTCCATCCCTGCCTTCCCTCCCACACGCCTACCCTGTGGGTTGTGAGAATGTCTGAATACGACTTCTGTCTTACTAAGGTAAAGGTAAAGTGTGCCGTCACGTCGATTCCGACTCCTGGCGCCCACAGAGCCCTGTGGTGGTCTTTGGTAGAATACAGGAGGGGTTTACCATTGCCTCCTCCTGCACAGTATGAGATGATGCCTTTCAGCATCTTCCTGTATCGCTGCTGCCTGATATAGGTGTCTCCCATATTCTGATAATCATACCAGCGGGGATGTGAACCGGCAACCTTCTGTTAGTTAGTCAAGCATTTCCCCGCTGCGCCACTTAAGGTGGTACTTATGTCTTACTACTAACAGGTAAAACCAGACAATGGGGATGGCCATCACCTTAATGCTCTGAGTTTGCAGGGGCATTTGATTGGAACAGATGGACCTTAGTCTGGCCCAGCAAGGGCATTCATATATTCTAGAACAGTTCAGAAGGATATTTTCTTTCATGCTCTGCAACTATTTCCCAAGGCTCAAAATGTTCAAAGGCTCAAAATTAAAATATCTCTAAAGGCTCAACATTAAAACAGCCTCTTCTCACAGCAGAGGTTCTTGATATTAATAGTCTAGACGAGTGTTTTTCTCTTCTTCCCGCTACATCCAGATACTGTGCAAAGAGTACTCAAAAGAGAATGCATGGGCTGAAAACAGAAGCAGCTTGCCTTTGCCGGTGGCTTCTAAACAGTTAACTTTGTGCATGTGAAGTAAGCAGGACAGAGAGTCATCCTATGAAATACCTGTGGTTAGTGGCTTCTTGGGTAGGGACAGGGGGTAGAAATTCATTTTTAATCAATGTAATAATCAGTGACATATGGCAGTTCTTGATTGGGAATCCCTTCCCGTTCTCTCTTGCCCCACACATGTCTCTACAAAAGAGAGAGTAATTTTTAGAACGGGGAGTACTCTCAATTTCTTTTTAATTTTGTTTTTAATTTTACATCAAAATACTTTTGAGAAACAGACACATCCCTCTGGAAACAAGCCTGCAATTGAACAGAAGATGCTATGTTGCAAACCACAGTTTGTTTAATGCTGATAAAAGGCATATGACCTTGTTATTGTGGGTTACATTTTCCCATACCACACTGACTCCAAGGAAGATCCCATGATCTTTTAGTCAATCAGTATCATCCAAAAAAGGGGGCTAGCCAGAAATTAATATATTACTTTAACCATTAAATAATTCACTTTTAAAAATAAATTGAAGTACTAATATGTGGTAAATGTGGCAAACACAAGATGGCTTTCTGAAGTAAGTTACATCAAAACCAGAACCTTGAATTGTGTCTTGAAAGCCTGGGTAAATCTGGAGTAAATCTGGAGCAATGCTTTCACTGATTCATTCTGTCAGCAATCGCTTATGTTCTGTAGCAAATTTCCCATTCATTCATTCATTCATTTGCCCCATTTTCCCACCATCAGATCCACAACACAGTTAAGACATATTCAAAAAATGCAATAAAATTGAGCTAAAAGTATAAAAGTAACAAGCAACCAATTAAATAGAAAAAAGAAAGAAAATACAAATGCCAAGGTAACGCCTATTTCAGATAACACGTAACCAGGGACTGCTTTAAAAGCAAACTAGTGTTGATTTTTCAGTACCATACTCCATTAACTAAAGTTCAGATCACATGCATTGTTTTGCTTTGAAAACTTCATTTATGAAGTCTTCACAAATGGAATAGCAGAACTGTATCCGTTCTTAATGCAGTAGTTTGCTGTTTGATGGCTTCTTTTCAGTGTACATTTTGTGTTGCTTGGAAGGGTATTCACTTTAATCACTTGTTGGGGGTGGGAGCTGTAGCTCAGTGGTAAAATATCTGCATTGCATGCACAAGGTCCCGGGTCAGGTACAGCTGGGAAAGACGCCTGCCCTGAAACCTTGGAGAGCCTCTACTGCCAGTGAGGCTGTGCACATGAACAGTCAATCCGAGGCTTGGTCAGCCCACCCTGGGCTTGACTGCTCGTATGCACCGCCGGACCAAGCATGATACCGGTGCTGCCTCAGCCCCAGGCACAAGTTTTTTATCCAGCCTTTTACTGGGGTTAGAAGACACACTGTAACATACTGATTGTCTGTGGCGAAAGGTAGGTCTGTCTCTGCCTTCCTCCCTGCTGCCCTCCCTGCCCCAGGGATGGTTGTGCGAATAAGCTTAGTCAGTGTACTGAGCTAGATGGACCCATGGTCTGGCTCAGTATAGGGCAGCTTCCTATATTCCTATGAGCATGCAATAGATAGGTTTAGTACACAAACGTGAAGGGCTAGATCTGCTTCATAAAACGAGTGCATGCCTACAAGATGTATACGAATATGAAAATACAATATGCCTATCCCTCACTATTTTTTAGGAAGAAAAAGTACATGTCAGGACAGCAGGCAATGGCATTGTATATCATTAATACAAATAATTTCCATTAAGAAGAAAATGGGTCATAAGTCATGAGAGGCAGAGTCTCAAGTGAGTCATGATGGTAATTCCTTCTTAGTTATTATGCTCACTCTGCTCAAAAGGTATTTGATATATGGAGTCCTTTACATTATTTCATTAGATTACTACTCCTAGAGTGGAACATGGTACTCCTGACACTTCTTTTGAGGAGCACCATGTCAAGGGTTAATTTGAGGTTCTTTAAATTATGGCTCAAATGAAGTTTGGCAGAGTATTTTGCTCTTTGGAGAAAGGGCAGAATCCTCCTGTGAAAGTGAGCAACCTTCTCTCCTTCTGTAGAGCAGTTTTGTAGACACAAGATCACCATAGCATGGAAGGCCTCGTCTAAGCAGGGATGTGTGGAACTAATTTCAAAAATGTTGTCAGTATTATCAACACTCTTGTGTTAACTTCCATGGATGATTTATTTAATTTAATTATTTATTGTCTGATTTGCATACGGCCTTTCATTTTAATTTTTTTTAAAAAACCAAAAACCGAAGGATTTTTACAGTATCTTCAAAAAAACACAAATATATTATGTCCTTAAAACAATTCAAGCCGCTTAATGGTGCAGCGGGGAAGCAACCTGCCTAGAGAGCAGGAGGCTGTTGGTTTGAATCCCCGCTGGTGTGGAACTCCTATAATAGGCAGCAGCGATACAGGAAGATGCTGAAAGGCTTAATTTCATACTGTGCAGGAGATGGCAATGGTATATAGGGGTGTGCGCGGAACCGCCAACTGCAGTTCAGCACTGGGGTGGGGGTCGCTTTAAGAGCGGCGGGAGGGTTTACTTACCCCTCCCGCCGCTTTCCCGCTCCGGCGGGAGGGGTAAGTAAACCCTCACGCCGCTCTTAAAGGTACCCCCCCCACCCGAACCGGACCGCCCAGGTCCGGACCAGTCCGGAGGCTTTTTCAATGGCCGGTCCGGGACCATCCCTAATGTTATACTCAACCAAGAAAACCGCATGGCTCTGTGGTCACCAGGAGTTGACCTTGACAGCACAACCTAAAACAATTCAAATATTGAATTTCAATATTAAAAATAGTACACATCTAATTAAAAACATATACTCAGTAAAACAACAAAATACAACAATACCCAGAGGAGCAGCAGCAACAGCACAGAAGATAACACTCACCTAAAAGCCCGGTAAAAACCCATATATTTATTTGCTTTCTGAAACCTGTCATAGAAGCTGAGGAGCACAAAGCCTGGGGACAATGACTGAGAAGGCCCAGTTTGGTGTGCACAAAGCCAGGGGCGGAGCCATCATTGGGCCAATGGGTTCAAATAACCTGGGCCGCACCCAGTCAGGGGCCACAACTTGCAGCCCCGGCACTCCCTCCGCATCTGATGTCAGATGTGGGGATGCTGGTTTAGCTCCTGAGCGGGGGCCATGCAGCCCCTTCAGGAGTTAAAAGGCTGGCCTGCGTTTGCAGCACCAGCCTTAGTTTAGCTCCCGAAGGGGCTGTGCAGCCCCTTCGGGAGCTGAACTCCAGCTCCCGAACAGAGCCTCAAGGCTCTGTTTGCGAGCCAGACCACACACCCCGGGTCTGACGTCAAATGTGGGGGGGCGGGGTCAGCGGGGCCACGGCTATGGCTGCACACAGGCCGCTGGTAGTCAGGCTTCGCGCCTGTACAAAGCCGAAATCCCTCATTGTTGGCATACAGGGCAGAGCCCCCTCTGATGATCTTGTCAGGGGGACATAAACCCTTGGAAACAGGTAGTCCTTCGATCTCCAAGGCCCAAACTGTTAAAGGCTTTAAAGGTCAAAACCTGATGGATGTTCTCCAGATGTTTTATCTGCAGTGGAATCTCCAGCCTCATTTTGACCTTGACTTAAGGCCATGACCCCAGATCCAGAACCTACCCCTGACAGACAGACAGACAGACACACACACACCTGGAGGCATTTCAGACAGTAGGCTTGGCTTTACCACTTTAACATAAAATATAACACAATGTTAAAAACTGCAAGTCTAATTAAAAGCCTGGGTGAACGAATATGTCTTAACTGCCTCCTTAAACATTATCAGAGATGGCGAGGCTCTTATTTCAGGAGGGTGCACATTCCAAAGCCTGGGGGCAACAACACAGAAGGCCCATCCCTGAGTAGCCAACAGATGAGCCGGTGGCAACTACCGACTAACCTGTCTAGATGATTTCAATGGGATCATCAGGCAAATCTTTCTAGGGCCTTTCTCAGACAGCAGGCTTTACCATGGGATTAAGAAAGGTGAAATACTGCGAGTTATGGGGCATACCGGGTATTTCGAATTTGCCCCAAAACCCAATACAACAAGTGGAATGTAATGTTTTACCCTGGACACAAATTGGGCAAAGCTCCAATGCGCAATGAATAACTTTGATGTAAATCCGGATGACATGTGAACACACACCTGCCCTCCCAAAGTAAAATCGCCACTTGGAAGGGCTCCAGATGATCTTTTCTTCCCTGTGCATGACAAGCGACACCTGCTGAAATTCCCTCTTTGGCACGTCTCTTTTCTGGGCCTTTTCTATAGCCACTCAGAGGCTCTAGAATGAACTCACTGTTGTAAGGGCTTCCCCATCTCTATCAGGTTTTTAAAGAGTGCTCAAGACATATCTATTTAATTTTAAAAAAATTGTTCTGATGTTGTTTTAAATTTTTGACTGTTTTAATGTTTGGTTTTAATTCAGGTTTTATCATTTATTTTGTAAACTGCCACGAGACACTGTAACGAGACACAGTTTATTTTGTAAACTGCCACGAAACTGCCACGAGACACTGGAATGAGGCAATATAGAAGACAGACAGACAGATATGGAAGCCTTAAATAGAGCCATTCACACAAAAACATGTACGAGTTTACAGGTATAGATTTGTTTACAGAATGCCTGAATGGGGCTAAAGCAGGGTGGGCAAACGTGGTCCTTCAGCTGCTAAACTACAACTCCCATCTTCCCCAGCCACAATAAATTGTGGCTAGGGATGCTGGGAGTGCTGGGAGTTAGAACATAAGAGCAGTCCTGCTGGATCAAGCCCAAGGCCTCTCTAGTCCAGCATCCTGTTTCACACAGTGGCCCACCAGATGCCTCTGGGGAGCCCACAGGCAAGAGCTGAGGGCATGTCCTCTCTCCTGCTGTTGCTTCCTGCAACTGGTATTCAGAGGCATCTTGTCTCTGAAGCTGGAGGTGGCCTATAGCATTATAGCATTAGCCCTCAGACTAGCAGCCTTTGATAGACCTGTCCTCCATGAATTTTTCTAAGCCCCTTTTAAAGCCATTCAAGCCAGTGACCATCACCACACCCCATGACAGAGAATTCCATAGATTAATTGTAGTTTTAAAACAAGGGTCAAGTCTGCCTATCCCCGGTCAAGCTGCTGACACTCGTTTCAGCAGCTTGCTCACCCCTTTCTTGCCAATTCAGACAGAGAAGCTATTCCCACGATCACTGGAAAGCGAGCTAAGGGAGCTTAGCCTGCTTCCCAGTGGTTGTGGGAACCGCCAGGCTCACAGGCCTCCCTTTAAATGAGGTTAACGAAGAGAGCGCTCCGTTAACCTCATTTTTCTGCTCGTGTGTCACCGCAGTGTGCAAGCAGCCTCCCGGGCTTGGGGGTCTCTCCAGGATGCCTGCGTACTCGTGCGGGGCATCCTGGGACTTCTTCAGCCCCTGCCGGCTCTGTGACGGAGCTGGCAGTCATGTGGGCAGATCGTGAGAAGAGCTTCAGAGACACTGGTACTATTCTGACGATCAGCAAAAATCGGGCTAGCCTCACAGCCGAGCTCGGTGGTTCTGGAGCGGCTAACCGGTTCCTGTAGCCCGCCCCTTGTAGCGAGCGCTCCGCAAACCTGGGCTATCTGCTCTTGAGTAGCCGTGGCTACTCGTGAATAGAACCCCGAGCGGCAGGTGAAAAGCCTCCTTCTAGCTCCGGGGGTCTCCCCAGTATGCCCTGCGCACTCATGCAGGGCATACTGGGGCATCCGAGGCCACGCGGCCCCCGCTCCCCCCAGCCCCTGCCGGCTCCGTCCCGGAGCTGGCAATTGTGTGGGCGGCCGATTTGGACACCCAGGGCTCCCTCCCTGCTCACTGCAAGAAACCAGGTCTCACAGATCGTGAGACCTGGTCCACCTTGAAGCTATTTACACACGCAGGCAAACTGGGCTAAGGAAACCCAACCCAGTTTTGCCTGCATGTGTGTACCTTTAGTATCGTACCCAATCCCAGCGAGACCTCAATAGCAAACCCGCCTCCTTAGCCACCCCCTTCAATGAGGTTAGGAGAGCGAGCGCTCTCCTAACCCCATTTTACTGATCCAATCTGGCCACCCAGCAACAGAAAGAGGATTGTCTGCAGGGGATGCAAGCTTTTTGAAGTTTCCTCCCCTTGTCCCTTCGAGCCCTTCTCATGGATTATGAGAAAAGGCTCTGTATCATACAATATCAGAAGGTGGTGCCTCTACTCGGCTGCCAACAGCTGTATTCCTCCCCTGTCTATAAGGTACAGAAAGAGGCAGCGAATCTTCCTACTCTAGATCACAGATGTGCCTGCTTACATGAGTCTTTCACTATGTGATAAGGTGGTTGCACACACACACACTGCAAAAGTTTATTTTTTTAATCATTTAATTAGAATAGCTTACTGTGAATGTGAGAGGTTTGCCTCAATTGCTTAATGGAAGAGGAGTCTGCAGGGGAAAAATAAGTCAGTGGGCCAGGGCAGCTCCCAAAGCAGTTGCAGGAAGAGTTGCCATTGAGTTCAGTGAGAACTGGATCAGGCCCGCAGGATGTGAATTTCTCCTCCTATTAAGATGAATAGGAGATAATCAAAGCCTCGCTAGTGCTGTTGTTTCGCTCTGTTTGAATGCCGGCTCAGCAAGAAAGCACTGAATTGTTTTAACAGGGCGAGAGACATGTTTGTACTTGTAAATAGGATTTGAGTGGTTGTATCTTCTTTAAACAAGATCAAAATTAAGTGTTGTATATGGAGAAGAAATTTCTGCAAAGGCAGCACCTCTGAAGCCTCTGTCATGGCTTTAACCTACTTTACACAGCAGATTTCCCTAAAACAGAAATATTTATTTTTATTTATTTATACATTTATATCCTGCTCTTCCTCCAATGAGCCCAGAGCATTATATTTGGCTTATATTTATCCCCACAACAACCCTGTGAGGAGAGCTGGTCTTGTGGTAGCAAGCATGGATTGCCCCCTTTGCTAAGCAGGGTCTGCCCTGGTTTGCATTTGAATGAGAGACTACATGTGAGCACTATAAGATCCCATCCCATCCCATCCCATCCCTTAGGGGATGGGGCTGCTCTGGGAAGAGCACCTGCTTGCTTGCATGCAGAAGATTTCAGTTTCCACCCCTGGCGTCTTCAAGATAGGGTGAGAGAGACTCCTGACTGTAACCTTGGATGAGCCACTGCCAGTCTGTGTAGAGTCGACAATACTGAGCTGGATGGACCAATGGTCTGACTCTGGCAACTTCCTCTGTGAGATAGTTTAGACTGAGAGATAAGTGACTGGCCCACAGTCACCCAGTGAGTGGGGATTTGAACTTAGGTCTCCGATAACCCCCAAGCTTTCTTTTAAAAAGAAACCCTACCTACACTCATAACAAAGCATACAAGATATCAAGAAGCAAAATTCCTTGGTTTCCAAGCGTTGCTTCACATGTTACAGATTTATTACATTGAAAAGTTTATGGTATAGGATGAAGCAGAATAATTTTTTTTAAATGTCCCTCCCCAACAGGGCCCCATTAGACACGGACCTGGTTGTCCAGGTCCGTGAACCCACTATCCTGGAGAGCCCCATAATAAAAATAAAAATAAAAATAAAAATAAAAATAAAAATAATAATAATAATAATAATAATAATTTACACAATTAGACAGGTGTTATTGACTGGTTTGTTTTATCCAGACATCGAGTCCTTCCCAAGGACCTGGGATGGCTGAATGTTATTGTCAATTGTTACAGATATCATCGCAGAATATAGGCTGTTTCCAGTAAAGCTGCTTTTTGTAATTGGCTGATGGCGATTTCTGTGGCCCCTATCGTGTTGAGGTGCTCTTCAAGGTCTTTTGGAACTGCACCCAGGGTGCCAATTGCCACTGGGATGATTTTGGCCTTTTTCTGTCACAGCCTTTTCATTTCAATTTGTAGATCTTTGTATTTGGTGATTTTTTCTATTTCTTTTTCTTCTATTCTGCTACAGGTAGCTTGTATTTTTTGCAGATGTTCCAGTGTATCATCCCTGCTACCTTGTCATGCCTTTGTTTGTAGTCAGTTTGTGAGATCTTTTTACAACAGCTGATTAGGTGATCCACTGTTTCATCTGCTTCTTTACAAAGGCGGCACTTGCTGTTTGTTGTGGATTTTTTGACTTCTGCTCTTATTGCATTTGTTCTTAGTGCCTATTCTTGTGCAGCCAGTATTAAACCCTCTGTTTCTTTCTTCAAATCGCCATTCTTAAGCCATTGCCAGGTCTTGGTGATGTCTGATTTTCCGCTTATATTGTGCAAATATTGACAATGCAGGGGCTTATTTTTCCATTTTTCTGCTTGGTTCTTGACTTGTTCTTTCTTGTAGGCCTGCTTTGTTTCATTGGTGTTTAATAGTTTCTCATTATTGACCATTTTAAGGGCATCTTCTTCACAGTCCTTGATATATTCTTCAAGCCCTCTTTTCTCCTCCTCTGCTGTTTGATGGACTTGCAGCATTCCTCTTCCACCTGAGCTGCGAGGTAGGTATAGCCTATCGACATCACTGCGGGGGTGCAGAGCATGATTGATGGTCATGATTTTCCTGGTCTTACGATCTAGCGTCTCTAGCTCTGCCTGGGTCCAGTCTATTATTCCTGCAGGGTATCTGATAACAGGTATAGCCCAGGTGTTTATGGCTTGTATGGTGTTCCCACCATTGAGTTTGGACTTTAGGATTTTTCTAATTCTCCTCATGTATTTATTCACTTCCCATTTTTCTTTCACCTTCAGTGTGTGCAATGTTATCAGCCTGGAGAATGTCCAATTATTTGTAATGTTCTTTCTCTTCCAGATTATTGATGCTGCTTCCATTGGGCAGTTCTATTCCTTCTGTTTTTCTTATTTTTCCTCTGTTCATTATTAATACAGCACACTTGTCTAGTCCAAACTCCATTGCTATATCACTACTGAATATACGGACAGTGTTTAGCAGTGATTTGATTTCTGACTGGGACTTTCCATACAACTTCAGATCGTCCATGTACAGCAGATGGTTGATTTGACTTGATGTTTTAGATGTTTGGTATCCGAGGCCTGTTTTGTTTGTATTTGTGAAAGTGGAGTCATGATGATTACAAACAACAGAGGGGATAGTGAGTCCCCTTGAAAAATACCTCTTCTAATATTAACCTGTCCAGGTGTCTCACCATTGATTGTTAACTGTGTACTCCACATGCTCACTGCTTTTTAAATAAATATCTGAATGTTTTTGCTGACACCAGTTGTTTCTAAACATTTTAATATCCATGTGTGAGGCAATGAGTCAAAGGCCTTCTTGTAGTCAATCCATGAAACTAAGTGTTTCTTATTTGTTTGTTTTTCTTCTCTTGCAATTTTCTAAAATCATTTTGTCAATCAGCAGCTGGTCTTTTGTGACTCTGGTGTTCGGACAATTTCATTTCTGTTCAACTGGATGATGATGATGATGATGATGATGATGATGATGATGATGACATTTATATCCCGCTCTTCCTCCAAGGAGCCCAGAGCGATGTACTACATCCTTAAGTTTCTCTTTCACAACAACCCTGTGAAGTAGGCTCGGCAGAGAGAGAAGTGACTGGCCCAGAGTCCCCCATCTAGTATTATGGCTGAATGGGGATTTGAACTCTGGTCTCCCCGGTCCTAGTCCAGCACTCTAACCACTAAAGAAGGACTCTTATATTTTGGAATGGCTTGGCCTAGAGTTCTGAAATGTTGCACAGACACAGGGCATACTATTAGGACTTTCTGTATTGATTTTGAAGAGGATTGTACAATCCATAGAGTTTTAATGATTTTTTAATTTTTAAAAAGCATTCCCCCCAAAAGTCCTAAAAGTGGCTTTTTCATGACATAAAATTACAAAAACCTCTGGAACTGAAACCACCTTCCCTTGGGCCATTATTCCATCCCCATGTGAAGGATTCTGCCCTTTGCCTTCATACCAAAAAAAAAAAGAAGAAGAAGAAAAGACAACATGCTCCCACTGCTTTTTGCCCAACCCTTTTGCCCGAACTCTAAGCCCAGAATGGCTGGGCTTAGAGTTCTGAAATTGGGCACACATGTAGCCCAAGATAGCAGGATTCTTGTGTATTTTTATTTCAAGGAAATTGGTCAATCCTATGATTTTAAATTATTTTTCTTTTTACAAATGCACTATGCTTCAGTTGGTTCATGATCCAAAATGTCTTCATGAGACCCATGAAGCAAGGGGCATGTGTTGTGATTTTAATTTATTTTCCTTACAAATGCACTATATGTCCAAGTTGGTTTTGTGTTTCAGCTGTAGAGCAAGGGACTCATGTTGTGTGCCAGTTAGTTTGTGAATGGTCAAGAAACTGTGTGAATCCACTGGGGCTTGTGTGGTCTTGTTTGTTTGTTTGTTTGTTTGGTAAATGCACTCTGGTCCAGATCTGTGGGTTTGTGGTGAATGATCAAGAAGATGTATGGATCCTTTGGGAGTTGTGTAGTCTACCCCACCCCAAATGCACTCTTACCCAATCCTGAATATATACACGGAGAGTATATACACCACCACCTCCCTTGCAGGTGGTGGTGGGGGTGTAGTTGGCATATTTATTTATTTATTACATTTGTACACAGCCCCAAACTTTCATCTCTGGGCAGTTTACAATAGTATAAAACAAGTTAAAATATATACAAAAACGTAAAACAATTTAACAATTTAAAAATCAGCCACAAATTAAAACCTTAAAAATTTAAAGAACAGAAAAAGCTTGGGTGAAGAGGTGGGTTTTCAAATGCTTTCTAAAAATTGTCAGAGATGGGGAGGATCGTATCTCAGTAGGGAGAGCATTTCACAGTCACGGGTTCGCAACTGAGAAAGCCCATCCCCGTGTGGCCACCAGCCAAGCTGGCGGCAACTGGAGATGGACCTCTCCGGAAGACCTCAGTGGGCAGTGGGGATCATAATGAAGAGGACGTTCTCTTAGATACCCAGGGCCTAAGCCATTTAGGGCTTTATAAGTTATGACAAGCACTTTGTATTTTGCCCGGAAACCTATAGGCAGCCAGTGTAACTCTATCAACAAAGGAGTGATGTGGTGTCTCTGAGATGACCCAGAGACCAACCTGGCCGCCGCATTCTGTACCAACTGAAGTTTCCAGACTACGTACAAAGGCAGTTCCACATAGAGCACATTGCAGAAGTCAAGTCTGGAGGTTACCAACATATACCACTGTTTTGAGGTTGTTCATCTCAAGAAACAGACGCAGCTGGAGTATCAGCCGGAGCTGATAGAAAACACCCCTGGCCACCGCCTCAACCTGAGAAACCAGTGAGAGGTCTGGATCCAGAAGTACTCCCAGACTGCGAACCTGTAACTTTTGGGGAAGTGTGACCCTATCTAGAACAGGCAGATCAAAATTGTCTCTAGAGTTCTGAGCCCGCACAATAAGTACCTCAGTCTTATCTGGATTCAGTTTCAGTTTATTCTCCCTCATCCAGCCCATTACTGCTTCCAGGCAAGCATTTAGGGAAGTTATGCCATCTCCTGAAGATGTTGACATGGAGAAGTAGATTTGGGTGTCATTAGCATACTGATAACACCCAGCTCCCAGCAGTTTCATGTAGATGTTAAAGAGCATTGGAGAAAGTATGGAGCCTTGAGGGACACCATACTTAAGCTCAGATTTCGAAGAGCAACAGTCTCCAATCAACACCATCTGGAATCTGTCCAAGAGGTAGGAGCGGAACCACCGTAAAACAGTGCCCCCCACCCCCAATACCCTCAGACGCTCCAGAAGGATACTATGGTCAATAGCATCGAAAAAGCCGCCGAGAGATCCAAAAGGACCAACAGAGTCACACTTCCTCTGTCAATTCTCAATTGGAGATCATCCATCAGGCCAACCAATGCAGTCTCCATCCCATAGCCCGCCCAAAAACCAGTTTGAAATGGTCTAGATAATCAGTTTCCTCCAAGACCGCCTGGAGCTGAGAGGCCACCACCTTCTCAATTACCTTGCCCAGCCATGGGAGGTTAGAAACAAGCCTATAGTTGCTCAACTCTGAGGGATCTAATGCAAGCTTCTTAAGAAGCGGTCTAATAATTGCCTCCTTAAGACAAGGAGGCATGCTGCCCTCCCTCAAAGAAGCATTTATGATTTCTACCAGGTCTCCTACAACAGCCTCCCTTCTAGATAGAACAAGCCATGTTGGACAAGGGTGAAGAGATGGTAGGCCTCACCATTCCGAGCAGCTTGTCCACGTCTTCAGGAGTCACAAACTGAAACCAATCCAGTCGAACCACATAAGAGGAGCTGCCAGACACCTCCAATTCAGACATCGAATTAATTGTGGAGTATCCATCTAAGTCGGCCCGAATCCAAGAGATTTTATCTGCAAAAAGCTCTTTAAACACATCACAGAGGGTAACTGATGGCTCCAAATTCTAATTCAAGGAACGGGGGGGGGGGCACATACTAGCCTCCTCACAACCCTGAACAACTCTGCTGGACGTAAACTCGCAGAAGCAATAAGGGCAGAAAAGAACTGCCTCTTTGCCACACATATTGCCTGGGAATAGATCTTTAAATGTGTTCTATGTCGTAATCTGTCGGATTCAAGTCGAGTCTTTCTCCAACTGTGCTCCAGTTGCCTACCTTGCCGCTTCTGCCCCCGTAGATCTTCCGTATACCAAGGGGCCTGTTTTGAAGCAGGTCAGAGGGGAAGCTTAGGAGCAATTGTGTCTACTGCCCTGGTGAGCATGTTATTCCAATTTTGAACCAAGGCATCAACAGGATCACCGGGAGAGCCAACATTAAATCCCCCCAAGGCTTCTTGGAATCCTACTGGATCCAATAACCTCTTCGGGTGGACCATTCTAATAGGCCCCTTGCCCCTGCAGAGATGGAAAGTGGTTGTGAGCCTAACCTTAACCAGATGGTGGTCCGTCCATGACAATGGAGAAATCACAGGAGTCCCCACCCACAGAGCACCACCCTGATCAGAGTGATCACCCTGATCAACATGGCAGTTGACACTGTCCAGTGACAGTCAAAATGAACAGAAGAAATGAAGGTGTGCAATGAATCCTCATAGGGATTCATTATGAGGAAAAGTTATTATACACCCAAGAATCTAAACACTTGAAAAATAATGACTGCACATTTTGCTCCATAACTCCACTTCCACAAGGGCTAGAGCTTAGATTTTTTAAAATAAAAAACATGAATGCTGGGGATCCATTTTAGGATTAGGATATGGCAACTTCAAATCCCCATTGTTTCCTATGACGGAAATGTTCAAAATCAGTAAAAATGAAAACAATTCATTAAAAATCAACCAAGTGTTCCACTGCTTTGAAAATTGGGTGGTAGGTGGCACCCATGGGGACCTACCCACCACCCAAATTTGATGCCCCTAGGACCTTGTAAAGTGGTCTGAAAATAAATTGAATCAAAGCAAATACAAATCAAATCTGGGGTGATTTGGAGGGGGTAGATTTGGATACAAAACAAATCGGGTGATATGTTTTGAGCACAAATTGAATTAAAAAATTGATTTGTGCACATCCCTACATCTTATAGCATTGATATATAGAACATCTTTTCCCTTCTGTACAGTGTCAGGGAACTTCTGTTGTTAAAGTTTGATTTACTAATGGGTTCTTATGCCACAGACAGTGATTTTAAAAAATGCTACGTACGTATGTATGTGGGCATGTGTTAGTCACAGCAGTTCATTGAAATATGTGATTTCTCCCAGCAGCGGTTTAGAGCAACACTTTTTATTGACTGATAGTCAATTTATTGAAGGCTGCCAGCCATTAATCAGGCCAACCCTTTTGGTTGCCTGACAGAATATGCTAAAAGTTGGACTGGTAAAGTCAAAACACAAGCACTCTGTACTAAAGCTAATGGAGCAAAAGGGAAAGGTCTGTCTACCCTCATGACCTAATGCTACAAGAAGCAATTCTTTACTGCAAGAATGCTCACCTTAGTCTACTACCATCACTCAGTGGTAGAGGACATGCTTTGCAACTGCATATATGAGATGCAATCATAGATGGTCCAGGTTTAAACCCTACCATCATCTAAGATGGAGTAGGTAACTTTGGCCCTCCAGCTGTTGTTACAACCCTCAGGAGAGCTGGTCTTGTCGTATCAAACATGACTTGTCCCCTTAGCTAATCAGGGTCCGATCTGGTTGCATTTGAATGGGAGACCACATGTGAGCACTGTAAGATATTCTCCTTAAGGGATAGAGCTGCTCTGGGAAGAGTATCTGCATACTTGCATGCAGAGAGTTCCACGTTCCCTCCCTGGCATCTCCAAGATAGGGCACACCTTCCATTTCCTGAGTTGTAAGTAGTTACAGCTGGCCGTCAAAAACCACCCACAGTCTTCGTTATCTTATGTGGCTTGAAGTGAGTAGCAACTCTGTATATCCACACATAACCACTTGTGTGGTCAAAGGCTTGTTGATCAAGAATCAAGATGGTAGCTTGCAAGTCAGATCTTTTTGCAAAGCTCATGGATATTCACAAGTCTGGTGGAAGAACGAATACATCTGCAATCCTAGCACTGAGTTTCTCTTCTTCTCTTGCCTCTATTACAGAGGCATTGGAAATGTCAGCTGGGAATCAAGGGCTTGTTATACTGGGCACTCTACATGCATGATCCAACTTCCCCATATAAACATCCTCATTTGCCAAGCTTTGCCTATGAAAAATTCATGGCTAAATCTTTGGGACATGTTCTAAGGCTGAATTTTGAGGGTGCTGGGGAAATGTGAGCCCAGAAGCTCCCAAACTACAATCATTGTTTAGGGAAACTTTGCTTTCTTCTTGTCTACCCAAGCTGCATACATTCTTTGCAAATATATTTTTAAAATGTATAAATAAAAGATATTTGTTTGGACTGAAACTATTTTCCAAATCAAATGTCTCTGCCCCTTATCTGTGTAAAATATGGAGATTAAAGATTGTTATTCTTGTTATACCTTTTTATAGTTGTCCACAGCAAGTTGGCCACAGCAAGTTGGCCACAGCAAAAATTTTCATCAATAGTTTCTATTTCTTCCAAAAAAGTAAGGAAATTTGATTGTGGAATGCAAAAAACCCCACCCCAAAACCAACCAAAAAAACCCTACTTTCAATAAACAGCATCCTTTCCCTCATCCTTATTTATATTAAACTGCATGAAGTATGCTTATGTAGCATAATGTACTAAATGTTATTATTACTGAATAGCAATGGAAGTTATTAAAATTAAATATCACATACACAGAGGAATTGGGGAGTTAACCTGGAAATATTATGCACCCAACACTCCAGAGAGAGAAAACATCATAACAGACAAGTTTTTTGGAAGTTCAGTGCTCCAAGCCCGGCCACAACATTATGCACTGTCTCTGAGAGCACCATGTCGGGCTGGGTTTTTAAAATATGTTTCTGACAGTGGCAGTCATTGTCTTTTTAGAATGCTAAAAAGTTCATCATTAGCTGCTGACTGTCCATTGAACATATTTTGACAGGGAAGGTTTAAGCTCTCATGAGAAAATAAAAATAGGCAAAGAGCTTGCTTGTGTTAGAAGTGATGTTGTTAAATATTGAGGAGCTTCCTTGGCTGTTGCTGACAGAACTGGAGGATATACTGTTGTTGGCACTAGGGAGACTGAATCCTCATTGGATGGCTGGATGGATGGATCGATGGATAGATGGGCAGACTGGTGAGCTTCCAAGTCGGAAGTTGAAACTGAAGAATTTCAAGCAGGGAAAGGCATCAATTAGTACTTTTCAAATTCTCCCAAGGTTTAGAAAAGAATAACAACTTATTATTTAATGTGGTCAAACTAATCAAAACTCAGCTTTGGAAATTGTTGAGGGTGTCAAGGAACTTTAAGAAATATAAGAGGTGCTGGTGGTTTCTCCCACAACACTGCCTATCAAACATTTTTCCCTTTGCAAAAAGGGACATGTGCAGAATGAAGACAGGTCTCATAGACTCTTCTGCACGGCATTCGTATTAATGCGGAGACGTATTTTGTTGGGGAAAGTAGCGTGCCTATCTGCAAATATAAAACTTTATGGACAACTTTGTTGCAAACGTTAGGAGGCATAGAGCTCTATCTCACGATCGGAGAACGGGCTCAAAAGGGGCGAGGGGAGGAAGCCTCAAAATGCTGACCTCCCACACAGATGACCCTTTCCTTCTAGGTGGGCAAGAGAGGATCATTTGCCCAGATCACTTGTTTGGCCGGCTGCTACCGGCTGCCAGGAGGTTTGGGAGCTGGGAGGCCCCCGGAACTCCCCTAAACATAATGTGAGTGCACAGTGCATTACGGGGAGCCTCCTGATGCAGGCGGAGAGAGTATTCATGTGTAGGTGCTGCACAGAATTGCGTGGCACTGACACACGATCAGTTAGCCAGGGGTGAGGGTGCACTCACATCCTTAACACTGGCTAACATCTGAACCCTAAAGGGTTTAAACGCTAAAGGGTTTGCCATCGTGCTGCCGCCAGAAGCCGCATGGCTCCTGGTGGTTCTCACAGGCAGGCAAAAGCAGGCTTGGCTTCCTTAGCTCGGTGTTGCTTGCACATGAGAACAGACTCACAGTGATCTGTTCCAGGCAAAAGAGTTCTAAGAGTACATGTACGGTAGCTATATCATGCAGAAGGCATAGATTGGTGCGTATGTGGGCCAGATCCAGAAAATGGTTGTTAAAGTAAAACAACCTGACTAGTGCCTGCTTCCAGATTGGCTGGTCGCTCTGTATAGTTGCTAAACCCCACTGTGGCTGTAATATCTGAAGCTGCCAACACTACATGGAGAGCGTCCGTACCAATGCAAGGTGCCACCTGGAAAAGATGAATATATCTGTGTGAGTGGGGAGACACAGTGAGGAATTCAGTGAGGAACACAGTGAGGAACTCAGATGTTCAGCAGCTACAGGGAGATTGTTTCCAACACCCACCATGTGAGTGTGTGTGTGTGTGTGTGTGTGTGTGTGTGTGTGTGTGTGTGTGTATACCGACGGATCCTCTGCCATCACTGTAGTTGATCCAGACATGGCAACACACTCCTGCAGAGCAGGCTAGCCGATTTCCAGTGGGGTAAATCACCACCTTCCAGGCACGAGCTCAGAAACACCTGGGAGCTTGGCTGTCAGACATCCTTCAGCAGCACAAACCAAAGTCACTATTGGCCCATTCCTCTATTGGCATGACAGAAGCCTGATTCATACATAGGAACTAAGGAAGCTGCCTTATACCGACTCAGAGCATTGGTTCATCTAGTTCAGTATCGTCAGTATCATTAGGAAGGGGGATTGAAAATAAAAATGTTAGTGTTATAATGCCCTTATACAAATCTATGGTATGGCCACATTTGGAGTACAGTTCTGGACACTGTCTCTTAAGAAGGACGTTGCACGTGGGATAGGGCCTTCTCTGTTGCTGCCCCCAGACTCTGGGATGCTCTCCTGGTGGCTATTTGCTCCTCGGTCTCCATCACAGTTTTTAGAAAGCGTGTTAAATCTTGGCTTCTTACCCAGGCTTTTATATGATTGTTTCTGCTGCTGCTTCTTTGTGTTTTGTACAGTTTTTACGCTTGTATTTTAAATCTTTTTAGTCAGATTTGTTTTATATTTTAGCTTAATATTTTAATTGTGTCATTTTTATAGTCTTGTTTTTAAATTTGTGTGTAAACTGCCTTGGGATTGATTTAATGAAAGGCAATATACAAATCTGACAATAAATAAAAATTGTTGAACTGGAAAAGGTACAGAAGAGGGCAACCAAGATGATCAGGGGCTTGGAGCACCTTCCTTAAGAGGCAAGGCCATAGCATCTGGGGCTCTTTAATTTGGAAAAGAGGCAACTATGGGGAGACATGATAGAGGTGTTTAAAATTATTCATGGAGTAGAGAGCATGGTCAGAGAGAAATTTCTCTCTCACACACACAACACTAGAACGAGGGGTCATCCCATGAAACTCAAGGTTGGAAAATTTAGGACCGACAAAAGGTAGTACTTCTTCACAAAGGGTATAATGAAATTCTCCATAAGTTCATTATGGCAATTAGCTTGGATGGTTTGAAAAGAGGCTTAGACAAAGTCATGGAGGACAGGTCTATCAATGGCTACTAGTCTGGTGGCTATAGGCCACCTCCAGCCTCAGAGGCATGATGCCGCTAAATACCAGTTGCAGGGGAGCAACAGCAGGAGAGGAGGCATGCCCTCACCCCCTGCCTGTGGGCTTCTCAGAGGCATCTGGTGGGCCACTGTGTGAAAAAGGATGCTGGACTAGATGGGCCTTGGGCCTGATTTAGCAGGTCTGTTCTTATGTTCTTATGTCTACACAGACTGGCAGCAGCTTCTCCAAGGTTGCAGGAAGAAGTCTCTCTCAACCCTATCTTGGAGATGCCAAGAAGGGACTTGGAATGTTCTACATCCAAGCATGCAGATGCTCTTCCCAGAGTGGCCCCATCCACTGAGGGGAGTACAGTGCTCAGATATGTAGTCTCCCATTCAAATGCAAACCAATGCAGTCCCTGCTTACCAAAGGGGACAATTCATGCTTGCTACCACAAGACCCACTCTTAGCCACACATTAAAAAAAAAAGCTGTACAAAGTTACAGCGTTGCAAGTTGGGTCGAAAGTCCCACCTGGCCCCCACCCACCCATTTCCAGTGCCACTCATGGTTACAACAGTGTTGGTCTGAAGTGGCAAACACCCAAATCATGATGGTGGGTGCTTCCATTAGGGATGTGCAAACCAGTTCGAATTTGAACCGGTTCGCCATTGAACTGGGCCTGTCCAAAGGATCACCCTCGAGCCAAACAGGGCCTAGTTCAGTTCGGCTTGAAATCGAGCTGAATACACTGGGCCTGCTCGGGGGTTCTACTTTTTTTAAAAAAAGAAGTCACCATTTGGTCTGAGTTGTAATGGTGGCTTCTGCAGGGTGCTGCCATGGCCGTGGGTGGGTGTCTCAGAAGTCTCCCTCTCCCACTGCCGGTACCCCACCACCCATCTTTTTTCGGCCGGATTGGCCCATTTATGGGCGTTCCCGGCCCTCTGCCTGCTCATGGTGGCCATTTTGGAGGCCACGCCACCGTGCATGTGCACTGGCCGTTTGTGTGCCTGGAAAGGGGGTAAGTGATGGGCCAGGGGTGTGGGTGCTGATCTGGTGAGGGTGCTGATCTGTAACCTGATCAGCACCCACAAGGGTGTGAGTGACAGGCCAGGAGGGACTTCTAACACCACTTTCAACCATTTACAGCTGGATTTTTTTTTTAAAGTGTTTGAATAGGGCTATAGAAGCAATCTACTTGCTGGCTCACCCATTGAGACACAGGTCTTACAAAATACCTTAAAAAGCAAGACACGTTTAACAATAGTCAGAGATAGTTATTTGTCCATGGGGATGGCTACAAGCCCCAGGTTGAGCTCTAAAAGACTCCGAGCCTCTAAGTAGCCAATTTGATAATATCAATATAATGCTGTACTGTCAAACCACCTCGGTCATTAATCACAGGCTAAATAATAAATTTGCTTTCTCTGTGTGAAGAAAAGGCATATTATTCAGCAACAGAATGATTTTGATACATCTCTTAACTAACCAAAAGTAGCATCTTGACAATTTTAATAGGCTAATTATACACTGATGGTCATCTAGGAATGTGCTCATTTTCGGGCCTTTATGTCCTGACAATTGTAAAAGTTATCAGCTGGAAAATTGGCATGCAAACACAGAATTTCAATCACTGAGCCCCAGCAGGACCTGACTTAAACCATTTCCAGTGCACAAAGGTTCAGTGTGGGGTATACATAGGAAATGAGAGGCTATGCATTCTGCTAAAAGGAGCCAGCACCCTGATGTTCAGAGCCACTTCAAAACATTCCATCTTTAAAGGTATACACCAAGGATTCTTTAAGTATATACCGAAACATGTAACATGTTGCTGTGAGCTAAAGTATGCATGGCTGCAGTGACTGACTGCTGCACACTCAGTGGTGAACCCAGATTTGCCTCAGGCTCTACTTGCACAATACAAACTGTCCCTACAGCATTAAAATGTGGAGCGTGAGCCTTCTGATTTACTGGGTTTAGCAGCAGTTCACAGAGGTTTGTCCTCAGTTTTCTGTCTTCTGGTTGGCATGAATTTGCAGCGTTTTGCTCTGTATTTCTGGCTTTAAGCATCAAGTCCCCTTGCTTCAGCACACAGGAGAAACCATCACTCTTATAGCTTGCTCAGGGGCACACCTAGGTAATTTGGGCTCCTGGACTATCCAGCCATTAGCCGCTCCACCTCCACCCCCGGCACGAGGCCCTGCTATATCTCTTTGATTGTCTTACAATGATCTCACCTGCACAGGTGTGTCTCACAGTTGGTAACATACATTGGCCTGAATGGATGGCCAGCCAGGGGTCGGGGGAGAAGGACTGCTCCACTCCCCCCGGCAGCCACCCCTCGGCTGCGGTAAGAATAAAAAAATAAAGCGGAGGTTTGACGGGGCATGGGGTGGCTGCCGGAGGACCCTGGCCCCGGCCATCTGGAGACCCCCCAGACCTTGGAGGACCGGACCAGGTCCCCAAGATCCAGGGACTAGAGTGCCTCTGACTGTGCTTTCTTATACTTTGCCTAAATGGGTCAGCTGTGGGAGGCTAGCTTGCCTACAAAGACCTGACAAAGGTCATGTAAATAAAGCAGATTCCCAACCAGTGGTACTCCCGATATTGCTGAACTACAACTTCCATCATCCCTGGCCACAATGGATTAGAGCTGGGGATGATGGGGTTTGTAGTTTAGAAACATCTGGAGTACCACCAGTTGGGAACTCCTGAAATAAAGGATGCAAGTACCCTTTCACGACAGCATTCTGGCCCTTGGAGAAGAATTGTACACACTAAAATTTCATGTAAAGCAAAAATCTGAAGTGAATTTGAAGGTTTCCTCCTTAGGTAAGTGCCTGAGGAAATCCAAAAGCGGTTTGGAAAACCAGCAAAATATCTGAGGAAGGTTTTGCACATCCTGAGCTCTATCGTAAGACTCCAAGCCTGTGCCTTAAAGGTCCACAACTGCTATTCAGGGTGTCATTCCTTTAAGAAGAAACCACCACAGCTCATGTGTTGCATGCAGAAACCCTCGAGTCGTCAGTTCAATCCCGGAGTCATCAGTTAAAGGGATCAGGTGGCAGATGGTTGGAAAGAAGTTACTGGATATAAACAAAACACATAGCAATTGGTGGGAGCTGGTGGCACATCAGAGATGGGACTGCTATACCTGACTGCTAGAGAGCTGGGGAAAATTTACTGATTTATTTTTATTTATTTTTACAGTTTTATCCCACTCCAAGGAGCTTAGAGGAGGTACATGTTTATTTTTATCCTCACAACAACCCTGTGAGGTAGGTTAGGCTGAGAGATACATGTGGGGCCCAGAGTCACCCAGTGAGTTTAATGGCTGAACTCAGGTGTTCCCGGTCCTAACCCAACACTCTAACCACTACACTATGCTGGCTCTCAGTGGTGTAGCCACCATAGGACAAGGCGGGACAAATGCCCCTGGGCCAGGGGTGGAACTAGGACAACCAGTGCACCCCCTGCAACTGCTGGATGTGCTACCCCACACCAGACATAGGGGTGTGGCCAGTGCAAGGTAGCAGGCCCGGCAACCTGGCAGGTGTGTCGACAGAGGGGGTATGGCGCCCATCTAGTCTCAACGATTCTGCCAGCCTTCCTATGCCTCTGGGGAAATGACATATCCCTATCCACAGTTCTCTTGAAAAAATAGTCAACCTTGAAAGCATATTTGTCTCTCTTGCCATGGTAGGATGCTGCTCTTCGTCCAAGGAGCCCAGAGCGGTGTACTACATACTTAAGTTTCTCCTCACTACAACCCTGTGAAGTAGGTTAGTCTGAGAGAGAAGTGACTGGCCCAGAGCCACCCACCAGCAAGTATCATGGCTGAATGGAGATTTGAATTCGGGTCTCCCTGGTCCTTGACCAGCACTCTAACCACTACACCATGCTGGGTCCTAAATTGACTCCTAAAGCTGGCTCCTACTAAAGTGGAAAGGAACAACAGGAACGGTGTGTGGAAGATTTATTGCAAAACACTGAGTCCCGATGTGTTTCGAGGTGAAAACCCTCTATCTCAGGGGAAAGTCTTCATAAAACACAATGCAAAGCTTCACACAGACTGCTGACTGTCTCTGTGTGAAGTTTTGCGTTATATGAAGACATTCCCTCGAGGAAGAGGCTTTTCGCCTCGACACACATCCGGGCTCAGTGGTTTGCAGTAAACCTTCCTCTCACCGTTCCTGTCGTTCCTTTCCATAATTACTGAAGTGTAACATTTTTTTATTATTTTTAAAATGTTGTTTTATTATACAGATGGCCCTCATTATTCGCGGGGGTTCAATTCCTGCCAATTTCAGCTGGTAATGAAACCACGGAAAATGAAACCTTAACCCTATGGGAATTGGGGGGTTAGGTTCCTAAGCACACTGAAGTGTGCTGAAATCACAGGAAGTGTGCTGAAATCACAGGGGCAAGCAGAAATAAGCAAAGTACCTTGTTCTCTAGCAATGCCTATAAAAATTCCAAATCCTCCGACTTTTCCCCCATTTCATTTTGGGTTTGGTTTGGTTTTTTTTAACAGAAAAGAGCCACAAAATGCCTTAGCACAACAAAATGGCAGAAGGAATTGATGTCAGAAGTCATTTCTGGCCACTCAAGAACTGTGGATAGGCTAAAATAACCCTATTTTTGCCCTGCAAATAAAGAACTGAGTCCCTACGACCCAACCGTGGGTACACGAAACCACGGATGCTGGGACTGTGGGTAACAAGGGCCACCTGTATGAATTTTTAATCATTGTAAGCCACTGTGAGAGTCTTTTTGGTAGAAAGATGACATAAATTAATATCATATACATTAAAATTGATATGGTGGGTTTTGTTTTGGGGGTTTTCATTTTAAGCTCAATCAGATACAGTTGTGGTCATCTTTCAGTCCCAGGAAGGAAGGAAGGAAGGAAAGGGTGAGGGAGAGAGAAAGAGAAAAATCAACCATGACTTGGTTATCATCATGAGGCAGCACTGGCCAGCCCTGCAGCAAATTGTGCCAGTGCTGGAATAAGAGAGGAGTGGGGTGTTTGGGACAAGGGCTATTCTTCCAAGCTTCCCAAGGAAAAAATGTAAAGCTTTGGATAAAGAATTCTTGGCTCATGCTAGTGTCTCCCTTTTTAGAAGCATTCAGATTCACCCACAAATGTAGGGGGGGGGGGACAAGAAAAGAGAAAGAAATGCAATATAGGCTGATCATCTTTATGTTACATTATCCCGCCAGCCGTTACCATCCATCACCATTGTTAAGAAGCCTGGTGACATTCTAAATGGCCTATGAATATTACTTTGATACTGAGACTAATTCCTTGGATGAATTTTAACTTGGCTCTGGCTCTCACTCCTTTTTGTAAATTTCACTATGGCTAACTACCCCGCACCCCACCCCCCTCAAGTTTCCATGGTCACTGGCACTGCTATCCAAATGCACTGTAATTTAATTAGCAAAAGAGCAGGTAGAAAGAAAATCAGAAAGTTTCTAGTGTTTTAATTCTTACTTGGAAACGAAGTTTGCCTAGATCAGGAGTACAAGTGGAAGCGGAGGATGTTGACTTCTGTATTTCACGTAACCATTCTGGTGAATTGTTTGAGTTCTGAAGAGCTCCCTTCCTAAGTATACACAGTCTGGTTCTGCCTGTCCTGCTTCTCTGAGGCACGGGAATCTCTGGGAGAGAAGCCAGGACTGAAAAAGCTAAGAAGGGTTAGCCTAGGACTAAGCCAAGTGTTCCATTGCAAACAGTTTAGGTGACAAGGGGGTTTGGAGGAGGACCAGAACCAAGATTCTTGGCTCATGATTTGCCTCCTGCCTTAGAGGACTTTCCGCACCTCCCTCCATTCGTATTTATTTTGTATCACTTTGCCGGTGTTAACAGCACTGGTGCCATTTGTTTTCAAACTAGTCTCCTCCTCCTTGAAACAGCAAAGCTGTCCTGTAGCCAATCAGAATTGCCTGCCTTCTCAGTTTGCTTGTATCTCCTCAGTGATGACATCATGTAGCCAGAGTTCTCATTGGCTCAATGATGATTCCATTGTTTCTTTCTGAGAAGAGAGGACCATTCTGAAAAATGATCATGTAGCAGCCAGACTGAAAGTGGGGCTGTTTCTGGGAACAATACCACCTAAGAGGATGGGTTTGCTTCTACTGCCCAAATGGTACTGGGTGGAAACTGTTTCTTTTGGTGGGGACTAATGCTGGGGAGGACACCTGTCAAGGGAGAGCACAGCTGCCTGAATGTGTTGGGGACTTTTTAGGTGCCCCAGAATGGTCAACAAAACCATTGGGATGTTTTTGTGTTACTCACTGGAAGTGGTTATTCATGGAATATGTACCCCAGTTCTATTCAGCCCTAATTAGTCATTTTAAGATGGGCCAAATTAGAAAAGAAGTCCCCAATTCCCAGTGGTAAGATGCCTCTAAATACCAGTGGCAGGGGAGCAACAGCAAGAGAGAGGGCATGCCCTAACTTCTTGCCTGCGGGCTTCTCAGAGGTATCTGGTGGGCCACTGTGTGAAACAGGATGCTTGATAGGCCTTGGGCCTGATCCATCAGGGCTGTTCTTATATTCCCAGGGATACGATACGATACGATAAATCTTTATTGTCATTGTCCTGTACAGAACAACGAGATTGAAAGAATCTATAGCAACCTCTACAGGACCTAACAAGAAATAACTAAATATATCCCAATATACCCCCCCCCCATACCCATTGCTCTAAAAAACTCCAAAGAAAAAAACTGGATTGGCTGCTTCCAGTGGTCATTTTTGTGTAAATCCATCAAAGTTAAATTCCTGAGCTTTCCACCCAACATTCACCCAACATTCTCAGTCCATGTGTGCCCAACATTTGAAGTTGGGTGGGGAATGTTGAGTGAACATCGGCTGGAAGACTTTGGAAATTGACTTTGGCAGGTTTGGATGACATGCCCATCAAGAGCATACAGTCTCCCAGAATAAGACATTTCTGGGAACTGGACTTCCTGGTGATAGTGCAAAACTGCCCAATAAATAATGATTTGATCACATACAGAAGCAATCTAATGACCAGTTTTTCTTGCTCCCAACTTTCACATTATATGTGTCTGAATTGAAGGCTGGGATCATAAAGCTATTTCTCAAGGAATTGCTATAGAACTGCTTTTTTTAGATCCTCTAATTTTTAAACATAACTGATTTTTTCCACCTGCTGAGACCAAAGCTGGCACCATCTTATCTGTTTGCAGTAGCGGGCTCTTAAAATTATTGTTTCCCCCTTTTTTGGTTGCTGAATCTCAGGCAATGGCAATGCATCGATTAATTTTGGCACCATGGCCTTGTTCTAACTGATTGTATAATTGTGTGACAGTACTTCATAATAAGCTTTCTAGCAGGTTGGCCTACTTTTGAGGTTAAACACCAGCGAGATTATAGGAAGTGATAAAAGCAGAACTGTGTAGGAGCAACAGCCATGAATATCCTTCCTTTACCAGGCTATGCACCACGCTTTCTACTTCTACCTTGACAAGTGTTTGTGCTGCAAGCCACACAATGTGGTTCGCATGGTGAAGGAAGGAGACGGTTAAACTTGAGGCATGCACTCTGTTTTTACAGATGCAAACTTTTTCCAATTGTGTTGTTTCAGACAATTAAAAAGAGATTGAAGTAGGGAAGAAAGAGAGAAACTCTGCCTCTGGGAGAAGCAATATTGTTTATTTGTGAAGATTTCATTACTTAATTTCAGAAACATTCAAGCTTAAGCAATGAGAGATCATTTACATTTCAAGTAGCAGTACCCCGTGAGGGGCAAGTTCTGAAGCGGGAAGCTGCAATTTGAAAGAAACTGGCAACAGGTCATCAAAAACTATGTAGAAAAGATATTTTCTCCCCTTGTTCCTAATTACTATAGCTCTGTGATAGGAGCTAGATACTCTAATAGGGCTTTCAGCATTGCACACAGCTCTAATGCCCAGGGTTCAATGCAGGAAGCTGTATGCAGGCTTACCCCAGTCCCTGCCGGCTCCGTCAGGGAGCCGTTAATCGTGTGGGTGGCCGATACGGCCGCCCAGGGCTCCTACAGAGATCATTTGCGGGGACAGAGGGCTTAGCCCGCTCTCTCCACAGTTTCGCCAAAAGTGGGT
Source organism: Hemicordylus capensis (assembly GCF_027244095.1). Lineage (NCBI taxonomy): Eukaryota > Metazoa > Chordata > Lepidosauria > Squamata > Cordylidae > Hemicordylus > Hemicordylus capensis. Next base: position 28,313,249 of record NC_069657.1, on the reverse strand, counting down.
CTCACAGGTTGTGAGACCCAGCTCAAGGAATCTCAAAAGAAGCACACACAAAAAAAGAGGTATTGGACTAACGCAGTTTTGCAATCAGGGAGCAGGGTTGTCCATATGATGGGCTGGATCAGGGGTTACCATCCCAAGCCTTTTTAGGAAGCCTTCCTTTTAGGAAAGAAGGGGCAGAAATCTGAAAGAAGAAAGGAATTGGGGAGTGTAATTTTAACAGGGGAAAAAATAAAATGAGAAAGGGGATGAAAGGAAGGAGATGCCCTTTGGGTAACGGCAAAATACTGAAGCAGAAAACATGTTGGTAACATGTTTAAATTGTTTTTAAGTATTTTAATTGGTTTTAAATGGTTCTGAATTGTTTTAAAATTGTTTTTATATTGTTTTAAGCAGTGTGTTTTCAATGATGTTTGTTTTTATGTTTTTTAAAATGGTTGTGTACTGCCCAGAGCCTTTGGATGGGCAGTCTAGAAATGTAATAAACAAACAAACAAACAAATAACGGAATCAGAAATGATATCCACAAATTCTGATTCCATTACCAACACATTTTGCATGTTTCAGATACTATTATCTATTTATTATTTATATTTATATCCCACTCTTCCTCTAAGGAGTCCAGAGCAGTGTACTACATACTTAAGTTTCTCCTCACAACTAACCTTGTGAAGTAGGTTAGGCTGAGAGAGAAGTGACTGGCCCAGAGTCACCCAGCAAGTATCATGGCTGAACAGGGATTTGAACTTGGGTCTCCCCGGTCCTAGTCCAGCACTCTAACCACTATACCATGCTGGCTCTCTATAATATTTAAGGATTTTGTTAAAAAGATGGCCTTATAGTAGGATGTCAGTGGGTATATATATCTATTTATTTATTTTATTTATTTATTCGATTTCTATACTGCCCTTCCAAAAATAACATCAGCTTGCAAATTTGCTTATGGTTGCAAAAAGTGATTATATGCCTGATTCTGTTACCTTTGGAATTGCCCAGTTGGTGCTCTCCTTCAGCCAGCCAAAAAGTCACAAGCCTGCACTGGAGCGAGTGCATTTTGTATATGGGCACAACTAGACAACACATTTCAGCAGTTCTGAACCATTTTGCCTCTATACACCTTCATGAAGAAACTGGTTTAAATTTGTGGTGTCAAATTCTCTTGTGTGCACATCCATGTGTTACATTCTGGTAAAGTTAAATCCCAAATCAAAAGTATTGGCTGTATGCCTACAAGAAACCCACATCACAACCACTCTCTGAATGTATTCCAAAGATGCAAACCTCAGCTTTTAGAAGACCTAGTTTTCTGATCCAAATCAATTATCTGAAAAAGTCCCGGAGTGATGTGACCTGTTCTGCTGTGGCTAATTAATAAATGCACTTGGAAAACACACTGCCTTCTATGCACTTTTTTTTAAAAAATTGAGACACGTTTTCCGGGGTGTGTGTCTCAAATGGTTAGATACTTTGTTGCATTTTTTCCTTTTATAATAAAGTTTTCCAGTTTTCCTAGTGATGCACCTCATAGTGGCGTTTCATATATTGTGTCCGTCATACTGTATTACATCAGCAGGCATGAAAGACAACTCTGAAGTGACAGCACAGTTCAGCACATCAGCCAGGGAGCTGGGCAGGGGGCGAGGAAGAAAAATCCACCTTAAAAAAAAAAATTACACACACTCACACAGAGAATACTCCAATTGCCTTCCACTGCTATTCTTATTTTCTTTATTTATTTCCACTGCATTTCTTTTCTCTTCCTAAGTCATATAAAATTTATCATGGACAAAATTCATCCATTTTTGAGGGGAGAAGGAGAGTTGTGATCTGAACAAATTTCAGGCCATCTTGCCTTCAATCAGGAACATATAAGGACTGAACGTTAATCATGCCACTGACTCTGGCATGCTTTTTCTTTCTCTTGAGTAAGTGGCAACATGTGTGGGGCCCAGGGGTGGGGAGTAGGCTTACAGCAACTCTACCCAATGCCATGGTCCTGGTCTGGATTGAGGCTCCTGCACATGCTGCTTCTGTGAGAATAAGCAAGCACTCCTCACAGGGGCTTAACGAGGTTGAAGCAGGGATGTGCACAAAACTGGAAAACCCGGCTCAGTTTGAGTTGAACTGGACTTGAACTGAACCGGATCCAGTCCGGTTTTGGGCACACCAAAACTGGGCCAGGTTTGTCTCGACCCGAACCCTGTCGAGCTGACCCAACATCGAACTGGTCTGCACATCCCTAGGTTGAAGGTGGTTCGCTACCAGAGGCGTAACTATAGGGGGGGCAGGGGGGGCACATGCCCCGGGTGCCATCTTTTCTGGTCACGTGGGGGGCGCCGCCATGATCAATTTTTTTAATTTTTTTTTTAATTTTTTGTTAATACAAATGTTTCCTGCTCAGTGCAGCAGCGCTGCAGCAGTCAAGGGAGCGCGTCGGTGCCCCCTTCCCCACGAGCGGTCCCTTCCGCGCCACCTGCACCCCCCCATTGCTTTGCTGGCACCTGGCGGCCAGTCAGTGGCCTGGCTTGGCGGCGGCAGCAGGCGCTTGTGAGGAAAAACCTAAGTATAATGTAGTATGTTGGGGGGTGGCGGGGGGGGCCATTTCAGTGCCTGCCCCGGGCGCCGTTTTCCCTAGTTACGCCTCTGTTCGCTACTGCCTGCCTTCATGGCCCTACCACTTGCCTTTGCAGCTGCCACCTCCCCACCCACCCGCTGCAACCACCACAGGCCTGCTTTTGCTGGCAGCACCTATCCACTCCATGCCAGCTGCAGTCTGATGATGACACTGTGCCAGCATGCTGCCCTATGCTGGCACAAGAACAGGCCTGCCTTAAAAGGGGCTGCCTGTTCTCACTGGGATGGGGCAACTCTGTCTTCACCAGCTCGGTGATGTGGTGGGCACTGAGTGGTGAGCACAGTGAGTCAGGAGGGTCTGGCAGACAGCCTCCAGAGACCCAGGGCCCAGGGCAATGGTGCCTACACCCCAGATGCCTGTGGCATTGACATGATTAACATCACATCTCGTTTGGCTCTAAGTTTGAGGGGGGAAGTTAGGATTTGGGGAGGCAGCTAATAATAATAGATAAGTGGCTGGTTGAGATGATACTTTGTCCACTGGTCCGACTCCATGGGATGTGTACATGACATCAGGGCAGACAATGTGGACATCCCCCCATCCCACTCCCAGTGTGCGAGGGCATCTTTCCCTAACTGCATGGCAGGAGCTTCATCCCAACTACTCCTCGACACATGACCCAAATAGTACTTTATAAACTAGTATTTGGGCCATGTGCAGAAGAGCAGTTTGGAATGAACACCACTCCCCAGGATTCCTGCTCTTAGGCAGAGGGCGCTCTCAGCTTTACGATCCAAGATCCCCCTTTTAAGCTGGAAATGTTAAGAGATGGAAGCTCAGACCTTCTGTATGCTTTGTCACCGAAGCTGTGACTCCTTCCCAAAACAATTGTGATTAGAAACCTGTGATTATCTGTGGTTTCTAGGAGCTGGTTGATGTCCACCTCATTTTGTAGCCACTGCTAGAGTGAATGTGAACTTTGCCTGCTTGACAGGTGGCAACCATGCATAAAGCTGCATTTCATACATGGTGAACACATGTATCAAAGAGAAGTATGCACAGTTAACTATGTGCATAATTGTAGTGTGGGTATGGTGAGCCTTTTGTGACTCGTTCGTTTAAATTAGAGATTGACACTATTCTACATAAGCAAAGAAGCATTTAAAATTATGTCCAATGACCCTCATGCGGGAGAAGTGCCATGGTTGTTAAGTCAGTCCTGATAAGGTAGTTTGTAGAAATACATAGGAACATAGAAAGTTGCTGCTGCTGCTGCTACCACTACTACTACTACGGATATTTATATACCACTCTTCAACCAAAGTTCACACAGCAGTTTACATAGAAAAATAAATAATACCTAAAAAAGATGGTCCCCTGTCCCCAAAGGGCTCACAATCTAAAAATAAAAATAAGGCAAATACCAGCAACAGCCACTGGAGGGATGCTGTGGTGGGTTTTGATAGGGCCATATACTGAGTCCATCTAGCTCCATATTGTCTGCACTGACCGGCAGCAGCTTCTCCAAGGTTGCAGGCAGGAATCCCTCTCAGCCTTGTCTTGGGGATGCCAAGTATACAAATGCATCAAAGGAGCTGAGGTCTATCAAAGCCTATTAGTCATGATGGCTATATGGAGATTCCATGTGCAGAGGCAATAGGCTGTTGGATACCATAGGTACATAGAAACTGCTTTATACCAAGTCAGATCATTGGTCCATTTAGCTCAGTATTGTCTACACTCACTGGCATATACTGGAAGCTGCCATATACTGAGTAATATCATAGGTCCATCTAGATCAGTATTGTCTACACAGACTGGCAGGGCTTTCTCCAAGGTTGCAGGCAGGAATCTCTCTCAGCCCTATCTTGGAGATGCTAGGGAGGAAACCTGGGACCTTCTGCTTTTCCCAGTGTGGCTTCATCCCCTGAGGGGAATATCTTACAGTGCTCACACTTCTAGTCTCCCATTTGTATGCAACCAGGGTGGACCCTGCTTAGCTAAGGGGACAAGTCATGCTTGCTTGCTATCACAAGACCAGCTCTGCTGTCCTTGAGTAAGTCAGGCAGGGGTATTTCCAAGCCCTGTCTGGAGATACCAGGGACTGAACTTGGATTGAATGGAGATGCCAACCGAACTTGGACTGAATCTGAACTTGACTGATTGGAGAACTTGATTGCACTGACTGGGAAATTGATTAGACTGAACTTGGATTGATTGGAGTACCAGAGATTGAACTTGGGGCCTTTGGCATACAGAACAGATGATCCACCCCTAAGCCACAGCCCAGTTGTTAGGGCGCAAGAGCACGAGAATATGATTGTCTTCAAGCCCTCCTTTCAGGCTTCCCAAAGACACCTAGTTGGCCTCTGTGGGAATCAGAGTACTAGACTAGATAGACCTTTGGTCTGACCCAGCAAGGACATCCCTGGTTTCACCCAGCCCTCTTTATTTTAAATATGAATGCAGTTATTTTGTATTACAGTGCATTTTTAGTAGTGAATAAACCAGTGAATAAACCAGGTTTATTTCTTTCCTCTTCCCTCCTCCACGAAGGTAGCCTCCCATTTTCCAGCAGCATGTAAAACATGCAAGATTCACAGGCTTTCACTGTCATGTGGTCTGAAAACCCACACAGGCAACAAAATCGCAAAAGTCATGAAAGGGAAACAAGAATTCACCAGCCAAAAAAAGCGGGGGGGGGGAGGATGCTTCAGAACACATTTTCTTTTAAGTAGTCCCTGTTCCCTGTCAAACAGTTTGAGCTGGATCATCTAGACCAATTTTTTTGTATATGTCGATGTGACAAATTCTACTCTCTACTGAGAGAGCACCATAAGAGAGGAGGGGTCACCATGGCAGGGTCTAAGATCTCCGAATGAATATAAAGTTGTAGGAAAACTTTCTGCCTGTCTAAAATAGAATCCAACATGCTTGCATAGAGTCAGAGAGAGACTGCGGGAAAATAGGAGGTTATAAAATAATGTCTACTGCCCTCGTTTCTGTTGTGACTGGCTACAAAGAGCCTACAATGGTAGGCCTGTGCACAGCAAAGATGTTGAATTCTGACCCAACTGACTCCCCCTATGATTGCAATTACTTATTTATTTGTTTGTTTGTTTCATCTAACTCAGATGGCTCTAGGTGGTACACATGACTAATATACAAATAAAAACAAAACACATAATCCATTTATTTATCCATATTGAAATAAGAGCCTCTCCACCACTGGCAACTTTTAAAAAGTCACTATTGGTTCACCCAGGCTTTTAATTAGGTTTACAGTTTTAATACTGTTAATGTTGGGTTTAAAATGATTTTAGTGTTTTAATGATTTTTCTTAAAATTTTGTTCCATTTGTATTGTTTTTGTTGCGCACCACCCAGAGACTTATGTTCTGGGCGGTATATAAATATTTTAAATAAATAAAATAAATGTAAACCATTAAAAATTAAAACAATGTTAAAAGGTGCCTCTTTGCTCAGTTAGCAGAGGTTAGCACAGGGCCGGGCCTGGGGTTTTTGGCACCCTTGGCAAAGTTTGAGAAATGCAGAACTCCGGCTTTAACTTGAGCCACACAAGCTGTCCATTCACGAGGTCAAATGACCAGCCTGTGACAAACCCATGCTGGTTTGGAGATACAGTGGGAAAGATTTCCCAGTCTAGTATGGGAGCAAAACTCTAATACTTCAGAAATGAAAAGATGCTGCTGTTAATTTGGAAGCCCAGTCTGAGACCATTTCTTGTTGGAAATGAATGCTGAGGCAGGGAATATTCAAGGGAAGGAGCATCGCTTTTGAGATTAGCTATATATTTGGGGCTAAGGGGCAATGAATAAAGGAGACTGTGTATTGTGCAGGTCCTTTGGGGAGCAGGGTGCAGTATCACATCTTACATTCTTAGAACACTGTGCATTACTTCAGGGGTACAATAGAAGAGGAAGAGGGAGAATAATTGGCAGTACTATATTCAGATACTTTTTATGCACCCCTCCACCCAAGAACTGGTCTGCCTAAGTCTGCCTAGTGGGCATGCTGGCTTTGGGTTAAAGGCAGTGGCAGAGAGAGGCTGGCAGCGGCCTGTGTTCGACAGCCTCTGCAGCCCCCTGGCCCTGCCCCCCATGTCTGCTGTCAGATGCAGGGGGCCGGCTAGCCACGCCCCCACATCTGAAGTCAGATGCGGGAGTGTGGTCTTCCTCCCAAATGGGGCCACGTGGCCCCGTTTGGGGAGATTGGTCCACACTGCATTGGGCTGCATGGCCCTGTTCGGGAGGGAGATTGGCCCCGCTGCATTGGCAGCAAGGCCAAGAGCGGTTCTCCCTGTCTTTAAAAAGCAGGGAGAGTCACTCTGGCTGTGCAGCCCCATTTGAGAGTGAAATAACGCCCCCTGCGTCTGCCGTCAGATGCGGGGGGATGTCTGGGGCTGCAAGGCATTGCCCCTGGGGGTGATGTCTTGGGTTCTTTGAACCCGTTCACCCAATGGTGGATCCATCCCTGGTTAAAGGTAAAGGTAAAGGGTGCTGTCAAGTCGGTGTCGACTCCTGGCGCCCACAGAGCCCTGTGGTTGTCTTTGGTAGAATACAGGAGGGGTTTACCATTGCCTCCTCCCATGCAGTATGAGATTATGCCTTTCAGCTTCTTCCCATTGTCTGGGAAACATACCAGCAATGATTCGAACCGACAGCCTCTGGCTTGCTAGTCAAGTCATTTCCCTGCTGCACCATTAGGTGGCTGGCCTTGGGTTAGCACCCTCTTTTCATTGGCCTACCATATCCCTTGCATTTTATGCTGGACCCATCTCCATCTCTCTGGGATTGTGGCAGTCATTGTTTCTGGAAATGTGCAAAGCAAATAATGAAGAACGTGATAAAATACAGCATGGAAATGCTTCTCTATTTAAAGCAGCTGTTTGGGTGCCAGCTGCTTAGTTAACAAATGCATCTTTAATGAAATCAAACAATCCGGCAGGATTTATTGATTGCTAACAATTGTTTTAAATACAGTCTGGTAGACTGGGCTGTTAACATCCTTTTTTGGACCAATTAGTTGAGTTGGTTTGAATTAGAGAGACTTTGCTATTATCCGAGAGGAGGAGGAGGAAGAAGAAGGAATACAAAAAGGAAAGAAAGAAAGAAAGGAATCACCCTGCTTGCTAGACAGCCCATTTCTCCCCCTTGTAGAAGAAAGTGTGGCAGAGCTCTATGCAGAACAAAAGATTTGGATGCTGCTCCAGCTGTTTGGGGGGAAAGGCAGCTGCGCAAGCTATCAAGGCCTTTCACCTCTGAAACTGCAGTTCAAATCCATCCTGGGATCTTGAACGACAAGGCTGCAGTGCTTTTTATGCCTCGGAACCCATCAAACAGCAAAAAGGACCAGGATCCCCATGTCTCTGTGGCACTTCAGAGCCAATTTCTGTAAGGGAAGGATAAGAACTTCCTATGGAAACGTAAATCTTCAGGCTGACCTCTATCTGCCTGTAATTCTATACATGTGACTGTAGAGAGAAGAAAGTCAGTCTTATTGCAAGGGGATGACCAGAAGGCATAGGAAGCCCTTGCTATCCCGCTTTCAATGAATCAATGAAAATCCACCTGTGACTGCATAATTCCACAGGCCCTCTTCCTAGCCAAATCCCTAGCTTTGCACAGCATTATGTATCGGTCAGATCCGGTGCAAGCTGGTATCCTTAACACAAGGAGAAATCTGCACTGATTTTAAGAGAAAGGCCTTAAAATGTTTCTGTTTGGGGAGAAACAACTACAGTTGTTCGATAAAGACAATAACCGTGATAATTGGCGATGTTGCCTGTGATGTTTCTGACTAATCCATTCCTTCATCCAGGCCAGTATTTCAGAATGCTTTGGGTTAATCACAACTAGTCCTTCCCAGGACTTAGACACTAGCACTGGAAAGGCAAAGAAAGTTCTAGAAAGGATATCAGTCAGTTTGCTGCTGTATATAGAGAAGGTGCCTAAACATTACATCCTGCATGTGTTCAATAATATTTCTGAGGTTCTACATTGACAAAGCTCAGAATTACACAGGGGCGTAGCTATAAATGAGCAGATGGGTTCAAAGAATGTGGGCCCCCAGCTCTTGAGGACCCTCCAGCTCCACCCCTCCCTATTTATTTCATTTTCTCCTATTTTCTTCATTTTCTTTGAGGGGCCACCAGGGACAGGAGTGCCCGGGCCCCTTCTCCCCTAGCTACACCCCTGGAATTACTCAATGTGGAGTTAAAATGTAGCCTCCTTCAGATGTAAGATCCACCCTCACAATTACGGATGTGCCTGCCATCAGGGGAGGGCTCTTCCCCCTTCAGACAAGCCCTGCCATAAGTGTGAGTGGCAGGCCGTGCAGGCGATTGAATGCATTGGGAGCTGAACCTCCTCCCCCTTCACCCCGCTGCACAAGGGGTGCCTACAAGGGGGCTTTTGGATAGTGTCTGAATCAGGCTGTTGGCATGCTTGTAAAGCAGGCCTGATGGGAAGAAAGGAATGGGCAGGCAGGGAAGCATTAACTCTTTGCAGACTATGAGGCTATTCACACGATGGAGGAAAACATCGTGAGCTCGGTGGCTCAGCAGCGGCTAGCCTGCCAAAGTAGGCCTCCCCTTAAATGAGGTTAGCAGAGCGAGCGCTCTGCTAACCTCATTTTTCGGATTGTGAGTCGCCATGCGGAGACTCTGCACCGTGGTGACCCGCAAGGAAACCCCTGACTGGGGTTTACAGCAAGCCTTCTGGTGTCGGAGGGCTCCCCAGAATGCCCTGCACACTCACCTGGGGCATTCTGGGACTGCCAGGGGGGCCCTGATCCCCACAGCCCCAACCAGCTCCATGACGGAGCCGTTAATCATGTGGGCGCCCAATCTAGCCTCCCAGGTCTCACCGATGGATTGTCTGTGGGGACAGCAGGCCAAGCTCGCTCTCCCCACAGAAGCCCTGCAGGCTCTCCACACTGCTTGTGTGGAGAGCCTCCGTGGGTCAGGAGTGCTGAAGTTTCCATGTTTTCACATGAGGTCATTATCAGCATTGCTCTTTCTAGCACTATGTTCTGGGGTGCAGACAGAGAAATTTGAGGTGCAACTCCTCACTTAAATTTCTGCAGGGGAGAGGGGAGATACTTTTTGTCGAGGGGAGATGTTTTGGGGATTGGAGAAATGGGTTATTAGATTTGGCAAGAGGGGGGTTCAGTATAACGAGGGAGGAACTCCTCAAATGCTTAGTGAAGGATCCACATCCCTGACCATGACCGTGTTTCAGTGCTCCAGTCCAAGTACTGTGGGGTCATTCATACATTCAGAAACTGTGTTCTACCTGGGTTTGGGAGCTGTGTGTGCTTGCACTTTTTGGTTGTGTGGAAGCAAGGTAAGAGGGAAACCTGGTTAGAAGTAATTGTGTGGAAGCAAGGTAGGAGGAAAAGCTACCCAGGTAGGAGGAAAAGCTACCCAGGTGTTGACCTCATATACAGTTAAGGCCAAAACAGGACTGGAACAGGGTTTTTTTTGGGGGGGGGCTCCAGGCAAAGCTCTTGCTGACCTCCCCATGGCTTTCAGCCCATCTGGTAAGTTTACTGAGTAGCTGAAGAAAGAGTTGCTGCTGCTGCTGCCTAATAACCCCATCCAGCCCAACTTAGTGGTACCATTTTAAAATTCTGTGGTGTCAGGGCTGGACTGTGGGCTACAACCACAGGAGAATTTGGAGTCAAAAGTCAGGACTGTCCAGGGGTAAGCCAGGAACCGGAATCAAGGAGTGACTGGTCAGGGCTGAAGCCAGAGGTCAAGGTGGCAGAACAGAACCAAGAATCAAGGATGAGAACTAAACCAAAGCCTCCTTTGGATGTTATTAAAAAGCCCTGCTGTAGCCATGTACAGTGGGGTGAAATGGGAGGAAGTCCCGCCCCTGCCACATCACTCACCTGCGCGTCCTGCCACTTATAGTTATGAGGGGGCTTATCTGAAAAGGGAAGAGTTTGCTCTGTGATGGCAGGCACATCCATGATTGCAAGGGTGGATCGACCCACCCTCACAATCACGGATGTGCCTGCCATCATGGGGAGGGCTTTTCTCTCTTCAGACAAACCCCACCAAAACTTGTGGGTGGTTTATGTGACAGGGTTGTAACTTCCTCCTCCTTCACTCCACTGCACATGGCTACAGTGGGGCATTTTTAGCACATCTGAAGAGGGCTCAAGAATCAGGCCTGAACTCAGAACCAAGCACAGTCAGCACAGGAATCACACCAGAGTCAAGAATATCTTAAGAACATAAGAACAGCCCTGCTGGATCAGGCCCAAGGCCCATCTAGTCCAGCATCCTGTTTCACACAGTAGCCCACTAGATGTCGCTGGAAGCCACAGGGCGGAGTTGAGGGCATGCCCTCTCTCCTGCTGTTACTCCCCTGCATCTGGTACTCAGAGGCATCCTGCCTTTGAGGCTGGAGGTGGCTTATAGCCCTCCAACTAGTAGCCGTTGGCAGACCTCTCCTCCATGAAATTATCCAAACCCCTCTTAAAGCCATCCAGGTTGTTGGCTGTCACCACATCTTGTGGCAGGGAATTCCACAAGTGGATTATGCGTTATGTGAAAAAGTACCTCTCTGTTTGCTGGTCCTAAATTTCCTGGCAACCCATTTCATGGGATGACCCCTGGTTCTAGTGTTATGGGAGAGGGAGAAGAATTTCTCCCTATCCACTTTCTCCACACCATGCATGATTTTATAGACCTCTATCATGCCTCCCCACAGTCATCTTTCTTCTAGGTAGGGCAAGTCCAGAGCCAGAGAGCCTTATATTATTGATGATGATTAATCCACCTCCCCCAATACCATGGTATTGATACACAACCTCCCCATCCCCACTTTGAGGAACATACAGATGCTGGGAGATCCGATTACACATTTGCTGCACCTCATGCAATTTGGTCATTAGGCTCTCATTGTAAATCACCTCACCCATCGCTGCACAGGCCCCCACAAACATTAATCGTACATCACACCAATGACAACATGCTTATCCTGTGTTCTTAGTACTGTAATCCTCAATGCAATGGCTACAATCTAAGAGAGAGTTAAATGTGCTAACACCTAAATATCCATGGATTTAATTGCACCTAACTCTTTTGTTATATAAGCCATCTAATGGTGCAGCGGGGAAATGCTTGTCTAAGAAGCAGAAGTTTGCCGGTTCGAATCCCCGCTGGTACTATATCGGGCAGCAGCGATATAGGAAGATGCTGAAAGGCATCATCTCATAGTGCATGAGAGAAGGCAGTGGTAAACCCCTCCTGTATTCTACCAAAGAAAACCACAGGGCTCTGTGGGCACCAGGAGTCGAAATTGACTTGATGGCACACTTTACTTTAACTCTGTTGTTGACTGTGGCAATCTATGGACGTTAATCCCACTAACATAACCATTTGTTTAGGATGTGCAGCTTGTAAATAAATTGCAGCTTTTGCAAAGCCTAGCAGTGTGAATGCCTTGGAGTGAGTGTCAATCACTTACTTGCCCCCTAACAAGACATCATATTTTAGGTGTGTAGCTGTATAGCAGTTGACTAACACTGCAAACAAGTTTAAGCATAAGATCACTGTGATTACTTAGGCTTAAACTCATGAGGATGTGCTTTAAAGTTCTTAGCTCTTCTCTATCACATTTAAAGAGACAAACACAGTGTGGCTTCTCTGTCGGTTATATTGCATGCAACTGGAATTCATTTACTGAATTATAAATAAGTCTTGAGAATACATAATATTAAACCTCAGTAGTTCTGTGTTAATTTTTATTAGCCCTTTTGCAATATTCGCTGGGGAAAGGGTCTCTATTTCATCTGATATTTGCCTGTGTTCTTTCAAAATGAGAACTACAAGCTTCTCTAAACTGAGCGGTTTATAAATAGTCATACAGTTTGCATCACAGGTTCCTAGAAGCCCCAACTGAGATGCTGCCATTCAAGAATCTGGGCTTTGCAGCCTTAATGAAGAAACAAACCAGACACTACCACCCACAGCATACATAAAGCATCATTTCCTGAGGGGGAAAATATACATGAACATACACTCAAGCTCAAATAATGACAGTGCAGACAAGTATTAAGGCAATATTCTTCATTGTAAAGACTGGGGGCCAGTGGCAGCCCCCATCAGCCCTAAGGGCAGTTCTCTGACTAATTGTTTACTGGGCCTGTGCAAAGCTTCAGCCAAAGTTGAATACTCTGCACAGTCCCCCTGGCACCATGCAGAGGTGACTGTTCACACTGTGCAGTGTTGGGCTTTGCCCAGCACTGGTGGGGCTCCTTTAAGGCAGGCCTGCTCAGCATCGGCCCTCCTGCAGATGTTGGCCTACAGCTCCCATACTTCCTGGCTATTGGCCACTATGGCTGGGGATTGTTGGAGTTGTAGTCCAAAAACAGCCAGGAAAACAAACAAATGGATCATGGAACAAATCAATCCAGAATTTCCACTCGAGGCACAAATGACCAGGCTCAAACTATCATACTTGGGACACATTATGCAAAACCCCAGCTCCCTTGAGAAGTCCATAATGCTGGGGAAAGTTGAAGGAATGAGAAGAAGAGGATGACCAGCAGCAATGTAGATGGACTCGATTACGACAGCAATGCACGCACCACTGAGAAACCTTAAAGGCCAAGTTGAAGACAGATCATCCTGGAGAGAATCTCTCTATGTGGTTGCCAAGAGTCGACACTGACTTGACGGCACTTAATCAATCAATCAGTCCAAAAATATCTGGGTGGCCTGAGTTGAGCAGGTCTGCTTTAAGGGGAACAGAGCCCTCTTGAGCTCCTGCCCCATTTGGGAAGGTGAGCATGGAGTGCTGTGATTTGTGGCCCTGCCCAGTACTTTCCTCCTAGAGCTCTTAAGAGAGGCCTCTGTCTCTCCTAAGCAGCAGCTCCCGCAGCACTAAGGAAAGCCCAGTACAGTGTGGAGGTCAGTGCAGTGGGAACTGACTCTCATACTGAAGGGCTGTTGTTGTTGGTTTTGCCAAAGTGGCCCCTGCTCCAAAAATAGTGAAGATCACTGTCTTAGGGCCTTCTGAAGGACATGTAAGGATGTATAGATAATATAACCTAGAGGGTATCTTCCTCTACATGATCCCCACCGCACGTTAAGGTCATCTGAGGAGGTCCATCTCCAGTTACCACCAGTTCGTCTCCAGTTACCACCAGTTCGTCTGGTGGTGACTCAGAGGCGGGCCTTCTCTGTGGCTGCTCCTAGGCTGTGGAATGCACTTCCGGCAGAAATCCGTGATTTGAATTCATTATTGACCTTCAGGAGAGCCCTTAAGACCTATCTGTTTGGCCTGGCCTTCCAGGGTTTTAAAACTGTAAATGTTTGGCCTGGTTTTCCAGGGTTTTACAACAGTTTTAAATGTTTTAATTGCTAATTGGTTTTATATTGTTTTTATAGTTTTTGATTTTGACGGTTGGTTGATTATTTGGAAATTAAATAAATAAATAAATATTAAAATAATACCTAGATATCTCTCTAATAGATATAAGGGGCCTTAGCTCAATAGTAGAGCACCTGTCTTGCCTGCAGATGGCCTAGGTTCGATGTTTTTATTATTATTATTATTATTATTATTATTATTAATTTGATTTCTATACCACCCTTCCAAAATGGCTCAGGGCGGTTAACACAGAGAAAAAACAAACAAATAAGATGGAACCCTGTCCCCAAAAGGCTCACATTCTAAAAAGAAACATAAGATAGACACCAGCAACAGTCACTGGAAGTACTGTCCTGGGGGTGGATAGGGCCAGTTACTCTACCCCTGCTAAATAAAGAGAATCACCATGATAAAAGGTGCCTCTTTGCCCAGTTAGCAGGGGTATTAATATTTGGCATTTCCAGTTTTAAAAGATCATCACTACTGTAGCTGCCGCCAGTCAGTCTCCAGAAAGACCAATAGTTTGAAATGGTCACTAACTATTAATTGCAACTTTATTCCAGCTTTCCTCCAGAAGATTCTGGCTTAACTTAGGATGAAACTACATTTGATGTTGTGTGCACAGTTGACCGTGTGTCTTTAAAAAACTTAAATAGCTGCTGGATGCTCAGGGCCAAAGCACATTGGCTGGCCAGGTGTCTTTTATTCTGGACAGTTCTCTGTCTTGAAGGGCTGCCCAGGATTTGTCCAGTTGGCTCTTTTGATTTGTCTTTCTGATTTGTCCAGAATGAAACAGCTGGCCTAATTACTATCTTTTCTTTAATGGAAAAAAAAAGTTTGCTCCCTTGCCATACCTACTACCAGTCTTCCATCCATTCACCTCTCTTGATTGTTGTAGGGATTCTCCTCCTTCCCATGCATTCTTCTCATGCACCACAGAGCTGTCATTGCTAGTTAGCCCCAGGCTGTGTCTCCATTTGCTGTTAAGAGTGACTGGGCCAGCGCAATTTCTCAGCTCCAGCAACAGAACCGGTGATTTCGTCTGGCCCAGGTGATTGGGCTGGAGACTGAGAAGGGATATTTCTGATGTGAAGCCACTGCCTTTCATCCCCTTTTTAGATTCTTTTTTGCCTCTGCAGGCAGTAGGGATATGCACAAAACCAGTTATCCCAGTTCAGTTCGAGTCCAAACTGGGCTTGAACCGAACTGGGAAAGTTCAGATTTGGCACCCTAAATGAGGGACCGGCTTGGCTTGAATTCCAGTTGGTTCGGGCTCAGTTTCGGGGTGCCAGGGATGTTGTTTTGTTTTGTTTAAATGACAGACATTGCCTCTGAGGCCCTCTGGGGTGTTGCTGGGGGCCATGGGGGGTCTCTGGTGGCTCCCCCTCCCCCCGCTGGCCTCCCCCGGTCTCTCCTGGGCCATTCCAGTGCTTTCTGAGGTGGTGGCAGCCATTTTGGAGGCCGCCATGCATGTCTCCTGGCCACGCAAACGACCAGGGCGCATGCATGGCAACCTCCAAAATGGCTACTGCTACCTCAGATATGGGCAGATCGAAAGGGGCAGACTGAAGAGGCCCAGGGGAGACCAGGGGGAAGCCAGTGGGGGACGCCAGTGGGGGAGGCCGGTGAGGGAGGCTGAGGGGGAGGAGGGGGCCACTGAAGATTCCTCAGTGGCTGTGGCAGCACCCCCCCCCCCAAGGTGAAAAAAGGTTAAAAAAAACATTAAACTGTAGAACCCTGAACTGGTTCCGAGCCGGACTGGCTCGAGGGCAAGCCGGTTCGCACATCCCTAGTAGGCAGTGCTTAATTTGATTTATTAACAACATTCTCTTGACCAATTTGTTCTGTATGCAAGCAAGCAAGATTGCTTTTCCAAGCATTAGTCCCTAGCAACAACTCCTATTCCAAGCTAAATTATCTTATTCCTAAATTTCTATCTATACATATACATTAACATATGCCAAAGTGTATGCAAATTTGTGTCCTCTTTTTGTCTCCTTTCCTGGGGATGTGCACCTGGGCACCCTAATGGCACAAGGGAAATGGGCATTGAGACCTTTCCCATTGCTTCATAGTCCCAACAAAAATGCCCTCCTCCAACTGCAATTTGGGAAGCTCCCACTAGCTCCAATGGGATTTTCTCTTCTGGGGCTATTAAAAGTATTGGAATTAAGGCATTTTTGTCAGAAATATGTGTGAAGGAAGGGGTTTAATACCAGCTCACAGCATGTCATGATCCCTATCCTGGTTGAAGCAGCAGCCACAAGGAGCCCATTTAAAAATAACAAAACAAACAAAACAAACAAACAAAAAACCGCTGAAACAGGGCCAAACTGACACTTAGCATAAGTAATGTAGTATGGTCTTCAGGAATAACTACAAAGTCACCCAGTGAGCTTTCTGAATCAGAAATCTTTCCATTACACCCCTCTGATTGTTGCATATAATTTCTTACAGTATCTTTCTTTCTTGATCATGCAAATCCTTTGGCTTGTGCTGCCCCAGATCAGTGTACAAAATGTCAGGTACACCATGGAGGTCCAGCATCTGTTCATCCAATTTATATGGGGCTGACATTGTCTGAAATACGGGGATTTCATTATATGGGCCACCTTCACACATAATGCCAAGCTGGAGGTAAACTCACCTCTGGTTTGGCCCCCGTGTCGTCCAGATGATCGGAGCTGCAGTTCCCGGACACAACCGTGGTTCCAATATTGGCCCCAAACCTAGGAATGAACCCTCAGTTTGTAGTGAGTTCCACTCACCCAACTGAAGGTCTATTCCTTCCTCCATTACATTCCGATTGGTATTCTTCTCCAAACCCGAGGTAAAGGATGGAGATCCCCCCACGGGCTTCTCTCCCATTGGCTGGTGTGGAGTTGTCCTTCTAGGGGTTGGAGGAGGACCACACAGCCAGTCCCACCATGTTTACTGGCTCCCAGACTTGAGAATGTAATAGTCTGGGATCATGTTGGTGGGCGGAAGGGGGGATGGAGGCAAACTTCAGGCCCATGGTTTGCCATTGTTTCGGGGGGGGGGGGGATTCTGTTAGGGACCATGATGCACTGGAACAACAGAAATCCATTCTGCATTATTTTCTTCTGTGTTCCGTGAGAGTCCTGTAGCGTGACTGAAGATGTCCTCTTTGCTAAATTTAGATTGCAATCCTATGCACACTTACTGTTCTGTATGCCAGGGGATGCTGTGGTTTTGGTGAGTGTTTTTTGGACCTCTGCAGCTCAGGTAATTTTTGGGAGCTGTAACTGCTGAGTGGCGCTTCTTCAGATCCTATTGTAACAATAAAGGAAAGGAAAGGAAAGGAAAGGAAAGGAAAGGAAAGGTTGTGCCGTTGAGTCAGTGTCGACTCCTGGCAACCACAGAGCCATGTGGTTTTCTTGGTAGAATACAGGAAGTGTTTACCATTACCTTCTCCCACGCAGATGAGATGATTTCTTTCAGCACCTTCCTATATCGCTGCTGCCTGATATAGGAGTTTCCCATATTCTGGGAAACACACCAGTGGGGATTCAAACCAACACCCTCCTGCTCTCTAGGCAGGTTGCAACCATGCTGTTTGTAGGCCTCTGATTCCTCATTTTTTCCTGCTACCAGCATAGCACTTACTTAGGAGTAAGCCCAATTACTTCTAGGCTCACTTTTGAGTAAACCTGGCTAGGACTGGGCTGTTAAAGAGCAACATAAAAAAGCATAGCAGAGTCTGAATCTCTATTAGAAGCATTGCAAGGCATTACTCTTTGGAGTTTACTGTTGTTTAACCTTTGAATTGGACATATTTTCGCATACATTTCATTTAGTTCTCTTTTTTCCCCTTTCTTTTTTTAATCTGGGTATCATCTGTGTTTTTATATTAGAAACCAGCCTGAATTCCTAGAGGATCGGCTGTATTTTCATTCTTAAAATAAAGAAAAATCTTTTAATCCCAAGGTATCAGCTGATCCCAGATAAAAACTATTGCAGCATGATCCATAAAACTAATATCTCTCTGTTCAGATCAGCTCTTTTCACAAATATAACCACATGGCCATTAAGGTATCCCAGTCTATCAACTTCTAAACATTTAGCATTGCAGCTATGCAACGCTAGCAATCAGCCTGCCATCAAAATATTATAACATAATTAATTGAGGCTCTACATAAAACCCCCCAGCATAATTGGCAAAGCATTGCATTATTAACATATTAATACATTGACCCTTGCTACACGAGGCTCATAAATTGAGATGTGTTAACGCTGCTGGAGGATGCTGTGATAGAAGGTGGGAAAGCGGAATGTAAAAAGGTAATGGAGCACAATTACACCAATCAAAAGGTGGCTTTGTTCAAAGGGGGAAATTTGTGCTAATAATTTTCCCCCAGAGAAGTAAAAATGGATCCAGATTCCTTTAGGGACTGGAGATACAGAGACATCTTATCAGGCTATAGAAAGCAGAGGATCTTTTGAAATGTAATATCATTAGACAGTGGTTTGGGAGTGGGATAATTTCACCTTCTTCATTTGGCTGTAAGGGATGAGGTGTGGATACTATGGAAAACAGGAAAGCAGTTCCATGGACCCAGCCTTGAGTTAACATCATCTAAGAGAAAGGATAGGAACATAGGAAGGTCCATCTAGCTCAGTATTGTCTGCTCCAGTGTTTTCCAACCAGGGTTCCTTCAGATATTGCTGAACTACAACTCCCATCACTCCCAGCCACAATAAATTATACCTGAGAATGATGGGAGCTGTAGTTCAGCAACATCTGGAGGAACCCTAGTTGGGAACCACTGGTCTATGCTGACTGGCAGTGGCTCTACAAGGTTTCAGGCAGGAGTCTTCCCCAGCCCTACCGGGAGATGCCAGAGACCTTCTACGTCCAAAACAGATGCTCTACCACTAAGCTATATAGCCTAAGCCTACCACTAAGCTATATAGCCCCATCCCAAACATATGAAGCTGCCTTATACCAAGTCACACCATTGTTCCTTCTAACTCAGTATTGTCTACACTGGTAGCAACGGCTCTCCAGAATATCAAGCAGGAGTCTTCACCAGCCCTACCTGGTGACACAAGGGATTGAACTTGGGTTCTGCTGCACTGAGCTCAGCTGGGACCCCATCCCCTCATACAGATGAGCTTGGAAGGTTAGATTTTTGAGTTGCTTGTGGCTTGACTGCATAGGGCAGGCCTGCTAACTTTCCCCACCCAGCTGTTTTTGGACTACAACTCCCATAATCCCCATAATCCCCAGTCCCATAATCCCTAGTCACAGTGGCCCATAGACAGGGATTATGGGAGTTGTAGGCCAACATCTGCACAAGGGCACTAACAGCAGGAGAGAGGGCATGCCCTCAACTGCTGCCTGTGGCTTCCAGCAGCATCTGGTGGGCCACTGTGTGAAACAGGATGCTGGACTAGATGGGCCTTGGACTTTGGGCCTGATCCAGCAGGGCTGTTCTTATGTTCATAAATTGAGCAACCTTGACATAGGTAGATCTTCATGTGAGTGAGACAACAGGGAATGGGGAAGACATTACTGAAAAACTCTTCTTCGTGTGTACAGTATTTACCTGAATCCAAGACTAGGTGTCCCCCCCCCCCCAAGTTCTTTGATGTTAGAAATTAGAGGATCATCTTAAATTCAGGATCCTCTTCCTTTTGGCTAAATAGTATAACATATATTTAACCCATATTTTGTAAGGAGGTCATCGTAAATTCAGGGTTGTCTCCTATTTGGGTAAATATGGAGACAACCCTGGTGTGTGTGCTGAAATATAAGCACATGTAATTCTTTTGGTTTTGCAGAGTTTTAGGAAATGAGGTTACTGATATGAAAATAACTGCTAAGTATGCTACCACTTTTATGAGGTTCAATTTCATTGATTGATTGATTGATTGATTGATTGATTGATTGAATGAATGTTTATACCCTGCCCCTCCAGTACACTACTGCTTGGGGTGGCTCATAGCATCAATAAAATAGATACTGAGGCTCTTCTCACAATTAGTGAGAAGAGCCTCTATGGGGTTAGCGGAGAGAGCGGGTTTAGCCCGCTCTCCCCGCACATGAGCAGCAGTCTGCTCTGGGCGGCCACAGCGGCCACCTACACGACTGCCAGCTCTGTCACGGAGTTGGCTGGGGCTGGGGAGTTTGGGGGCCACGCGGCTCTGGAATCTTCAGCATGCCCTGCGTGAGTGTGCAGGGCATGCTGGAGAGACCCCCAAGCTGGGAGGCTGCTTTTGAGCCTCCCGGCCGGGGGTTTAATCATGACTTTAATCAGGAGCCACGCCACGGCAACATACAAGTAAAGAAAACCAGTTTGTGGAGTGCTCACTCTCCACACCTGGTTTAAGAGCAGGGGCACTGTAGCCGGTTGCCCACTTAGGAACCACTGGGCGTGCAGCCGAGCCCAGTGGTTCACACGATGGGAGAAAATCGGGCTAGCCTCCGCTAGCCTGATTTTCTCCCATTGTGTGAATAGCCTCACCATGTAAAATAAGGTGGATAAAGTTAAACAAGTTCAAAGATCAGGCTAAAACCACGTTTAAAATTACAACAGTAAGTTTATGTCAGTTAACTTACTGAGTTTAACATCCTAAGCTTCCCTTGTAACACTGCAAATAGGACTATGCAAATATTTCAAAGGTAAAAGGTAAAGTTGTGCTGTTGAGATGGTGTCAACTCCTGGTGACCACAGAGCCCTATGGTTGTCTTTGCTAGAGTACAGGAGGGGTTTACCATTGCCATCTCCTGTGCAGTATGAGATGATGCCTTTCAGCATCTTCCTATATCACTGCTGCCCGATATAGGTGTTTCCCATAATCTGGGAAACATACCAGTGGGGATTCGAACCAGTAACCTCTGGCTTGCTAGTCAAGTCATTTCCCCACTGCACCAGTAGGTAGCAAGCAAATAATTTGCACCTGGTCCCTGACTGCCCCCTGCCCTGTTGCTCCCCCACTTACCATGTGCAGCGTGGTCCATGCCCAGCACCAGGAAGGGGCCTTAAAGGAAAGGGAAGCTGTGGGAAACCCAATAATGTCATGGAAACCAACAACCTGGATGGCTTTAAGAGGGGTTTGGATAACTTCTTGGAGGAGAGGTCTATGAACGGCTACTAGTCAGCTATAGGCTACCTCCAGCCTCAACGGCAGGATGCCTCTGAGTACCATTTGCAGGGGAGTAACAGCAGGAGGGAGGGCATGATCTCAGCTCCTGTCTGCAGGCTTCTCAGAGGCATCTGGTGGGCCACTGTGTGAAACAGGATGCAGGATAGACTAGATGGGCCCTGGGCCTGATTCAGCAAGGCTGTTGTTATGTTCTTAAGGCACATGGGAAGACGAACAAGGAACAATGGGAATCATAGAGGTCTGTAGGGAAACGGAAAGCACTGGCAAAGACTAAATTTCCCAGCATGTTTCATGCAGCTTCCATGATGCCAATGGGGCTTCCTGCAACTTCTCTTCCATTTAAGGGCTCTCCCCAGTGCTGTGCATTGACTGCTGAGTGTGGAGGTAAGCGGGTGGTGGAGGAGTGGTGATCTCCACGCAGGGCCAGGTGCAATGATTTGGCCTCAGCACTTAAAATTGAATCTTTGCACAGGCCTACTTCAAATCCTATTCAGCAATTACCCAAGATTCTGAGATTTCACCAAACATTACCTATATTTTCAGGAATATTTTAGCAACCCAAGTCAATGCTATAAAGTTGATGCTTTAAAAAAGAGAGAGAGAGAGAGTGCTAAAAGAACCTGAACTCTGTGACAAATGCAAGTGCAAATTCTACAGTATTTCTGTCTTCCTGTAGGATCGTGGCATACACACGTAGGTTAAAAATTCATTCACAGAGCCCATTGTTCATTAAGGAGGGATTGTTCTGTTTCTAATCCCTTCTTTTATGATCCAAGGGTTTTTGGTTTTTGTTTGTTTGTTTGTTTTTAATTGGTTTGATTTCTGTATATAAATTGATATAACCAAGCATTTTCCTTGTACTTAGGAGACCTGGGTAGTATTCCTTGGCTTGTCAAAAATATTAATAGAACATCCGCAAGAAAATAAATATTTTGTTTTTAGTTTTCTCTGCCATGCATTCTTTGGTTGTCTATTAAGAAATTCTGAGAGTTTCTGCTGGGGGCTATGTGATGAGGTCAAGGGAGGTATAAAGGTATACATGGGATGTATAAAGGCCTTGCCTCCTGCCTCCTCTCCCCTCCCACCTCAAATTATCTCCCCATATAAATTTATAAGTGGCAGTGAAATGGTGGTTAAAAAGTTCTCTCCTTTCTCTCTTTTAGTTCTCACAGTAAAAACAATTTGACTTCCTCTCTTTACTTCCCTCAGTCCCCACTGCAGCTCTCAACTTATCCAGCAATGAGGAAAGGGAAAGAAAAAATAGAGGCAAACTTATCAAAGACGAACCAAGTCAGGATAGTTTTGATCCTGCACCTGCAGCTCCCCAAGGGGAACTCCCTGGCTCTTAATGTAGAGCATGCCAGATATCTCCTCAAATTCTCAGAAGGAGCTTGCAGGATTTTTTTTTCCCCTTGAGGGTGTCTCTTTATAATACTATTCTTAACTTTTCCTTCTCATTTGCATTTATTTATATACAAAACTGAAGCCTATGGTCCTGCCACACTTTTGGAGTTGGATCTCCCTTCCTTCCTGTTGCTGTTTTGGGTGTCACAGTTCTTCCCTCACACTTCTTTCCTTACCTTGGTGACAAGGGCGGCCCTTTCATGAGGCAGGGGGAAGTGGTGGTCACAGGTGTGAGTGTGGGGAGGGGCACAGGGGGCGGAAAGTGCTGGATCCTTGTCACTGCAGGAGCCACCCTGCTGTTCATTGTCACCATCCTTCTTTGGGTCCTGCTGTGGCACACTGTTCATTTTCCCCTCCTTGCCCCACTGAAGCACATCTCTTCTTTCCTCTACCCTGAGTAGAGCTAAGGATGTCCCTGCCACTACAGCCTGGCTTGGTGGGATAGTCTGAGAGGGCCTGCATGTCACTGCTGCCGCCACTGAGGATGCTGAGCATCCCACCTGCTTGCAGATGGGGGAGGCTGTCATGTTGGCAGAAAAATGTTTTTGACTGCCCCATCTGGTGACCAATAAGCCATCTGGTGACCAATAAGCCGCTAGGTGGCATTATGCTGGCATAATGTAATCATGACTGCACACACTCCCAGCAATACAGCAGGAAGCAAAACAGTGCAGGTATAAGTGTGGTAATGTAGCCACACCAACAGTGAATTGATTGATTAAGTGTCGACTCTTAGCGACCACATAGATGATTCTCTCCAGGATGATCTGTCTCCAACTTGGCCTTTAAGGTCTCTCAGTGGCGCATTCACTGCTGTCGTAATCGAGTCCATCCACTTTGCTGCTGGTGGTCCTCTTCTACCATCTCTTACCAATTACAGTGTTGCTCACCAATAGTACCACTACATTACCCATTCTGTCAGGCTGACCTTTGGGCAGCAGCCTCTAGGTCAGCCTTTAGGTGGCTCTAAGCCAGGACTGGGAGGATCAGGCATAGCCATGAACTGGAGGCAGGAGATGAGGAGCGGTAGAAGCCCTTATTTAGACTTTGGTCTAGTTTTCATGATCTGGCAGTTATAGTTATGTTGCTGAATGCTGGGCGGTGGATAACGGAGGAAGCTCATACACTCCCAATTCTTGTTCATGGTGAAAATGTGATCATTTATGAGGGTTCAATTGTGGTTGCTCCTTCACATCTAAGATTGCCTGTGCCAAGCAACCACGACTTAACCCCTGCACATGATCACTTCCCCATCATTTTCACCATGCAGATGACCAGGAATGGTGAGCATGTACTCCTCTTCCTCCCTTCATCATCCAAGATTCGACAGCATAATTATGATTGCCAGATTGTTCTAGTAAGAACTAGTCAGCGTACTTTCCTTTCACTATCCCTACAACTGGACTGAATTTGGTTTGAATCAAGGTCTGCAAGTTAGACCTCCTGTACCTCAAATGTTCATGTGCCCACCATCTTGATCAGGGAGGATGAAATCATTATAAACTACACCATTGAAGCATCCCTGTGTGTCACTCACTACAATTGTACCTAATTTGGTTCAAATCAGTTAGGCAGTCCACAAGTTAGCCCACTTGTGCCTCAAACATTCACACATCTGCCATATTGGATTGGGGTAGATGACATCATCACAAATGATGCCATTAGGGCATTCCTATGTGTCCCTACAGCGGTAGCAAATTTGGTTCAAATCGGTTAGGTGGTTCACAAGTTAGCCCACTTGTGCCTCAAAAGTTTACGTATCCGCCATCTCGAATCGGGGTGGATAACATCATCACAAACTACGCCATTGAGGTGTCCCTGTGTGTCACTCTCTGCAACTGAAATTTGGTTCGAATTGAGGTCCACAAGTTAGACCTCTGGCGCCTCAAACGTTCACGTGTCCACCATCTTGGATCAGGGAGGATGAAGTCATTACAAACTACACCATTGAGGTGTCCCTGTGTATCACTACAACTGTACCTAATTTGGTTCAAATTGGTTACACGCTCCACAAGTTAGCCCACTTGTGTCTCAAAAGTTCACACATCTGCCATCTTGAATTGGGGTGGATTACATTTCAGAAATGACACCATTGTGGTGTCACTATGTGTCCCTACAACTGTACCCGATTTGGTTCATATTGGTCCAGGCAGTGCGAAGTTGGTGGGGGGACACCCACACAGACAAACGAAATGCCAGGTGATCTCATAAGCCTACTGGAAAGTAGGCTAAAAAGTGGGAGGAGGGAAAGAAACATACTGCTGCATAGCATGTAGCTTGAACCTAGACTGAAGATGGAATTGCTTTGTATGGCCTTGAAAGCCTTCATCGTATGAACCAGGTGACCCTTGGCTATTGCTCTGAAGCCACTATCTGAAAAGTTGCTATTTCACTTTGGAAATGCTCAGGGAAGCATGCATGAGGCAGATACCAGTGGGGAAGTCGCCCAGGGGAAAATTACCATATGAATATCTAAGCGCTAAGTATTAACATTCCAGCCCTCTAACAGAACATTTGTTCCTGTGTTTGTGCTCAGAATGAGGTTGTAAGATCCCAGCAATTCCATCCTAACTAGTATTGAAATGAACCATTGCAGGGATTCAAAATTTGCATTCATGAGCATCACGTTCTGTTTAGGAGAGACATAAAATTCCGGGAATGGTAAAAGCTTGTAAAAACCCACATTTTCCTGGGTTTGCTTTTGTGTGGGGAAAACGTGGAAATTTGAGGGAAATGGAAATGTTTTCAGAACTTACTAGACCATCAGTCCTGAAATCATTTTAGTCATTGAGACCTGCTTAATTTTTTTCTAAAATTATTATTATTCCAGCCTGTCCTTTATAAAAAGATAGATGTGTGGGAGACAAATGAGGCTTTTAAGAACAATGACTTTCAAAATGTCTTACCTGAAACAAATACTTTTGTTATGTCTCTCTACAAAAAGTTAACTTGCAAAAGCTCTAGAGAGAGCCTAATTAAGTCTAACCAAGAGATTAGAACTGGGGGAAATTAGCAATACAAGGAAAGGAATGTACAGTGATCTTCCAGATTTCTATTGTGCTTGTCATCCCAAAGGAACTCAAAGCATTTGACAAGATGCAAGAAAAAAAGATGACCCTTATAGCTCAGGTGAGTTCAGAGGAAGGCAGTACGTGAAGCCACATACACCTCACTCAAATTGCACCCATGGTACAGTTGATTGCATTTTTAATTATAGCCTTTTGAATTCACGCAAACACTTACTGTACATTGCTTAGCATCCAAATGGAAATGTTTCTCTCTCTTTTATTCCATTTTCTTTGACACCGGATATTAAAACTCAATTTTTAGAAGTGTGCTGAGCCATACCCAAAGCACTTTTTACTTAATACAGTTGAAAAGTAATCCCTCTGAGACACGCATTCCCAAAGATAAGGTCTGGGACAAGCAACTCCTTGGGAGCAGGAGGGTATATATAAAGTTTATTTGGGATTAGGCAAATTCTGTAAGTCAGATAAATATTGGTGTGGGTTGTGTGAGGAGGAAGTGTAAGGAGGAAGTTTAGCAGTGAGGAGCAAATATTTATTTATTTATACATTTTATATCCTGCTCTTCCTCCAAGGAGCCCAGAGCGGTGTACTAATATACTTGAGTTTCTCCTCACAACAACCCTGTGAAGTAGGTTGGGCTGAGAGAGAAGTGACTGGCCCAGAGTCACCCAGCAAGTCTCATGGCTGAGTAGGGATTTGAACCCGGGTCTCCCCAGCCCTAGTCCAGCACTCTAGCCACTACACCACGCTGGCTCTCTCACAAGTATGTCAGACAGAAACTGACATATTTGTGCAACGATCCATCTGTGCTCTAATAGAATGAGTGCAGAGCTGCACAAGAGCGCTCTTGTGCAAAGACATGAAATTGCACAAATGGAGTTGTTCAATAAATGGCCACTGGAAAGGAAGGCCATTTATCACGCAGCTGTGTTTGCACAATTTTTGTGTTTGCACAAAAGAGCGATTGCACAACTGTACACACTTTCTGTGAAAACACATGCGGAATGTTGTGCATGGTGTCAGCCAGAGGCTAGAACAGCTTAGGCCCAGGGGATTTAATAGAACATCTACTCCGTTATGAGCCCTGCTGCCTATTGAGATCGTCTGGGGCAGGGGGTCCATCTGCAGTTGCCACCAGGTCATCTGGTGACTACTCAGTCAGGGATAATCCTTTTCCATTGCTGACCCTGAGGCTTGGAATGTGTTCCCTGCTGAAATAAGAGCCTCATCATCTCTGATTTTTTTTTTTAAGCACTATTAAGATTCATTCATCTTAAATGCTGCTCCATTCCTGTTGACCTTTAGGAAATAAAGGTCTTTTTTAGCTATCTAGTAGTAGTAGTAAGAGTAGTAGTAGTAGTAGCAGCAGCAGCAGTGGTAGTGGTGGTAGTAGTAGTAGTAATTTGTTATGTATTTTTCTTGGTTTGTTTTATTGTTGTAAACTGCCTAGAGACTTCAGTAGTGGGCGGTGTACAAATATTTAAATAAATAAATAGATAGATAAATAAATAAATAAAATTTATTCATCCAAGCTTTCAGTTAGACTTATAGACTTCATCATGGTTTTACTTTGTTTTAACGTTTTAAT
Organism: Hemicordylus capensis; assembly: GCF_027244095.1. Classification (NCBI taxonomy): domain Eukaryota; kingdom Metazoa; phylum Chordata; class Lepidosauria; order Squamata; family Cordylidae; genus Hemicordylus; species Hemicordylus capensis. The sequence goes on along the minus strand of NC_069657.1, from coordinate 28,286,115 downwards.
TTTGGTTTTAATCTGTGTTGTTTTATGGCAGACTGCTCAGAGATGTGAGTTTGAGGCGGCATAGAAATTTGCTAAATGATAAAATAAAATAAATAGAACAGGAGCAGAGAGATTGGAATGGAGATACATGAATGCAGGGGATCTCAAATTATTTAATACTTTAAAATTTAATACTCCTAAAATCAGGAGTGCTCAGACTGTAGGTTGGGACCCCTCAGGGGTAGGCAAGCAAAGGATGTCCGGAAGGAATCATCTGATGATGATTCCAGAAGGAATCATCAAAAAGCAAAGACACACTACCTGCTTTTTCTGGGTATAGGGATGCAGGGATGGTTTGGGTCAATGAGCTTGTCTTCTTGAGAGAGAACGCTCTTTCAGCTTGTTGGCTGAATAAGTGCTGCTTATTATACTGCCCATCCTTGGCTTTGTGAGGAGGAGGGAGGAGCCAGGTATCTGTGGGCTCCTGTCCGACTCCCATCACCTTGGATGGGTACTAATGTATTCATTGTAGCTGCTCAGAGAATGTCTGCGACTGGAGAAGGTCTAACCTGGAAGGGCTTGCCTAGGACTCTCAGCAAAGCAGAAGAGTCCTGCTCTTTATGGTACCATGAGGGCAGTTGAGCAAAACTTAAATGTTGTCAGGCCTTCAGGGCTGGCCAGCATGCTGGAGCTGGCTCTAATTTTGCGAGAAAGGGATTGACATGCAACACTGTACTGAATGTATGTCACGCATAAGAACAGCCCTGCTCGACAGGCCTGCCCAAGGCCTATCTAGTCCAGCAGCTTGCCACAGTGGTCTGTCTACCAGATACCACAAGCAGGAGATGAAGGCATGCCCTCTCTCCTTCTGTTGTTCCTAGGGTTGCCAACTGTCCCTCATTACGCAGGATGTCCCTCATTTCAGGGATGAAATGTTGGTCCCTATAGGGACAATATTTGTCCCTCATTTATTCAATAGCATATTATTCAATTACATATATGTCAATGATACTCAGGCTCTTGATTACCACAGTATACACCTCCCAGCTCCTACCCCCAGCCAGACCCCACAAACCTCTGTCTCTCATTCTGGCAATGAAATGTTGGCAACCCTAGTTGTTCCCCTGCAACTTGTATTCAGATGCCTCAGAACTTAGAGGTAGCCTATAGCCATCAAGACTAGTAGCCACTGATAGACTTGTTTTCAAAATGCAAACGTATATTTCCTAAGAGGTATCTTTTATTGATCCGAATATATCTGATGGAGGGAATGCCATATTAAAACTGCTACCGTTGAACTGTATTCTTATTTAATCCATTGTGGTGAACGGGCGGTTTATACAAGTTGCTGTAGAAACGACGATTGTTCCCTTTACAATTTCATGCTGCAGCGTAGCATGGAGGTGACCAAGCTGGCACCCGAAAAGTGGGATTGCTCCATTGTATATATCATTGCTTTGTATAATATACATTTCTCACGGAGACGCTTTATTTCTGCGTTTTGCTTCATAGCCATATGTTGGACTTTGTTATTCTTTTTTAAAAAAAAAAATATGGTCATCAGCAGTCAAAGGACTTTTGTTGTACAATATGCCCCTGCATCCTCTCTTCTGCTAGACTGACACTAAAGCTGAGGAGAAAATTAAGCTAATTAGGTACAGCTGCAACCTCAAGGTTTCTGGAGCATATTTCAGTGCAAGAAGTGCTTTGACTGACCTTCGTTAGGTCATGGAGTCTGGCGTGAGCTCAGTCCCAGGTGGTACTGTTTGCTTTGAGAAGTAGGGACGGGTGTGTGTGGGGGGGCGGTGGGATCCAGTCTTGGAGAATACAGTAATTGCCGTGGTTGGGAGATATTTTATGTGAACACTTAAACATGTGTATCAGTTTCTGCAAGATGGTGTGTAGTTTTGTGGCAAAGAAGCATGCACAGAAAAGACAGGTGGCATAGCTTTTGCTGGGCGACTACATTTCTGATGACAGACTCTCTGGGTGTTGCGTGTTTGAATGCACCCCCTTTAAAACAACAACAACAACAACAACAACAATCCTATACCTGCGGAATGAAGTGGTATTGCCCAGAAAAAGGTAACTCATATGGGAGTGTCTTTTCTTTTTTGTTCTGGGTCAGTTCGGACAAGCTGACTCAGAACAGAGGTTAGAGTGTTGGATTAGGAACGGGGAGACCTGAATTCAAATCCTCGTTCAGTCATGAAACTCACTGGGTGACTCTGGGCCGGTCATGTATCTCTCAGCCTTACCTATTTCACAGGGTTGTTGTGAGGATAAATATAACCATGTACACCACTCGGCTCCTTGGAGGAAGAGCGGCGCGGGATATAGCAATAGCAATAGCAATAGCACTTACATTTATATACCGCTCTCTAGCCCGAGCTCTCTAAGCGGTTTACAATGATTTAGCATATTGCCCCCAACATTCTGGGTACTCATTTTACCGACCTCGGAAGGATGGAAGGCTGAGTCAACCTTGAGCCCCTGGTCAGGATCGAACTTGCAACCTTCTGGTTACAGGGTGGCAGTTTTACCACTGCGCCACCAGGGGCTCATATAAATGTAAATAAATAAAATAAACATCAAAGCAGAATGGGATTGCGCCAAGAGTGCACCCAACCTGACATATCTGCAGAATGGCCTAATGTGCACATGATCCTTTAATCATGTGAGTTGGCTATTAATCTGATTTGTCCCTCGCCTCTATACACATTCCAAGCCCCTGTATATAGGGGCAATTCAGATGAATGCCCTCCTCATGAGATTAAGCAATGTCCCAAAGGTGTGTTGAGATATCCTCCAGTGATATTAGAGTGCACGCACTTTTGGTGCAATCCTGACTGATCACATGTGGTGGTTGGCATTTACCTGAATTGGCCTTCTAAGCCTTGATCTCTCTTTTTAATCTCCTATTCTTTCCTTTTGAAAGAACAGCCCTGTTAGGATTTTCTTTCCCAGTTCCACTCCTTGGAGGCAGGGAAAAAGAAGCCTTTCTCCTGTATGAATTCTACTGGAAAGTATTGGGGAACCTTGCTTTTTGCCACAGGCTGCAAGGGAGAATTTGAGACAAAGGTGATATGAATGTCTCTGTATAGTCACATAAAACTATGCACATTCAAAATAACTATTCCTACAAATGTTAAAGGCCTGAATTCCACATAAGAAGAGCCCTTATGGATAAGATTAAGTGATCAGGGATCCAGCAATCGGGTTAAACATTCTGTTTAATACAGTGGCCAACCAGATACCTTCAGAAAGCCCACAAACTGTTTAATATAACTGTCTTACTCTTGCTCCTAAAGTGATGGAGGACAAATTTACTTTGTCTTTAAATTCTGTAAACCTCTTTAGGGGCTATTGTGCCAAAAAGCAGGATAAAAATATAAATACAAACAAACAGACAGACAGACATAAGAACTAGAAGAGACATTGTGTACCCATCACCATGTGAGGGAACAATGATTTTCACCAGGCATGTAACAAGCTGGGCAGCGATAGGGTAGCCATGTCCCCCGGAATTTAGGGTAGCCCCCGGATTTTGGCTCCTCCACCCAGCTACTAAATTCCACCCAGATTTACACCAATTTCAAATGCACTTCTCGGATTGCCCAGATTTTACTCTGATCTGATCACATGGGAGGGCAGAGAAGGAGGCGAAAGTATACAAATCTGTCAAATGAGTAAATAAATAAAATGCAAATTAGTTTCAATATAATTTCCATGAGATGCAAATTATTATGCAAATATAAGATAATATTTGCATAAGATGCAAATTATTATGCAAATTATTGGCATAGTATGCAAATTATTGGCATGATATGTAAATTAGGTCACCCGAATTTGGGAAGCTTGAATATGGCAACCCTAGGCAGCCGCCCAGAGACAGACTCCTGCCACCCTGTTTATCCCCCTGCCGCTCCCAGAACCAGGGCAGCATTCGTCCCACTTGCTGCTGCCTTGTTCTTGCCTCTGGTGGCAGAGGCCAGGTAGGCAAGTCCACCCTGGCCACACTCTGTCCCCCCTGCATCCTCTTGGCCAGTGCTGGGAAGGAAAGCCTGGAAGGCCCCTCAAACTCTTTAGCCTGTGAAATGCTTGCTTTGTGCCGGCTGGATGAAAAGAAGCACCCAGTCAGCGCAAAGCAAGTTCTTCACAAGCCGGGTGGCGGGGGGACTATGCTTTCCTTCCTTGAATGCCTGGCCTCTGCGATTTTGTGCGGGGGTGGATGCAATGCGAGGAACAAGGAACAAGGCGATAGTGTGGGGGAAATGTTGCCATTGCTGCAGTGGGAAGGGGCATGAGAGAAATGAGGTCAATGGAACGGGGTGGCAAGGGGCACTCCTGCCCCTTCAGCCCAGGGACTCTAGTCTCCCACCTTGCTCCATTGTCCCCACACCCCTGTTTTTCACTGAGGCATTCTGAATTGATTGATGATCAGTCAATTTCACTGCCATGGCCAAAGGCTGTCGCAAATAGATGACAAAAAGAGAAAACAAAACAGAATGAATTGATTGCTAGGGGGAGATATACAGCAAAATGGAAGGCCAGAAAGAGGAGGTGTTAGGGATGCATGAAGCCCACCTGAGCAATTTGAATGCTATCAAAATTCTTAAGATCTTTTGTTGTTGTTATGACTCACTCAACGCAAAGCCCCAAATCTGCTGTGATTTCCACTTCAAGTGAAATCTGTTGACTTCTTATTGTCTCTCACCCAGCCCTGTGAAATTTGGATAGCCTTATCTAAATCCTTTTGGCCTCTCCTGAATCTCCTCAGATGTTTTATCTGTGGGGTCTTTGACACCGGGGTGGATTTGTTTTAAAAAGGCAAAGCAGGGGAATCAATTGAGCATGTCACACAAACTCAACTGGAGCCTGATTTCGAGACTCAGCCTGTGTCACAAATGAGGCAAAGTCTCTGAGGGTGTTGAATGCACACTCTCAGAGTGGGTCACTGTATAATAATTACCAGTAATCAGAGAATGCTGCCACACGGTAGCTTTTGGGCTTAGAGATGTAAACTGGGAATACCTGGTTCTTCCCTCCACAGCTTGTGCTGGGACGCCAGATGTTTTCAGCTTCTGATGCGACCCAAGGGAAGTCAAGTGGCCCACCCTCTTAAGCTGAGAGTAAGGGTCTGAGACAGGGACCTTAAGAATGAAAATGGGAGATGAAATAATTGGCCGGGGAGCTGAGGGAAAGCCTTCCTCTATAAAGCCATTGCTTGCAGACCAGTGTCAAAGGGAAGCCCTTTTGCACATGGCAATCAGCTGTTAATGAGTAAAGAAACATCCATTTCCTTTCCAGAGGGTAACTAACCCAAACTGAGCAGCTAAAAAGTGCTTTAAACTTCAACTTTAATGAGCACTTTACCACTGCTTTTATGATGCTTAAACTAATAAACACATTTTATATATAAAGTGATGATGTCCTTCATATTTATGCGGCTGCTCACGCTTGGATTCTGATCACTTATCTGGATAATTAAGCAATATCAGTGAGAAGGCAGATACCAGAAATCTGATATTAATCCATCCCTCTTAATAGCAACTCAAAACCACTGGGGTGGAAAGCCGCCCTCGCCTCCTTAATCCCCTTTTACCAACATTTTGGCATCAGCACATCTCATTTATTCTCCAAAGTAGTCCAACACATACTATTGTCAGCTTACACTTAATTTAGGCCTTTTAAAAATAAAATAAAATAAAAATTAAGGTACGCCGAGGAAATTGCAAAAAGGGGGTGAAGATTACAAAGATTACTTGTAGGAATAATTCATAACCGGTTCATGGCTTTTCAGCAGAGAGAGGTAAAAGCTAAGTGTCTGGAACTTGTTTGTGCTGCTCTCTGGCACAAATACCCTGTTTAGAATTCCAAGGTGGAAGCCAGGGTGCTGCAGACTTTGCAGATGACAAACAGACAGGCAGACAGACAGACAGAAAGACAGGCACAAGAGGTCCTCAGACTTATGACACAATTGATTTCCGAAAGCAGTGTCTTAAGTCAAAACGTCTTAACATGGAACCTATTTCCCCATAGAAAACATTAAGGCAGTTCACAAAGCCATAAATCAGGTAGAAAAAGAGGTAATTCACACAATCAAAAAGTGTGCTCTACCCAGGTTTGGGAGCTATGTGTGCTCCCAATTTTCAGTTGTATGGAAGCAAGGTAGGAGAAAAAACCTGGGTAGAAATGATTGTGTGGAAGCAAGGTAGGAGAAAAACCTGGGTAGCTTTTCCTCCTACCTTGTTTCCACACAACCAAAAATTGGGGGTACACACAGCTCCTAAATCCAGGTAGAACACAGTTTTGCTTGTGTGAATGATCTTAAAGTGTCCTATCCAGCATTGGGAGTTGTGTGTGCTTTCGATTTTTGATTGTGTAAAAACCTATGTAGGAGAAGGGAGAGTAATCATGTGGGAGCCTCGTGCTAGATAGGGTGGTGCCACTCAGCACCTGTACCCAAGTCTTTAATGATATAGGACAAAAAGCCATCCTACCCACCACGAGGCTCCCACACGATCACTACCTCCTCCTACCTAACCTTCCACACACACATGATCAGAGATAATGCCCAGCTCATGAAGCAGGTTGCTTGTCCTGTGAACAGCCCTAATGCTATAAATGGGGTTGTGGTTCCTGAACCACAGCTGGATACCTTATTTTTTTCTACTGGTGGTAGTGCATCAATCACAGACATGCAGCAAATAATTTGATGGTGAAGAACCAGAATCTCCTTATCCTTGCCATCCGTTCCCTTCCTGTCTGTTTCTCACTTTTCTGTGGAAAGATGGGTGACAACTGGCCAGCTCGCCCCGCCATCTCCTCCTCAAGAACATAAGAACATACAGAAGCTCTTCTCACAATCAGTGAGAAGAGCTTCTGGCAGGTCTGCGGGGGAGAGCAGATCTGCTGGTGGAAGCTTTGGGGATTGGGGGCTGCCTGGCCCCAGGAAGTTCCAGGATGCCCTGTGCGAGCACGCTGGGCATTCTGGAGAGATGCCCGAGGCCAGGAGGCTGGTTACAGCCTCCTGGTCGGGGCTCCCCTCTTGTGTTGCCACACACCGCGGTGGCACGCAAGCAAAAAAATGAGGTTAACGGAGCACTCATTTAAGGGGAGGGGGGATTAGGTGGGTCCTCATTTAAGGGGAGGGGGGGATTAGGTGGGTCCTCATTTAAGGGGAGGGGGGATTAGGTGGGTCCTCATTTAAGGGGAGGGGGGATTAGGTGGGTCCCCTTAGCCTGCTTTCTACTGATGGTGGGAACAGCTTCACTGTATGAAATGCTCCGCTGGATCATGCCCAAAGCCAATTTAGTCCAGCATCCTGTTTCACATAGTGGCACACCAGGATACCTCTGGGAAGCCAAGAGGCAAGAGGTGAAGGCATGCTCTCTCCTGCCATTGCTCCTCTTCAGCTGGTAATTAGAGGCATCCTGCCTCTGAACCTGGAAACAGCCTATAGCCATGAAGACATTAGAACATGAGAACGTGGGCAATGGTTAGAAAAGGAAGGAAGGTCAATGGACAGGGAGCAGCATGTGGGCTGTGAACAGGCCGGGCTGTCTTCCTCTTGCCGGCACAGCACAACAGCTGAGGCTGGAGGAAAAGGAGTGGAAGCAGCAGTGGTTATGGTAAGCTGAGCATCTTGGATGGGTGGGTCAGCAAATCCCTCGGCAACCTCAGATCAGTCTTCCTTCTAACAGGGATGCCCAGATGTTGTTGACTACAACTCCCAGAATCCTCAGCTGCAATAGCTTTTGCTTGGGGATTATGGGAGTTGTAGTCAACAACTTCTGGGAACCCCTGTTAGGGGGAACACTGCCTTAGATGCAGCAGCTGTTTCTGCCCGGACTGCAGTCTCGATAACAATGTGAGCCTGAGGTGCCAAAATTGTCTCCTCCTCCTCTAGGGGGCTTCCAGGGGAAGGGGAGATCAGTGAAATTGATGCCCCTGTAGGAAGCCCTGTGCTGCAGTGGTCAAGAAGCATTGACATTTCTTCCTGCAGTGCACACTCAGTCTTATCCAGGATGCTGGGTGTGGTTGCTAATTGTCCTGAGCCTGCGGTTTGATGGGTTGTCTAAACCAGACCAAAGTGCCATATCTCTGCTACAGAAGTAGTCATAAATAGTGATAGGCAGAATATTTCCCAGTTCTCATTTTCACAACAAATAGTTATTCCTTCCACCCACCCCTAATATCTGCGTAAATATTCACCTTTTTCCAGGTATGTTCTATGCAATTGTTTCCCTTGTTCTGCTGCTGCTTTGGTGCTGTCTCTCCCCTCCTATGGCTATTATTTCTTTATTCCTTAAGTAGTCACATGGATGATCCAGTCTCAATGCATTATGGGTAGATAGGATAATGCACTACTAATGCTGGATTGGGGTGAATGCAACCAGTGTAATATGAATAAAATCTAGGGTTTTTTGGTAACCAACTGGAAAAACTCATTAAGAAAAAGATGACAGAAAGAAAAGCAGTCCAGATACAATAAAACGCAGACCCCCTTTGGGAGAAAAAAAAAGTCCAGGACACCAGACTGCCAGGCTTAGTGCTTGTGTGTGTGTGTATTCAACACTCTTTTAGTGCTCTTGAGATGCTAAATATATTTTTAGCCCTTAAAAACTGTAGGTGGATTATGAACCCTTCATTTGGTCAAGTCAACAGAAAATTTGCAATAAAATTATACATATATTTCAATCTGATTATTTTCAGCCCACAATGGACCCTAAGAACAAAACCCTAGTCATTAGAGTGTTTTTGACCTATTATATTGACCTTTAATTAAAGGTCTCACAGTACATTGTAAGGTTTAATTAAGCATCACTTTTCCATTTTGTGCAAGAGTATAATAAGGGATTAAGTTGAGGGTTTGGTCTAAAACTACCAAGGAGCAAATACAATGAGACATAATTTTTCCTCGTAAGAAAGATCTCTCAAAGGCATCCACTTCCAAATTGCATCATTTTTTCCATTGGTGTATGTGTTTAGCTGGGGTGGGGGGGAAGGAAAATATTTGACTATTTTTCATGTAATCTAGTCGGTAAGTTAGAACGTTAAATGTTTTGTTGAAAAGGAAATGTCTTCAGAAGCCTGCTGACACCTCATAATTCAATCTTGAAATTTCAAAAGTAATTTGAATAGCAGGGATGGAAACGGGGATAAGATGGTGCACTTTCCTCAATCTGCATGTTCCTTATAAGCCTCACGGAATGTAATAGAGCGATTGTAATACAGATGATTGTAACACAGAGAAAGCAGCTTCAGGGCTGCAGCTTTTGCTCTTTTGATCACTCATTAGGATCATCAGGCGAGGCCCATCTTCACATCCATCAGTTCATCTGAAGACAATTTGGGGTTGGGCCTCCCCAGTAGCCACCCCTAGGTTCTGGAACACACTCCCAGAGGGAATCAGAACAGGTAAATGTAAAGTGTGCCATCAAGTTGGCGTCGACTCCTGGCAACCACAGAGCCCTGTGGTTGTCTTTGGTAGAATAAAGGAGGATTTTACCATTGCCATCTCCCGGGCAATATGAGATGATGCCTTTCAGCATCTTCCTATATTGCTGCTGCTCCTCGATATAGGTGTTTCCCATAGTTTCGGAAACATGCCAGCAGGGATTTGAACCAGCAACCTCTGGCTTGCTAGCCAAGTCATTTCCCCATTGCGCTATAATACGACTACTATTATTACTACTTACTTATTACTTACCAATAATTGGGCACACAGGTCCAAAGAACCCATGCTGCCCTGGCTCCAGAGCCATCTCGCTCATCTCTTGGGCCACCTCACTCACCCGTTTTCTACCCTGCAGCACGATGTTCCATGATACCCAGCTCCTGCAGCCCGCTGCCACTTCCTGCCAAGCCCCAGTGGTGCACAAGGTGATTGGTAGGAGCATGCCATCAGTGGGGGGAGAGGTTGCCGCTGCGACAACCACCACCACCTGCATCGTGAGAGGTAGAGAGTGTGCTGCCACCGCTTCTGCTGTGGGTACAAGTAGGCCAAGGATCTCTGGCGAATGTCAGCGGAGTCTCGGGAATCCAGTGCCGGAATTGGACTTGGGTGGAATCAGATATCATACCAGTTGGGAGTGCTTGGGCAGGATTGGTAGACTTGGGAAAGAATATTTGCCAATGTATTAATTATAATGGAAGAGAATATTTCAGGAAATTATTCTATCCATTCTATGAAATGCATTGGTGAATATTCTTTTACAAGTCTCAGCCACTGGAGTGCATGGGCAGGTTCAGATGCCATACCAGTTCCCAACATGTCCCCGCCTTACTGACTTGCAGTGCATTATGTGAACTCATGTAATGTTTGGCCCAAATTTGTTGCAGTTGTTTGTGAACATATAACTTAGATGCGCATCTAAACACGTAATGTGTGGAGTGACATAAAGGCCCAGCGTACAAGTTAAATGAACTTAAGCATGGCCAAGGTTTCAATTCTTAACTCTAAATAAAGCGGCAGATGTTCACCAAACCATGGTCAGCCTGACTCCAGTTGAAAGAGAGGGGAACCCCTCCCTCCTGCCCAGCTGCCAAGGCACATCCCTGCTGCCTCTATGACTAGAGTTTGGAATAGGCATGAAACCTCAGTGATAGCTGAGTCAGCATTCGGGTGTAACGCTTCGGCGGCAAAACATCAGCTGTCAGTGGTGAGACAGAAATAACCGAAGGTTCCAATTAGAATTTGTCAAGGCAAACCAGAGTTAGTTTTTGGCCCGGAACGAGGGATGTGCACGGAACCGTGGAGCTGCAGTCCGGCACTGGGATGGGGGTTCCTTTAAGGGTGTACTTACCTCTCCCGCCACTTTCCCCCCGCTGGTGCGTGATTTTTTGGTAAGCATTTGGGGCGGCAGAATACCTCCCTGCCGCCCCTTCCCCCTCTCGGCAGCAAAAGGCTTCAGAAAGCCTTTTGCGCATGCACACATTGTGCGCACCCACGTCATGTCTCTGCGACGTGCATGTGCACGTCGCGGAGACATGGTGCGTGCGACGTGCACCCGCGCAAAAGGCGCTTACCAAAAAAACGCACGGCACAGGGGTAAGTACACCCTCCCCCACCCTTAAAGGAACCCCCATCCTGGTGTTCAAACCGCCGAACCACCCCAAGATTGGACCAGTCAGGAGGCCTGTAGAATGGCCTCCGAACCAGTCCGTGCACATCACTACCCGGAACCGCGGTTTTGCATGTCCAGGCGTACTGCAGTTACAACTGTGGTTATCCTGTGTGTCTGAACTCAGCCACAGAGGTTAATAAAGTTCTATATGGTAATAAGGGACTTTTGGAATCAGGGGGCATTACATTTCCTACTACTTTTAGTTCCCCTCTTGTTCACTTGGCTTCCTGCATATTCTGCAGGATACCTGCTAAGCACTTCATGAAGTGGTCTGTGGTCTCTAATTCCCCATTCCATCATAAACGACCCATTCTCCAAGGCACAATATCCTCTATACGATATTTAATAAGGCACTGTGAAGATGGGGAATCTATCACTTTATTTATAAAATAATTAGTCTTCTGTTTCAGTGACAAGAAGGTATAGCAGTGTGTAGGCAGCTGAGGTGCTGCCTTTACCTACCTGCTCATTGTTATATTTGTACAAAAACAGTCAAATGTTTTTACAGACTAGACCAATAGTGCCACAGGAACTGAATTAGAGCATCCTTAATTAATATGTCAGAATATGAGAAATGGGGAAAATATGTATAATTAAATCCTTGCACTAAAAACAAGAATTAAAACATGTGACTAAAATAGAGCACTGCCTCTTTTTGTTCCTTAAAAGAAAGTGTCACTCCCCCCCCCCCTTTCTCCTTGTTCTGCACTGCTCTGTTGTAAATTGCTAGTGAGGTGAGCTGACAGGATGGGCACTCCAAAAGCTAGACACTCCATATCAAGGTTTTTAAAAGATCCTGAAACTTTTAGTTCCTGCCTTATTTTCATATTTATGTAAGTCAGGGAGAGGATGCAGTTTTGGCAACCAACCATACGCACACCAGGAATAATTAGGAGCTGTGTAAGAAAGATGCTTAGCTTAGTAAACAAGATAAATCAATTGTATATTTTGTGCTACATATGATCAGAGTGACTAATTATCTATGAGTATTACTGGGTCTGTTCAGAAATGATTGGAGGCTGATTTTATCCTGCATTTGCTTTCACTCGGGAAGGTTTTGGCAGGGAGTGGATTAGATACGTCCCACTCCACCGAAATTGAAGAGCGGATTTCAAAGTGAGAAGATAACAGGGTTCCTAACCTTGGTCCCCAGAGATTGTTGGAGGACAGGTCTATCAATGACCACTGGTGTCTATGGGCCACCTCCAGCCTCAGAGGCCTCTGAATCTCAATTGCAGGGGAGCAAAAGCAAGACAGAAGGCATGCCCTCGCCTCTTGACTGTGGGCTTCCCAAAGTCAACTGGTGGACCATTGTGTGAAACAGAATGCTGGACTAGATAGGCCCTGGGCCTGATCCAGCTGGGCTGTTCTGATGTTGGACTACAACTCTCATAATCCCCAGTCTGTGATGCCCAAGGTTAAGGCTGATGTGTTATTTCCCAACGCTGTTAGAATGCCAAGGGCTCAGCTGCTCATGGAGCATGTAGGGGAGCAGAGAGGTTATTTGCGCCTTGCCCCCACTCCCATCCTGCACTGCTACTGCAGTTCTTCTGACCCTTGTTGTTCCCTTCATCAAATTTGGCACCCCTTAAAGTTTAGGAAGGAACCTAGGGAGCTGCCTTATACTGAGTCAGACCCTTGGTCTATCTAGCTCCGTATTGTCTACACAGACTGGCTGAGGCTTCTCCAAGGTTGCAGGCAGGAATCTCTCTCAGCCCTATCTTGGAGATGCTGCCAGGGAGGGAACTTGGAACCTTCTGCATGCAAGTATGCAGGTGTTCTTCCCAGAGCGGCTCCATCCCCAAAGGGAATATCTCACACATACCAAGGCGATTCTCACAGGCAGCAGAAACTGGGCTAAGGAAGCCCTGCCTGGTTTCCACAGCTTGTGTACAGCAATGGGAATCTGCCGCAGCTACTAGCAGCCATGGTGGACACACTTGGGGAGGGGGGACCCCAGGATTGCACCGCACACTCGCACAGTGCATTACTGGGGCTCCAGGGGGCAGGGCACTACATGCCATCGCTTCCCTTTGCCTGACCCCTGGAGCTGCTGGACAAGCCGTGGCCAGGCGCAAGAGTGCCTGAGTGAAGCTGTCATTTGTCTGGGCGGGTGATCCACCCACCTGAGGAGGGTGGAAGCTGATCGTCTGTGGGGATAGCGGGTCAAGTCAAGAACCTCTTTCGGCTCTACACACGGATGATATTGTGTAGAGCCTTGTAGTCTCCCATTCAAATGCAAAACAGGGTGGACCTTAGCAAAGGGGACATTTCAAGCTTGCTATCCATTCTCCTCCTACTTGGTGCCCTTCTTGCCTACCTAATTCACTCATATGGTCGGACCAGCCCTGGTTGTACTTTAGTTTGCTCCCCTTGCTGTTATTTAAAGAGATCTATATCCCAGTGGATACAGAACAGCAGCATGTCAGCCTCTATTCTTTGCATTACCAAATAATGGTGGTGGAGGGTGGGTGGGAATCTGAACCTAAAGAGGATCATCAGATGACTTTCTGGTGTGAGCAAAGCTCTGAACGCTTTGTACTGAATGCAGAGTAGGAAGAGCAGAAAGGCAATCAGCCCCATGTAGGAAGCCCCTGCCCAGTATCCCCATTAGTTAACACTTAACCCAAAATAATCGTCCTTCTCCTGGATGCCCAAATCCATCATAACATGTTTCCAATTAGCTTGCACGTTTGCTTGCTGCTGTCCTGAATAATTACAAAAAACAATCTGCATTGTGTTGGGAAATGATCTGAAGTGTTATGCCTGTGATAATTATCACACCTCTCTTGCTCCTACCAGGTCATTAGGGCACAAAAGAGGACACTGGGAGAGCATTAATGAGCTCTCATTGAAGATGTTAAAAAGCTTGTATTGATCTGTTTGTCCAAGGAGGAGATATTTAAGCCAATGTGCTGAGGGCATGAGAGACAAAGATTGCTTATCACAAAGCCTTTTATCCCAAACCTTTCTGTTCCTGGCTTCAATATTGTCCAGTCTCAGCATGTCTGGTTCCGGAGGTCATGCAGTGTTAAGAGTTGGTTTTTTGTTTTTTTTTTAATCCCCTTGCCTTTTCTCTCTCTCTTTCTTTTTTCAATGAATAATATAAAGCACAGACTTCAGTTTTATCACAAGGATCCTTTCTGTAAGTTATCTCTTCCTTGGAATACATTCTTGTTTGTACATTCCTTGATTTTTTTTAGGCTCATCTAAAACAGGAATCAGCCCAATGAAAAAATTGCTCAACCATTCAGGAAGATTTATTTTTAATGTTTTTAGAATCCCATGGGTTGTTCTCTTATACAAAACTGCTACACTTGTAGGGAATTTTGTTTTTGGGGGGTTGGTTCTCATTTTGAGAGTTCTTTAACTGGGACTTCCATGGATCAACAATGCAAAAGTGAGTGAAATCTGTGGCTGACATTCAGACAAAGTTATTCAATAGTACAGCTCAGAAGGTCAGCTTAATTCAACAGGCCTTCCTCAAGTAATTAGTCAGGATGTCAGTTTGTGTGCTTTAAAACTGATTTTCCAATACAGTATTGCCTTGAATCCAAGACTAGGTGGTTTCCAAGTTTTCTGATATTAGAAACTGGGAGGTTGTCTTAAATTCAGAGGCCTTACTTTCTGAGTAAATTGAGGTATAACTTGTAATTAACCTCTACTTTTTAAGGGGGTCATCTTAAATTCAGAGTCATCTTTGATTCAGGTAAATACAGGAAGAATGCAGGAAGAGTCGTGCTGGATCACACCAAGGCTAGTCTTGGCTGTGGGCTGGTTTGCAGTATCATTGGCCTCATCATGTGATCAGGGTAGGGATGCACTGAGAGCACGCCCATCCTATTGTTACTGCAGGACATCCTAATGCACTGTTGGGTGTCCTTGAATCATTTAACCCTGGGTCAGGCGTGGCTTGTGAATCCACCTCCGGGGGGCGGGGCAGCGGGCGGCTTCTTTAAGGTAAATGGAGCCGGTGCTCCATGCTGCCCAGCAGCCCCCGCGGTGGGGAATCACCTCCGCCACTCACCTGGCTCCCGCGGAGGCGAACCCCTGCCAGTGGCCAGTGGTGAGTGGTGGAGGCGATTCCCTGCCATGGGGGCTGCTGGGTGGCATGGAGCACCGGCTCCGTTTACCTTAAAGAAGCCCCCCCCCTGCCCCCCCGGAGGAGAGTTCACGAGCCGCACCTGACCCAGGGTTTTCTAGCACATATAAAAGAAATGAACTTCCTTCTCACATGACTGAAGGATGTCTCAGCAATGTATTGCAACATCCTAGTGACGTCAAGGTGGATGCACTCTCGATGTGCTCTCACTCTGATCATGTTTGCTGGAAGATTATCACGCCAAGTGGCCCCGTGTTTGTGTACAATCTTGGTGGTTGAAGGGACTCACTCACATAGAGTAATGTCCACACAACTGCTGCCTTCTCCTTGGGCAGCCCCCTGAGCTTCCTGAAAAGCCTTGCTGTGGATTGAGGGACCTCCATCTACTCCACTAGTAGAGCTCCACCTGATCTCTAGGCTCCCTCTGCATCTCCTGCAATCACGGGCTGTGGTATTGCTGAGCATCCGTCAACCCATTTTTGGGAAGCTCAGGAGGC
The DNA here is from genome assembly GCF_027244095.1 of Hemicordylus capensis. Classification (NCBI taxonomy): domain Eukaryota; kingdom Metazoa; phylum Chordata; class Lepidosauria; order Squamata; family Cordylidae; genus Hemicordylus; species Hemicordylus capensis. Next base: position 28,270,405 of record NC_069657.1, on the reverse strand, counting down.
AATCCAGGGACGAGGTGATGGTAATGTGGATTCTGCATTCTGTTAGGGTCCTTCAGTATTTGAGCTATAGGGGGAAGGGGACCATAGCTCAGTGATAGGACATCTTAGAACATCATAGCTCAGTGACAGAGACTTGTGTTTTGGGGTGGTATACAAATGTGCTAAAAATAAATAAATAAATAAATAAATAAATAAATAAATAAATCAATAAATCTAATTTGCATACAGAAGGCCCCAGGTTCAATCGCTGGCATCCACAGACGGAACTGGGAAAGACTGCCTGAAACCTTGGAGAAGATGCTGCCAGTCAGTGTAGACAAATACTGAGCTAGATGGACCAATGATCTGACTCAGTATAAGGCAGCTTTCCATGTTCCTAGGTTCCACCAAATCCACCTCCCTAGCATTTGGCAGAATTCTCTGCCTATTCATGACATGCAGTAAATCCTATGTGCTCAACTATATACAGTGAATGCACATGGGGGGCAGTAGGACTGCAGTAGGAGGGCCCTCCCCTGACCTACAACCAGTGTTCAGATAAATATTTGCATGACATCTGTGTATTCACAATTGTATGCATAGCACACATTCGGGGAGAAACACAATTTCCATCCCCACAAACAGAACCCTATGCACTTAAGCTCTATGCCGATATTAATCCGAACACACATCTGACTTTCCCCTAGTGCCTTCTCTGTATACAGTTTGAACATCTGCACAGAGGTTTGCAGAGCTGAAATTACATTAGGCTTGTGAAATACTAGCCCTTGATTTCTGTAGAAATCATATTACATTAGTCAAATACTGTTACTCTGGGTCAGTGGTTCCCAACCTGTGGTTCCCAACCAGTGGTTCCCAATTTATTGTGGCTGGGGATGCTGGGAGTTGTAGTTCCGTATCATCTGGAGGAACCCGGGTTGGGAACCATTGCTTTAGGCAAAGGTCTGACTCGTTGGGCAGGTTCACATGTAGCACCAAACTTCAGGTTTGGTGGAGTAGACCCAGCTCTAGGAATGAGTATGCACCCCACTTCCAGTCTCAAGAAGGATATGCCAAGATTGGATGTGTCATACAAGTCCCCCAATCTTGGAAAATTCTGCCCTACTTGCAGTATGGAACCCAACATCTGTAACTAAGTTTTGAAGCAAGGGACAGGTGTCAGGTTCCGTAACGCATACAGGGCAGAATATGCTGAGATTGGTGCGTTCATATGATGAGTCCAATCTTGGCATATCCTTCTTGAGACTGGAAGGAGGGAACATGCAATTCTAGGGTGCGGGCTGCTCTGCCAATTCTGAGGTTTGGTGCTACACGTGAACCTCCCTGTTATGTCTCATCTTCCCAGACCTAAACGACTGGTTTCCTGGGAAAATCATCTGATACGCTAATACGCAGGGGGCTCATGCAAACTGGGAATATGGTAGGAGGTAGGAGGGCTTAATGTGCTGGCCACATCGTTGCTTGGGGGGGGGGAAGCACCTATTGGAGCCAATATGGATTGGGTCCATTGAAGAGAGCAGGGTAAAACCCTCTTTGCCCCCTTGCCACAATCCCAGACCAGACCAGACCCCTATATCTGCATTACTTCCACACACAAAATCAAGCATGCCAGAGCTAATGTTGGCCCTTAGTGCTTGGATGCTGAATTAAAGTCAGTGATAGAAGTAAAAATCATAATATGTAGCAAACTGAAGAGGGGGAGAAAAGAATCGGAAAGAACAGAGGAAGAAGGAAACAAGCATCTTGGACTGAGGCATGCTTATGATCTGGTCTGACAATGATTTGAAACCTTCAGAGACTGACAACCTTCCTCTGGTAATGACATGTTATTGATATGGTAATTTTTATATTAACAAACATGTGGTGGAAAGTCATCTGTGATGTTTTCTTGCTTGGGAAAAGGCTGCATGGAGCATTCTAATAATGATATGTTAATAAACCCGTTCCAGCCTAGGACTTTCCCTGATCCTGGGAGTGTATTTACAGGTGGCCCTATTCCAAGTGCTAACCTGGAAAGGCTTTTCTTCACCAAACGTGCCTGTGTGAGAGGCAGCCAAGTAGCAGGTGCAATTATGCCCATCACAAATGTTGCCGTGATGAGAAAAATCCCCTGCCTTTTTACTGTGATTGTGATCCTAATAGCAATATGTAGCGTCACTGGATGGATCAGGTTCACAGAATTGCTGTTGGAGGCTCATTGCGGGACAAGACTGAGGAGGACATTTTACCAGCTGTGTCCCTTCCTGGAAAAGTCGAACCTTGCTACATTAATTGATGCTCTAGTTACCGCTAGGTTTGATAATGTTGATGTTCAATGTGGAGGTGCCCTTGAAAAGCATTCAGAAAGTTCCGCTCATGGAAATGGCGTGCACCAGGAGGCTTTACAGACAGGGCTTCTGCCCTGAATCTCCTTCAGAAGAGAGTGTGTGTGTGTTCACACACCAGCCAGACTTACCCCAAACTCCCAATGAGATCCTTGGACCCATTCTGCACACAAGTCAGGCTTTGTGAGACGAATTCTAGCTTATCTCGAGGTATTCCTGGATTTTTTTAAATGCTGGGTTTAAGCGAATTTTTCTGAAAACACTGGAGCAAACAGGGAGAGGCACTGATGTAGAATCATTAGCATGATAAGAGGCATGGTCTTCTGAAATGTAGATTTATCTCGTTAGGGAACTCTCTCTCTCCCCACCCACCCCCCATTGGCTAGGAAGGAAAACACTGACGCCTGCCATGTGTACTTGCAAAAACGAAATTCAAGAGCAGAGGGGAGGAGCTGCTTCCCTCAATACCGTGAGTGTACTTCGAAGTGGCTTCGCTCAACATTCACCCCAAAGCCTGAAGACAAGTGCGAATAACCTCCACGTTGTTGACTGGAGTAGTCCTTTGGAGAAGTTCTAAATGAGCAAAGAGGCACCTTTTAGAAGACGTTAGTCTCTTTATTTAGCAGGGGGAGAGCAACTGGCCCTATCCATCCCTTGCACAGCATCCCTCCAGTGGGTGTTGCTGGTGTCTTATGTTTCTTCTTAAGATTGTGAGCCCTTTGGAGACAGAGGGCCATTTTATTGATTTATATCTATCTATCTATCTATCTATCTATCTATCTATTTATTTATTTACTTATTAGAGTTATATACTGCCCTTCCAAAATGGCTCAGGGCAGTTCACAACATGATAAAAACAATTAAAATAAATTAACAATTAAAATCAAACTATTAAAACACAATAAAACAGCTAAAAGCCCTGAAAATCAGGGCAACAGTTTAAAACAGTTTAAAACAATTAATCATTTAAAACTCTGGAAGGTCAGGCCAAATAAGTACATTTTAAGGGCTCTCTTGAAGGACAGCAATGATCTCAAATTACGAATTTCTGCTGGGAGTGCATTCCATAGCCTGCTTTGGGAACTTCTTGTTGAAAAGTGGTGTATAAATATTCATTGTTGTCATTGATTACTTCAGCATCATTCCAGCTGTAGCAAATTCCAGAATTATTCCAGCTGTAGCACTCAGTAGGGGGTTGGATGAAAAAACCTCCAAGGTCATTTCCAACTCTGATGCGAGGAGCCCTTCCTCATGACCAGTGAGAAAGGGCTACCTGATTTGCAGGGAGGAAGCCAGAAAGCACTTACCTCCCCACACATGAGCAGGCTGCCTTCCTTGGGTGGCACCTTCCTTGGGTAGCACCAGATGAGCATCGGCCCGTGCCAGTAGCTCCAGGGTGCTGGGATGCTTCACCCTGACCCCTGGAGCTCCACTAATGCACTGCGTGAGTGTGTGGTGCAGTATGGGGATCCCCCCTCCACTCCCCGGGTCTGTCAGCCACGGCTGCACGATCAAAGAAATGGGCTTAGTTAGGAGAGTGCTCTCTCCCTCCTAACCCCATTTAGAAAGGAGGCTGTGTAGGCAGGTGAATCCCTGTGGTTCGCACACACCTGTAAAGCCGGGCTGGGTTCCCTTAGCTTGGTTTTGCACATGCACGTGAATAGGCTCTAGGAGTCTATTTGTCTCCGCTGCAGAGGTGGACTGTTGATTTCTGGGTTCAGCTCAAAGTCCTGGTCTTAACCTTTAAAGCTGAAAGTGGTTCAGGACCAAAGTGATTTAAGGACCTCTTTTTCCCATATATTCCATCCTTATGTCATATATCCCATGCCCAGGCCACGCAGAGGCCCATTGTGCAGTCAAGGCAGCCTCCAAAATGGCCATGGTGCTGGTGGGGGAAAGGCCCAAATGGGCTGAAGAACGGCTGAACAGCCCAGGAACAGCCAAATGGGGTCATTCTTGAAGGTGGGAAGGCCAGCGGGGGGAGGGAGAACCTCCATGGACTCCACCACCACCACATCAGAGAACACCCCCCCCCCGAAGGGGTAAGTTTAATTCTTTTTTAAAAAAAAATCACTCACAACCCCCTCAAATGGGCTGGGGGGGGGTCCGGTCCAGGGGGTGAGCCAAAACAGGTGTGGTTAGGCTCGACCATGAGCCTTCAAACCGAACCAGTTTGACTTTGAACTGGTTCAGTTTCAAACTGTTTGCACATCCCTACCCCGGTTATGAGCAGCGAAACTCACTACAAAGTGAGGGTTCAAAGTGGAGTCTGTGGAGCACAACCTCAGGTTGCAGGGAAAATGGGACTGGAGTTCCATACATTTGGACGTAACTATAGGGAAACCTCTGGCCCCTGAAAATCTGTTTCTACGTTACGTGCAAATGTGGCCACTCTCTATATACTGTTCTGGAGCCAGAAGCTTGCCACTGAATCAGGGAGGCAGGAGGGGAGAGCAAAGAATGGGTTGTTTCCCAGCCAGTGGGGGTGTCCTCCCTCATGGGACCAGGGACATTTATCCTCCCTTGTTCAATCATAGCTATGCTCCTGAGTCCCGTCCCAACTCACTACCATGGATGCCATCCCATCTTCCTGCTCACCTTTCCTCTCCTCATCAGCCCCTGCCCTGTCATGCCTCCACTTTTGCCCACCCTCCTCCCTCTTACCCAATGCTGGCCACCTGCATGCCAGTTGCTACCTACTCTTCCTTAGGAACATAGGAAGCTGCCATATACTGAGTCAGACCATTGGTCTATCTAGCTCCATATTGTCTCCACAGACTGGCAGTGGCTTCTCCAAAGTTGCAGGCATGAATCTCTCTCAGCCCTATCTTGGAGAAACCAGGGAGGGAACTTGAAACCTTCTGCTCTTCCCAGAGCAGCTCCATGCCCTGAGGGGGATATCTTACAGTGCTCACACTTCTAGTCTCCCATTCATATGCAACAAGGGCAGACCCTGCTTAGCTAAGAGAACAAGTCATGCTTGCTACCAGCAGACCAGCTCTCCTCTCTAGGTAAAGTGTGTCATCAAGTTGGTGTTGACTTCTGGCAACCACAGTGCCCTGTGGTTGTCTTTGGTAGAATACAGATTGGGTTTACCGTTGCCATCTCCCGCACAGTATGAGATGATGCCTTTCAGCATCTTCCTATATCGCTGCTGCCCAATATAGGTGTTTCCCATAGTTTAGGAAACATACCAGCGGGGATTCGAACTGGCAACCTCTGGCTTGTTAATCAAGACATTTCCCCACTGTGCCATTAAGTGGCTTACCCTTCCAAGTAAGGGGGGAGGATCAGCAGCAAGTCACATACTACCAAGGAGGTGAGGGGGAAGAGTTGCACATTTTGAGAGCTGACAGTGGCGGGGAGTGCCTCACCATGCTACTTCAGGTGCTGGGTGGATTGGCCTACCTGGCCACTCACCTGATCTACACGGCTTTGGTTTTATAACAATGTGTGCTTAATTTGAAATCTCCCACCACCACCTATGCTTTTGTTTCTGCTCTTTGTTGTTTTAGAGCTGCTGGTTTCATTTTGTTGCATTTTCATTGTTATTTCGTTTTGGTTATTCTTAACATGTATTGTTAGTGGTGTTGAGCTATTTCATTTTTTTTTAAAGCAAAGAAAAGAAAAAGCAGGACACAAATTTGTTAAAGAAACTTTGTTTCAATTGTGCCCTGGGCATGCACAGCAGTCCTGTTTTGAGGATTTCCTTCCAAACCATGAGGGCTAGATACCTCTGTCTATTCAAGTAAAGCTGGTGGCACAGATAAAATGTTTTGTTGCCTGAGGTGACCACATGACCGGGTGTGACTGATTCAGAACAAGCTCCTCTTTATCACAGCCTTACACATGGGAAGACAACAGAATCTGCAAACATCACTCTTGTCCCTTGATGTATATAAAAGATCCACAGTAAAAGATCCCAAAAGGAAGTTCGGAGTACTTTTTAACTTTGGTGCTAGTTTCAGTTGCATTTTAAAATCCCTTTTCATTTCCATTTTCTGTCTTCTTCATTTCAGCCTTGCTTCCATTTATCAAGCTGTTAAATTAGTACTTAGGGAATTGGGCATTCTGCCTGACTTTAATCAGCATGTGATGGTTTCAACCAGTTTTTCAAAAGATGATTCTTGCAGGTGTCACAGAATAAGTTGCACTTGACAATTTCCCCCGTTCCCAAAGGTAGGTTTAGGAGCATATATCTACCTGTTCACTTTTTGTTTAGCATCATGGAACTGAAGTCACACACACACACACACACACAAATGCACACACACGCTTATAAAATCATCCTTGGCTAAAAATAATCTGTACTGGTCCTGTTTAATTCCTCATACATGCCCGACACATGGAAGTGTAGTGGTTAGAAAGCTAGACTAGAAGGTCTTTCAGACAATCATCTAGGGGGTGGTATGTGACCTGCCAAGACAACAGTCAACCACTGTGCATAAACAAGCACTTCTTCCCTACTTATTTCACACTGGGGTTAGCACAGCAGTCCCACTAAGAGGAAAAAAGCAAAACCTTGCCAACTGCAAAAGAAACTTCAGAATGATCCTGGAAAAGAAAATCAGGAAGGAAAACATTAATGTGAATATTTGTGTAGGCAACAGCCAAGGAGATAACAGTACCGGAAAACAAGCTTGCTTCCAGATATTAAAATGTACACTTGAATATCTCCTGGTCCCCATCCTAAATGCACACAGAACTGTGCAGAGAAGGGCGAGGTCAAGTGGGGCGAGTACTGCGCATGCAGCCAGAACTGTGTGGAATGGTTTGACCACAGATGGTCACTCAGTTCAACAGGCAAGCTGGTTTTAAAGGGGGAAATAACTGGCCCATTCTGTTGAGTGATCAGCTGCAGTTAAATGTCCAGACTGCTCTGGTTTCACCTATTCTATGGCTCTCAAGGATTTTGTCTCCCCTGCCCTGCCATGTTACTGATTGAAATCACGTTCTAAAATCCCATTGAAATCACGCTGTAAAATCCCATTGTGAACACAACTGGAAGCAGATTTAGACTAGACATTAGGAGGATGCTTGCTAAGTCTGGAAGAGGGTGGGAAAGGGGTGGAGGAGAGAAACTTGCAGATGAGAGGGCTGGTGACGGTAAAGGAACTCCCCTGGGCTGGGTCTTCCTAAGCTTTTCAGAACTCTTGGAGGGAAAAATGATATATTCCCTCAAAATCCTACAAAATGGCGTAGAAAGATACAGTCCATTCTGAACGATAATGATGGGCAAGTTTTGGCCCAGCTCTACATGGTGATTGACAACTGGTGATTGGCAATATCCCAAATCATGTGACTTGTACACTCCAATTTTTAGTGCACAGATCACATCAGTATTAGAGGTGGAGAGCCAGTCTTGCAGTGATTGATTGATTAAGTGCTGTCAAGTCAGTGTTGACTCTTAGCGACCACATAGATAGATTCTCTCCAGGATGATCTGTCTTCAGCTTAGCCTTTAAGGTCTCTCAGTGGTGCATTCATTGCTGTTGTAATCGAGTCTATCCACCTTGCTGCTGGTCGTCTTCTTCTCTTTCCTCCAACTTGGTCATTTGTTCCTCAAGTGAAAATTCTGGATTAATTTGTTCTATGATCAATTTGTTTGTTTTCCTGGTTGTCCATGGTATCCTCAAAAGTCTTCTCCAGCACCAAAGTTCAAAAGCATCCATGCTTTTTCTATCTTGCTTCTTCAAAGTCCAGCTTTCACATCCATAGGATCATGGGGAAAACCATTGTCCAAATGATTCTAATCTTTGTAGGTCCAGACACGTCACATCATCTAAATATCCTTTCCATGGCCTTCATTGCAACCCTACCAAGTGCTAGTCTGCAGCATATTTCTTGATTGCTGGATCCTTTACTGTTGATGGTCCATCCTAAAAGGCAGAATCTATCCACTACTTCAATGTCTTCATTATTATTTTTGATGCTTGTTGCTGTACCCGTTGTCATTAGTTTAGTCTTCTTTACATTTAGTCATAGTCCCATTTTTTCACTGTGCTCCTTGACTTGCTTTACTAGAGCTTGCAGATCATCCGCATTCCCATCTATTAGAGTGGTGTCATCAGCGTAGCGCAGGTTATGCAGTTGCAAGTGTGAATTGTCCCCTTTGCTAAGCAGGGTTTGCCTTGGTTTGTGTTTGCTTCGGTGATGACATATGAGCCCTGTCCCCTGTAAGATAGGATGGAGCCATTGCTCAGTGGTGGAGCATCTGCTTTGCATGCAGAAGGTCCCAGTTTCAATCCCTGGTATCTCCAGCTAGGACTGGGGAAACCTTGGAGAGCTGCTGCCAGTCAGTGTAGACAATATTGAGCTAGATGGACCAGTGGTCTGACTCAGTATAAGGCAGCTTCCTATGTTCATATCATTGGGGGTCTATACATGTAGGTCACTAGACAAACCCAATGTCCAACGTGTGGATGTTGGGCAAGCCAAAGGATGCAAGCCAAGGTCCCAGGGAGACCATGATGCATGGTGCAATTCTGACAGTAACTTATGCACAGGTTTATTTGAATTAGAAAGCCCTTACAGATTATAAGCACTCAGTGTGGATCAGAGCAAAGCCAGACTGTCCGAGAGGTAAAAAGCACGAGGATTTGTCACATTCTAAGTTAAGCAGTCGATAACCATTTAAAGTAACTTATACTGATTTCGGGTGGTCTTGAATTTATACCAGCTCATATAAAAGTGGGAATTGCCTCATTGACTGAGACCTTTAGAATCAGCATTGAAAACTCTAAAAACTGCTCGTCTGTAAAATTACAACAAATCTATCCCTAACGCTTAAATATTGTTTTATGAAAATACAAAATAATAAAACTCGACAAAAAATAGCCATAAAAACTGATCGTTAAGCGTTCTCCCACATTACACCCATGCACTGTTCTCTCCATTCCTAAACCAGCTGAGCTGACTTCTAGAGGAGTCGTGATATATTCTGAACAGAGCCATGATCACTGTGCAGTTCTATAGTACTTTTAAAGATAATCCTCATAATAACTAGTGCTGCTGCTGAGCTTTTAATTCCTCATCTTGGACATTGAATCTTGGATGCCCGAGAGGTCCACATATGCTGCCTTGAATTCCATGATGGGGGGGGGGCACGGGGGGTAGAGATGAAATAAATAAGCAAATGCTCTCCACATGGTTAAGCAAACATCTTGAGCCCCAGGTGCTTGCGGGGGGGGGATCATCTCTTTTTCACCTTTCCCCCCATCATGGAACTCAAGGCAACACACATGGGGTCTCCAGGAAGTCTCCCATCCAGGCTCTGAGGAACTGGGCATTCTGCCTGACCTGAATGACTTGAACCAGATCTGAATAGCTCCAGCAAGTTTGCTGCCTCATAGACCTTCAGACCAGATCTGGCATAGACCGTTATGACCCTGAGCTCTTCATGGGCTCCGATTCTATTCTAAAGTGGAGAAAAATTCCTCCCGCCTCCGACCCACTTATCTGACTGCTGCTCCAGTGGTGAAGGAGGGGATCTTCTGCTCTTTATCTCCTTTTGGATCATTGCGATAATAGCATTCCAGATGCTGGGAAGAGGCAGAGGAGGGAGGAAGCCAGCCAGATGCCTCAGAAAGCTCACAAACAGGACATGAAGGTTTGGGCTACCCTGTGTATTATCTCCATCATCTGGTATTTTAAAGTATATTATGACCCCCTTTCACATGATCAAATGCAGGCAGCCTGGAGGGGGGCGGCAGGAAACCACCTGCTTCGCCCCACATGATTGGAGCCTCCATTGGGCTCCACTGCCCACATGAACACCACAGCAGCATTCTTCACGGCTGCAATTAGGAACTGGGAGTCCTCCGGTTTCCCACAATGCAACACGCAAGCAGCACAGTGCATTGGGGAAGCTTTGCACTACCTGGCCACTCCCCGCCCCCCAGCTCTATCATGAAGATGGCTCCTGGCAGCCCGGGAGCAGTTGCCGGCAGTGTGGAGCCCCACACTTCTAGCGACTGAGGTAGGAGACGTACACTTCTCCTTTCTCACTGTAGATCTTGGTTAGCCAGGAGCAATGGGATTGGGAGTGATCCCAGGGCTTCACGTGACCACCCCTACCTGGGCTAGCCCAGGGCTGGTCGTGAGAATGGGCTGTACATCTGCAAATGGAGGCTGCATCTAGTTATCATGCCCAGGAGCCATATGTAGAATCATGCTCTATGAATTTGTGTAATTCCTTTTTGAGAGTCCTCAATGCTAGTGGATTCAATAACCCTGGTGATAATTCCAGCCCTACCTGGAGATGCTACGGATAGAAATTGGCTCCATATTTATGCAAAATTCTGTGCAAAGTTGCTGGGAGGGTTCCATTCATCATGACACAAAAACTGCAGCATGAGCCCTATCCAGACATTATGTTGTGCATTAATACAGATGTCCATGCATTTTAACATATTTTTTGTGAATGACTGTACATGTGAAAGTGAAAGACGGTCCAGGCCACATCATAAGCAGGGTACAGATAGGAAGTAGGCTACTGTCTGTATGTTGAACCTAACATGTGAATCGGGCCATGAAGAAGATGAAAACCATGAAGGAGCTGAGATGTTCCACATGCTGAATGTTGTTTTCTCCTCTGCATAGCAACCTCCTTCCCCACTATAGCAAATCCATGTGTAGATCATCATTGTAGGCCTCAGGTAAATGTCAGCTGCAATACATGGCAGCCTATTTAGCATATGTCTTACATTGGCAATTGCCGTTTATTTTCCTTCCAAAATCAGGTGCATTTAGTTAAAACAAGATACAGAGGGATAAGAATAAAGGCATGGCCCACATTAAAGCAAAATACCTTTGCAATAGGAAACATTAAGAGGCATGTTCTCAACCTAGGAAGCAGTCCAGGCAGATGCTCAATTCATGTGATACTGTAAAGATTCCAGATGTATATTTCGCAGCATTCATTCTAGGGGACACTAAGTATTTGCATTGCTTTAATCAGATCCACTTTTAAACTCACCTAAACAAAGCATTTATATCAAAAAGGTGATAATATACTAGTCAGATCCCAGTTTCTATAGTTATGTCGTAAGTAAACTTTGGTGATTGAATTTTTCCTGTGTTTCCATGATTACTCAATAGCATCTTCACTGTAGGGATGTGCACAGAATCGGGGCTGGGCGATTCGAAGGCGGCGGGGGTGCTGCTTTAAAGGTAGGGGTGGGTGAACTTACCCCTCCTGCCGCTTTCCCCCCGCCGGCGCCCGTTGCTGTTAAAAGTCTTTGGGGCGGCAGTGTACCTCCCTGCCGCCCCATTGCTCTCCTCGACCGGAAGTGGGCGGAACTACCGGGCGCGCATGCACGGCAAACAGGCACGTAGATGCACACGACAGGCGCATGAACGCCCAGTACTTCTGGCCACTTCCGGCCGAGGAGGGCAAAGGGGCAGCAGGGAGGTATGCTGCCGCCCCAAAGACTTTTAACAGCAACAGGCGCCCAGCGGGGGGAAAGCAGCAGGAGGGGTAAGTGCACCCTCTCCCACCCTTAAAGTGGCACCATCGCTGTGTTCAAACTGGCCCTGTGTTCGAACCTGTTTGGGGGCCCGTAAAAGGGCCTCCGAACAGGTTCACGCACATCGCCTACTTAACTGTGCTGTTTGTCCTTGCCTTTCACTAAAGTAACTTGATTGCAGAAGGAAGACACCATATCCATACAGGATCTTCAGCTCTCATACATTCTTGTACAGTTGAGAGTAGCCCTATTTAGACATTATGTTGTACCTGTGTTCAGATGCCTGTTTACACATACATGTTTCTGTGTGAATGACTGTACCTGCATTCATTTTAAAAGTGAACTGGGGTATACACCTCCCTGAAATGCAGGATACATATAGAAAGTGTACCATTGTACCTTCTTTCAACATAAGAGAGAGAGAGAGAGAGAGAGAGAGAGAGAGAGAGAGAGAGAGAGAGAGAGAGAACAAACAAACAAACGAATTCGGACAGAATTGGAAAACGGAGGTCCCTTCACCTCCAGTTTCCGAAGCTGCACATCTAAATTGAGGAAACTGGAGTTAAGGGTGAAAAAGGGCCTGTGTTTGCCCTCCCCAAAGTCCACTCCGAACCTTTGGTCAGAGTGGAGTTTTGCTGCCCTCAACTCTGGTTCTGCAGCACCAGCGTTATATCTGAATGCTGGCACCACAGTTTTGGCCCCATGGAACCAGAGTTGAGGGGAAAGCTCCTCCCTCACTCCAGCCTGATTGGCTGTGTGGGCTGTCCACCCCCGCCTCTCTGCAGTCTCGCTGACTGCACAGAGACAGCTCTCCAGAACATCTGTGGGTCCATTGGACCCACAGTTCCGTGTTGCATGTGAATTCGGCCAGAGAGACTGAGAGAGAGGTTGAGAGACTGAGAGAGATTGAGGGGGGTGGGGACTTCTAAATCTTCAAACAGAACTCCATGCAAGTATTATATGGATCATGGAGAGGAAGCTGTTAATCAAAAAAGCATAATATAAATGTATTGTTAGCACAAAATAAATATAAAATAAAAGATGTTTTGGCTTCTGCCGTCATCAGCTGTTCTGATGTTATAGGAAATCTACCTATATAGCATACTACCAGTTAAACCTTTGGAGTGGATTGGAAATATTAACCAAATATCACAGAACAAAAGGCATTTAATAATAAAAAATATTTGGGGAAAAATGTCTGAGGCATGTGTTATTTATTTTACTGGTCAAATTTACATCCCAGATTAAAACCTCCTTTGTAGTTAATTTCTATCTATCTATCTATCTATCTATCTATCTATCTATCTATCTATCTACACACACACACACACACACACACACACGAGAAAAGGAATAAGACTGTTGTGAGTGATTTTCCCTTTTGTGTCCTCACAACCCTTCCCTACAAATTAATATGTGGCACAGTCCATTGAATTTTTCTCCTGTGCAATCCCACTGAAATGAACAGGGGTTGTGGGGGGGAAACACCACTGCTTTCCTCTTGCCCAGCTCCCATTCATTTCAACCAAGCTGGTGGATTGTGCCCCTTTTCTCTGTCCTTTCTTTCTTGTTATTGTTGTCACTATTGTTGTAAACAAAGGCTTCCTCGAATTATTGCTCTGAGCCATTCTTTTAAATTCACAATTCATCTCCAGCACAAAAGTGGGAGGCAAAATCTACAAATTGATTCATTCAAAAGGGTTGCTATGGTGACAGATTACTATAAAGTAACTTGAACCAGCCCTTTGACATGGAGGGAGTTCAGAGGTTAGCCCTGCCTGTGCTAGGACTCTTTTGACAACTTCCTGCATAATTTGACTGTTATTTGCGTGTCTGGTCACTGTCTGACCCCAAAGTCTGGAATGAATTGAGAGGTAGTATGTATATCATAGGGACCTCAAAAAGGGCACTTTTAATCACATTTTGGTGAGAAACCTCTGCTCAAACCTAGTGCAGGAAGCAGCTGGGAAAGAGACTGAAAAGCTGCAGGTCAAGGATATAGCTAACTCGCCTGACCGTCATTCAGGATATTCAGGCTGCTGAGCATTTTTCACACAGGGCTTTTAGCTCGCATCTCCTCCAGAATGGAGGTGTGCATTCACATATCAGACAGATTTACCCTGACGTTCCTGCGAGCTATCGGAGAGCCCTTCACACACAATTTGGGTTTTGCATTGCACATTCGAATGTAGCCAGATTTATATTCAGGGTTTTAAAAAATCCACTTTTTGCATCTTTGTGTGTGTGTGTGTGTGTGTGTGCAACTTCAAACTCACAGTAAAGGAGGCTGAGGAAAAGCACAGGGTGTGTGTGGGGAATGGAATGAGAACAGCTCTGGGATGAACTACGTTCCCCAGATATCCACACACTTTCCCCCAACCTCCTTGTGCTTGTTCCCAGCCTCTCCTGCATCAGTCCCCACCCACTCCTCTGGACCAGGGGCGTAGCTATAATTGAATGAAAGGGTTCGAAGAACATGGGCCCCCAGCTCCTGAGGGCCCTCCAGCTCCACCCCTCCCTATTTTCTTCATTATCTCCCTCACTCTGGGGGGTCGCCAGAGAGAATGATGAACACGGGCCCCCTCTCCCCTAGCTATGCCCCTGCTCTGGACACTCTCCCCATCCACCCAGGCTTCCCCATGCCAGTGCTAAGTCGGGCTTTAAAGAACCCCCACCCCACCATACTATCTGGGGTAATTGCCCCATGATCAGCTGCCTCCCCATGTTGGGGGGAAGGAAGTCCAACACTGGGCTTCTGAATCTTCCAACTGCACAGACCCAATAAATATTTGCAGTCACTCTAACGAATGACCTGAAGGTGCAAATAAGAAAGGCCTTTAACACAGATGAAACATATCTATTGCAAGGCCACATTCCTGCTGAGCCTGTTTGCCGCTGTTTGAAGTCTACTCTGGGAAGAGGAGAAGCAGACATGAGAAGGTAACACGCTTTTCTAAAAAAAACCCAAAAAAACACCCCAACATCCTTGATTTCTTCAAACAAAGAAACAAACAAACAAGAGGAGGGGGAGATTTTGAGGTGTGTGTATCCATGTTTGGTTTTTCCCCCAGGGTTTGTCTTGTGGCTGTCTGGCTTTCAGATTTAGTTTCTCTTTTGCCTGGAGAGAGATGAAGGAAGGAGCCAGCTAGGGCTGAGGTGAGTCACATCTGGTGGTAGGGGCCACATTCCTGTGGGCCTGTTTGCCTCAGTTTGAAGCCTACTCTCTACATAAAAGTAGGTGGCCAGGGAACTTAGCGACCATAGCTTAGCGAACAGGAATTAGGAGGTATCATAGGAGTTTTGTGTGGAGTTTAGCAGGGAAGTGTGCAGGAGAGCTCGAAAGGAGGCCCTCTTGATAACATGGAGCCCAGTGGTCTCTTTTATATTCCTGGGAAAGAAACTTTAAACTGTTGAATAGCTGACAACTTCAGATAAGACCTAACTTTCAAATAAAAAAACTCAAAATACTCTAAACAGCCAATAAAAGCAGTCATGAAGGTAGAAAGGCAGCAGGGGAGGGGGTGCTTCTCAGTATATTTTACAGAGTGCTGCATATATGACTATCTGCTTGATGGGCATAATGTGTGGGTATGTGCTCGGTGCAAGGAGCTCCTGGCTCTCAGGGAACAAGTTTGTTCCTTGAAACCAAAGTGGCTGATCTGGAGAAGCTCAGAAAGTCAGAGAGGTACATGGATGAGATCTTCAAGGATGTGATAGAGGCATCCTACTCCCAGGCTGATGGCCCCTCTGCTGTCATGGAGAATAAAGGTCCCAGGGAAGAAGGACATCATTCCAAGGAAGAGAGAAACAGAAGAGACCCATTCTTTGGATGATGAACCCATATCCTCTAGCACAGGGGTTACTTCTCGGGGGGTGGGGCTCCATGTAGTGGGAGATTCGATCATTAGGGGTATAGGAATATGGATCTATACACTGTGACCCGAGTGTAGACCACATGGTGACTTGCCTGCTTGGTCCAAATGTTGCAGACATCACACAGCATCTAGATTGGCTGCTAGGCAGTGCTGGGAAGGAGAAATCTGTCATGGTGTGTGTCATCACCAATGATGCTGGGAAATGTAGTTGGGAGGTCCTGGAAGCAAAATTTAGGCTGCTGGGTAGCATATTGAAGTCCAGGACCCCCAAGGGTGCTACTTGATCAATGCTACTTGATCCACACACAGGACCAGAGAGACAGGAAGAGCTGAGAGGTCTCAATGTGAGGATGAGACAGTGATGCTGGGAGGAGGGGTTTTTTAATCACTGGGATACACATTTTGGGACAAGACGAGCCTGTACAAAAGGGATAGGCTCCACTTAAATCAAGATGGAACCAGATTGCTGGCGCTTGAAATTAAAAAAGGTTGCAGATCAGCTTTTAAAATGACACCTGGGGAATAGCCAACAGGAACGGGGCAGTATCCAGCTGGGCAAATGCCATCACTTAAGGTGTGAGGGTGTAAATGCTACAGATAAGCCAAAAGGGGACAGAGTAGAACCAGGTAAAGAGCAGACAGAAGGAAGTAGTCGCTGATCAAAGAGATCAAATAGCCATAAGAAAGACAGCACACACCAGGTAAGAGATTCAGTATATAGGTGCCAATGCCTCTGAGTCAAGGTGGGTGTGTTGGAATGCTAGGGTTGCTAATGAAAACATCGATATAGTGGACATAACAAAAACATGGTGGAACAGAACCAGTGACACTGTAATTCCCGGATATAAATTCTATAGAAAGTACGGGGAGGGGTGAATTGGGGGTGGAGTAGCACTGTATGTTAAAGAAGGGAATGAACCTAACAAGCTAGAAAATGTGGGAAGAACAGAGTCCGCCACATAAAGACTATGGGTACCAATACAAGGCTTGAAAGGAAATATGTTACTAGGGACATGCTATTGCCCTCTAAATCAAAACGCTGACAGTGACTGGGAGGTGCAGAAAGAAATCAGGGAGGTATCAAAGAGAGAGAGCTATAATAATGGGTGAATTCAAGTACCCACACCTAGACTGGGTAAATTCATATTCAATTAATGACAAAGAGGCCAAATTTCTAGATACACTGAATGACTGTGCCCTAGAATATTTGGTCATGGAACCAACCAGGAGAGGGTGACTTGGAACTAATCTTGAGTAGTGCACAGGACCTGGTGCAAGATGTCAGTGTCATGGAACCTTTAGGGAACAGTGAGAATAGTGTGATGAAATTCAGCACATATGCAAGGAGAGAATTGCCTAGGAAATCTCACACAGAAACTCAGAAGAGGAAACTTCTCTAAAATGAGGAGTTTGGTGAAAAGAAAACTGAAAGGGAACATCAGGAGAGTCACTTTGCTCCAGAATGCAAGGAGCCACAATAATAGAAGCCCAGTTTAGAGCCACAATAATAGAAGCCCAGTTAGAATGCATACCAAAAAGGAGGAAAGGTACCAGCAAGTCCGGGAGGATGTCAGCTTGGCTAAAAAGTAAAGTACACGGAAGCTATAAAGGAGAAGAAGACTTCCTTCTGAAATTGGAAGGCCTGCCCAAATGAAGAGAACAGAAAGGAACACAAACTCCGGCAGAAGAAGTGCAAGGAGACAATGAGGGAGGCGAAAAGAGAGTTTGAGGAAGATTTAACTAAAAGCATCAAGGGGAATAACAATTTCTTTAAATACATAAGAAGCAGGAAACCTGCCAAGGAGGCAGTTGAACCATTAGATGATGAGGAAGTGAAAGGGATTAATAAGGAGCATATGGAGATTGCAGAGAAGCTAAAAGAGTTCTTTGCATCTTTCTTCATTGGAGAAGATCCTGAGCATATACCTATGCCTGAACTGAGCTTCTCAGGGACAGAGGCTAAAGAGGGGTAATGGGAGATGACATTCTAAACTATCTGGGGAAAAAAAATTAAAAATCAACAAATCACCAGGGCCAGATTGCATCCACCCGAGTCCTTAGATAACAAAATGTGAAATTGCTGACCTCCTTGCAAAATATAATTTATCCCTACTATCAGGCTCTGTCCCTGAAGACTGGAAAGTAGCCAATGTAACACAATTTCCAAAAAGGGATCTGGGGTGGGGGTGGGGATTACAAGCCAAGTAGTCTAATGTCTGTTCTGGGCAAGGATAAAATCGTTAAGCATATAGACAATCAGAGCCTGCTGAAGGAGAACCAGCATGGCTTCTGCAAAGGTAGATCTTGACTCACCAACCTTTTGCAGTTCTTTAAAAATGTCAAAAGGTGTGTGGATAAAGGTGATCCAGTTGACATAATATACTTGGACTTTCAAAAAGCTTTCCATAAAGTTCCTCACCGAAGACTCTTGAGAAAACTTAGCTGCCATGGGATAAGGGGACAGATTCGTGTTTGGATTGGTAACTGGTTGAAGGACAGAAAACAGAGGGTAGGTATGAATGGATAGTTCTCTGCAGTTGTGAAAAAGGCCTATTCCATGCTAGGGATCATTAGGAAGGGGACTGGGAACTAAACTGCAAATATCTTGATGCCCTTATACAAATCTATGGTCTGGCCACCTTTGGAGTACTGTGTACTATTCTAGTCACCATACCTCAAAAAGGACATTATCAAACTAGAGAAGGTGCAGAAGAGGGGAACCAAGATGATGAGAGGCCTAGAGCATCTTCCTTATGAGGTAATGCTACAATACCTGGGGCTTTTTAATTTAGAAAAAAGATTACTGAGGGGAGACATTATAGAGGTCTATAAAATTATGCATGGTGTGGAGAAAGAAATTTTTCTCCCTCTCTCATAACACTAGAACTAAGAGACATCCCATGAAACTGATGGCCAAGAAATTTAGGACTTACAAAAGGAAATACTTTTTCACTCAGTGCACAATTATCCTGTGGAATTCTTTGCCACTATATAGCCACCAGCCTGGATGGCTTTAAGAAGGGCATAGATACATTCATGTAGGACAGGTCTATCAATGATTACTAGTCTGGTGGCTATAGGTCACCTCCAGCCTCAGAGGCAAGATGCTGCTAAATACCAGTTGCAGGGGAGGACCACATTTGGAGTACCGCATGCAGTTCTGGTCACCGTCTCTTAAGAAGGGCATTGTAGAACTGAAAAAGGTGCAGAAGAGGGCAACCAAGATGCTCAGCAGCCTGGAGCACTTTCCTTATGAGGCAAGGCTTCAGCATCTGGGGCTTTTTAGTTTGGAAAAGAGGCAACTAGGGGAGACATTATAGAGGTATATAAAATTATGTGTGGAGTAGAGAGAGAGGAGAGAAATAAATTCTTCTCCCTCTCCCACAACACTAGAACAAGGGGTCATCCCATGAAAGTACTGTTTCACACATTAATCTATGGAATTCTCTGTCATGGGATGTGGTGATGGCCACTAGCTTGGATGGCTTTAAAATGGGCTTAGACAAATTCATGGAGAACAGGTCTATCAATGGCTACTATAAGCTAGGGATGTGCACGGAACCGGTTCGGAAGCCCTTTATGGGCTTCCAAACTGGTTTGGATGGTGGGTGTTTCTGCGGGTTCGACGGCAGGGGGGTGCTGCTTTAAGGGCGGAGGAGAGTGCACTTAACCTCCCCCCCCGCTGCACGCATTTTCCCTGCTGGCGCTCGGTTATCTAAAAGTCCATCGAGATGGCAGCATAGCTCCCTGCAGCCCTGCTTGCTACATCGTCCAGATGTACCCAGAAGTAGCTGGCAGCGCGAGCGCACCTGATACACTTGCTCACTAGTGCGACCTGTGTGCGCTCGTGAAAGTCGCACACAGTTGTGCCTGCTACTTCCAGTAAAGGGGAATCCACTGAGGTTTTTCCCCTGCCCCTTTACCAGTAGAGGGGCAGAGGGGCTGTCCTCAGTATAAAGGGGGCAGGAGGGGAGTAAATATTTACTCACATGTGACTGTGCAGGCTACTCTGTGGGGAGGCTGGTGGGGGTGAGTGGGAGTCACTGCCGTTCCCACTGCAATCCCTGCGGCCACAGCTTTATTGTGAGTACAGATTTACTCCTTTCCTGTCCACTCTACACTTAGAACAGCCCTCCTGCCCCTGTACTGGTAAAGGGGAATCCTCATAGGATTCCCCTTTAGCAGCATAGTTCCGAATTGGCTAGTTTTGAACTGGGCCCGGTTCTGTTCGCACCAGCCTCGGCTGGTCCGGTTCAACACCAAACCTGTTGAACCGAGCCAGTTCAGCATTGAGCCTGGCCCAAACTGAGCTAGCTCACACACCCCTAACCTGGTGGGCCACTAAGTGAAACAGGATGCTGGATTAGGTAGGTTTGGGGCCTGATCTAACAGAGTTGTTCTTATGTTCTTCAGGCACCCTTGGACCTCCAAAAGCATATATATAGGGAAAAGAAGGTTAGAACAGTCCAGATTTTTGAATGCCAGGGAACTCTTCTTTGAATCTCCAAGTGGCAGCAAACCTGAAGCAGATTCTAACCACAGAGATCACATTTGCTCCTCAATTATATAAACAAAATACAGGTGAAGGAGGATATTTCACTTAATAAGAGAACCATCTTATTTTATATGTGACAAATTCCATCTTTGATTATAGAGTACAGGAGAGCCAGTGTTCCTTCCCAGGAAAAGAATGATGTTCCTGCATAAATGAAGAGGGGGAAATGTGTTTTCTGTGCATTGTGCTTTGTTTTTTTGTTTTTGCAAACTATCCTACTTAAAGCAAGTAAAATTACAAAGGAAAAAAGAAGTGGAGCTATTATGTGTTATTTTTCCATTCAGTTAATGATGCATTTCAGTTCACTCAGAAATAAAGAGACACGCTTGAATCAATAAACAAGGACTAACTAAACAGAGTCTATCTGAAAGGCAATGTCTGAGAATTAGCCTAAACGTAATATCTCTGCAGCAGTTACAAAACAAGAACACCAAAAAGCCCCTCCTGCTCTTGGATACTGCTATATATTTATTTGGGAGCACCAGAGGCTAGTTACTCAAAGAGGCAAACAAAATAATTCAAATATACATTATACGGAACACAGACCTGACACACCTATGCAGTTATTTGTGATTTATTTATTTATTAAATTTATATACTGACTTTCATTAAAACAATCCCAAGGTGGTTCACATAGAATTTTTTAAAAAGTAAAAACAGATCTAACTAAAAAGATTTTAAAATACATGCATAAAATAACCATACACAATACAAAGAAGCAGCAGAGGAGACAATCACATAAAACCCTGTGTAATAAGCCAAGTTTTCACATGCTTTCTAAAAGCCGTGATAGAGACCAAGGAGCGAATAGCCACCGGGAGAGCATTCCAGAGTCTAGGGGCAACAACAGAGAAGGCCCTGTCCCATGTGCAACACAGCTGAGCCTCCCTCATTGTCAGCACCCGGAGCAGAGCCCCCTCAGATGACCTTGTCATGTGGGCAGCAACCCTTGGGAGCAGGTGGTCCCTCAGGTATTCCAGGCCCAAACCGTTAAGGGCCTTAAAGGTCAAAACCAGTACCTTGAATTGGACCCGGAAACAAACTGGCAGCCGGTGCAGCTCTTTCAAAATGGGTGTGATGTGATCCCAAAGGGCAGCTCCAGATAAAATCCTAGCCGCAGTTTCCGAATATTCTTCAAGGGCAGCCCCACGTAAAGTGCATTACAGTAATCCATCTGTAACATGACTAAGGCATGGGTAACTGTGGCCAGATCTGCCTTCTCGACAAAGGGATGCAGCTGGCTCACTAGCTGAAGCCATGCAAAGGCACCCCTGGCCACCACCTCCACCTGAGCTTCCAAAAGCAGAGCCAGGTCCAGTAATACCCCCAAGCTGCATACTTGCTCCTTCAAGGGGAGTGCAACCCCATCCGGAACCAGTAAAATCTCCTCATCCCGATTGGCTCTCCTACTGACCATCATTAGCTCCGTCTTGTCCGGATTCAATTTCAGTTAATTAGCCCACATCCAACCCATCACGGCCTCTAGCCCCCAATTCAAGGCATCCTAGGATCAGGTGACAAGGAGAGATAGAGCTGAGTGTCATCCGCATATTGCTGACAACTCAGTCCGTCCCCGGATGACCTCTCCAAGCAGTTTCATGTAGATGTTGAACAGCATGGGGGACAAAACCGAACCCTGCGGGACCTCACAGGCCAATGGCCACAGAGCCGAGCAACAGTCCCACAGCACCACCTTCTGGACCCTCCTCCAAGAAAGGACAGCAGCCACTCCAAAGCCCTACCTCTGATTCCCATACTCAAGAGGCAGTCTAGAAGGATATCAAAGGTCAATGGTACTGAACGCCGCTGAGAGGTCCAGCAGAACCAACAGGGACGCACTCCCCCTGTCTATTTCCTGGCGTAGGTCATCCACTATAGAGTGTCCAAGGCAGTTTCAGTCCCATATCCAGGGCAGAAGCCAGATCGAAAAGGGTTCAGATAATCTGTATCATCCAAGACCCTCTATTTATCCAGCACCATGGTTTCAGCAATGCATACGTAATAAATAATAACACTTAGTCCAAGTTCATATCAGCAATGAGCTGCTGATTTCCTTCCCATGTTGGATAAGCGGGTATGTGCCCTCACCATATGCTTCTGTCATTGGCTATTACTTACTTTGGCTATGTAGCATGTCCATGCTCACACAGGCAGTGTGCATGGTCCAAAATGTTGGATTCCAGCACGACACAACATGGCCTCAGTGATGGCACCGTCAGAAGGGCCTGCTATGTCGTATCGTTTTCTGAAGGAGTTCCACAGTGATAGTAGGGAGGCAACTGTCGGAGGCTTTATTTTGAATCGTTGGAGCTATTTATTTCAGATTGTCGGAGGCTTTGTGCTGTCAACAATGCTCGACAGATGGCATGTTGGCTCTGAGATCTCTGTCGGGTCCAACATGATGCACAGTCCTCCAGGATGCTACTGAATATTAAGTAATCCAAAAACCTTAGGTTTGAAATGAGAGTTAATTTACATTTGCTTTATATTTTCACGCATGCCCAAAAAAGAATGGAAATTGCAAGTTAAGGTGCCCATCTTAACTTCCGCACCATATAAGCTGTAAAAACACTATACAGTCTGTTATATGATGATGGCTTTAGAAATGAGGCTCCATATACGCACACTTTGCCTTAGTCTCTCAGTTGGTCATTGGGTTGGAGGCCGACAGTTAACAGGTTAGGCTTCCCTAATCTTCCTAGAGATGCCCTGATGCATCTCTGCTTGATGCATTGCATCTCTGATCAAGACACACACACACAAACACAGAGTCACAGTCACACAGACCCTCACCCATTCCAGTGCACTTCTCCTCGTCAAGCATTCCCTGCTGGCTGCCCTGCACCCAGGGCCCAGATGGCCTCTGCGCATGCTCCTAGGGGTGAAGCCCAGGGAACAGGTTGAGGGGTGCATGCTGGAAGGGAGCAGTGGGTGGGAGCAAACCCTGCTAGCTGCCCTGCTCCCAGGGCTCAGATGTCCTCCATACATGTATGGAGTCTGCTCATGGGCGGAGGTTATCTGAACCCTGGGGCAGAGGCTAGAGCAGCCGCAGGGAATGCCAGCTTGCCAGAGTTGGGAGTCGAGGTGAGGAAGGTTTGCACAGAGTGCTCTGGGAAGTGTGTGTGTTGGAGATGGCGTTCCAGTGCATCAACCTTTTGCACCAACTATCCTAATGACCACTAGGGGCATTGGGAGTAGAGATAGTGAGTAAGGGTATCCCTGCCTGTTCTACGTGTCTCTACTCTATGACCCCTGATCTGACTCTTCCGCACTTCCTGTGCTGAGTCACAGTCCTTCCTTTCTTCCTAGAAAGCAGATGGAAACATCTCTCTCCCTCCTTACCTATTCATTATGTCGTCCTTTAGATTTGGTTTAGGTCTTTCCTATCCAAGTGTACTTAACCAATAAATACTTAGAGGCTATTCCCACGATCAGCCGAAATCAGGCTAGGGGAGCCTTGCCTGATTTCGGCTGATCGTGGGGGCCACCGGGCTCGCAGGTGAACCCTGTTGCCTCCTGGTGGTTAACCCACCAAACTCCTCCCATTAAACTGGGTTTGTGGAGTGAACGCTCAGAAACCCGGTTTTTTAAATCGTGAGTAGCTGCGGCGTGGCTCTGCGCCACAGCTACTCATGGGTAGACCCCCGGAGGGGAGGTGAAAAGCCGCCTCCTGGCTCCGGGGGTCTCTCCAGTATGCCCTGTGCACTCGTGCAGGGTATACTGGAGCTTCCGGGGGCCGCGCGGCCCCCAAACTCCCCAGTCCCCGTCGGCTCTGTCATGGAGCCAGCAGTTGTGTGGGCAGCCAATCTGGCCGCCCAGGGCTACCACCCTGCTTGTGTGTGCCTAAGCCCACTCTCCCCACTCACCCTCCCCAGGTGAGTCTCGTCGATTGTGAGACCTGCCTCCTTGTATTTAGTTCTTCAAGGATCTCCATGAGTTTTTCTCTAAATAGCTGCAACAACTAAACCATCCTCTGCTACCTACTCTGTAACTAGAGTGTGCGCTCATTCCTCAGTGCTCTGCTGTTTTACCTACTGAGGGTAAAAATCAACAACCTCCAACAGTGCGAACCTTCCCAGCACGTAGAGCTCTATCTCTCTTAAAGGACCTTCCCAGCACTGAGAAAAGTGCAGTGCAAACCTCATTACTCACGGGGATTCCATTCCTTGCCTACTATCAAGAGAGTAACGAAACCGTGAGTAATGAGGCATTATAGTTAGGTTCCTGGATTGATTAAAGAGGGCAACAAACAAAAAAAGTGGGGGGAAACCCCACTACTGCAAGTGCTCCATGGGGGTCTCCTTCTGCCCTCCATGTGCCCAGAAATGCCCCCAAACTGTGAAATTCCCCCAAAACAGGTAAAATAGAGCAAAAGCAGGCAAAGAGATGGCAGGAAACGGGCAAAAAAACAAACCCTGTACCATGCTCTCTGGGGGTCTCCTTGTGCCCAGCAATGCCCCACCCCAAATAGCGAAATGCCACCCCCAAGCCATGGAAAATCATGGGGAAAATGCATGTTTTTAATAGAAATGAGCCACAAAATGGCTCCTGCTTACATGCTCCTTAGAAATGCATTAAAAATGGCAGCAGGAAGTGACCTCACAGTCATTTCTGGCCCTCTAGGAACTGTGGATGCATGGTTCATTTAACATTTAACCCTTTAGTATCCATGGATAATGAAATTGGGTATCATTTAGATACCCGTGAATATGTGACAGTGTGGATGGTGAGTGTGAATAGCAAGGTTCGCCTGTACTGTGTGGAGGTCAGCACAGTGGGAAATGGCTCTCACATTGAAGGGTTGTTATTGTTTTTTGTCAGAGTGGCCCCTTTTTGAAAATTATTGAAAATCACCATCTTATATTATGATTTGCAACATGTGATGCAAAGGATTTACCCAATTCCGGTTTGCTGGCTGAAAGGTAAGTTTACCTTTAAGTTGCTTTAGTTGTCGATTGTGAATATGAGCAAATACCTTAAGCATCATAGCTCAGTAGCAGCCTCTTGTGTACATATCTCCCAAGTTCAGTCCTTCCATGGCATTCCCAGGCCAGTTGACAGACCTTTTTCTGCCTGAGATCTCAGAATGATGCTGCCAGTCAAAGAAGACAGTTCTGAGCTTGATAGATGAGTGGCCTGACTTAGTTAAGGAAGTTAACTGTGTCATTTCAAGGGCCACTTTTTATGGCACTTTTGGAGAGGAGAGCTGGTCTTGGGGTAGCAAGCATGAATGGTCCCTTTTACTAAGCAAGGTCCACCATGGTTTTCATTTGGATGAGTGACTGCATGTGAGCACTGTAAGATATTGCCCTTAGGGATGGGACTGTACCTCACTGGTAGAACACCTGTTTTGAATGCAAAAGGTCCCTGGTTCAATCCCTGGCATCTCCAGGTAGGGCTGGGATAGACTTGAGACTGGGAGAGATTTATGTATTTATTTATTTAAAATATTTATACCTCTCCCCTCCAGTGCACTACTGCTTGGGGCAGCTCACAACAATAAGATAGACACAGATACAATAAAAGTAATAACATTAACTATTTTTTTTTAAAAGTCAGATTAAAAACCACAATTATATATTAGGTTCAAATTAAAACTGAAAATTATAAAAAGCTAAAGAACCTACCAGATATAACAAAACAATAATGGAGAATTAAAAAGCCTCCTTAAAAAGATGTATTTTAACATTTTAAAAAAAAACAACACTGAGGGAGGGAGCATGGCGAAGCTCTTCAGGGAGAGCATTCCAAAGCCGAGGGGCCACAACCGAAAAGGCCCTGTCTCTAATCCCCGCCAACCGGATCTCTGTTAGTGGCGGAGTCATGAGCAGGGCCTGAGATGATGAGCAGAGGGAGGGCCCTCACAGATTCATATGGGCAAATGCGGTCCAACAGGTATCCCGGCCCCAAGCCATGTAGGGCTTTAAAGGTCAATACCAGCACCTTGAATCTAGCCCGGAAGCGGACCGGTAGCCAAGGAAGCTGACGCAGGATGGGTGTAATACTCGTGAAGCGACTTGCACCCATGAGCATCCTTGCAGCAGCATTCTGAACCATCATTGCACTGTCCCTCTTTCCTTCTGTTAACATTGGAGTGGTGTCATCCCTGTTATCCATTTTCAGCAGTACCTGGGAGAGACTCCTGCCTGAAACCTTAGGGAACTGCTGTCAGAGTAGACAATAGGGAGCTAGATGGACCAATGGTCTGACTCAGTATAAGGCATCTCTTATGTTGTGAGCAGCTGAAAAGTTTTCTTTCTTTCTTCCTCTTCGTACTTCGGATGAAATAGAAAAATCAATGCAACTTTTGAGTGCAACCCAGCGGGAGAGTCCCTCCATCCTGATCCTGTGGAGTGGGGGACATGAAGGTGTTTGTAGCCCCAATCTCCCACCTGACCATTCCTTTGGGCCTTCCTGGCCTCAAGCAATAAGAAGAAGGAGAAAAATTAGAGAAATGTAAATAAGGAAGGAAACTTGCCATTTGTCACTTGAAAGTCCTCATTTCATGGCCTGTTCCCTGTACTCCTGGAATTTTGTGTCATTATCTTCTGTTAAAAGGATTCAAATGACATTATTTGCATGGGAGCTCGCATACAAATTGTGTCGCCCGTGTCACAAAGTTGCATTACAATGAAGGGAGTGATGGCTGTGTCACATGTACGTGACATTCTTTGTGTCATTAAATTTAAAGTCAATGCTGGCAGTTATAAACCACTCACGTCTCCAGCAAATACATCACTTCTGATCTGAAATGAATATTTTAAAACGCCAACTCCAACTGCATCAAATGGCAATAACCTGCAATGTCATCTCTTTTTCCCCCTTCTTCTTTTTTTTTTAAAAAAGCGCAGATTCTAAACAAAGGTGGACTTAGTATAGGGTTACGATAATGCACAAAAGCTTAAAAGGGTGGGGGGGAACCCACACAAGCACATTGTGTTTCATGGTTTTTGTTTTTTTGCAATCTCAAAGCAAACAAAATCCATCAATGGACAGTGGTAGGTTCTTGGGGGCATTTTAAAAGTCCATTTTATTTCATTTTATTTTCACCGTGACTCCTATCAGGCTCACAGATTCTGTTGCTTTCATTTCAGGATGATTAGATGAATAATTGCATCTTCGAGATCCCATTGTGCACAAGGTTACCATCTATTGTCTTGCCAGAGTCCAACCCTGTCAATGTGGCAGCCTTTGTGAAATCTCCTCCATGCTCCTCCAAAGATTCAAAGGCAAAAGATGACAATGAAGACTCGAGGCTCTCTATCCAAATTTGCAGCGCCTCTTCAGCATAATAAACAGAAGGGGGGTGGGGAAGAAGGGAGCTTTCTGCACGAAACCGCCAAAGCTGCTGGCACAGAAACTGGAAAGGACATGGGGATGAAGGAGCTAGCTTTTCCCCTTGCGTTGAAATCAGAAAGCCAGTTGTACAGAATGCCCCTGCTGATAGTGATACTTGACTATTATTCATTTTAAATATTTTAGTACAAGAACACAGGAAGAAACGGGAAGCTGTTTCATACCGAGGCAGAGCATTGGTCCATCTACCTCAGTATTGTCAACACAGACTGGCAGCAGCTTCTCTAAGGTTGCAGGCAGGCAGTCCCTCTCAGCCCTATAATGGAGATGCAAGGAAGGGAACTTGGAACCTTAATGATGCAAGCACGTAGATGATCTTCCCAGATCAGCCCCCCGCCGCCATCCCCTAAGCTGGATATCTTACAGTGCTCATACCTAGTCTCCCATTCAAATGCAAACCAGGGCAGACCCTGCTTAGTGAAGGGAACAATTCATGCTTGCTACCACAAGACCAATGATCCTCCCTTAATAAGCGGTGCTTGTGAACAAATGCATTTGCAGGTACATGGCCTTCTTTTAAAATCTGGGGGTGAGGAGGATGGAGGGATTAAGCTAAAAATCTACAAAAAAGGTGGGTTTTCAGGAAGGCTTGAAGATAGAGAGGTGGGTGTACTGAGACAGAATTCCAGACATAAGTGGCAACAAGGGAAAATGGATAGAACACACCTTTATGTATATTGCATAAGAAGTCACATTCCCCCAAATCTCACTCGTTTCACCCATTTTGCTGACGGCCCCTTCTCACAGCCACTTCACTGCAGTAATCAGCTGTGTTGACTCCCAGTGAGTGACTGAGCTGGTCTTGGGAGCAGGGTTGTAGCCACCACTGGGCGACTGCTTCTGGCCATGCAAGAGCCGCTTCTGGCCATGCTGCGAACTCAGCGCTGGCCTTGATCTAGCTCCCAAACAGGGCCACGCAGCCCTGTTTGGGAGTTAGATGGCCAGCGCTGCATTCGCAGCGCGGCCAGGGGAGGCTCTCCCTGCCTTTAAGGCAGGGAAGAACCGCTCCTGTCCGCACTGCCACACAACCCTGGGGCCACACAACCCTGTTCGGGAGACAGACCACACCCCCACATCTGACGTCAGACGTGGGGGCGTGGCTAAACCCCACGTCTGATGTCAGACTTAGGGGGCTAAGGGGAGAGCGGGGCTGCAGTGGCGGCTGGACACGGGCTGCCGCTGGTCTGGCCCTGCTACTGCTTGGGAACCCAATGTTCCACAAGCCCTCTCCAGTCATTATAAAAGTTGAGGATGCTGTATAGCAGGGCTGCACAACTTCTGTCCTCCAGCTTTTTTTTTTTTTTTTTTTTGCACCACAACTCCCAGCACTCCCAATCACTGTCTCAATAGTCAGGGATTATGGGAGCTGTAGTCCAGCATCTGCAGAAGGGCCAAACTTGTGTAGCTCTGCTGTACAGCATCCTGAGACTGCACTCGGAAGCCATGCCTCCGCACTCGGAACATAGGAAGCTGCCTTCTATAGAGTCAGACCATTGTTCCATCTAGCTCAGTATTGTCTACACCAGGCATGCTCAATTTTGGCCACCCAGCTGTTTAGGATGCCAGCTCCCATAATCCCCAGCCACAGTGACCGATAGCCAGGGATTATGGGAGTTTTAAGCGAACACCTGCAGGAGGGCCAAAGTTGAGCAGCCCTGGTGTACACTGACTGCTAGTAGCTTCTCCAAGGTTGCAGGCAGGAGACTATTCCGGCCTGTCTGGAGATGCCAGGGAGAAAACATGGAACCTTCTGCATGCAAGTATGGAGGTGCTCTTCCAAGAGTGGCCCCATCCCCTAAAGAGAATACCTTACAGTGCTCACATGTAGCCTCCCATTCAAATAGGTGGACCCTGATTAGCAAAGGCGGCAATTCATGCTTGCTAACACAAGACCGGCTCTCCTCTCAAGTGCTCAGAAACCCCACCTCCATGCCATCCATGGTTACAGCACTGTGCATCATGGGAAGATTATCTCCACATGTACAGCATTTGCCTCTGCGGACAAAAGCTGTAACAGCAGACAGTGCAGAGGTGGGGGTTCTGAAATATCAATGCAGGGGCCAGCAGGGCTTCAGCATTGTGAACAGTATCCTCACTTTTTATTATATTATATTATATTATATTATATTATATTATATTATATTATATTATCACATTTATATACCGCCCAAACTTTCATCTCTGGTCTCTATTATATCTAAAGAGGGCTACAGTGCATTCTCATTCTGATAAACCATTACAACACACTCTGAATGTGAGTGATTGGTGGCATGCTAAAAGGCAAATTCAGCATATGGGGGCAGGAACATATAACACATTTGACCTGCTTTTGCAGCATCTGGGAGCCAACATGGGTTGGCATTTTTCTCCAGTCACCAAGTGCTTTGGTTTCACCAAGGAGTGAACCAAGATTTCATGTACAGCCATCCCTTGCCAACTGCTAGGCTTCCATTCTGGCAAAACCTCACCATTGGCAAATTTGCGGTAGGCGAGGCATTAAAGTCTATGGGAAACAGGGGGTATGGGGAACCACGACCACAAAAAGACCTAAAATAAAGGGGGGGGGGAATAGCTTAAAAGCACCAAAAAAAATCCCATAATATCACCAAGAGCCATCAAGAAGAATGAGCAGATCAAACCTCTGAACCCCGCAAAATCTCTGAAACCCCTCCAAAAATCATAGAAAACCCTTCCAAATTGTGGCAAGACCTGTCACAATTTCCTATTCATATATACTCAAAACCGCGGTGGGTAAAACTGTGGTTGGCAAGGGATGACTGTACTTGATTTTTCAAAGATGTCGTCTGTATGAGTTTGTTCCATTATTCAAACACTGTATGAGAGATTATTACATTAAGATGTTCTCTTCATCTGTTCAATCCTAGATATGCTTACTTGGAAGTAGATACCATGGCATTCAGTAGGACTCCATTCCTAGTAAGCAGACTAAGGATTATTGCCAGTCATTGCTCTCTACTAATAAAAATAGCTCAGTGAAGATGGGCAGGAGTCCAGTCATATGTGTGGTGTGTGTGTGTGTGTGTGTGTGTTTGTTTTGTATTTAAAGAGCTGAGTTCGCTCAAAAAAAGTGCTAGTGCAATTGTGCATTACAAAATTCAGTATCAGCATACCAGCGTTTTCATGTGGGAGGAAAATGGGACAAGCAGTCAGTGACACATCCATGAGTATGAAGCGTAACAAAATGAAGACAGATGGTTCCCCTGGCAGTGCTCACTTATAGCTGCAGTCCAGGGGTCAACAAGACCAAAGAAAATGGGAGGAAGTAGGGCAACACAGACTCACAGAGGCCTGGAGAAGGGAAAGCAGAGAAACTCGAAGAAAGCAAAGGACTCAGGAAAAGAGTGGGCTGTCCGACTGAGCTCCGATACTGATGCGAGCTCAGCCTCCTTGGCTGTATTGACTGGGATGAGGAAACACATTTGCTCAGTCAAGGTATACGAGAAGAGATCTCCCACGCACCAGGGCTAATGTGGCTTTGGTGATCCATGGTTGCATCTCCTCCTTTAAAGCAGAATCTGGTGCAGTGGTACTGGCATGGGGTGGTGGTGGTGGTGGTGGTATTTCCGCTCTTATCATTTTACAAACATAAGTGTCTTCCTCCAAAAAATGCTCTCCCCCAACCTGGTGTGAAGCTAATAGAAACTTCAGGGTGGGATTCAGATCAAGAACAGATGATATCGAAGGAGTTAAACTCCCCTCCTCTAGTTTCTAGAGGACTGGAAGCTGGTCTTGTGGTAGCAAGCAGGAATTATCCTCTTTGCTGAGCAGGGTCTGGGATTTGGATGTGTGACCACCTGTGAGCGCTGTCTGTAGTGAGATATTCCCCTTCTGGGATGGGGCTCATGCACTGCCTGGCATCTTCAGGTAGGGCTAGGAAAGACTCCTGCCTGAAACCTTGGAGAGCTGCTGCCAGTCAGTGCAGACAATACTGAGCTGGATGGACCAGTGCTCTCGCTCAGTATAAGGCAGCTTCCCGTGTTTCTATGATCATATGTGGAATAAGAAAATGATGGATCTCCTATGTCCCGGGCTGGCCCAAACAGCAGGTAGGCGAGACCATGCTGGGAAACACTGGGGGGGCTCTCACGAGATTTCGGCTTGGAGTCTCGGATTCGGCCGAGATCTTGTGAGAGTTGTCCCGGTTGTCATGGAGTATTTAAAAGACCCCTGGCCATTGATGAAGGGTCAGAAGATGAGGAGGGCTAGATCTGGCAAGAGCCCTGGGATTCGTGAGGAGGCCTGGGGCAACGCTTTCTAAAGGGCCTGTTACATGAACGTAACAAACCCTGGCTAGAGGAGCACGCTACCCCTTTTTGGGAACTCTGAGGCCAGTTGGGGTCACGCTGTCTGCGGCCAGCAGGCAACTGCATCACAGAGGAAACATTACAAATCCATAAACAATGCAAATGAGTGGAAGTAACTATACACCACTTCTCCATGCCTCCCTAGAGAGGCCCATGACATACTCTGAGAGGCACTGCTGTAGCCTTACCTCATACAACATGCTTTCTAAATCTCTTGTCATCTTTCTGGCTCTCTGGATTATCTTTAATGTCGACATGCATGAAATGGTGTGGCCTGACCTGAAGTGAAGGTGCTGTGAAGGAAAGACTTTTGTGAACTGAATAGGAGTGTCAGGTCAGGCCTGCTATGAAATTTTTCATCATTCTTTTTGTCTGTCTGTTTCCTTCCCTGTTTTTAGGGAGCTCAACTGAAAACATCATGAGATGTTCAACAATCCAAACAAGATTTCATTCTAGTTTCACTTTTAAGGATGAAAAGGTAAGTAATAAGTAATAAAAAATAAATATTTTTTTTTAAAAAAAAAATGTCCTGGTAATTAAAGGAATTATCTATTCTATGTTTAGAAGACTCTGTTGGTTGGTGTGAAGCAAAGTCATGTTTCCCAATACTTACAGATACCAGATTTTGCATGAACAATCCTGCGACTTAAATTATCTGAATGTCCACTTTTTACACCAGAATATGTTTGCTGAATGGTTTAAAGTTATTATTATTATTATTTTAAGAAATTCTGAATATCATACTTTCTGATTTCCTACAGACACCAAATTCTGCATGAACAATCCTGCCACTTAGATAAGCTGAATGACTACTTTTCATACTGGCATGTGTTTGGGAAAAGGTTTAAATGTGTTTTTAAAAAGAATTTCTGAATATAATCATTTTATATTTAGTAGAGCTTGACCTAACCCATATTTTAACTCTTATTGTTCTCAATCAATTTTTAACACTCAATAATCACATCAATAATTCCGAAATGACATCATGACCAAAGAGATATTTCTTAGATTCAAATTTACTGTGATTCAAATTTACCATATATAGTAATTAAATAAAATGAATAAGGTTTGAAGTTGGAACCCTATAAATTTCAAACAATTCTTTTACTTCCCTTTTACAAAAACATTAATAACAAATTCTATAACATATACAGGTGGCCCATGAATACCAGTTTCACCCATTCACATCCCAGATCCCTGTATTCCAATTTAGTTATTGTAGGGGGTAGTTTCAGTTATTCATAGTTTTCTACCCCACTAGCTAAATTGGTATACAGTTTAAATAATGAACCTTTGTAATGAACCCCGCCGCCCATTGAGATCATCAGGAGAGGTCCGTCTGCATTTGCCACCGGCTCATTTGGTGGTCACTCATGGACAGGCCTTCTCTGTTGCTGCCCCGAGGCTTTGGAATGCGCTCCCTAGTGCAATAAGAGCCTCCCCATCTCTGACATCCTTTAAAAAGTCCTTAAAGACGCATTTCTTCACTCAGGCTTTTAACTGATATTGTTTTGATTGTTTTGAATGTTGTTTTTAGAATATTGTTTTAAAAATTTTAAGTTGTGTTTTACATTTCTTGCTTTTAAATTTTTGTTTTGTTTTGTTTTTGTTTTTAATTAATGTTTTACTTTTTAATCTTGTTGTAAACTGCCCAGACACGTAAGTTTTGGGCGGTGTAAAAATATGATAGATAGATAGATAGATAGATAAATAGCCATTCTCTCCACTTCTCAGCTGGCAGGTGGGGCGTTTAGAGAAGTGATCTGAGAAGCACTGGCTGTCCCAATCACTCTTGCTTCTTGTGCCTCTAGATTAAACCTCCCCACACATCAGCTGAGAGGTGGGAAGAGTGACTCCTTAAATGTTAAACCTCCCCACGCACCACCTAATGGCGCAGCAGGGAAGTAACTTGCCTGGGGAGCAAGAGGCTGCTGGCTCGAATCCCCGCTGGTATGTTTCCAGACTATGGGAAACACATATATCGGGCAGCAGTGCTAGAGGAAGATGCTGAAAGACATCATCTCATACTGCGCAGGAGGAGGCAATGGTAAACCCCTCCTGTATTCTACCAAAGACAACCATAGGGCTCTGTGGTCGCCAGGAGTCGACACCAACTCGACGGCAGAACTTTACCTTTTATCTATTTCTCCATGTCGACCTCATCAGAAAATGGCAGAACTTCCCTAAATGCCTGCCTGGAGGCCATAATGGGCTGGGAATGACAAACTGAAATTGAATCCAGATAAGGTGGAGGTGCTGATATCAGGGGTTGGTACCATTAGATCTGGCTGCTCATGATGGGGTTACATTCCCCCTGAAAAATCAGGTATGTAGCTTGGGAGTGCTCCTGGATCCAAAACTCACTCTCTTTTCTCAGGTTGAGCCAGGGGCCAGGAGCACTTTTTATGAGCTTCAGCTGATACGTCAGCTACGCCCTTCTGGAGGAAAATGACCTTAAAACAGTGGTGTTTATTTGTTTGTTTGTTTGTTTGTTTTTGTTAAATATTTGATATTTAATTTTTAATATAATATAATTAAAATATTAATATTTCTAATATATAATATTTTTATACTGCCCAAAATTCACATCTCTGGGTGGTGTACAACAAAGCAAACCAAAAGAGAAAAGTTAAAATATTAGTTAAGACAAATGACAACAGAAAAATTAAAACATTAGCTGAAACAAAATAAATGATACAGAAGAAGTTAAAACATTACAACAATTTAAATTTTAAAACAACATTTAAAAACAATGTTAAAAACTATTAAAACAATATTTAATTACAATTGCATATGTTGGTAACCTCCTGGCTTGACTACTATACTGCACTCTATGTGGAGCAGCTTTTGTACTTAGTCTGTAAACTACAATTGGTACAAAATGTGGCAACCAAACTAGTCTCCCAGGGACCATATAACACCCATTTTAAAGGCACTGTACTGGCAGTACTGATATGTTTCCAAGCAAAATATAAAGTGCTGGTTATTACCTATAAAGTCCTCAATGGCTTGGGTCCAGGGCACTTAAGAGAGCACCTTCTTTGTCATGAACCCTGTCGCCTGTTAGGATCATCTGAAGAATTCCAGTTATGGTTGCCATCAGCGCATTTGGTGGTGATTCAGGACTGGGCCTTCTCTGTGGCTTCCCCAGGTTTTTGTAATATGTTTCCTGTCAAAACAAGAACATCCCCATCTCTGTTTGCTTTTAAGAAGACCCTCAAGACACAACTGTTTTCTCAGGCTTTTAACTGTAGTTAATTTTAAACTGTTTAATTTAATTATTTAAAGTATTTATACC
The DNA here is from genome assembly GCF_027244095.1 of Hemicordylus capensis. Lineage (NCBI taxonomy): Eukaryota > Metazoa > Chordata > Lepidosauria > Squamata > Cordylidae > Hemicordylus > Hemicordylus capensis. The sequence continues at coordinate 28,235,205 of NC_069657.1, read as the reverse complement.
TGCCCCTCCAGTACACTACTGCTCAGGGCAACTCACAACAATAAAATCGATACAATGTAAAATAAAAGTAATAAAATTAAGCAAATTAAGCAAACAAGTTAAAAGTCAGGCTAAAAACCACAATCAGTATTAAGTTTCAAATTAAAAGATATTTTAAAAGCTATAAATTGAGCGTTATAAAAACTTAATTGCCTATATCCCATAAAACTGTTAACTTTTCATTCTGTGAAATTGTTTTTACTCTTATTTATTTATTTATCATAGTTTTTATACCACCTGATATATACATCTCTCGGCGGTGCCTAGAGATGTATTTTATATTTGTTTTGTTTTAAATTGTGCACAATGCCTAGAGATACACATATAAGGTGGTATATAAATATGATAAATAAGTAAATAAATAAATGTTGTGCTGCCTCCAGTCACAGTATTAAAACAATGGCTCAAAGTTTTCAGTGAACAGTACCGCACAAATATTTGGCTGTTGGCCAAAAGTGGGGGAGGGGAGGGGTTACCCAAAACTTTACAAAAGGTGGACAGACAGTGTGAAGGAAGAAACCCACCCTCCTTTCAACCATAATTCACTAATCCTAAAACCTGAAATGTATGCACAATTTTACTGCTTTGCAAGAAAGCTATAAACACGTTTATGGCAGGAAGGGATATCAGGACCATGTTATATATAGGGTTGGCTCACAGGACTGCCTGAAAGTAAGTAAGATGAATTAGAAGATTCTTGGAAGCACACACTCCTGGTGGGCGTGTCCTCTGAACCTACAAACCTCCAGTTCCCACACCAGTTCACAACTGCTGCCCAGCTTCCATCTGAGATTCTTTGCTCAGCTTCAAAAACTGATGATAAGCTGGACAGAAAATCTTGGGCGGAAGTCAGAATTGGCATGTATAACAATATAAGGGGGCGGGGGATGCTAAATCCCGCCTCTAGCTGTGAGGAGTCCCAGGTGGGCTACCACCTCCCACTTTTTACATTTGTATTTATTGTTTATTTATTTATTGTTAAATTTATATACCGAACTTTCATTAAAGACAATCCCAAGGCGGGATTATATGAGCAAATTCACCCTTCCAAGAGAATATACTGGGAGAGTAAAGTGGAAAACCCCTCCCTACAGAAACGTTTGAGCAGTCTTAGGCCTTCAGGAGCATGTGACTGGCGCAGGACCTAATAAGGAAAGACATTCTATAACAACAATGATTAGTAATAATTGGATGATAAGGGAAACTATAGAGGCATGAACAATCGCCACTCCCATTCAAGTAAAACCCTTCCCGAGGAACTGCAAGAACCATTCAGCCAGATCCAAGTACTTAAGCAAAAACAAATTCCTAGCTAAACTGGCCCCTATTCTTCTTACTTACAACCAGGTAAGGAACTCCCAGTTGATTCCCAGCTCAAGGCTGTTAGCCTCCCTTTGTCCTACAGTAGTTGCTGATCAGACCTCACTCAGAGAGGCCTCCAAGGAAGAAATGAACTGTAACACATCCCTCCCCTACGCCTCTATAGGCTGTTTTCCAGAAAACCCTGCCCCTCACTCTGGATTGGGCTACAGGGATTTGATTCTCCCAGGCTTTCTTCCTTGTTTGAAGAGGCTCACCTTCCAAGCAGATATTCCAGTTGAGGCCTAGTCCTCCCTCAAGCCTGACTATCACGACAGCATGGGAACTGGATTTGAGAGGTAAAGTTGTGTACAAAATACTTTCACTGGAGGCATAATTTTCAAACTTGCCTAGGACACCCAAATGCCTTGTCCCAGACATGGTGAAGCTCAATGACATTAGTGAAAATCCCTTTAGAGAGGCTTAAAAGAATATACTCTCTCTGAGACTGGTTTCTCTGACTGTTTTGCACTGCTTTTTTGGTGCTGACTCCACCTTCTACTTCTGATAACTTCCATAAAGTGGAATGTCTGAATTCGAACTCAGACCAAAAGACAATCCTCCACCATCAAACACCTAATTCCAGGGCTGGCCCTAGGGCTTTTGGTGCCCTAGATGAAGTTTGATTTTGCATCCCTAACCAAGAAGCGCCAAGCCTCAGATTTAACTTCAGCTGCACAGGCTGCTCATTCATGAGGTTGAATGACAAGCCTGCACAGATGACCAAAGAATGACTAGCCTGTGCTGGTTTGAAGATACAGTGGGAGAGAGTTATGGGGACAAAACTCTAATACTTCACCAGTGAAAAGATGCTCCTGTTAATTTGGAAATGCAATCAGAGACCATGCTTTTTTGTAAACGAATGCTGAGGGAGGCAATTTATATTCAAGAGAGGGGGCACAGCTTATGAGTTTAACTGTGTATTGGGGGCTGAGGCCCAAAGAGCAAAGAAACCTGTGCATTTTAGGGTACAGAACGTGCAGGCCTTTTAGGTAGCATGGTGCAGTATTACATATCACATTCTGCACATTACTTCAGGGTGCAATACAAGAAGGAGAAAAAGAATAATTGGCAGTGCTCTCTTCTGGCACTGTTTATGTGCCCCCCCCCGCAAGAATTGGTGCCCTAGGCAACTGCCTAGATCTTTCTAGTGGATGACCAGACCCGCCTAATTGCAAATTCAGTGCCACTTCCTTTTCTCCCCTGCTTTTGACCACTTCAAAATGCTTTGAAAACTGGAATTTTTGGAACAATATTAAGACTGTGCTCTTACTTTGGAAAAAGTCTCCTTAAATTTTAGGGAATCTTTAAAAAAAAAAAAGCACACACATGCATAGGATTGGACTGTATACCATGCAAAGCATCACTCTTTGTTATGTACTTTCCATATCCTTTTCAGGGTACAAAATGTGGATTATTTCAGTGCAGACACTGCACAATCCTGTACCAAACTCCAAATGATTAGGCAGACAAATCAGTTTGTGGACACAGCCAAAAGTTCACCACCCTGGCCTTTCCTCCTCAAAATAAGTCTGTATTTAATTGCAATCTCCTTTGGAGGAAGCAGTGCAAGCCGTCCCTTCAAGTTTGGAAATAGCTTCTTAAATCAGAGGCCACTGTTCCTTCATGATGAGTATGAAAAGCATTTAAAGTGGTTTTCTAGTTAAAGTGTATTACTGTTGACCTCTGCTGAAACACCACAATAAAAAGAGTTCAATAGGGTTTGCTCTCTTAAAATCCTCTGGGTTCTAAAGCCTGTTGGCACACATGTGGAATATGATCACAGATAGAGAATGTCTGCATCACAGGGCTGAACAGTCCATAGATCTGCGGAAGTTGCTTCTAAACAGAACTCAAGTGATCTAAAATGAAAAACAAAAGATACCCCACAGTGATCAGAATCCATAATGGAGACCACATTTCTTTGAAAGCTTGGCTGATCACAGTATTCTGAATGTTCCTCAGCATATTTGAATATAAGACAATGGTGAATGTTCTCACATTTTGATTTGGGGGCAAATGTAAATGTGGGCTGGGCTGGGGTTATCCCCATCCCCTCTACTCCAATTTGGAATGGGACTGATCTTTCTGAACTTTTTAAGGTAATTCTAATAAGTAATCAGCTAATAGGTAATTCTTGGTCAAGTCTCCCAGAAATCCCTGCAGCCACTTTCCCTCCTTCCTTCTTTCTCACATGTGTTTCGTGAGGGAGCAGGAAACCAACACCAAGGAAGGCTATGGAGACAGCAGGGAACAAACTTGACGATTGTTCATGACCTGGTGACCATGAAGGATTCCAAGTATTCCAGGAAGCCTCCATTAGGGACACTGGGATTTGTAGTTTTAATTCTGCAAGGTTCAAGCCATTCAGTTTGAAATAATTAAGAACTACAATTCCCATCATTTCCAATGACACAATGGGGACACGCATGGTATCCTCCATTATATTCCAGTCTTACCTTACAAATGTTAGGGACTGTGGAGGAATCTCTAGGTTGCTGGGAACCTGAAGATTTCTCTACAGCCCCTAGCATTTATAACATGTTTGGGAAAGGTGGGAGAGGCAAGAAACAGGCAACAGGGAAGACTGGAGACGGCATGATTATGAAGCAAGATAATTATGAGCTGAGCCAAGCTCTGGAGTGGTGTTTAGCTTCTAATTGACATAATATTTCCAAACTGGAGTTCATGTACAGATCCCCCAGTTCTGAAATATGTAACGATTTTTAGGGGGCAGAAACATTTCCTGAAAAGCCTTCAGTGTTAGTCTTTTTGAAATACTCTCTCCCCTATCTGCTGTTGCTTCAGTACCACTTTTTTCTACTTCTGACAGCATCTTCTTTCTGGATTGTTCATGATGGACAGTCCTAGCCAATAGGGGATAATGAACAGAATGATCTTGTGATCTACATAGCCAATCAGATTTGGTTATGTGATGACATCACTGAAGCAAACCAAATCCATTCAGAATGAGAGTGATGCCTCCTGATAGGCAAACTCTTTTGATGAAATCACCCCAAAATGCCCAATGGGGGTGGGGCTTTTTGTTGTTGCCCAGAAATGATAACAAAAACTTTGAGTACTTTTGACAAAAACTCCCAATAAAAGAGTTTCTGCTGTGGGGTGTGTGAAAATCTCTTCAGAAATTTTGCTAGTTTTATTGAAATTCTTTTTTCTTACTTCAAAGTTCCACAGATGATTTGCTTGAGCAGGAACTTCCAAATTCATCTCCTCCAGGAACTGCTCTAGCATCTCTTGGGATCCAGTGCTAGCTAGTCTGAGGACTGACTTCGAGCATTGGGTTGCCCCTTTACTGCTGTGCTGGGAACCCCTGAGGAGATTCTCACGATCAGCAGAATGCGGGCTAAGGGAGCCTGGCCCACTTTTTGCTGATTGTCTGTTACCACGGGAGCTGCTCGGCTCCTGGCAGCAAACCCTCCTAATTCCACCTTGCCTTAGCCAAGGTTAGTGGAGTGAGTGCTCCACTAACCCCGTGTTTTTGATCATGTATTACTGCGGTGCGGCTCCGCGGTAATCTCACGAATCTCATGAATCTCACTAATTGTTAGACTCGCCTCACTGTGTATCAGAATCAAGGGCAGCTCCTCCAAGTCGGGCGACGTCCTCAGGTGGTGAGTGTATCATGGGGGTGTGAGTGTGGACACCCCACCTGCCTGCTGCCAGTGCCTTGGCCCCCACTCCACTCCTTTTCCCTTCCCCTCCATGCCTTTCCCCCATCAATGGTCTAGGGAAAGGTTTGCTGAAGAGACAGAGGGAGTGCAAATGAGTGCTGGTGCTGGATCAGCAGCATCAGTAAGAGAGGTCAGTCAGTGGGATGCTGCAGGTTCCAGTGTGATTTGAAAACAGTGTTGTGGGCTAGAGAGCAGAGCATGCCCAGAAAGTAAGGCTGACGCGGAAGGAAGAGGGCAGGCATCATGGCTGGTGAGGCAGGGTGCAAGCCAGCAAGGGGAAGAGCCAGTTTTGTGGTAGCGAACATGAATTGTTCCCTTTGCTAAGCAGGATTTGCCTTGTTTTGCATTTGGATGAGTGACTTCAGGTTTGCGCTGTCTGCTGTAAGATATTCCCCTGAGGGGATAGGGCCAGAGCTCAGTGGAAGAGCATCTGCATGCTTGAATTCAGAAGGTCCCCGGTTCAATCCCTGGCATCTTCAGACAGGGCTGAGAAAGACTCTTGCCTGAAATCTTGCAAAGATACTGCCAGTCAGTGTTGACAATATTGAGCTGGATGGACCAGTGGTCGAATTCAGTATAAGGCACTTCCCTATGTTCCTTAGGGGGCAGGGTAACATCACTGCTGTCTCTGGCCAGGGGGTGAGCTAGTGAAGGGGGGCGTGCATAGCATGTTGCCCTTGCCTCAAGCATCAAAAAGCAACGAGCTGGTCCTGATCAGCATGCTGGATCAGGCTTCTAGGGCTGAGCCTTAAAAGCAAATCTAGAAAGTTAAAGCTAAAAGATGGTTGAAATGACTCTGTCTTCAAGCCTTCTCGTCGCCTTTGCCCTGCTTGCGTTAAGATGTGCTTCAATCCCATTTCACCCAGGTGCATTCAATTACAAAAGCGATCAGGAATAAATCAACATTAATTAGTTGAAGGGAATATAAGGCTTTCATTAATTTGGTCAAATGGAGATGATCAGATCATACCAACGCTGGGAAGCAAGAGGGTATAGCTCTGTCGGGTGTGTGGGTGTGTGGGTGGGAGTCTTATCGTCTGCTTTATGCTGCCTTCTGCATAAACGGCAGGAGAGCTGCTCTTTGATGTCAAGTTCAGCCGTTCTGGTTTGTAAATATAAGAGAATGAAAGGATGTTATAGACTACCCACTTCAATCAGGCGAGGCTGTGGCATCCTCTACTGCAGTTATTGCTCCGAAAGAATGAAGAAAAAGCGGGGAGGGAAGAAAGGACCTCTCTGGGTGTTAAATAATTAGAGACGGGCAGCAGCATTCAGCTGAAAAATTAGTAATTTCAAATTATGGAACATATGCTGTCCACTGATTCATGGTCTTATATCATGAGAATGAGCAAACATTCACTATCAACAGATGACTGCCAGGTCCAGCTGACTTAAAATTTAAGACGGTTCTCATTAGGGATCGGCTATTAACTTGGGGGCTTGAGGAGATTATAGTCATTCTGAAGCTATTCTCTGGCCATGTTCACACATAACACGGAACTGCGGTTGAATTGCCGGCAATTTTGTGGACGTTACGCCCAAATGCAGGCAAATGGGGTTAGGCGTGGTGACAAAAATGAGGGTTCAGATTTGAAACTCCAGTCTGAAACCCCAGGTTGTAGTGAGTTTCATCACTGCAACCCAAGGTTCTAGGCAGTCTGCATTATGTCTGAATTCGGAACCGGAGGCTGCTTCTCCTAGAACAGGAAGAAGGAAGCTCCTCCCTCAACTCTGACATGATTGGCTGTGTGAGCTGTCCTTCAATGAAGGAAGTCCACACAGCCAGCTGATTGGAGACTCTGCAGTCTCAGACAGGAGAGCAGGCAGAGGCTGTTGCAGAACTGCGGGGTCATTGGACTTGTAGTTCCGCGTTGCATACGAATGTGGCCACTGTCTCCAGCATTCTCCTAGATCAGGGTTCCCAACCTCCCCCCGCCACACACACACCCTCTGAGGCACACTTAGATGAGGAAAACTCCTCAATCTCTACACGGAAGCAGTTTGTTCATGCACACAAAGGCTCTCCACACGAGCAATGTGGAGAGCCTAAGAGAGTTCTTCAGGGAGAGCGGGCATGACCTGCTCTCAGTGCAGACGAACAGGAAGTTCGCCCTGGGTGGTTGGATCAGCTGCCCACACGATTACCGGCTTCGTCATGGAGCCGGTTGGGGCAGCATGGATCAGAGGCCACCTGACCAACACAACCAGAATGCCACATGCTGGTGCGTGGGGCATTCTGGGGAGCCCCCCGACACTGGGCAGCTTGTTGTAGACTCCCGGTTGGGGGCCTCCTTGTGAGTCGCTGCAGCGTAAAGCTACACCATGACGGCACACGATCAAAACAACGCTTGCTCTGCTAACCTTGTGTAAGGGTGGGGGTGGAATTTAGCGGGCTTGCTGGCAGGAGCCGCATGGCTTCCAGCCGGTTCACACATGTGTTGGGAACCGAGATGGGCTCCCTTTGTCCGGTTTCCACTGCACGTGTGAATGTCCTCACAGTCTTCTTCAGACACCATCCGTGGAGGAGGTCCTTATTCATATTTGCTTCTGCACTTCCTGATTCTTGTAACAAGTGAGCTTTTGAACAATCCTGGCCACTGCCTAATTGACTGATTGGTTGCACCGGTGATGTGATTGCTTGAATTATCTATATGCATTATCAACATTGACATGCCCTATCAATGTGGGCTGATGTTTTACTCTTTTAAAAAAGCTTTTGGAGCCTTTTGCATTCATGCATGCATGCATGCATGAAAACTAGACCTGGAGGCTATTCACACGATGGGAGAAAATTGGGCTGGCGAAGGCTAGCTTGATTTCCTCCCATCGTGAGAACCACCAGGCTCGACTGCAAGCTTGGTCGTTCTTAAGGGGGTCACCCGCTAAAGAACCCCTGCCCTAAGCCCAGGTTAGTGGAGTGAGCGCTCCGCTAACCCGGGCTTTCCGATTATGAGTTGCCGCGCCGCGGCTCTGTGCCGCAGCAACTCTCAAGTAGACCCCTGACTGGGAGGCTGAAAAGCAGCTCGCGCAGGGCATGCTGGAGCTTCCGGGGGCTGTGTGGCCCCCAATCCCCCTAGCCCCTGCCAGCTCCGTAACTTTGACGGCAGTCGTGTGGGCGGCTGGTTCGGCCGCCCAGAGCAGACTGACTGCTCGTCTGTGGGGAGAGTGGGCTTAGCCAGCTCTCCCTGCAAACTTCATCCAGGCTCTTCTCACTAATCGTGAGAAGAGCCTCCTGGAGTTTTCAACCCTTTTAACAAGTGCTCCCTTTCTACCTCAAAGTTTCAGCTCATGTACCCCTTATGCACTTTCTGCCTTGGGTAGCCCTCCCTGCGGGCTACCCACTGAAGCTCCAGGGTTAGAAGCAGGAAGTGAGGCGTTTCTGAGTCATGACATCCTTTTCCTCATCTTGCCCCAGTGCTCTGTCTCCAGCCTTCCAGGTGTGCTCTCAGGCTGGTGCTTCCCTGGACACTTAGCCTACTGCTCTGTACTCAGCAAACCCCTTTGTTTGCCTCTTGCCTTCCAAAGAGAGCTTGAAAGTGCTCAGAATCTCAATGAGGAGGGGACATCCCATTGCTTGAGAATTCACAAGAGTTCCTGCCCTTTCAGTACTGGCAGGGACTTCTTTACCTTTGGTGATGGGCAGCTGCCTCCATGTCCCCGCACCTGCCTACGTTTGCTGATACTGAATGGATAGGTTCTGGCATCAGCCACAGTTCTGTGTTGTAATCCTACCCCCCGCACAGCAACATCTAAGCACAGCCACTCTGCATTGCCAACTTGCCTAAGCCCCAACAAAGCACTTTTTAAAGGCAGCAGCAATATAAGAAGATGCTGAAAGGCATCATCTCATACTGTGTGGGAAGAGGCAATGGGCTCCTGTATTCTATCAAAGAAAACCACAGGACTCTGTGGGTGCCAGGAGTTGACACCGACTTGACTATGCGTCCCCTCATTGACAATGGCTTCATTAGAATATCAGAGGTTGGATAAATCAGGATAAACAATGAAACAACCTCCTGCTTAAAGAATCTGAGTTGTAAGAGTGCATAATGCGATGTCTTAATGTGATAACTCAGCCTAGCGCCCAGCCTTTGACAGTAGAACAATCTTAATTAATTCTCATTTTGAAGTAGCTGCACTGTTTTGTTAACATATTTCTTTGAATGATTGATTGATTGACTGATTGACTGATTTCTTCCAAAAATGTCTCAGGATGGTTTACATTAAAATAAAAACAATTAAAATCAATTAACAATTAAAACATTTAAAACAGTTTAAAAACAATCCTGAAGGCCAATAATGAATTCAGATTACAGATTTCTGAATTCAATTTGCTGCTGAAAATGTAGATCAAGTCCAGTGGTATGCAAAAGGATCCCTGAGAGAATTCATACTGAAACTCTTTTGGCTCTCCTCAACATTTTTATTAACCAACCCCTTCCCGTACTTCAGATTTCATTTTAGACAAAATCTGGTAACTTTAGCCTTCTTCAGAGGCTAAAAAGAGAGGACACGGCTGTCTGCGAATATACGAGATTCCCAAGAGTACCCTTTGAAGCCACACCCTGTGACTAACATGCTCGGAAGACTGTTTTCCCTGCTCTCCAGGATCACATTGTTTGTCTGCAGATTGTTCCTGTGATCTGTAGATTGTTCCCATGATCAGGAACACTGCAGCATTCCAACAGTGGGAATAATCTGACCACTAGTACAGCTTTTGTCTCTGCAGTCAAACACTGCAACCATGGACAGCAGGAATACTGGGCCTCTAATTGAATCAGCAGAAGGGTGCGGGGCTTCAGGACACACTCTCGGGATGCTGTTCTTGTGTGCAGTGTCCTCACTTTTTATAATGTCTGAAGAGGGCTGTTGTAAAGGGTGGAACTTCACTGGCCTTATCGGAATTCTTCAGGTTTCCCTCTGAATTCCTCAGAAATGTCACCTGGATAGGAATCCCCAAACAAGCTTCCCATTTTGCTTTAGCCAGTTTTTTGGTGGCGACACCATTCATATCTGCCAGTAATATCTGAGCCATCTCAAAAGGAGTCTCACCCAGCTCATGGGTCAAGCAGAGAATCACAACACAAGCCCAGGTGAATTCTCCTCACCTTCTGGTTTCATTATAAAAGTTTTCCACATCCCTTAAAGATCTCCTTAATTGTTCTCAAACATCTGCCCTTTCTAAATCACCTTCTTCTGATGGAGCTGCAAAAGGCATTACTATTTTAGGTTCTTTCTGTACTAAAGATGAAGTTGTAAGCTGGGGACTTTCAGAAGAGATTGCACTGAAATGTCAACAGATGGCTTGCTAATCATATTGAAAAAAAATACTCCTTGCTGTTCTAAAATGACTTTTTTCCCAGTGACTAGATCAGAAAGGAATGTTTATGATATAAAACATATTACTCACAATGTCTTTTAATTATCATATTTAATCATCAAGGTCAGGATGATAATTGTTTCTAAAAATTAACACCTAATTTTTCCAAGAAGCTTACCCAAATGCATGGTCAGATTCATGAAAGTTCCTCACACATTAGAAAAATACATTTGCTCCTCCACTGAACCAAACATATATGCAAATACCATGAACGCTTTTCAAATGCATACCTACAAAAGGCACAGCCTAATTAGTCCGATTGCTACCTTGTGAACACATGCAATCAAACCCTATGCCCCAGGTGGGGGTTCCATGTGGGTACATAGCAATGATGCGCACTGAAGATGCACTTTTCACAAGATAATCTTACTCAGTGCCACATAAATGCATCTGCGGCTCAAGAAGTTATTGAGACCTGTAGGAAATAACAAAAGTTTGTGCAAAAATAGTCTGGTGTATGGCTGTTACATATTACTTGATGATGGGTAAGTAATACTTGTGGTCACCAGTCTACATATTTCACTTTCTTAAAAATATATGCATAATCAGGCTGGTCTTTGGAGTTGCCCACAATGTGCATTTCATGTCAGTTCTGAAGATGCTGCACTGGCTGCCAATCTGTTTCCGGGTACAATTCAAGGTTCTGGTTATTACCTTTAAAGCCCTAAACAACTTGGGACCCCTTCATGGAGGACAAGTCTACCTATCAATGGCTACTAGTCTTGATGGTTATAGGCCACCTCCAGGCTCAGAGGCAGGATATCTCTAAATACCAGTTGTAGGGGAGCAACAGCAGGAGAGAGGATATGCTTTCATGTCTTGCCTGTGGGCTCCCCAAAGGCATCTAATGGGCCACTGTGTGAAATAGGAACATAGGAAGCTGCCATATACTGAGTCAGACCATTGGTCTATCAAGCTCAGTATTGTCTTCACAGACTGACAGCGGCTTCTCCAAGGGTACAGGCAGGAATCTCTCTCAGCCCTATCTTGGAGAAGCCAGGGAGGGAACTTGGAACCTCCTGCTCTTCCCAGAGCAGCTCCATCCCCTGAGGGGAATATCTTACAGTGCTCACATGTGTTCTCCCATTCATAAGCAATCAGGGCAGACCCTGCTTAGCTAAGGGGACAAGTCATGCTTGCTACCATAAGACCAGCTCTCCTCTCCTCAGAGAGGAGACGCAGCAACTCCTCAGGATGCTGGACCAGATGGGCCTTGGGCCTGATTCGGCAGGGCTGTTCTTATGTACAACACCTAGGGATCCCTACTGGCAACACTGATCAGGAAGTGAAGCAGGAAGTGGGGGGGGCACAGTAAGGAAATGAGTCTATGAGTTGAACATATGACCAAAGTCTGCTAACAGGATGAGGATTGTTATATAGGAAAAGGACAGGGAAGTGATTAAGGAGTGGTGGAGCATGGTGAAGATCCAGTTCAGCTACTTGGGTGCATGGATAGGGGTTTAGCAAGGTTGGAGTGGGCCCTGGGACAAAAAGAAAAGAAAATGGGTTCCTGCCCTCCCTGCTCACCTCCTCCTTCTTTGGAGAGTGAGGAGTGGGGCAGCAAAGAGTAAGCTGTTACTGAGCTGAAGGAACCCTCTCTCCCTCTGGGGCCCAGGGTCTTTCCCACCTTGTTCAATTTGAGCTATGCTCTGCCCATGGAGGTTAATGGCTCTCCAAAGAGATGCAGTGACTCACTGAGCAGGTCTCCAGCCAAGATTTAGGGGGCTGCTGTTCAAGTCCACCCATGGCTGATGACCCTGACTGCCACAACCCGTGGGGCATTTAAAATATCATTGTACATTTTTTGCACCACACAATAGGCCATCAGAAGCTTCATCAGTGAAGCTGATAAAGGTTCACTAGTAAGCCCCTGATCCATTCTGGAGGAGTTCCAGGCCAGTGGGTCAGTGCTTTTCTCCACGCCATTTCCAACAACCGAGAACATTTTGCGATGGTGCCAAGAAAAGAAGAAAGGTCCTGTTCCCCATGGCAAACTCCTGTAGGTGAACAACTTCATGTGTGCTGCAGCCTCTGTACCATGGTACTTTATTTGGCTACCACATTGTGCCCTGTTTGTCTGTACCAGATCTCATAAACATGTGGCTTTCACCAAAGGCGTGATCAAAGACATTACTTTTGGGTAGATTCGGAACAGCTATGTGAATCATCCTTTGAACAACGGATAGCTAGAGTTCAGATGAGAGTGAAGGGTTATGGAAGAATAATTATGACTATTATTTATCATTTATATAGTCACTTTCAGTGAGCCAAAAGCTTTATAATCTTTTCCCATTTATCTTCAGTCCAGCTCTGTGAGGAAGCTAAGCTGAGAAAGTATGACTTCATCTCATGGCCACCCAGTGAGTTCCAGTAGGGGATGTCTTTGCCTGCCTAGGATTTTAGCTTGAAACGGAATCCTCCTCCTCCTCCTTATTTCAAAGTGGCTTACGTAGCAAAATAAAATTAAACAAAACTCAAGGTGGCATACATAGGGACCTTGGGCAGTCTCTCATCCAGTTAACTTCATTATGTTCATTAGCATCATCACCTTCTGCATTATGTACCTACAGGCTATGCACTGGAAAGAGTGTGTGTGTGTGTGTGTGTGTGTGTGTGTTGTGTGCACATACATGCATGCACTCATCCTTAAAAGGATCAGTACACTGACTGGCAGCAGCACCACTGCTAATTGAGCAAAGGGACACCTTTTTAAGTGGGGATTCTCTTATATTTAGCAAGCAGAGAACAACTGGCCCTATCCATCTCCAGCACAGCATCCCTCCAGTGTCTACCTTATGTTTCTTTGTAGATTGTGAGCCCTTTGGGGACAGTGGATCATCTTATTTATGTATTACTTATTTTTCTCTGTAAACCGCTTTGAGAACTTTGGTTGAAGAGCAGTATATAAATATTTGTAGTAGTAGTAGTAGCAGCGGCAGCAGCAGCAGCTCTCCAGGATTTCAGTCAGGCGTATTTTCCAGACCTACCTGGAGATGCCAGGGATTTAATGTAGGATATTCTGCATGGGAAACATGTGCTCTACCACTCCATCTCCAATCTTAGTTGGGCCATAGCTCAATGGTAGATCGTTTGCTTTGCATGCAGAAGGTCCCATGTTCAATCCTTGACATCTCCAGGTAGGGCTGGGAAAGACTCCTGCTTGAAACCCTGGGGTTTCAAGTACCCAAGAAATCCTGGGGTTTCAAGTACTGTCTACTCTGACTGGCAGCAGTTCTCCAGGGTTTCAGGCAGGAGCCTTTCTCAGCCCTACCTGGAGATGCTGCCAGGGCTCGAATGTGGGATCTTCTGCCTGGAAAACATGTGCTCTACCCTGAGCTCTGCCACAGAGCCTCAACCTCATCTCCAATTTTAGGTGGGGATGGGGTCATAGCTTAGAGGTAGGGCATCTGCTTTGGATGCAGAAGACCACATGTGCAGTAGACCAATAGCCTGGTTTGGTAGAAGGCAGCTTTGTATGTACCTGTGTCTAATCCTTAGCTTTCTCTCTTTCATTCCAGATTTTGTCCTAGTCCAACTGTGGGCCCAACAAATTCTGGCTTGGTGTGACCTGCAACACCTTATCAACACCTGTGATCAACAGCTGTGAGCCCTTAACTCTATGTGTTCATGGAGAGCCAGCCTGCTCTCCTCAGCGGGTATCTCCCATATAATTATGCCATAGTAGGGTCCCAAATTCGACTTCCTCTCTATTCCATAACTTAGGAAGATAGGAAGCTGCTTTATACAAATCAATCAATCAATCAATCTTTATTTCGGTCTTTGACCAATATAACAAAAGAACGGATTCAAACAGATACAGACTAAATTTCCATAATAAGGTAGGCAAAACTACTAACATCTATTATATTAATTCTCCTGGGTGTGCCTTGGAATGTGCGTCCCAGTGCCCAGCTGATTGGCTGGGTGGCGGACGTGCCTGATTGGCTGAGGTGCACCCAGGAGGATTGGTTGCCGTGGCAGCGGCCCGGCCATGGAGGCCAGAGGTGGGGGGCCCGGCCCAGCCACAGAGGCAAGGCCCAGGAGGGGGGAAAGAAAGTAGGAGGGGCAGAAGTGGCAGTGGGGAGGAGAGGTGGCTGGGTTCAGAAGCAGAGACTGGGGCAGAAGCGGGGGGAGAGGTAAACGCCGGCTCCAAAGAGCACACAGATGCTCTGTGTGGAGTCGGCTAGTTTAAAACTATTAGATAAGACTAAATATAACAAAAACTAAAAGAAATAAGAAACAGAATGAGATAAACTATAATAACAAACAGCTAAGTTATTTGCAACAAAGCAAGATGCTCAAGTAACCCACTCATTGACAAGCTGTAGCCGAATTTTATTAGCAATGAGACAAAACTTAGCTACATTTTAGGACCTCACATCATTCTGATCCTCTAAAAGAAAAGTCAAATAAAAAGTGTCAGTAGAGCCTGGATGTAAGTTAATATCAGGGGAGATAAGCTTATTTTATACAGATTAGACCATTGATCCATCTAGCTCAGATTGCCTATGTTGACTGGCAGTGGCTCTCCAAGGTTGCAGATAGGAGTCTCTCCCAGTCCTACCTGGAGATACCTAGGGAGATACCTGGGACTTTCTGCATGCAAGCAGATGCTCTTCCATCAAGCTATGGCCCTAAGAGGAATATCTTACAGTGCTCAAATATAGAGGCTGTTCACATGAGCAGTCCTGCCTGGACTTGCACAGCCCTACCAAGGTAGGGCTGCTTGTGTGAAGTGCCGGGATCAGGGCTGATCTTGGCACTGCCTTGCTGGTTAGCCCAAGGTTTCCCTCTTGGGCTATTACCTAGATCGAAGGGTGTGAGCACACCCTTTGATCGAGGTACCTGATCATGTGTCTGCTCAGGCTGCAGGCCCAAGAGAGCACCTGGCTTGGGCGGGGACCTCCAATGCATTGCACGTGGTGCAATGTGCAGTGCACTGTGGGATGCAGGAGGCAACAGACTTCTTTCTTCCTGCTCCCTCGCCACTCTCGGAGCTGCTGCGTGCTGGTCGTGTGGGTTCACAGCACTGGCAATCCCAAGAGCGGCTTGAATCATGTGGGGGAATACAAATACGAATACGACAAATATTTAAATACTGGTTTTCAACTGAAGTTCTCAAAGCGGTTTACATAGGTATAAACAAACAAACAAATAAAATGGCTCCCTGTCCCCAAAGGGCTCACAGTCTACAAGGAAACAAAAGGTAGACATCAGCAACAGCCACTGCAGGGATGCTGTGCTTGGAATGGATAGGGCCAGTTGCTATCCCCCTGTTAAACAAAGAGAATCGCCACTTTAAAAAGGTGCCGCTTTGCTCAGTTAGCAGGGGAAAGCTGAATGGCTCCTGTCTTCTCCCTAGCCCTCCCCTAGGCTGGTTAAGCATAGGTTGAGTGAATGTCCTTATAGTCACCCATTCCAACGGGTGCTATGCAGGGTCCACCATCCAAACCAAGGTGGACCTGCTTAGCAAAAGGGACAATTCGTGCTCACTGCCATAAGACCAACTCTTCTCCCAGCAATATTAACCAATCCAGCCACAGAATTAGGAACGTGTTGTAGAGGAAGTGGCCACAGTTTTGAATGCACGTTATTTTGTATAACACTTCCTTGAAGGTGAAGATCCTGAATGTGAACTAGAAGGCAGGAGGAGGAGGATATATACACATTATGCAGAAACTGCAGATTGACATTATCACTGCATTATACAGGTTCCAACAAGCCATCACACCCCAGTGTGACCAAGAAAGAGAACCCAGGAACTCTTTCTCTCTTCCCTTCCCTGCCTGTCAAATTTGACAAACCTTTTGCTAGTAATAATAATGATAATAAGTCATAATTATGATCAATGATAATAATAATATGTTCCCAAGCTAGAGAAGTGTATATAGGTGTGATCTGGAGAGTGGGTAGAGAGCCAGTGTTTATCTTTGTTCTATGTGACACCCAAAGATTCAGCAATGAACCTTGTTCTTTCTCTCTTTCTCTCTCTCTTTTAAAAAATATGTTTAAAAATTGATGCAGGAAATTATAACTGGACTTTTAAAACATACCATCATGACAGGAGGATAGATATCAGTGTCTTTGTTTTGTGCGACTTATTGAAGTTTGATGTCCTTAGAGGAATATTTTTCATAACCCACTGTTTGCTGCCCTGTCTATCCAATTATTTAGAACAAGCAATCTGTCATTTTATTGTTTCCCTCCAATTATATAACTTTGGTGACAGTCGTGACAGAGAGAGTATTCTTTGTACGTGAAAGCAAACCTTGCTGTAGATTCCAAAGACAGTTTTGTGTGTGTGTGTGTGTGTGTGTGTGTGTGTGTGTGTGAGTTCATGCAAGGCTGTCCTTCTGTTTTAAGCATTTTGGTGGCTGGGCCGGAAGATTTAGAAGTAATTTATATGAGCATCAGTTAAAAGACTAAGGATCCTTGAAATATGAACTGAATTAAAGTTCCATTAAATTTCTACATGTGCACCTAAAGGCAGCTGGCTTGAGTCTCTGGTCGCTGAACACTGACCATACATGCTTAGGATCTTGTTACATATTCAAACCTGGAGAGAAACATCTTACGAGAAATGGTGCTTCACTAGAAATGGAGTCTGCCAACCTGAGTTTTATGTACTAGAAAAACTTGTATTTTTAGACTGTGAGCCCTTATGGGGCAAGAAACCAAGATGGTTTATTTATGTACTTTTCTATGTACACCACTTTGAAAACTTCTTTTGGAAAGAGGTAGTTACAGAATTTGGAAACATCACTCATTTAAATCAGGAACCTTAGACTAATAGCTCATACCCTTTACCACTACTCTAGGTCACCTTTCTAGATGGACCAGAGGCCATGCTTTCACTAGATTCCAGTAAATGTTTATGGTTTCTCATTTAGCAGGCTAATCTATTAGCTCGTGAATGTGGATTTAGGCCAGTTTTGTCTCATTTGTATTGCTTTATGATCCACTTCCACCAGTGATGCTGAGAAGAATGCAAATTTGGCCCTCATGTGTTGTAGATTCTTTTGGAAGTATAAATACTGTCCATGTGACATGGACAATAGAAAGCAGCCATTGAAGAACTGGAAGGATAGGAAAGATCCTAAGAAATTATGCTAATTGATACCATTGTATGACAGTACCATTGTATGGCATACCATTGTATACTATGTATACCATTGTATGGCAATTGATAACATTGTATGACCACCACACTGACATTACCATCACATTTTTCATTCCATTGGGCTCCAACAGCTCTGATCAAGATACACTATCCTATTTGTTTAAATGGGCATATTCTTCATAATACATATTATCCAGTCAATCAGCCTCCAGAGTCCAGACTATACAAAAATATGTCATACATACAGTTGGACTTTGGTGACACCCCCCCCCCCGCCCCAGCCAAGACGTGCAGAATCTTGGCTTTAACTTGAGTCATGCAGGCTACTCATTGGCAAGTCGAATGACCGGCCTGCACAGATGAACAGCAAATGACTAGCCTGTGCTGGTTTGGGATACAATGAGTGAGAGAGAAAAGAGTTGAGGAGTCCGGAGTTCGCCTGACACCCACCCGACACCCTTCCTTCCTCTCTTTCTGCCACCTCTCTTCCCTCAACATTGCAGGCCCTGAGATCCTCAGAGCCAACCAAACTCTCTTTCTCTCTGAGAGGCAGCTTTTAAAGGTATTGCCAGGAGCTTCCTTCGACAACCAATCAGGCCCTGCCGCAGCCAAGTCACCTGTCATGGGCACCATTTACTTCCTGTTTGGAGTCAGGGCACATGAGGAATCAGGATGCAGGTTCCTGTCTGAGCAACTGCAGCAGTAACAGAGCAAAGTGAGGCATGGAGGGGTGGGGAGGGGGAGAGGAAAGCAAGCCAGAGACCAGCTAGGAGGCAGATCCTGCCCAGGAAACTGTGGTGCCCCCAAGAAGTGGTGCCCTACACAACTGCCTAGGCTACCTAATGGACAGACTGGCCCTGCAGCTATTTCCTGGGTCATTTCCCCCCTCATCTTTACTGAGAGTGGCTAGGCACTTATGGAATATAACAAAAAAGCAAAAAAAAAAAAAGAAAAAAAAAAGACTGGATCATTTCTTACCGTGAACTCACCAGGTGATCAGATCACTGTCCCTCCAGCCTCCGACACTGAGATAATAAATTAATCTAAATTCAAACTCAGTGTGGTCTGATAGAGAGAGAATTGCACAAAGAGGGGATGGGCTATAGCTCAGTGGCAGAGTGCCTACGTTGCATACAGAACGTTTATAGCTCAGTGGCAGAGTGCCATGTTTATAGCTCAGTGGCAGAATGCCTAGGTTACATACAGAACACCTCAAGTTCAGTTCCTATCATCTTCAATTAAATAGCTCTCAGGCGGCAGGCTTGGGAAAGACCTCTGCCTGAGAACCGCTGCCAATCAGAGTAGAGAGCAGTGGCCTAGACAGACCAAAGGCCTGATTATTCAGTTAAGGCTACTTAATTGTGCTGAGTTTCAATCATATTTACAGATGACATTATTTTCGGGTGGGCGGGGGTTAAAAGGAAAATCCAGTTCTTTGATACTGAATGTCCCCCTGCCCCGGAACTCCAGGTTCAAAAGTCAGATGCTCATAGCACCTGCTCATGACTATGTGTGCACATAATAGGGCTCGCTGAATTGGAGACATTATATTTGAACATCTTGATGTGCATATTCTTTCAAAAGTGACTGCAGTCATTGATTTCACTGTGGTCGTCAGGATGCTAATTTACCCTCTTTCTAGGAGAGAGCACTGTTTATATATGAATCAAAGACAGGGTGTATTATTATTGGAAGGAAAGCATACCACTGTTTGGGGATGAACCTGAGCCCTGGCTAACCAGAGAGTTTAGTATTTCTCTGTTCTCTGGGCACTCAAATCAAAACCTAACTCCTGTTATCGACTTCTTCCCCCCGCAAAAGGGAGCTCCTAGTGGAAATTCTCCATGTAGTCCTGATTTGCATGCTGGGTGTAAATTTTTCTAGGACATTTTCCAGAAATCTGCATTTAGATAGAATAGTACTTTACAAAATTTAAAACCTGAGATTTTATGTGTATCCTATTTTTCTTAACCCCCTCCCCTGGACAGCTAAAGAGAAGATGATTTTTTTTCCCCTTCAGAATCTGGGATATGTAAGACTCCAGCACAAATTCCAACATATTGTGAAGATGGAAAAATACATTAATCCTTTCAAACCAAA
Source organism: Hemicordylus capensis (assembly GCF_027244095.1). Taxonomy (NCBI): domain Eukaryota; kingdom Metazoa; phylum Chordata; class Lepidosauria; order Squamata; family Cordylidae; genus Hemicordylus; species Hemicordylus capensis. The sequence goes on along the minus strand of NC_069657.1, from coordinate 28,215,515 downwards.
CACCCAAGCCTCCGTGATCCATCAGCCAGATAGATGGCAAGAGCTTCCTGAAGCCCCCATTCACTTGAGCCTTAAACAATTCGAAGCTAGCCTCGTCTTTCATCTGGAGGCAAACAGATTTGAGAGGCTAGCTTAATACACTGGTTTCTCTTATGTTTAAACTCCTGCTCTTTGTCGCATACACCTTCCAGGCTTTTAAAGCTCTCGGTATTTTTTGCTCACCACTTAACTAGCTGCCATGAGCTTGAATGCAGGAGGACAAAGGAGAAGGGGAGATTGAGCCCAGAACACAGCCTTCAAGAAAAATCTAAGCTTCACTTGAACAGTTTCTCTTCTTTTCTCTCTCTCTCTCTCTCTCTCTCTCTCTCTCTCTCTCTCTCTCTTTTGCCACCCTTAACGAAAAATGATCAGCTTTGATATGACATGCATTGCAGACCAGATTTCCAGGCTGTTCTCTGAAAAATATCACTTCACAAATCCAGAAGAAATTTTGTATGCTCTCTCCTTTGGTCCAGGATGAGGATGCTCCCTTGAAAGTCAGGCCCACTGAGTTGTTTTATTAATTATGAATTTGTTGTTGTTGTTGTTGTTATTTCTCCACATACTGCACAGCAGTTCTCAGGGAGTTGAGCACTGCGCGCACTGCTGCAAATGTGCCAACCGCTACCTACGCAGTTAAGAACATAAAAACACCCCTGCTGGATAAGGCCCAAGGCCCATCTAGTCCAGCATCCTGTTTCACCAGTGGCGTATCGGGGGGAAACGGCGCCCAGGGCAAGCTCTGGCCCTTAAATGGCGCCCCCACCCCCCACATACCTGTGAGGGCATGGCGGCGCCCCCCAGGTGGCAGATTGCCGGCAGTGGCAGCGATTCAGTGCTGGCGTGCGGCGGCGGGTCGCCTGCCGAGTGTGGTGGCGGGCGTGCGGCAGCAATTTGGCGGCGGCGTGCAGCGGTGGGTTGCCCGCGGCCTGCCGAGTGCGGCAGTGGCTGTCTGGTGGCTGGCGTGGCGGCGATGGGCTGTAGCGCGGCCCGAGCGGCGGTGGCGGATCGCCCGCCGAGGACGGAGTGCAGGCCGCAGAGCGACACCGAGCCTGCCTCCTGGCCCGGCGTCGCTTCCCAACTGCGCAGGTGCGCCTGCGCAGGCACGCTTGCACATTTGGGAAGCGACGCCGGACCAGGAGGCAGGCTCGGCGTCGCTCTGCGGCCTGCACTCCGTCCTCGGCGGGTGATCCACCGCCACCGCTCGGGCCGCGCTACAGCCCATCGCCGCCACGCCAGCCACCAGCCAGCCACCGCTGCACTCGGCGGGCCGCAGGCGACCCGCCACCACCCGCCGCTGCCAAATCGCCGCCGCCCGCCCACCGCCACACTCGGGGGGCGATCCAGGGGGGATGGGGGGGAAGCCACTTTTTGGCGCCCCCGCGTGACCCGCCGGGGTGGCGCCCGGGGGACGTGCCCCCCCTGCCCCCCCATCGTTACACCCCTGTGTTTCACACAGCGACCCACCAGATGCCGCTCGAAACCACAGGCAGGAGTTGAGGGCATGCCCTCTCTCCTGCTGTTACTCTCCTGCAACTGGTACTCAGAGGCATCCTGCCTTTGAGGCTGGAGGTGGCCTATAGCCCTCCGACTAGTAGCCGTTGATAGACCTCTCCTCCATGAAGTTATCCAAACCCCTCTTAAAGCCATCCAGGTGGTTGGCTGTCACCACATCTTGTGGGAGAGAATTCCACAAGCGGATTATGCATTGTGTGAAAAAGTACTTCCGTTTGTTGGTCCTACATTTCCTGGCAATCAATTTCATGGGATGACCCCTGGTTCTAGTGTTATGAGAGGGAGAAGAATTTCTCTCTGTCCACTTTCTCCACACCATGCATGATTTTATAGACCTCTATCATGTCTCCCCATGGTTGTCTTTTTTCTAAACTAAATAGAAAAAAGGTGTTGTAGCCAGGTGTTGTAGCCTTGCCTCATAATAAAGGTGCTCTAGGCCCATGATCATCTTGGTTGCCCTCTTCTGCACCTTTTCCAGTTCTAAATTGTCATTTTTTAGATGTGGTGACCAGAATTGTACGCAGTACTCCAGGTGTGGCCACACCATAGTTTTGTATAAGGGCATTATCAATCCCCTTCCTAATGATCCCTAGCATGGAATTTGCCTTTTTCACAGCTGCCACACATTGAGTCGACACTCTCTACGAGCTGTCCACCACAACCCCAAGATCCCTCTCCTTGTCAGTCACCGGCAGCTCAGATCCCATCAGCATATACTTGAATTTGGAGTTTTTCGTCCTAATGTGCATCACTTTACACTTGCCAACACTGAACCGCATTTGCCACTTTGTCGCCCACTCACCCAGTTTGCAGAGATCCTTTTGGAGCTCCTCACAATCCATTTTGGATTTCACTACCCGAAAGAGTTTGGTATCATCTGCAAATCTGGCCACCTCGCTGCTTACCCCTGCTTCTAGATCATTTATGAATAAATTAAAAAGCACCGGTCCCAGTACAGATCCCTGGGGCACCCCACTTCTTACTTCCCTCCATTGTGAAAACTCTCCATTTATACCTACCCTCTAAACCTGTTTTTCAACCAGTTAGAAATCCACACATGTACTTGTCCCCTTATCCCATGACTGCTAAGTTTCCTCAGAAGTCTTTGATGAGGAACTTTGTTGAAAGCTTTTTGGAAGTCCAGGTATACTATGTGAACTGGATCACCTTGATCCACCCACTTGTTGACACTCTCAAAGAACTCCAAAAGGTGAGGCAAGATTTACCTTTGCAGAACCCATGCTGGTTCTCTCCCAGCAGGGCTTGTTCTTCTAGGTGCTTTACAATTTTATCCTTGAGGATGCTTTCCATCAATTTGCCTGGAACGGACGTTTAGCTAACCGGCCTGTAATTTCCCAGGTCACCCCTGGACCCCTTTTTGAAAATCAGTGTTACATTTGCTACTTTCCAGTCCTCTGGTACAGAGCCTGATTGCAGGGATAAGTTATGTATTTTAGCAAGGAAGTCGGCAATTTCACATTTGCGTTCTTTGAGGACTCTTGGATGGATGCCATTCGGCCCTGGAAATTTGTTAGTTTTCAGTTTTTCCATAGAGTTTATAACATCATTTCTTTTCACTTCTATCTGACTCAGTTCTTTAACCTTCATCCCCAAAAAGCCTGGTTCAGGAACAGGTATATGCTCAGTATCCTCTGCCATGAAGACGGATGTAAAGAACTCATTTAGCTTCTCTGCAACCTCCATATCCTCCTTAATAATCCCTTTCTTATTCCTTAATAATCATTGTCTAATGGTCCAACTACCTCTCTGGCAGGTTTCCTGCTTCTGATGTATTTAAAGAAGTTTTTGTTATTCCCCTTGATACTTTTAGCTAAATGTTCCTCAAACTCTCTTTTTGCTTCCCTTATTGTCACCTTGCATTTCTTTTGCCAGAGTTTGTGTTCCTTTCTGTTCTCTTCATTTGGACAGGCCTTCCAATTTTGTTATAGCAAAATAGTCAGTTCGACTCTGACTTAACTTGTGTAAATGCAGTTGTGTGACACAACACTCATTAGCCCAGTTCATTTGTAATGCCAGACTGGAGTTAAATGTGGCTGAGGTTGGAACTCCAGTACAGTCATCCCTTGCCAACTGTGGATTTGGCAACCACGGTTTTAAGTATGCATGAATGGGATTTTGTGGCCCATCTTGAGTAATGCAACTTGAGTATGTGCAAGTTATCATGCGATTTGGGTTGTGAGAAGTGCGAAAGAGAGGAGAGATGGAAGAGATGGAGAGTAGCTGAGGAAAGAGAGAGAGAGAGAGAGAGATGGAGGAGAGAAAGAGGCAGAGGAGAGGAAGAGTAAAAGAGAGACGGAGAGAAGTTTTACTTCTTACCACTCCTCTCCATGTTCATGGAGTTTCTCTTACAGCTGAACGTTGCTGGCTTTCTGGTGACTGCTGCTCTTGTAGCAGGTAAGGGAGCAGCTGCTGGTCTGTCTCCATTCCTACTTCTAGGGTCTTTCTCTGGCTCTCCTAGGGTCACTTCTCTGTCCCGCTGTGCTCGGTGCAGTCGTGTCCCCTCCCATCTCAAAGTGGGGAGAGTTATTGTTGTTGTTGTTGTTGTTATTATTATTAATTTCGATTTCTATACCGCCCTTCCAAAAATAGCTCAGGGCGGTTTATGAGGGGAGACATGAAAGAGGTCTGTCAAATCATGCATGGTGTGCAGAAAGTGGATAGAGAGAATTTTTTCTCTCCCTTTCAGGGGTCATCTCATGAAACTGATTGCCAGGAAATTTAGGACCGACTAAAGGAAGTACTTTTTTGCACAATGCATAATTAACCTATGAAATTCTTCACCACAATATGTGGTGACAACCAACAACCTGGATGACTTTAAAGGTAAAGTGTGCCGCCAACTACAAAAATCAACTTTACTGGGAACAACCTATATTTTGCGACGATATCTATAATAATAACAACAATATTGATAATAAAATGCAGACATCCCAGGTCCTTGGGAAGGACTAGATGTCTGGATAAAACAAACCATTCAATAACACCTGTCTGGCTGTGTAAACAAGAAATAATAATATATTGCTTTTCAACAAAAATGTTCTCAAAGAGGCTTACATAGCAAAAGGTTTGAGAAAATTGTTTCCTGTCCCAAAAGGTCTGATCTGTGCAGAATAGCTTGGGACCAGGTATCCTGGTCCCAAGCCATATAGGACTTTATAGGCCAAAACCAGAACCTTGAATTGTACCTATAAAAGGGCTAGAAGCCAGTGAATTGGACATCTGGTGAGCCATTGTGGGAAGCAGGATAAGAACATAAGAACAGCCCTGCTGGATCAGGCCCAAGACCCATCTTGTCCAGCATCCTGTTTCACAGTGGCCCACCAGATGCCTCTGAGAAGCCCACAGACAAGAGGCGAGGACATGCCCTCTCTCCTGCTGATACTCTCCTGAAACTGGTACTTAGAGGCATCTTGCCTCTGAGGCTAGAGGTGGCCTATAGCCTTCAGACTAGTAGCCATTGATAGTCCTGTCTTCCATGAATTTATCTAAACTCCCCTTAAAGCCATCCAGGCTGTCACGACATCTTGTGGCAGAGAATTCTATAGGTTGATTATACATTGTGTGAAAACGTACTTCCTTTTTTCGGTCCTAAATTTGGATCTAGTCTAGGACGCTGGACTAGATAGGCCTTGAGCCTGATCCAGTAGGGCTGTTCTTAAGTACGTATGGAGATTTGTCAGTCTTGACAAGATGTGTCCAAAGCTTTCAGGACCAATCAGCAATCTGGTGGCTGTATTCTGAACCAGCCCCCATAGCTTCTCTGTAGTTTTAAGGACGCTTATCACTTGGAGTTGTAGCTTTACCATTTTTGAAACTGCCCAGTTCAATCCAAATAAATGTACAAATAACACCAAATTGACATTGCCATTCCTGTCCCAGGCTGGACTGCAGCTTGGCAGACATACCAGCGTAAATCCATTTCACGTGTAGCCTTTTAGCTGTCCCTTCGCAGCACTGCTCAGATGTGGGAAGCTGAGCTAGTTTGCGGGTGTGGGGTATTGGCAGGGGCTGGACTTGAGTTTCAATCTTCTGTCTCTACCAACACAAATTTTGTTAGTAAGCCTGCCAAAACCAGGCTAGCAACAGTTGGCAGCTTTGGTGGAAAGCTAAATTGGGAATTCAGTAGGATAGTTCTTGTCATCCCTAAAGGTCTGCTCTTTATGAAGTGTTCTCTTGTTTAATGAAGTCCATTTGCCTGATCGAAGAGGCTTCAACTACATGCTAATGGTTGACAAGGAGTGGTTTTATTTCATTTTATTTTAATATGCTTGTTCAGTTGATGCTTCAGCTAAAGCTTTAATATTTAGTCATATGTTTCTGATGGGGTGTCTGGAGAGTGTAAGAAGACCAGTCGTGTAATTTAATTTGAGGTCCTGCACACTGATTATATCTGAAGGCTCACCAAATGGAGAGAGAAAAGGCATCATAAAATGTAGAACATCTATTGCTGCTACCTTTCATCCTTCTTGCTTGTCTCATATTCTGTGTTCAGAAAAGACCCAGGAATTTCTCAGCCAGGGTTGGTTTTAAGCATGCCGGCTTTCCAAGGAGTGTTGGGGCTGCCCTGGGGGTCAAACCTCCACTCAGCCATCCTCTCAGTGGGTGGCAAGGCTGAGTCATTTGCTCTCTGTTGGAGCTCCCGTTTCCCTTGACTGGCCTATTGACAAACTGTGTCTGTTGGGCCTACTTGCTGGTTGGATCTTTTTAGTATAATAGCATTAAAAAACAAAAATAGAAGTGTGTAGCTGCCCGTGTGAGCAGAGCAATGAAGGGACCCCCAGTCCAGATCAGGACCATAGAGGGGTTTTAATTTGTTCTTCTCACCCTATTTTCCCAATGAAATTTGCATCCTTTCCCTCTCCCCACAAAAGAAAAAAGCAGTTATTTGTTTTGGGAAGAATGACAGCAGCTTCTTTTTGTTGGGGGGGTGGGGAAGGCCCATAGCCAGGGGGCAGGAGCTAGGGCAGGCCCACTCCCCAAATTTTTCTCTCCCACCCCCCAAGTTTTTACAAACAATTATTTTCCAAACTGCTATAAAGCATTGTAGTATAATGGAGAGCAACTAAGGTGGTAAAACCTCCCCCCCTTTTGGGCAGGGGGCAAAGGGTTAATTCTCCTCTCCCCATGTCCCTGGTCACAGTCTGTACTGGACACCCCTCAGCTGCTGTATGAAAGAGAGAAATGGGAAGGTGCATGCATGTTTAAATCTTTCCTGTTAAAATAAATGGGATGCTAAAATGCTGCATTTTGGCAGGATTTCCCCCCATGCTTTCTCTGAGGCTGCCAGGACATGCAAAAAATCATGGGAGAACTCTGGGCAGGTTCACACATAATGCCAGAAACTACTTGCAGATTCAGTAACCAACTTCTCTGCAACTGACTAAACGCCAAGGTGGGAACCAGAGATTCACTTGGGGCCTCCAACCAAGATTTGAAGTTGGCTTGAAAGTTGGCAGACCAAGTGGTGTTCCTGCTGAAGTGCATGTTATGTCTGAATCCATGCTCTGAATAGACCTCTGATTTGTTCCAGGTGAGCCCTCCCACTTTGCCATCGGGATCAAGAGCTATGAAGTGGAGAAAATAGGGAACATGCTTAAAATAATAATTATTTTTTTTAAAACTATTTTATATTTATACGCTGCCCATTGTCCTAAGACCCCAGGGCAATTAACAACAAGATTAAAACAATTCAATAAAAAGAAACACAGAACTAATACAGTTAAAAATTTAAAAAGTCACCCTTGGGGAGCAAGTCAGCTCCAAAACCAGGGAATTTGGACAGTCCACTTTTGGGGCTGACTCGCTGATTTGTGCAGCATGAGGGATGCATCCTCCCCGGTGCATTATGGTTCAAGTCAGCATGGCACACTGACCAGTCTCCTGTGGCACACCACTGTGACATGGTGGCACTTATCAATAGAAGGGCAGCAGTGGTGGATTAACGAAGAGGCAGAGTAGGCATTGGCCAACGGCGGCAAAATTTGAGGAGCAGCACATTTTGCCCCTCCTCAAATTTTGCTGCCCCTCTCTGTGGGCAGTGGCAGCTGCAGCAAGGGTGGAGTGGGTGAGGAGGAAGTCCCCTCTTTTACCTTTTTTTAAAAAGGAAACCTTTTTTGTTTAAGGTGAAAGGGCAGCAAAAAGCTTAATCCACCCCTGAAGGGCAGCATAAAGCAGGCTGGGTTAGCATCCAGGGTCTCATTGGGAGGCCTAGCCGGGGAGGGCATGCTCCTAGCTCAACTCAGCTGCTTCCAACAAACCAAGATATGTAAACCTCTGCAGCACCAACTTCAGGTTTCCGCCATATCTCAAGCTGGGGGAAACTCAGGTTTGGTATCATGTGAACTCACCCTATATCTAGAAGAAGTAACAATGTCATTTAAAAAAAAAAAAAAAAAAGCATTCACACTGGTCTTAAAGGAACTGCACTGGTTGCCAGTTTGCCACCGGGCCTGATGCAAGATTTTAACATTGACTTAAAGCCCTGAACAACCTGGCCCCCAAATACCTGAAGGAACACCTTCTTCCATATAGATCTGCCCATCAGTTAAGATATGTAGGCGAGGCCATCTTGGTAGTGCCACCATTGCCAGCAGTTAAAGTTAAAGGGGTAGGGGCACGTGGGAGGGCTTTCTCTGTGGTGGCCCCTCGGTTGTGGAATGCCCTTCCCTCTGAGGTGTGCCAAGCTTCAACATTGCGCACATTCAGGAGAATGGTGAAGAGGCACCTCTTTACCCTGGCCTTTGACTTCTCGCCCTCTCAGGCACTGTATTTTTTTTACTGTATTTTTGATTTTATGATGTTGAATTATGTTTTATATTGGTTTTATTCTAACCCTCTCTGAGACCTTTGGGTATAGGGCGGGCTAGAAATGTAAATAAATAAATAAATAAATAAATAAATCTAGCCATAATTTTAGCATAAATGGTTGAAACTGAAAACACATTTCCTACACTGCTATGGTGAATCTCCAATATGCCTGCTTTAACCACATTGGTTTGTAATCACTTCATGCAAAGATCCCTCCCCCTCCCCACCCCTGACGGAGATATGGATGCTTAGCTAGATGGTCTCCCTTAATGCAAGACACTGATTAATAAAATGTGTTATAATAGGTGAGACATGCTTTTTAAGACTTTCAAAGCTTTGTAGTCACCCATTAATTCAAGTGCAAATTGAAATATGGTTACATTCTGTTGAAATAAAATGACTCAGTCTTCAAGGATCCCCATTTTACTTACACTTAAGAAGTTTGAGATAATTCACCACAGACTGAGAGAGAGCAACTACAGAGGGTATCAATTTGGTCTCTCCCCCCTCCATGTTAATGCATAATATATTTCCGAGAAGAAAAATAAAGCTCTAATATTCTCAAGACTTCTTGGTTTAAGAGATGCTTTTCTTGCTTTCTCCTTTTACAAATTAACTGCATTTTAACATCAGAGGAAATTGAGAAAATAAGGGTGCATTTATGGTAAAGTTAGTCCTGGGTGTACCCTAGTTTTGTTTTTCAGTGGGAACTCAAAATGTATGATCTAGAAATATTCATAGATTATGCAGATGTTCACATTTTTTCTGTCCTGTTGACACTATTGGTTCTCTTGGTTGCTCCTGCTAAGGTGTCATTTTCCCCTGGGATCTACTTCTTCCTACTTCCTGGTACATTCAAATAGCTGTTCCCACCCAGTCGGAGATAACACAGTGAACAGAATGATACCTCCATAGGCTCAGTCCCTATTTTCTGGGATTTGTCACTGATAAATCTTTGCCCTTGTTTTTACCTCTTGGGGATGCCTTGGTCAATTATTATTTTTCCCACATGACTTGCTAGAATTGTCATTCTTCAGGGTCTAGCTCCCAGACTCTGTAGAAATCAAATCTAGTACATTTGTGTGTCAGTAGATGCACAGCACAATCTGGGGGGAGCTGGTTTTGTGATAGCAAGCATGAATTGTCCCCTTTGCTAAGCAGGGTCAGCCCTGGTTTGCATTTGAATTGGAGACCACATGTGTGAGCGCTGTAAGATCTTTGGATGGGGCCACTCTGGGAAGGTAGCCTTGCCATGTCCCCTGCAATTTAGGGTAGCCCCCAGATTTTGGCTCCTCCACCTGGCTGCTAAATTCCACCTGGAGTTACATGGATTTCAAATGTGCTGACCGTATTGCCCAGATTTTACTCTGGATCCAATCCCATGGCAGGGCAGAGAGGGAGGAGAAAGTATACAAATCTGTCAAATGAATAAATAAACAAAACGCAAATTAGTTGCAGCATAATTTGCATAATATGCAAATTAGGCTGCCTGGATTTGGGAAGCTTGAATATGGCAACCCTATGGGAAGGGCACCTGCATGCTTGTAAGCAGAAGGTTCCAAGTTCCCTTCTGGTATCTCCAAGATAGGGCTGAGAGAGACTCATGCCTGCAACCTTGGCGAACAGGAAAAAGAAAGGTTGTGCCATTGAGTCGGTGTTGAGTCTGGTGACCACAGAGCCATGTGGTTTTCTTGGTAGAGTACAGGAGGGATGTACCATTGCCGTCTCCTGGGTAGTATGAAATGATGCCTTTCAAAACCTTCCTGTATGGCTGCTGCCTGATATAGGAGTCTCCCATATTCTGGGAAACACACCATCAGGGATTGGAACCAACAACCCTCTGCTCTCTAGGCAGGTTGCTTCCCTGCTGCGCCATTAGGTAGCTCAACCTTGGAGAAAGTCACTGCCGATCTGTATAGACAATACTGAGCTAGATGAACCAATGGTCTGACTCAGTATAAGTCAGCTTCAGTGCAGTGCATCGCATATAGTGGGTAGAATCCAGTCTTCAGGAATGTGTAGCCGGGGCGGGGCGGGGGGGCTAGGCAGGAATCCTTGGTATGAGAATTGTTTGTTACTAATGTATCCTTATTTGTTTATTATTTCTTTATTTTTATATCAGTATATTTTTACACCTCCTGATATGTACATATTTTCGTCTGCAAAATCTTGGAGGGGGGAGTTTAGCTCATCCGCTTTGAAAATCTAGAATAATATGCTTCGCATGCGCTTTATTTGCTGCTTTCCATTTCTGGCATGCTTATAGTCAGAACTACACCTCCAAGGTTGCTTGGCAATACATAGGCCTTCCGGATTACTTGCCTCTGCCCTCTGCACATTCATGGGCATGTCCCTAATTTCTTTGGTGAGATGTTGGAAGGTACAGCACCTAATGGCACAGCGGGGAAATGACTTAATTAGCAAGCCAGATGTTGCTGGTTCAAATCCCCACTGGTACGTTTCCCAGACTATGGGAAACACCTATATCAGGCAGCAGCGATATAGGAAGACACTGAAAGGCATCATCTCACACTGCGCGGGAGGAGGCAATGGTAAACCCCTCCTGTATTCTACCAAAGAAAACCACAGGGCTCTGTGGTCTCCAGGAGTTGACACTGACTCGATGGCACACTTTGCCTTTTCACATCTCAGTGCTATACGGACAGTCAGATTTAGCTACATGAAGGATGGGCTGGTTCAGATGAACAGTATACATGGTAACGTTGGGGCCGTGGTGAGAACGCACCTGCCCTAACATCATTCAAGGACGTGCTGATCAGTGTTCTCTGTAACAGGGATTCTCAGATGTTGTTGACTACAACTCCCAACATCCGCAGCTGAAATGACCTTTGGCTGGGGCTGACGGGAGTTGTAGTCAACAACATTATATGATGGGAGATGCAGTCAACAACATCTTGGAATCCATTTTACAGGGAACACTGGTGCTGATGCAATCCAATAATGTCCCTTAATTGCATGTGAGGGGTGGTCATCCAAAGTGCTCCTTACAAGCACTACAACACCCTGTTTGCACCCCATCCCATTCCCCAGAATATACCACCCAGCAGCAGCAGCAGCAACAACAACAACAACAACAATGGAGGCACAAGGAGGAGGCTGCTCCTTAGGCTTCCATTAAACTCTGTAACCTTACCAACTGGAATATGAATTATTCATATTCAATAGGCTGGTCCAGATGTCATGCAGAACCTCAGTTAAAGCAAAGTCCTGTGCAATTTCCCTCAGCTTTGGGATCACACACAGAATTGCCATCCCCACATGTGTGTCTATTTCCTAACTAGGTTAGGATAAGCCAAGATTGGTTGTGACACCTGAACCCACTAATCATTGCTTTTTCTAACCTACCTGCTTCATGAGAACCCAAGATCTGAACCTGAGGCTTGAAGTAAGTTTCAGAGCTTGGGTTCTCTGAATTAAGTCGGTTAGAATAACCCAGGATTTGTTGATTTGGATGTCATAACCAGTCTCGACTTATCCTAACCTAGACAGGAAGTAGATGCTCACACAGGGATGGGAGGAGGAGCGTGCATTCCTGAGACTGAGGGACATGGTGTGGAGCTCAGCGGTGACTGAGGTTCCATGGGCTCAGAAAACTCTGTGATTCTAGGATATTACTCTGTGATTCTAGGATATTGTCAAGTAAAGTGCCCTATATATTTACCTCTCAGTTTGCTAGTATGATTTATACTTGGTACTTATGAGCAAACAGGTTTAAAAATTGCTATTTGTCCACGTCCTCAATATCCCATGTTCACAAACACAGAAGGGTCTCCAGATGTGTTTGTTTCATTGTCATTTTCCCCATTCTTGGCCAGAGAATGTTTATAAGAAATCTCAGCCTATTTTGTAATAACCTGTTATCCTCCCATTGAAGGAAATGAGTTTTATGCCACACTTGTTTGCATGTGCTTTTCTAGGGTTCCCTTTCGAGATACAGTTCAGTCAATGAATAATTTCCCAAAGTAACCCTGTGAGTAGATTTAGTTCATTGTATTTGCCTGCAAACACTTCACTTAAAAAAAGGAGAAGAAGCTCAAGTACATTGGAAGCCAAACAAGATATAAGCAAATACATGCACTGAAGAAAAATGAAATGTTCTGTGGCTTTGCTTGGAATATAACCTAAGCTGGTAACCTGGGAGAGTACATGATCCCCACCATGGTGACTTGGGGCCGGGCCTTCTCTGTAGTCACTCCTGGGCTGTGGAATTGTGCTCCTTATAGATATTGAATCAATAGCAGCTTTTAAAAGAGGCCTAAAGGAATGCAGCGGGGAAATGCTTGACTAACAAGCAGAAGGTTGCCGGTTCAAATCCCCGCTGCTACTATATCGGGTAGCAGCGATATAGGAAGATGCTGAAAGGCATCATCTTATACTGCGTGGGAAAAGGCAATGGTAAACCTCTCCTGTATTCTACCAAAAGAAAACCACAGAACTCTGTGGGCGCCAGGAGTCAAAATCGCCTTGATGGCACACTTTACCTTTAAAGGCATATTTACTGTATTTACCCAAATCAAAGAAGACTCTGAATTTAAGATGGCCCTCTTTTAAAAAAAGGTTATAACTGTATTTACCCCAGAGGAAGAGGAGTCATCCCTCTAATTTTTTAAATCTCTGTGCAGAATGAATTTTGTTCTGGGCGGCAGTATCAACGCTGTATGTGTGCACATGCATTCAGAGTGGGGCCTTCCTGCCCTGCTGAACCTGAGTGGGATCCAAAATGAACTGAGCGCACATCCAAAAATGTGTGAGCATGCGCACATGCACACGTCTTAGAGGGAACAGTGAAGAGGACTCTGTCTGAATTCAAGATGATCCCCTGATATCTAACATAAAGGAACTTGGAAGAAACCTAGTCTTGGATTCAGGTAAATATAATGGAGTGTAACGTGGAGCCCCGGGTCCAATGGACCTGTGGTTCCATTCCTCCTAGCCCTGCTCTCCTGTCTTAATTTGGACATCATGGAGAGCTCTCTCTCTCTCTGCAGTCAGCAAGATTGCAAAGAGGAGGGAGAACTGGCTGTGTGAGCTTCCTTCTTGGCTGAAGGACAGCCCCAGCAGCCAATAGCAGCCAGAGCGAGGGAGGAACTTCCTCCCTCAGTTTTGGTTGCTGAAGAATGAGACTGTGGTTCCATGTTCAGACGTAATGCTGGCACTGCAGTACCGGAGGTACAGGCTGCAAAACTCACTACAAACTGAAGGTACAAATCGGAATCTGAGGAGGGAAACTGTGCATCCATTTTCTCTCTGAACTGCGGTTGTATGCATCCAGACATACACAGATTTTAAGCGGCGGTCCCTTCAACTCTGGTTTCGTGTAACGTGTGGATGCAACCAGTATCTAGCCTAGCCTTCAATTACTTTTAAATGGCTTTAAATGGTTTTAATTTTGGACAATTTCAACAACAGTAATTGCTTTAATTAATTGGCCGGTTGTTTCTAGAGCCATCTGCGTTAGGCAATATAAAATGTAATAATAATATTAATAATATTAATATTATCTATACTGTATATTTAATTCTCTAAGACATACCCGTGGCTAATCCCGAGTGTGACAGCTCTCGCAAGAGTTCGTGAGCAAAAGCACCTGATTAGGCAGTGGGGATTCCATATGCAGATAGGGAGGAGGAGCCTGTGAGAGCAGAAGCACCATGGTGATTGGGCAGTGGGGATTCCATATGCAGATAGGGGGGAGGAGTCTGTGATGGTTAAGGTCAGTTTGAATGCAACTGTTACTGGTCGGAAGATGTTCTTGATTGTAGAGGAGAGGAATCTCTCTATATAAAAGGATAGTGGGCAGGCAGGGGTCTGAGAGGGGTCAGGGAGGAAGGAGCCCCTTGAGAAGAAGGAGGCTGCCGTTAAGTGAAATAGATAAGGTGAACAAGATCTGTTAACTCAGGAAGGGACAGAGAAAGGAAGGAAGGAAAGGCAGACAGACAGAGGGGGAAAGCGAGTGGAGAAGAGAGAAAGAGAGGAGAATGGAGAAAGAAGGAAGGGCAATGGATGGGCCTGAGCCTGTCAGCGGCCTGAGGGAGGCAGGCAGGCAAGAGACAAGCCCGGGCCTGTCAGCGGCCTGAGGGGAATGAGTGGCAGTGACGGTGGCGGCAGCGAGGAAGGGCCCAGTCAAATGCTGCTGCTGCTCCTGTGGGGAGGAGCAGAAGCAAGGCTCAGGTGAGGGTGAGGAGGTCTCTTGTAGCCATGTATGGTGTCCCTTGTCACAATACCTGAACAGAGCTAGGTACAGAACTGTATGCAGCAGCGCTCATACCCCTGGACTTTTAAAATCTATTTATTTGATTGATTGTTTGATTGATTCCTATACCGCCCTTCAAAAAACGGCTCAAGACATTTTTCACAGAGAAATAACAAACAAATAAGAGGGATCCCTGTCCCCAAAGGGCTCACCATCTAAAAAGAAACATGATGGACACCAGCAACAGTCATTGGAGGTACAGTGCTGGGGGTGGATAGGGCCAGTTATTCCCCCCCTGCTAAATAAAGAGAATCACCATGTTATGAGAATGTTATCACCATGAGAATGTTATGAGAATGTTATCACCATGAGAATCACCATGGGGTAAAAGGACCTGGTGGCGCAGTGGTAAAACTGCCGCCCTGTAACCAGAAGGTTACAAGTTCGATCCTAACCAGGGGCTCAAGGTTGACTCAGCCTTCCATCCTTCCGAGGTCGGTAAAATGAGTACCCAGAATGTTGGGGGCAATATGCTAAAATCATTGTAAACTGCTTAGAGAGCTCCGGCTATAAAGCGGTATATAAATGTAAGTGCTATTGCTATAAGGTGCTTCTTTGCCAAGTTAGCAAAGTCCAGGGCTTCCACACCCTCTGAGGGGCCTCAAATAATATTTAGTCTGTCCAGGGTGGTATGGTTTGTGCCCTCAAGAACCTACGTGTTAAAAAAAAGATGCTTAACTTGCAGTGCGGAGCCACCTAAGGCCTGTAGGTCCAGGCTCCAAAATTACCTTGGTGCACCTCTGAATACAGGTACACCTTCCTATCTGTATCTGTATTTCAGGGTTCTGTACCCAGATCCACTTTTAAAATGAACACAGCTTCAGTTATTAACACAAAAACTTTGTATGAGTGTATAGATATCTGAACACAGGAACAACATAATGGGGCTGTTCTCACATGCAGCCTAACCCAGGCTAGGGAATCCCAGCCTGGGTTAGGCTGCATGTGAGAACTGCCAGGATCAGACCCAATCCCAGTGGGGCAGCACCACTTAGCCCAGCTTTTTAACCTGGATTTAGCCAGGGTTAAGGAAGTGAGCGCACCCTTAACCCTGGCTTTGTGATCATGTGTCTAGGTACAGAGATGGGTGCCTAGAGCACCCGTCTCCTGCAGGAATCCCCCCAATGCACCATGCTCAGTGTGGTGCATTGTGGGATTCCTGGAGGCCAGGATGTGTCATCCCGGCCTTCTGGAGCTCAATCATATGGGATTTCAGTCTATTACTCCCCCCCCACCCCGCACACAGAGGCGTAACTATAGGGGGGGCAGGGGGGGCACATGCCCCGGGCGCCATCTTTTCTGGTCACGTGGGGGGCGCCGCCATGACAAAAAAATTTTTAAAATTTTTTTTAAAAAATTTTGTTAATACAAATGTTTCCTGCTCAGTGCAGCAGCACTGCAACAGTCAAGGGAGTGCGTCAGCGTCCCCTCCCCCACGAGCGGTCCCTTCCGCGCCGCCCACGCCCCCCCATTGCTTTGCTGCCGCCTGGCGGCCAGTCGGTGGCCTGGCTTGGTGGCGGGCGCTTGTGAGGAAAAACCTAAGTATAATGTAGTATGTGAGGGGGGGCTGGGGGGGCGCCATTTCAGTGCTTGCCCCGGGCGCCGTTTTCCCTAGTTATGCCTCTGCCCGCACACCCACTAGGTTGTGTGAATAGCTCCATTGTCCTAATAGGGCTATTATCACCTGCTAATATCTGCAAATTAAGCTATTGTTTCAGGCATAGGAGCAAGGGCCAGTAAAAAAAATATGGCAGCACTACTTTAGGAGATTCCCCAGAGCAAAAACTCTAGTGCAACAGTTACACAGATTAGATCCTTGTACTCTGTGTTATTTAATCCAGAACTACCGTAATTTCATTTTGTTATCACAGTCACTGAAGTGGATTAGAATCCCCACTTCATCCATAAGCAAATCTTCAAAGGGGAAGATGCACCCTTTTACTCCTCTCTAATGACCCTTATGAATATAACAATCTGGTTAAAGGGCATTAAAGGATAGCTGGTCCACACTATTTGATCCTAGATTTATATTTTCAAAGTCTTGGCTAATGCTGATTCTACTTTGAGCACTGGGAGCAAGCTTGTGCCATAGCCTAACATTTGATGGAATAGCTTGTGAAAAAAGAACGAATCAAATCATGCAAGAGGCATGTGAGAGAAATCAGTCTCTGCACGAAACCCTGTGTTTAGTCATGAGACAGGTGAAAATGGAAAGCCAGCGTTCTAAAATATCCAGAAGCATTTTTGCGTGGGTTGTAAGAAATTATTTTATTACGTGGCTATATGTCTAGTTTTGTATGTCAATAATTAAAATGCAGTCAGTAAAATGAAAAGAAGAAAAAGCCCACCTTTTTAGTTGCTAAGGGTGGGTGGGAAATGAACTCTTGACATACCCAGCAGTGAAAGGGTCAAAGCCGTAATATTAACTGAACCCTCCTGGGGACAAATGTTGTTTACAGTATATGTTTAAAATAATATTCCTGGCTACTAGGTCTTTCCCTCAGGATAGTGCAATTACAACAGTAACAGAGGATTAATTAAAGCCTTTCCCACAGGTGTTGCTGGAGATCTTGAATCGACCAAACGGGGATACATTACTAACTTGGCACAGAGGTGAACAGACCAGAAGCCGTTTGCAATAATTACTGAGGCACAAGGGCAGGGCTGAGCTGCTTCTTCATCTTTCCCCTCCCTCCCTCTCTTTTTCGCTTCATTTATCTGATTTTGATTAATACTTTTGTTTCATAGATATCACTCCAGAGAGGCACAAGGGGCCCCGGATACATGCGATGGAAACGAAGGGGAAAAATTAGGTCACACACGGCTGAAATCAATAAGGGACCTTCTTCACTGTCAGTTCAAGGGGAAGACTACTTTCCATACTTGAACTCTGGAACCTCAGCCCACTTGCCCAAAGACCTATCTGCAAGTTGTTGGCCCAGTGTTGAGGGTGGGAGGAGAAAGACCCGCAGCCAAATGTTTTCCTCTGCAACCCTTCTGAATTCCTGGCTCTCCAGAGTCCATGCGCTGAGTCTCAGGGTAACACTAATCTGTCAATATTCTTGAATCATTTGGTAATATCAGTGTTGCTGGCATCTTTGTGATGGTGCCAGAATATCCTAAGGTTATGTAAATCTAAGAGCTGATATATGGAGGAACCTGCCATAGGGCAGGGAGTTGGTCGTTTCACCCCTTAGATTGATTCTATCATTTAAGGATTGAAAAATGTAGACTAGACTTAAGCTGCATTCACATGAACTGAAGCAATTATGGTGAGAGCGTTCTGATGGATTGTTATGAGGAGGGTGTGTCTTACTCCTGTCATGTTCACTCGTAAGTCTTGGAATTGTATGTGTTGTGAAAAATATTTTTGAAGAAAACAGTACTCAGAGTGATTCTGTGACTAGAGCCTTTTTTTGTTTTATGTTTCTTTAAAGGGGGAGGGTTTTTAAAGGGGGAGGGTTTGTCTAAAGGGGGAGGGTTTTGAGAAATGTGTCAGGTATTTATCTATCTCTAAGAGGTATCATTCCCCATGCTTTCTAATGGGAGAGTCTTTAATAGCTTTTCCAGGAAAGTAATGCTTTTTTTCTGGGGTTGGGGATGTTTTTGGTACCCAGGGCAAGGTCTGGAACCTAACTGCAAAATAAAAAATTGCATATCTCTATCTTTTGTGGCTTCTCTGAGAGTTTCATGTCAATTAGTCAATGAGGCCCAAGCACCTTTATGTTAGAGACATAAATATCTATAAACTAGATTGTCCATATCTAGGTTTAATGTGGGCTTCCAACATGACATTGATTGTGTGAGCCCTAGGTGAACTCCAAAGTGGTTTGTGGTATGGATTCACAAAATCATGCTAATGTTGGTAACCAACATTAAGCCTAGATTTGAATTGTGTGAATTATTGTTAATAATTGAATTATTGAATTACTGGTCTTCTTGGCCGAAGAAGAATCTGAGATTCCCGTCTTGGCGTGGATTCATAAAATCACGCTAATGTTGGTAACCCACATTCAACCTAGATTTGGATTATTGTGTGAAGCAAGGATTAAAATGTCTTGCAACAGTCTACTTAATCTGGATGTGGCCAATGCATGTGTAACTGCTGCCAGCTCTGCTGTCAGGGACCATCCATACCTGAGGCAAGCTGCCAAATGTTGCTTTGTCTCATCCCCCTCCATCTGGGTGAGCCTTGCTCTCCACTGCAAGGTTTAATGGGACTTCAGGTCTGGGAGAGTAGGCTACTTGCCGGAGAGAAGGCTGTAGCCTATTCTCATCACCCTGTACCCCCTCTGGAAGCTTTCGATACATTTCTCCTTCAACCATCTTCCTTTCTCTCCTTGCCAGAACCCAGTGTTTCTCTCCTCCTCGGCGTGCAGAGCAGTGTCTCTTTTTCCCTCCACACCTTTCCCTTACCTCCTTTCCCCAACAGTCCCAAGCCCTGATGATGATGATGATGATGATGATGATGATGATGATGATGAATTTGATTTCTATACCGCCCTTCCAAAAATGGCTCAGGGCAGTTTACACAGAGAAATAATAAATAAATACCGTAAGATAAGATGGCTCCCTGTCCCCAAAGGGCTCACAGTCTAAAAAGGATACTTCCCTTCTTCCCAGTACTTGGAGCACCCTGGGAGAAGTGGCTTCTGCTTCTGCCCCCTTTCTCTTCTCATCCCTCTTTGACCCCTTTGAAAGCCTGCTGCCCCTTGGAAAAGCCTGCAGGGACTCCCAATTCGCTCCCAGCACAGACTTTCAAAGCGGTGCAGAGGGGCCAGAAGAGGCTGCCAGCAAACAGCCACAAAACTAAAGGAAGTGTAGAGCCCACACTTCCTGTACTCCACTGCACTCCACTCTTGCCTTTCAAAATGGCAGGGGTAGCAAGGACGTAGCAGCGGTGGCCAGACAGGCCTGAGCAGCGCCAGGAGGCCCAGTGGGGTGGCAGCTACAGTTCTTTTACATTTCTCTAAATAAATAAACAAATAAACAGAATGACATTGGGAACCCAAATTTCTCCAAATTTGAAAAAGAATTTCAAGGTTCCCCCAAGGAAAACAACAGGGGGGGAACACCCCTACACAAACAAACATTCCTAAAAATAAGCACTCTTGGATTCGTACTGATCCAAAGCACCTATGCCTTGTCTGGATCAAGTCTCAGTTTCTTAGCCCACTTGCTGCCCATCACAGCCTCTAGGCTGATAGACGGCACTGTAGCTCAGTGGTAGAGCATCTGCTTTGCATCTGGAAAGTCCCAGGTTCAATCCCTGGCATCTCCAGGTAGGGCTGCCAGTCAGTGTAGACCAGGGGGTTCCCTACCCGTGGTACTCCAGATGTTGCTGAATGACAACTCCCATCATCACTAGCCACAATAAATTGCAACTGGGGGTGATAGGAGTTGTAGTTCAGTAACATCTGGAGTACCACAGATTGAAGAAGTACCTAGGGAAGAAAATACTGAGGTTGATGGATCAATAATCTGACACTGTATAAGGCAGCTTCCTAGACCCCCAGTTAAGGGTTACCCTGTCTCCCTGGAATCAGATGGAAATTAGATGAAAATCCCCTTTTAAAATTATTATTATGCTATTTACACACTGTCTACCAGATGTTTTTGACTGGATTTGGTACTTTAATTATCGGGCCCTTTCCAAAGGTCTAGGATAACTAAAGAAAAATAAATATATCACCATAGTATTTGTGCTGTCCCGAGCAGTGTGGCCTTCTGTTGCTGTATAATAATAATAATAATTAATAATAGCAACAACATTGATAATAAAATTCAGCCATCCCAGGTCCTTGGGAAGGACTCGATGTCTGGATAAAACAAACCAGTCAATAACACCTGTCTGACTGTGTAAATAAATAAATAAATAAATAATTTCTTGTTTACACAGTCAGACAATAATAATAATAATAATAATAGATTATTCTACATTAGGTGCTTCAACTATAGCTGATACATTATTCTTCCCTGTATTGGAAAACTTTTAAGTAGCGTATAACACCATGAGAAATCACCATAGGCCTTTGCTTTGTGTGTGTGATTCGTCAGAATTTTCCTCTTAAAGAATATAGCATACTGCCAAAAAATAAAATAAAATGAATAGGTCAGTAAGCAAAAATATATAAACTCAAAGTGTATTCTTCCAATAATTCTCAAAGGTAGACATGAATAATGTGACCCAGTATGGATTGCTATGTGCTGCCGCATCTCACGATTGCTCCCTGATACCTAACTTAGTCTGTGTTGTGGACTGAGAATCTTATTTGTCCATATAAATCTCCTCTTGAACTGATCTCAAAGAGTCCAATAGCCTAAAAAGATACAGTTATATATTACTGATTGAGAGTCGTTATGTGCATATTGCTGGAGTGGTACAGAAGACACACTTGCTTGGTGGGGTTTCTGCCTCTGAAGTTTCCCAAGTGATTCTGTTCATCATCCGCACATACTGGGAGTTTATGCATACCCACCAGCACCATGGGGATTGGTTACAAAGCTTATGGTGTGAGCAGTGTGTCTGTTGTATTTCCAGCCTACCTGGCTCTATTGAAAGTGCATGTTGTCGTCCGTGCACATCTGGAAAGAGTTTCATTGATCACACGGGGACTCTGAATGTGGGCCCTGTTATTTTATGGTTTTAGGAAGCATGGCCATAAAGCCCCTTCCTGCCACAAGAGTTCCTTGGTCTGCATGAAGTAAGAGAGTGGAGAGAGACCAAGAGAATAGAAGCAGAGGACTGGAAAGAGATGAACAAGTTCTCAGTTCAAGACTCTGCCCTACAGTTAGTTCTCTGGTATCTGCAGCATGGCTTACATGTTGGTTTCATCTGCATGATTTCAAAGGAAGGCGACTCCACAATATCCTTAGGTAATCTAGTTGCAAATGGTGCTTACCTATATCCAGTTTAAATCCTGCCCCTCACATTCCATCCTGTATAGTAGTGATGTTTGGACACTATATGGATGTGAAGTTTGGACACTTCACAGAGCTGTTCTGGGGGAAGAAAACTGGTCTTGTCGTAGCAAGTATGATTTCCCCCCATTGCTAAGCAGGGTCTGTCCTGGCTTGCATTTGAATGGGAGACTAATGTGAGCACTATAAGATATTCCCCTTAGGGGATAGGAATTCTCTGGGAAGAGCATCTGCCTGCTTGCATGCAGAAGGTTCCAAGTTCCCTCCCTGGCATCTCCAAGATAGGGTTGAGAGAGACTCCTGCCTGCAACCTTGGAGAAGCTGCTGCCAGTCTGGGTAGACAATACTGAGCTAGATGGATCAAAGGTCTGACTCGGTATATGACAGCTTCCTATATTCCTATATTCCGGATTACCACCATAAATGTGTCTGGCTTTTGGGAGGAGGAATTCTCCAAAGTGCCCTTTCTGCTCTCTTGCAGTGGATTATAGGCGCAGGCGTTGCCTCAGAGTTGGGGGAAGTAAGGAAGTTTATTCACTCCCCGCCTTCCCCTATCAGTGGGAACCAAAAGCCTGAGCCCTTCTCCAGGAGACTGTCAGGCCCACAAACCCTGTCCCCTCTGATCTGCTCATCCTCGGCAGCCTCTGCCTTAAATAAATCCCTGCATCTCAGACACTCCTCCCTGCTTTCAGCCGGCTCCATCTTCCCTGGCCAGGCACGTGTCCTGGACACCCAATCCCTGGCCTCCACAGGGGGCTCATTCCCCAACTCCACCCCCTGCCTTACCATTCCTTGCAGCTGCTTTCCTGGCTAGTCCCTCTCCACCAATCTGCTACTTCATTGGGAAAGGATATCAGCTTTCATTGCTCTCATTGGGAAAGGATATCCGCCCAGGCAAAAGCCCTATTTGGGTGTTATCCCTGTGTTCAGGTTGAATATGGGGAGAAGGAAAACAGGAATGGGTCAGCTAGCCACACCCCCGTGCCTATGGACACCTCTAGCCATGCCCCCATTTCACCCTGGTTCAACATTAGCGTGTACAGAAAAGTTCTGGATCCAGAGAGAGTACAGAGCCATAATTAGCTGGCATAATTCAATCTTCCGGTCATACATCTAGGCTGATCACTTGAGTAGGTGACTGTTTTAAGACAGCACAGTTACAGCACTGTTCAATTATAGATTGGTTAGGGGCAGAGTGAGAGAGTGCCCTAGTGGTATCTCTTCCCTTCCCAGCCTAATGGATGATTGCATGGTTTCTTGAGGACAAAATGCTTTCTGGAATTAGCCTGGATCCCTCTACCTTATGAAACATCAGTACTGAAATAATGGTGTCTGGAGGACCAATGTGCCCATTAGGTGAAGACAGGCACAATATTTTTAGAGCAATGGGGATGATATTTTAATTGTCCTGCCTTCCTGTGCTTAGTTCAGACCAAACAGACCCTTCCTTTTCAGTGCTGAGCAGTGTTGCCTCTAACAGAGATTCCCAGATGTTGTTGACTACAACTCCCAGAATCCTCAGCTGCAATGGCTTTTGCTTGGGATTCTGGGAGTTGTAGTTAACCACATCTGGGAATCCCTGTTAGAGAGAACACTGGTGCTGAGCTCTTTTTTTAAAAAAATGCTGCATTAATACAGCAGAAGTTGACAGCTCTGACTGGCTGGTGCCCATGCTGTCATCAAGAACCTTGCAACATTTGCAACCTTAAACTATATTGTCAGGGTTGTTATATTAATAAGTGGAAGGATGAACAAATAAATGGATGGGTACATGTCACCTTTTAAAAAGTTCAAATGGCAAATGCCCTGTCGCATGGGGAAGAGGAAGACAAATGGCTGAATAAGCATCCAGGTCATTGCTAGGCATTCAGATTGCAGTGTTGAGGGACCAAATATGAATTCCCCTGTTAGCTGTGATAGTGCTGCCTAGACTGTGTTGTCACAATACTCTCTCATGAAGGGTTACAAGTTGACCTATGCCCTGTATGTAGATAGAATGAACAATAGGGAACAATGGGAGGAGAGCTGGTCTTGTGGTAGCAAGCACAATTTGTCCCCTTAGCTAAGCAGGGTCTGCCCTGGTTGCATATGAATGGGAGACTACATGCGTGAGCACTGTAAGATATTCTCCTTTGGGGATGGGACTGCTCTGGGAAGAGCAGAAAGTTGCAAGTTCCCTTCATGGCTTCTCCAAGATAGGGCTGAGAGAGATTCCTGCCTGCAACCTTGGAGAAGCTTCTGCTAGTTTGTGTAGACAATACTGGGCTTGGTGGACCAATAGTATGACTCGTTATAAGGCAGCTTCCTATTTTTGTTTGTTTGCTTTCTTCCTTCTTTAAATACTTCAAACTCTTACATGTCCCACGTGAGGGAGGCACTTGATGCCATTGCCTTGGTGAAATGAAGCAGATCTGGAACCTCATGCACACCTCTTTTTGTTCCACAATAGAACACAAATAGGATATAATAAATAAATATTCAAATCTTGTTTTCTTCAGGCTTAGTGAGTCCAGTTCCACCACCCTTTCCTCATAATATGACCTGAATGGAGGACTTCACATCATCCTTTATACATTTGCAGGCAGATTTTGCAGATCATTTTCCTGGCAACTTCCCTAAATTGGTGTTTCCATCATGGTGGTTAGTGCCAAACTTCAGGTGGAACTGATTTCTCCATTAAAAAGCTGAAATGTTTGTTCTTTATAGAAATTATGCTAATTAACCAGATTTGTCCTTGCTTCGCATTGTTTATTCTGCTTTTGTTAAATATGCAGGAGCTCCGCCCCTAGCCAATGAACTTCTTACACAGATTTCTGAGATTCCAGTAGGCCTGACTCACAAACTTTCAAACCTATCTTTGCTGCCATCAGGACTAAACGCTTCCCCTTTTAAAAGTGAGAGCTGGGATTCTCAGAAAGCTGGATTCTGCGTCTTGGGTCACCTTTCTGCTTCTTTTCTTCCTACATTTGCACAGAATTGCAGAATTCACATAGCCTTGGCTATAAATTGTCACCAGCAGGTGGTGCTAGTTGTTGATATAAGAGATGAAGTGGTCTTCTGCCAGTTATCTTCCAAATATCTGTGGTAAGCTCTCTTGTGAGCAGAGAGACAAGAGTGAGTAGTAAGCTAGAAGTAATGAAACATCCTTCAAGGGGAGGCTTGTGGGACCAAGAGGTGGCCTCTCCTTTGGTCTGTCTTCCCTTGTGTTTGCCTGCTTTCCCAGTGTAGTGTAGCTATTTATTTGCCTTGCTCCCATTTCCTTTCATTCATATATAATGAATGAAACCACAGGAAACCACACTAGAAAGTACACAGTGGCCCACATAGAATGCAGCATCCTGCAGGCATTTTGTACACTGTGGGCACTATTGTGTGTTTCCAAGACAACATTCACTGGCGCAAGTATGTTCCCATCAGCTGCTTGAACTTCGCCTTAGAACATGGCTGCACAATTTTGGCCTTCCAGCTGTTTTGGGACTCATCATCCCACAGTGGCCAATAGTAAAGGATTATGGGAGCTGTAGTCCAACATCTGCCAGAGGGCCAAAGTTGTGCGTCCCTGCCTTAGAAAAACACAGCAGTAGCACCCACAGTGCACAAAATGCCCACGGGATGCTGCACTTGATGTGGGCCAAAATATTTACAGTGTAACTGCTGTGGATCTTGCCAGCAGAATATCAGAAGGAGGCTGATAAGCATACAACCAAAGTACTGAAGGTTCTCTAATGAGACTTAGCCACGGACCCATCAACCTCTGCAAGAATCAACTTGCACAGTCCAGATAACAACAATAATGCATCACGTTGTTTGTTAGCACAGAAGCTGCACTCCATAGAAGGCTATGAATCAGGACTGCTGGAGAATCTCCAAGCTTGAGGGATGACTAACAGAGCACAATGGATGGGCAAGGAAGCCTGCTCTTATATGGATGGATTACAAAAATGCAGGTAGGCCACACCTCATAGGAGCGGTACATACCATGATGCTCCACCAATGCTTCTGATCGGAAGAGAGAATTGCAGAGAATTCTAAGTAGGAGGTTGTCATATCAGCCCATCAGCATCCTCTTGGTCTGGGAAAGCAGGTCATGCTGAAGGGCCAATCTGTAAATCAGGGATCTCAAACAGTGGCCCTCTACACTTGCTGGACTACAACTCCCATCACCCCCAGTCATAATGACCAGTAGCCAAGGATGATGAGAACTGTAGGCCAACATCAGCAGAAAGGCTGTCGTTTGATGCCCCTGCTATAAATACCTGCATACCTTCTAACTTCCCTGAATCTGGGCAACTTGTCACTGGAGGAAGCTGCTTGGTTTCCCCTTCTGGCCAGTTTCCTCCCAGCTTGACTCCAGTATGCCTCCAAAATTCCTGCCAACCAGCCCGATCCCTTCCCTCTATAAACCACAAAGAAAAAGATAGAGGCCTTTGATGTCTACTGCAACACTTCATCTTCCCCCTCCAAAGCCCACCCCCTTGACAATGTTTGTACACTTTTGTACCAGCCTTGCCTATTAATCATATATCTATTCCAAGTTCAGACGTGTTGGCACAGATAAGGCAGCAAGGCAGTATCTTGGCCAGTGCATAACTTCTTCCATATGGTCAGCTGGGATCACATGGGGATCACCTTGGTTTTACCATTCCTTTTCACACCAGTTCCTGCCTCCCCACTACACACCCCATGACTTCAGAAAGAATCATGCTATTATAGAGTTTTCATATAGTATGGCAGCAACCTGAGATATTTATGCATTGTATTTTTATACTAACCATGTTCCAAGGAGCTCTGGGAGACATACATGGTCCCCTCCATTTTATCCTTACAACAACCCTATAAGGTAGGCTAAGCTGAGAGAGAGTGATGATCCAAGGGCAATTTCGTGGATGAGTGGGGATTTGAACCTGGGCTTCCCAAACCCTAGTCACACATTCTTACCACTATGCTGCACTGGCCATGCAGATGCTGTTATTTTGTGACTACCATATAATCACAGTAACTCATGAATGAGTTAAGCATTCATAGTGATTAAACGGGTAGTGATAAACGGGGCAGGGGGAGGAAGTAGGGGAAACATCTCATTGTTCAAAGGCAAACATTGCTTAGGAGTTCCAAGGTATCCTCCTTTGAAAATTGGGCTAAAAAAGTGAGCATAAGTCAACAACACGGAAGCATCCTCTACAAACATGATTAAAGATGCTGGAAACACCACAAAACAAGATCTCTGGTTAAATTTGGAAAACTGCCCCTC
This sequence comes from Hemicordylus capensis, assembly GCF_027244095.1. Classification (NCBI taxonomy): domain Eukaryota; kingdom Metazoa; phylum Chordata; class Lepidosauria; order Squamata; family Cordylidae; genus Hemicordylus; species Hemicordylus capensis. The sequence continues at coordinate 28,188,687 of NC_069657.1, read as the reverse complement.
TCTACATTAATAATAATAATAATAATAATAATAATAATAATAATAATAATAATGCCCAGTGAGGCACTACCTTGGCGTGGTTGTGGGGCTTGAGTGCTCTCTGAGGAAGGTGAGAGCTATGCCAGAGGTCCAACCATACTGGACAGGTCTCACCAGAGGAGACAGACAAAGAGTGCCTCTCCCATCAACAATATGGTGAGACGTAACTTTAATAAATCTATACCGGATCGGTCGTCGCCCGGGTCAACAAGGACCGTGCCAGGTGCTGGAGTCCCAGGACATCTGGTGGCAAGTGAGCAACAGGATCTTCAGTTGAGCAACCAGGGCTGAAGACAGCAAAGTTATTGGAAGAAAAGTCGCTTAACCGGAAAAAATATACGAAAAATGCCAACAAGGAAATAATGATCTGCTATTACAAGTCTAGTCCAACTAGAAGAGGTTATTTAAAAAGAATATACCAAATTTGGAAAGAGAAGCATCCAGATACAGAAATAACAGAACAAAGGCTAGCAGACCAGAGAAGATTCATAATAAGAAATAAAGTACTCACAGGAGTTGAGCTGGAAGAACGGCAAAGAGCAACACAGGCTCAAGACATGGAAGAAGAATTACCACCAACTGAAGCAGTTGCTCAGGCGCAGGTGGAGGAGGTGTTGGAAATCGAGGATGCCACTGTTGCTGAACTGTTTGAAAATCAAAACCAGGCAACCTCCCCTCTGCCTTCACCTCAAAAACCCAAATCCCATTTAACAGAAAAGCAACAAGAACTAAAGCAAAAAATAACTGAGCACATGAACCAAACAACCACCAGGGTTCGACTTCCAGCTCTAAAAACAGTTGCCAAAAAACAACTTGCTCAGGTATTAAAAGATGTCAATGCTGCACTTGCAGAAATAACAACCAATAATTTGCAAGAAACAAACCAACTAATGTACACTGCAGCAACAATAATAACACAAGAGCTCAGATATAAGATCAATGGACCTGTAAAAAAAGAAAGTAGTACATCACCTAAATGGAAGATTCAATTAGAAAATAAAATCTCCAGGCTTAGATCAGATGCTAGTAAACTGAAAGATATGAAAGACAAGAAGCTGAAGAATAAAAACACCAAACAGTATCTGATCCAAAAATACCACCTAGATTCAATGAAAATTAGAGAAGTCCTGGAAATAATAAAGCAGCAAATAACAGCAGTGTCAAAGAAGATTAGCAGATATGAAGCCAGAACTAAACAACACAGGCAGAATCTCCAATTCCAGTTGAATCAGAGATGTTTCTACCAAAGCATAGAAGGAGAAACTGCAAGAAACGTAGAAACACCAAATAAAGATGAAACAGTGCAATTCTGGGGAAAATTATGGGACAATCCAATAGATTATAATAAAAAAAGCAGGCTGGATGAAAGAGGTCAAAAAATGTAACCAACAAATGCAAGATCTAATAATAACACGAGAATTAATAAGTGAAAGATCAAAGAAAATTAAAAATTGGTCTGCGCCAGGCGACGATGAACTGCATGGCTTCTGGCTTAAACACCTAACAAGCCTTCATAAACAACTATCAAAACAGTTCAATCACATTATGAAAGGCGGTGATATTGAACAATGGCTAACAACTGGGAAAACTCATCTCATCATGAAAGACCCAGCAAAAGGTGCAGTTCCAAGTAATTATAGACCGATAACCTGCCGGCCAACCATGTTCAAATTATTAACTAGAATAATAGCAGATGAAGTGATGCAAAACTTATTAACTAACAAACAGCTTCCAGTTGAACAGAAAGGAAATTGCCCGAACACCAGAGGCACAAAAGACCAGCTGCTGATTGACAAAATGATTTTAGAAAACTGCAAGAGAAGAAAAACAAATCTAAGTTTTGCATGGATTGACTACAAGAAAGCCTTCGATTCATTGCCTCACACATGGATACTAAAATGTTTAGAAACAACTGGTGTCAGCAAAAATATTCAGATATTTATAAAAAAAGCAATGAGCATGTGGAGTACACAGTTAACAATCAATGGCGAGGCACTTGGACAGGTTAGCATTAGAAGAGGCATTTTCCAAGGGGACTCACTATCCCCTCTGTTGTTTGTAATCGCCATGACCCCACGTTCACAAATACTAAACAAAACAAGCCTCGGATACCAAACATCTAAAACATCCAGTAAAATCAACCATCTGCTGTACATGGACGATCTGAAGTTGTATGGAAAGTCCCAGTCAGAAATCGAATCACTGCTAAATACTGTCCGTATATTCAGTAGCGATATAGCAGTGGAGTTTGGATTAGACAAGTGTGCTGCATTAATAATGAACAGAGGGAAAATAACAAAAACAGAAGGAATAGAATTGCCCAGTGGAAGCAAGATCAAGAACCTGGAAGAGAAAGAATCTTACAAATACTTGGGCATTCTCCAGGCTGATAACATTGCACACACTGAAGTTAAAAGAAAAATTGGAAGTGAATACATCAGGAGAGTCAGAAAAATCCTCAAGTCTAAACTCAATGGCGGGAACATCATACAAGCCATAAACACCTGGGCTATACCTGTTATTAGATACACTGCAGGAATAATAGACTGGACCCAGGCAGAGCTAGAGATGCTAGATCGTAAGACCAGGAAAATCATGACCATCAATCATGCTCTGCACCCCCGCAGTGATGTAGATAGGCTCTACCTCCCTCGCAGCTCAGGTGGAAGAGGAATGCTGCAAGTCCATCAAACAGTAGAGGAGGAGAAAAGAGGCCTTGAAGAATATATAAGGGACAGTGAAGAAGATGCACTTCAAATGGTCAAGAATGCGAAACTATTCAACACCAATGAAACAAAACAGGCCTACAAGAAGGAACCGAGCAGAAAAATGGAGAAATAAGCCCCTGCATGGTCAATATTTACACAATATAAGTGGAAAATCAGACATCACCAAGACCTGGCAATGGCTTAAGAATGGAAACTTGAAGAAAGAAACAGAGGGTTTAATACTGGCTGCACAAGAACAGGCACTAAGAACAAATGCAATAAGAGCAAAAGTAGAAAAATCAACCACAAACAGCAAGTGCCGCCTTTGTAAAGAAGCAGATGAAACAGTGGACCACCTGATCAGCTGTTGTAAGAAGATCGCACAGACTGACTACAAAGAAAGGCATGACAAGGTAGCAGGGATGATACACTGGAACATCTGCAAAAAATACAAGCTACCTGTAGCCAAACAATGGTGGGACCATCAAATTGAAAAAGTTGAAGAAAATGAAGATGTAAAAATATTATGGGACTTCTGACTACAAACAGACAAACATCTGCCACACAATACACCAGTTATCACTGTAGTCGAGAAGAAAGAAAAACAAGTCAAAATAATCGACATAGCAATACCAGGGGATAGCAGAATAGAAGAAAAAGAAATTTTAAAAAATCACCAAATACAAAGATCTACAAATTGAAATTGAAAGGCTGTGGCAGAAAAAGACCCAAATAATCCCAGTGGTAATTGGCGCCCTGGGTGCAGTTCCAAAAGACCTTGAAGAGCACCTCAACACCATAGGGGCCACAGAAATCACCATAAGCCAATTACAAAAAGCAGCTTTACTGGGAACAGCCTATATTCTGTGACGATATCTATAACAACTGACAATAAAATTCAGCCCTCCCAGGTTCTTGGGAAGGACTCGATGTCTGGATAAAACAAACCAGTCAATAACACCTGTCTGACTGTGTAAACAAGAAATAATAATAATAATACCTGTAGCCAAGAATGGTGGGACCATAATATTGAAAAAGTTAAAGAAAATGAAGATGTAAAAATATTATCGGACTTCCGACTACAAACAGACAAACATCTGCCACACAATACACCAGATATAACTGTAGTCGAGAAGAAAGAAAAACAAGTCAAAATAATCGACATAGCAATATCAGGGGATAGCAGAATAGAAGAAAAAGAAATAGAAAAAATCACCAAATACAAAGATCTAGAAATTGAAATTGAAAGGCTGTGGCAGAAGAAGACCAAAATAATCCCAGGGGTAATTGGCGCCCTGGGTGCAGTTCCAAAAGACCTTGAAGAGCACCTCAAAACCATAGGGGCCACAGAAATCACCATCAGCCAATTACAAAAAGCAGCTTTACTGGGAACAGCCTATATTCTGCGACGACATCTATAACAACAGCAACAACATTGACAATAAAATTCAGCCATCCCAGGTCCTTGAGAAGGACTCAATGTCTGGATAAAACAAACCAGTCAATAACACCTGTATGACTGTGTAAATAAATAAATAAATAAATAAATAAATAAATAATATGATTTATATTAAATATTATTTGAACATGCATTATACTGACTCAGTTCATTGGTCAATCTAGGTCAATATTGTCTAATTAGATTGGCAGTGGCCTTCCATGTCCCCCCAATGAACCTGGGTCATTCTGCATGCAAGACACTGCGTGCAACCACTGAGTTCAAGTTCCTCCTCAAATGTACTTTGCTTAGATCAGGTCCAGTATGATCTAAACTGCCATTAGATTGGATTCCAAGGTAGTGCTGGTGTTGTCTAAATTCCTGATGCTCTACTGTGGTCTTCACACTGTAAATAAAACCCTTCCTGTTGCTTCTATCTTCAGATGTGACAGGTGGCTCAATTTCTGGTCTGAAGAAAGCAGGACGGCACAGCTAGCCAACCTGAGGCTCTGTGGCTGTTGCTGGACTACCACTCCTATCATCCGCTGCCACAAAGTATTATGGCTGGGATGATGTAAGCTGTAGTCCCCCAACAGCTGCGGAGCCTCAAGTCGGCCACAGTAGGGCCTCAGACTCTGGTCACTGCTATGTAGGTCCAGATACTGAAGTTCCTTGATGCAATACTTCGACTAAAGCAGGGTGGGCAAACTTGGCCCTCCAGGGGTAGTTGAACTACAATTTCCATCTTCCCCAGCCACAACAAGTTGTGGTTGGGAATGCTGGGAGATGTAGTTCAACAATGGCTAGAAGGCCAAGTTTGCCCACCCCTGCAGTAAAGCTAAACAGGCTTGCCCTTCGAAGGTGTCAGATAAGAGATCACTTGGGAATGATGCATAAGCAAGTCTCCATTCCTTGGAAGAAGATATGCATAGGCTATTGCATCTCATAGGGCTAGCTGTGCCATGTCTCCCAGCAAGGACTCACCAAGGGAGCCCAGCTGAAGTCAAGCTAGAATGCTCAGGTCAAAAGCCAGGGAGTCAGTGGTTTGAGGGAGTGAGCACAGGCCAAGTCAGGTCTAGACCAGGAGGTCAGGTCTGCACTGAGTAAGGTCAGCCAGGACAAGTCACACATCAAGGTGAAGCCAGGAAATCAGATCTGCACAGAAACAGTGCAAATAGCAAGAGTCAGGCTGGGAGCAGTTGCAACCACGACGACAATGAATATTTATATAGTCTGTTCAACAAAAGTCCCCAAAGTGATTTACGTAGATAAAAATAAATTAAAAAAAATGGCTCCCTGTGCCCCAAAGGGCTCACAATCTAAAAAAGAAATATAAGATAGACACCAGCAACAGCCACTGGAGGGATGCTAAGCTGGGGAAGGATAAGGCCAGTTGTTCTTCCCCCCTGCTAAATATAAGAGAATCGCCACTTTTAAAAGGCACCTCTTTGTTCAGTTAGCAAAGTCCTGCAGCAGCAGGGGACTGAGTCCCTTTCAAGAGGTAGTGGATTCTGACCACGCCCCCCCCCCCCCGGGTCTGGAATGTTGACAGACTTAAAGTGCCTACGCCTTATTACGCAATCGCTGGATGTGGCGTAGCTGAGGCTCTGGTGCTGGAGCTGGCACAGCTTTAGCATCTCTTTCTGAACTACAGGAGGAAGAAGAGGGCAAGGGTGCATCTTCTTGTTGAGGGGGGGGTTCTGGAGTTGCAAGGTCCCCCAATTCCTGGAGTGGGGGGCCCTCGTGCCCCACTTCCTCTGCTGCATCTGTCCCAGGGTCAGGCTCATGGTCTGTCTTGGATGAAGCGGGGTCAGGCTCGGGAATCATGACACCAGAGTAATAAATAACAAATCAAAAAGCAAATTAAATAATATTTAATTGGTTTTAAATGGTTTCAAAAGAGAGTGTTATGTGAATACTTTGATTGCTGTTATTTAGGGTTTTATGTTGAATTCAGGGACGAACTGGTTCAAAGGACTCTCAGGGGCCATGCCTCGTGCCCCAGACACTTCCCCTGCATCTGACATCAGATGCTGATGCAGGGGGCGGGGCTAGGGGGTGCGGTGGTGGGCTGAACCCGGGTTGCCGCTGTCCTCCCTCTGTGCCTGGTTGAATTTTAAATGGTTTGAATTTTTAATGTAAACTGCCCAGGCCCATTCTGGGATGGGCAGTACATACATTTATTTATTTGCATTTATATCCTGCTTTTCCTCTGAGTAGCCCAGAGCGGTATACATGCTTATGCTTATCCTCAAAACAACCCTGTGAGGTAGGTTAAGCTGCGAGAGAAGTAACTGACCCAGGGTCACCCAGTGAGTTTCACGGCTGAATGAGGATTTGAACTTGGTTCTCCCAAATCCTTGTCCAGAACTCTAACCACTACACCACACTGGCTCTCTTCAGGAAGCGGAGAACTAGGGGAGACAAGTTCCCAAATTTGTCCCACATGATGGACACAATCGAAAATAATAAAAACACGCCAACTTCAGTGGAACCACAGAATCAATGACTGGATGACTGCAAGCTATAATTGGAGCCGTGGGGCTCGAAGCCCAGCTTTCTTCCTCAAAGTGAACCCTTTCAGAGGCTTGCCTTCAGTGGGATTTGGCCTGACGGTACCGAAAACCCAGTGTGAGCCAGGTAAGGACTTTGGGGGCTGCTCAGCACAGGCCAAGTCTTTCCCTCCTGGGCTCTCAGGACTCCAGCCAACAGCAGCTTCCATGACGCACGGCTGTCGAGCAGCAAGGAGCCGAAGTGCCGTGGCTGCTGTTTCCCAGGCAGAAAGGGTTCGGCAGGAAGCCAGTTCTTAATCACACAGCCACATCATATCATTACAGAGCGTCACTCGGCACAACCACTTGCTGCACACCCTGCACCTCTGCAGCATGATGCTGGCTTCCTGCCAGTGGTTTAGAGAAAAGCTGCTATCGGCTTATATAATTGCTTCCCCTGATGAAACAACCCGGTGAAATGGCAGGGCTCAAAAGGGGGAGGGGGAGGGGGGAATGACGAGACCACAAAGTTCCCAGATTTCCAAGTCCAGATCTATTAAGCGTCAATTAAACTCCTGGCCGGCTTCGGATGTCCACCACAATTGGCCTTTGTTGTCAGCTTTGCTGGCAGCCTTCGCAGAGAAGCCAAGGAGGAAACAGACAGCAAGGCAGAGTCTCTCTCAGCAAGCAAACGCTGGCAAAAGGAGGGAAGTGAGTTCAGCTGCTGTCCTGTCTCTATCTACCAGGGGCTTCATTCAGGCCTCTTAGAATTAGACCCCAGGATTGGTTGGACTCCATTCCAGAAGGACCAGGGCTATGGCAGGCACAGGAACTGGCTATGTGGCTATGCTAGGCTTCCTTATCTTTGGCTATGGAGGTCCAATTTTCTCCTTTTGATATGTCCATATTAAAGGTCACATTCATTTTTAAAGGAAAATTATTGTAGCTAGTTTAAGTAGAAAGGGGCCAGGCTAGAGGAGTTACAGTGTCATTTAATGAGGTCATTCACAGAATCGAAAACTGTGTTCTACCCAGGTTTAGGAGCTGTGTGTGCTCCCTATTTTCAGTTCTTGGAAACAAGGGAGGAGGAAAACCTGGGTAGCTTTTCCTCCTACCTTGCTTCTACACAATCCCTTGTACCCAGGTTTTCCTCTTACCTTGCTTCCGCACAACCAAGAATGGGGAGCACACACAGCTCCCAAACCCGGGTAGAACACAGTTTTTGATTCCGTGAATGACCTCAAGATCTGTTCCTTTTCTTTTAATTTGTATCTTGAAGTTTACGTAAAAAAAATCTGTGCATAGGAGCCTGGAGTTTGGGTTAGGTTTGAAAAGCAGTGTGAAATGGGTCCTCCAGACATCTGTGGTCCTCCAGATGTTGCTGGATGACAACTCCAATAAATTGTGGCTAGGGATGATGGGAGTTGTCATTCAGCAACATCTGGAGGACCACAGGTTGGGAACCCCTGGTGTAAATAGCACATTTCCTCTATGTCCAAAATGACTTTTACTTGCTCATATACTGTTCCCCTGAATAAATAATTAAATAAGGATGTAAAAAGAGCCCTGCTGCGTGAAATCAATGGTCCATAGCTCCTAACAGTATCCACTCAGATACTTTTGGGAAGCTCACAAAATTGACATGAAAGCAACAGTCTTCACCTGCTTTCTGTTCCCAGTATGTGATATCCAGGGGTTCAGATGTCCCCATAAGTAGAGATGGTGCCATAACTTGGTGGTAGGGTGCTGGGTCGCCGCTGCTGGTTTTGTCAGGATGTCTGTCACTAGGATCATTCACACAACCCTAAATAGAGTCTGAGGAGCATTCAACCAGGGTAGGAGAGCCATGTGCGCTCCCAGTGGTGGGCATTTGACATTCGGGTCTTCTGAATTCTGGGCTAAATTCAGGTTTTTCAAATTACTAATTGAAATTTGGGTCTTTTGAATTCCGGCTTGAAAACCGGGTCTTCTCAAATTCAAAGATCAAGGTAGGAGGGCAAAATGATGATCACATAGGAGCCAGGGTCTAGCTTTTTGTCCACCCTCAATTAAATTCTGGGGACAGAATATGGATTGGCCACTCCCATCCTACCAAACTCCTTCCTCCCACACAATCACTCTTCCCTATTCCTACCTTGATCTTTGAATTCACACAACAGCTGATTGGGAGCACACACATCTCTCCAACCCTGGCTGGACATTCCCCCGACCCTGTTTAGGGTTGTGTGAATGAGCCCACTGTATTCATGGGGCTGGTTTCTAGGTAAGTGTGCACAGGATTGCAGTTTCAAGATCAGAGAAACAGAAAGGGGTCACTGAACTGTCTGAGAATGACAGTCCTCATGTTACATGCTTCCCCTACATCAGCAAAATCTTCGGGTGAAATAATGTAATATGTGGAATAAAACTAAAGACAGAAGAACATTAGAACAGCCCTGCTGGATCAGGCCCAAGGCCCATCTAGTCTAGCATCCTGTTTCACACAGTGGCCCACCAGATGCTGCTGGAAGCCTACAGGAGCTGAGGGCATGCCCTCTCTCCTGCTGTAACTCCCCTGCAACTGGTACTCAGAGGCATCCTGCCTTTGAGACTGGAGGTGGCCTTTAGCCCTCTGTCTAGTAGCCAATGATAGACCTCTCCTCCATGAAGTTATCCAAACCCCTCTTAAAGCCATCCAGGTTGTTGGCTGCCACCACACCTTGTGGCAGAGAATTCCACAATTTGATTATGCATTGTGTGAAAAAGTACCTCCGTTTGTTGGTCCTAAATTTCCTGGCAATCAATTTCATGGGATGACCCCTCATAAGACTGGTAAGACTGGAGGAGTGTTTCAGTAGCTCCATTGTTCATTTGGTGATTTATTTGTTCTGGGTGGTGTGGAGAAAGAGGATTTTCCTCCCTTTCTCATGAGGCAAGAGCTCTGAGTCACCAATCAGAGTAGAAGATACTGAGCTAAATGGACCAATGGTGTGACTCAGAAGAAGACAGCTGCCTGTGCTAGGCTATAGAAGAAAATTCACTGCCCTAAGTTGAAGTGATGGCCACTAGCTTGGATGGTAGGCCTGTACAAAGTCAGATCAGTAAAATCAGACATGGTCCAATTTTACTGAAATCATAGGGGTTTGGAGAGAGGCCAGCACAGTTCGGGTTGGACTTCTCCGACCCTTTCCCCTCAAAATTTGAGCTTTCCAGCGCTCCAAATGGAGGTGCGAGTCTGCTTTCTTCTTCTTCTTCTGCAATTGCAGCTGAAGGGAAACAAAACTTCTGCCTTCTGGCCCTCTGGCCTGTGCATAAATCTATTTTTTTTAAGTAAAATTAAAGTTTTTAGCCAATTTTAAACTCACAAGCTGCTGATTTCTGGTTTTCTCCTCTAATTCTCTGATTTTACATCACTTCCCCTTGGATTCTCTGTTGTCACATCACTCCCTGTGGCTCTGATATTGTTTTATTTTCCTTCCAGGTTTGCACCCCCACATACACATTTTTCCTCCTACTCCAACCGTATCCTGTCCCCAACCCTGACTCTGACCCTGACTTCTGCCCTAAATTTCAGCAGAGACCAAAGGGCTCCAAACCAACATTTGGAGGTTTGGATCAGATCAGGTCAGACCTGGTCCTGACTTTTAGATCTGTGCACTATTGAATGACTATTGAATGACTTTAAAACAGTCATTGAATGACTATTAGTCTACTGGATGACTAGAGTATGACTAGTCCATTGAATGACTTTAAAACAGGGATTTGACTAATTCATGGAGGAACTGACCATTAGTCAATTCATAACCTGCCATTAGCCATCTTCTGAGGCTGTGCACTTATGAATAATACCAGGGGTACAGACAGAGGGAAAGCTTAAGGAGCAATTTTTCATGGGGAGGGCGTTAGGAAGGAAAGATATTTGGTGGGCAGAGATATGGATTATTAGTTCAGCAGGGGAGTTGAGTAAAATGAGGGGGAACTAGGAACATAGGAAGCTGCCTTGTATCAGTATAGTCTACACTGTGAAGAGAGATTGGAATCTTCTGGCATCTCCAGGAAGTGAACCTGGGACCCTCTGCATGCAAATCAGATGCTCTATCACTGAGCTGTGGCCCTACTGGTTCGAATGGGCCCTACTGGTTTGATCCTTGTTTAGCAAGCACAGCTCCCCCACTACCCACCTGTCTCCTGTGATCCTTGGGAACTATATTTCAGGGAGAGGTTGAGGATTTTCTGTAGGGATCCTGAGTCCTCTGTCCAAAATTACAACTCCCAGGATTCTCTAAGAAGAGAGAATGGAAGTCTGTAATGTAGAGACACCCTGAGAGAAGGGAGTGGGGGAAATGCCATGATTTGAATTGTAATTGCTAGTTAAGCTTGTGAGGGCAATGGAATTTCCCCCCACATACTTCCTCCTTAGCATTGTTTAATGAGGGAGGAGTATATTTAAACGCATCCTTCCCTCCTGTGCCAACTTAGCTGATAAGGGCAGTCAAGGGGAAACTGTCCATCTCTGAGGTGTTTCAAAACTTTGGGTATACTGAAGCACCCAGTTCTTTTTGTTTATTCTGAAATATCTCTGGCTGACTGTTGGCAGTGAATGCTTCCAAAGCTACCCCACTGTCTATGGCCAGTGGCAGTGGAGATGGGGCCATAGATCAGTGGTAAAGCATCTTTCCATGCAGAAGGTCCCAGGTTCCTTCTCCAGGTAGGAATATGCCTACCTGACATCTCCAGGTAGCGCTGGGAAAGACTTTTGCCTGAAATCTTGGCGAGCCACTACTAGTCAATGAGGCCATTCACACAACTGGAAATTGGGTAGGAGAAGTGACCTACCCAGGTTTGGGAGCTGTGCGTGCTCTCAGTTTTTAGTTGTGTGGGAGCAAACAACTAGATAGGAGAAGGGAGGAGTGATTGTGTGGAATCAAGGTAGGTGGAAAAGCTGGGTAGGACAGCTTTTCCTCCTACCTTGGTCAAATGCTGGGTATGAAAACTGGGTAGGACAGCACAGTCTACCCAGCTTTTCTTTCTACCTTGATTCCATACAGTTACTTCTTCCTCTTCCTACCTAGTTGTTTCCTCCCACACAACCAAAAATTGGGAGCACACACAGTTCCCAAATCTTGGTAGGACAGCCAGAGCCACTAAAAATGGCCTCCCTGTGGTGATTCCATCTGCTTCAGCAGTAATCTTTGTAAGTTCCTACCCAGTTTTCGGTTTGTGTGAATGACCTCTATGTAGAGGATGGACCAATGGTCTGACTCAATAAGGACAGCTTCCTATGTGTAAAAGCAACAAATTTTGTTTGTTTCAATTGTCAGAAGTAAAGTGTGACACCCCCCGCCCCCAGTGGGATTTTGCAGATCTAATCCCATGCTTTGAGCTTCCTTGAATTTTCTCCGACGTTTTGCCCAAGCAGGTGATATAGAATGGGAACTTGGTAGTTAGAAGGGGTGTGTGTATATATATATATCTCCTACCTGGGAACCCCAACAACCACCTCACACAGTCACAGACAGACGGATATACAACAGGTTTATCCACAAAATGTATACGGATACAATAACAAAGAGAAACCTGCACCATAAGCCTGGGCAATACACACACACACACACACACATCCCATGGTGTGCATGAAAACCCTTGGGATCACTTTAAATGGCTCTTTGGATCTCCAGCCTTGTTCTCATGTGAAGAGTAAAGAGTACTTTGCCTTAAGCACGCATGCCTGTTAGATATGGCTGCTCTCCTCGCTTTTCTGTCATCCAGGAAGAGGTGCAGCCGACAAAAGAATGAAGTCTTGATAAAGGAAGACTGAAGAGTGCATATGTCTCGGTGTTATACATGATTAAAATAAAGCCTCCAACCTTATTTTATGATGATGTTTGTATAACATATGGCTTCCCAGAGACAGTCCTAACCATTACCTCTTTATCTGTTTAGAGCAGGATTCTCAGCTATTTATTATAAGCAAGCAGCTCACTAATATACTGGCATTTTTATCGTTAAGGTCAATACAATGATAGAATTTGCTTCTGCTTTCCTTGTTGCTTATACTGAGAGAAAAGTCAGACACTTGCAAAGGTTGGGGTTATTTTTTTTCCCTCCCCCTCCGCCTTGCACTTAGCTTCTGACATTAGCAGGGTACATGTTTTAGTGTCTATTTCCTGGTGGAGCGAAAGCATCAAATTAATAAATTATGGTAGGGCAAGGAAGAAAGTATCAGGGTCTGGCTTTATGTAGATCTCACTGTGTTTTTCCATTTGTAAAGCTAATCAAACACAATTTTTTATATTAAAAAATCAGCTACGGTATTCCGTGCCTGACAGACAGCTCTCAACGCGGAGGATTGACAACCACACTAATTGTCTTTTCGGCTACCATACTGCAGAGAAATATCGTTAGTGGTTTTGGAAGCATGAACATGCATGCTGTTAGGTTTCTTTCTTTCCAGGACCTGATTCAAGACAATTGTTTGACATATTCAGGATGCAAGGAAATGGCTTTATTCTATTGACTTAAAGGTAAAGTGTGCCGTCGAGTTGGTGTCGACTCCTAGTAACCACAGAGCCCTGTGGCTGTCTTTGGTAGAATACAGGAGGGGTTTACCATTGCCGTCTCCCGCTAAAAGTGAGTGCAGTCACGCTGTTCTCAGCTCAGTGAGTACATATTCCTACATCTGAGTTTCCTCACTCCGGAATCAACAACAAGGGGGATTCTATAGCCAGAATTTATAGCTATATATATTAAAGAGGAGTAAAGAGGAACCTTTCAAAGTTGTGATTCTCTTCTATTTAACAAGGGGAGAGCAACTGGACCTATCCAACCCCAGCACAGCATCCCTCCAATGGCTGTTGCTGTTGTCTGTTTTGTATTTCTTTTTAGACTGTAAGCCCTTTTGGGACAGGGAACCATCCTATTTTTAAAAAATTTATTATTTATTTCTCTATGTAAATGGCATTGGGAACATTTATTGACAAGCGGTATATAAGTATTCGTCATAGCCGTAGTAGTAGTCCACATTGGCTTTCAAAGGGGTATAAGGGTTATGAGAAATCTGCAGGCATGTCTGTATCAATCCTTCCTAATGTGTAGGACAGGGGTTGACAAGCTTTAGCACTCCAGCTGTTGTTGGACTACAACTCCCATCACCCCCAGCCACAATTGATTGTGCCTGGGGATGATGGGAGTTGTAGTTCAACAACAGAGTGCCAAAGGTCGCCTACCCTTGGTGTAGTGTCTAAACAGGGATGACTCGAAATGGTAGCTAGGGGTATTCCTCCCAAAATCTTTCCTGCTCTTCCTTCCCCTTCCCCATCCACCAGATTCAAACTTTCCAGCAACGTGTCAGACAATGCTATCATAGTATATTATGGTCCTATCATTCAAGTTAATTATTTGAACCATTATATATGGTTCAATTATTTGAACCATTATATAGAGCCTCCATTGTATATAGATGCCTCATTCATTCACTCATCTCCCCCAGAACAAGTAGCAGAAGTCAGTGCAGCCAAGTAGGGGTAAACTGCTCCAGTCTCCTAGGAGCAGGGCAACCCCTGAGCTGGTTAACAGTTTCCTGACCAGGAACTGGCCTAGGTGAGACCATGAGGGCAAGATGCTAGGGGTGTGCACAAAACCAGTTGGCCTGGTTTGGTTCGAGTCTGGATCAGATTCGAACCGAACCAGGCATGTTCGGTTTTGCACGGCCCTGAAAATCGCCCTGGTTACGCTCAAATTTGAGCCGGTTCAGGGGTTCTGACTAAATCCAATTTTTAAAAAATCAACTCACTACTTCTGGGGGGCATTGCCGTGGCCGTGGGGTGGTCCTCAAAGGTTCCCCCTCCCACCAGCTGGCCTCCCCAGGTCTTGTAACAGCCTAGTTTGGGTGGTTTTCGGCCCATTTCAGGCCTCTGTGTAGCTGCGGTGGCCATTTTGGAGGCCGCCATGGATGTGCAAAAATGGACACTTGCATGACTGGGGCTGGTTTGGTTCAAGGTCAGCTCAGTGTCGAGCCTGATCAATGTCAAGCCACTTCAAATTCAAACCGGTTTATACATCCCTACAGGAGGGTGCAGGGTCGTTTCCCTGCAGATTTGAGGTGGCCTGGTACTGAACCCTCTCTCCACCCAGCTCTTTCCTGCTACATAGTCTTGGGAAGGAAGAGGAAACTAGCTTGGAAAGCAGATTGGATGGTTTGGCCTACTTTACAAAGACAGTGAGGCTATTCTCATGCACAGTGGGAACCGGGCTAATGGAGCCCAGCCCAGTTCCCACTGCACGTGAGAACCTCTGGGAGCTAGGCAGCTCCCGGTGACAGCGCAGCAGCAAACCCTCTTGGGTAGCCCGCCACTTAACCCAGGTTTTGGGTGCAGGAGTGCCCGAAAAGTGGGATAACTGCTCATGTGCCACCACGGTGCGGCTCCACGCCACAGCGACTCATGAGTAGCCCCCTGACTGGGAGGCCACAACAAGCCTCCCAGCATCGGGGGGCGCCCCACTTGCATGGGTCATTCTGGGACTTCCGGGGGCCAGGCGGCCCCCAAACCCCACTGCCCCAACTGGCTCCATGATGGCGCCAGTAATTGTCTGGGCGGCTGATCCCAGGAAGAGCTTCCTGCTTGTGTGCGGGGAGATCAGGTCTAACCCACTCTCCCCGCAAACCCCATTCAGGCTCTCCACACTGCTTGTTTGGAGAGCCTTGGTATTTTCTAAGACAAATCTGGCCCATTTTATTATTATTATTATTATTAGTAGTAGTAGTAGTAGTAGTATTTTATTATTTATTTGATTTCTATACCACCCTTCCAAAAATGGCTCATTTTATGTATAATGTTGAAAATGCCAAGCAAGCTTCCTAAGGTAAGTGGATGAACAGCATTAATTACCTTACCTCTGTAAGGATTGAATTCATAGCAAGAGCCTTGCTTCCCTAATAAAGTTGGTTGCTACCCCTTTGCTCTGCGAAACTAGTGTTCTGGTCACTCCTGTGTTGAAAGATACATCCAGGTGAGCGGAAGTCTTTACATGGTTTTGGACTGTTGTGGGAGCAATCATGTGTGCAACAATACGCTTGCCAGCAAATGAATGGGTAAAAGGAGTCTCAAGAGTTACCACCAAATTTCTCCTATCATTAATCTGGACCCTCATCACTCTACCATTTGTCTTTCCTGCTTTTTCAGCCCTCCTGGCTTTACTGTCGTCTGTGTAGCTCCAATGGGTTTTCTGCCAAGGTTTCCCTGATTCCAGCTCTGTATGCACTAGACTTGGTTGTTCCTCAGTTTGTCACTTCAGCAACAACGTAATGTGAGGACAGCAATGATGTTAAGCACCATGCACAATCAGTTCAGATGCTCTCTACTGGAAAACATGAGGGCAGTCCAACTGTTTGGAGTTTATTTTGTAGCTGTTTGGAACGACTGAATTTCAGTGTTGTAGATAAGCCTAAAGATTGTTCGCGTGGTCCTGGCAAAAATTCCACATGCTTCCTCTTTGCCTAAGGGGCCTGCATCTGTTCCCACTAAATGGCTTCTCAGCTTGAGCTCAACATTTCAAAGAGAACACCTCCTTCTGCATGCTTCATCATTGTTTCCAAAACTGACCAGGAACGAAGAGGTACAACCACCTGGTATCACTCTGTAGAGTTTTGGTGTGAAGCAGAAAGAACTCATGTTGCACTATCAAAGCTTTGGAGAGGATCACAGAAGCCTGAATGGTTTCTGCCAGTTCTTCTGAGCATGCACAAAGCGACCTAGAATCACTCACCTTCTCTGTGCATGCCTGATGCTCTCTATACCAGGGATTCTCAGCGTTGGGTCCCCAGATGTTATTGGACTTCAATACCCATAATCCCCAGCCCCAGTGGCCTTCCATTGGGGATTATGGGAGTTGAAGTACAGTAACATCTGGGGACCCAAGGCTGAGAATCCCTGCTCTATACAGCGAGTGGATGAGGTTTGTACCAACCCTTAATTGCATCACTGGCCTTCTAATCTGGAATGTGAAGGACACTCTGAATGCCAGGATACAGGGAGCCTGTTCTTTTGCCCACAGATTCCTGGGAAGGACGAGGTTAACCAGGAATCCATCCTAATCTGGAGAACTGGGATGTCTCCCCACCCAGCAGCTCCAAACCTGAGTGGCCCAGATCCGCTGCTCAGGTTGAAAGTGAGGGAAAACAGAAACAGAGCGCGTCCTACCTTTTTCTTTTGCGTCATCTGCACTGCCGTGCCATTTTAAACTGTTCCTGGGTAGCCATAGAAGCCAGGGAGAGAAGAGTTGCTGAATCACTGATTGCGGCCTCACTCCGTGCATTGGGGGATCCTGGCGAACCCACTTTGGGTTTTTCTTTCCTCAGGGAGCACGTGGCAGTCTGATCATGAGGGAGTTGGCTAAGTAAACCCAACTGGGGGCTTGGGCCATTTGGGAGACATGGCGTTTTGAGCATGCCTCCCCTCAAGCCCAGCTCCATATGGTTGTGAGAATGGGCTCAAGGTCTGCAAACAACACTTCATCAATTCACCAAAGACCATCTAGATGCACTGGAGACCATCCATGCACCTTGGAGACCACTTTCATCACAATGACCCTCTAATACAATGCGAGGGTTGGTATTTTTATTGCCCATATGCTGCATTGCAGATCTTCTGGCTTGGATGGAGAGTACCATTGCTCTGTGCATCTCAAAATGGATGCTGATAGGCTACGAGCCTGGGTACAACCGCTTTAAGCCATGTTCATTTTCCATCGAGGGGTGGGGCTTGTAACAGCAATCAGGACCTGCAACAAAACCAGCTTAGTTACGCTTGGCATTTATCACAGCTTGTCTGGTTGGAGCTTGTGGCTGGTCTCCTGCTGCCATCTACGTGCCTTGGTCCTGTCCCCACCCCTTCCTTACTTGGCCTTTGATTGAGAGGATGAAATAAAGGAGGTTTAACATTCACCCTGGTCCTCTTCTAAGGAAGCCATTAGATGGCTTCACTCAGTTGTCTCCTGCTGAGAGGAGGATCCATCAGTCCATCTCTGTCTCACAAGATCTTCTTAAATGTTGTCTCCAGCAGTGTTGCTCTGGTGAAGCTGCTCCCCTGTTACACACTGCAGACAATGACTGTTTTCCCTGGCTTCACATCATCTCCCCAACCTGGAATCCCCAGACTAGCCCCAAAGGCCTAATTTCTGGTGCCATTGGAAGGTAAGTCGGGGACATCCCAACTGAGCTGTCTCTGGTTCTGCAGATTCTCTCTTTGCCACATGTTCTCTCCCTATGGCTTCCTCCCTAACCATCATCTGCTACACTCGCAGTCAACTTCCAGTTGTTGGCTTCTTCCTGTTATCCTTCCATATGTTTCCAGTCAGTACTTGGAGGACTTAACCTAGCACACATGGGGGTCCACCAGTGTTCCCTCTAACAGAAAATCCCAGATGTTGACTACAACTCCCAGCATTCTCAGCCAAAGCCTACTGCAGCTAGGGATTCTGGGAGCTGTAGTCAACAACATCTGGGATTTCCTCTTACAGGGAACACTGGGACCCACCAGTACAATTCATTGCCCGCTTGTGCATGTATATTAGCTAGCTATGAATAGCAGTTCAACTGAACATATTGTAAGAATACTTTGGCAAGCGTACTTCCTACTCACATGATCAAACATTTGTTTTATCTTCTGGTCTCTGATTAGTACACGAAGTGATCTGCCATCCGGTATCCCCTGCTGTAGCGGTCAGGTGTGAATGCAAAGGTTGAACAAAGGGCAGTACTTTTCATCTTTACCTTTGGTAATACAATCTTCTGTTAACTAAATGCATCATAGCCTTCCCACATGTGATAATGACAGGCTTGAGTTGAGGCTGACTTTAATTTCAGTGGTTTTTCCCTTCTTATGTTTCTTTACAAATGCAGGCACAGAAGTGAAATCAACGCCCAGTTCTGACTCTAGAAATGTCATATCTGACTCTACAAATGTCAAACCCTCTTAGTTTAAAGGTACAAGTCTAAATAGAGCATAATGGAATTAGTGTAATCACATGCTTAAAACTAGGCAAGTACTAATGATGAAAGCTCAGAATTAACTTATTCATATTTTGTTTTTCAGAAGTAGCAGAATCAAAGAACCCGTCATTGAGTTTGAGGCTTGAGAAAGAAAGATCCCAGAAAAGCTTCTAAGAGAAGCAGCTTATCCAGAAGCATAACCAACAAGCTGATCACTGGGCAGCTTCACATGATTGCTGGTGGGTCCATAAGTGGGGAACATGTCAGTCAAATGTCGGCAACCCAGTGTGACATCTGAACCTGCCCAAATATGGTTCCCAAGATTCTCCTCCTGACATTCCCCAATTTCAGTAACTATGATCTGGAAGTCAGAAGGAGAATGTCAGATGGAGACTGCTGGAACCAGAGTTGAATGGGTTCGAACATTGCTCCCGCAAGGACTGCACACTCCTGTTTGCTTACATTTTACTGACATGTTCCCCACTTACACCCAACCAGCCTTGGAGAACATTTTCCCCAGCCTTAAAATAACTGCATTCCAAACCGTCCAACAGTTAAGTGAAGGCTACCAAATGAAACGCACTAGTTTCCCCAAAGGAGTGGATTAGACAAAGAAAAATCTCATGTGACAAATGTTGGTCAAATTATTTAATGTATTACGCAGAGGCTCTCTAATACTAATTAGAGTCTTGAGGCATAATGGCCAAGTGGTCATGACACTTAACTGCATCTCAGAAGACTGTGGGTTTTGCTTTGCAGTTTTTCTCAAAGGAAATAACTGCCACCTGTCCACCAGGTTGTAATATTGGTTACTTGACTCTCTGGGGAAGTAAAAATCTACAGGCTTTTGGGTCTTTACAATAATCCCTTTTTATCATAGGCTGAAGACACCATAACCGAGACATAGCCTCGGAGACCCCATTCAGCCATGTTACTAGGTGGGTAACTCTGGGCCAGTCACTTCTCTCTCACCCTAACCTACTTCACAGGGTTGTTGTGAGGAGAAACTCAAGTATGTAGTACACCGCTCTGGGCTCCTTGGAGGAAGAGCCGGATATAAATGTAATAATAATAATAATAATAGGTCTCACCAGAGGAGACAGACAAAGAGTGCCTCTCCCATCAACAATATGGTGAGACATAACTTTAATAAATCTATACCGGATCGGTTGTCGCCCGGGTCAACAAGGACCGCGCCAGGTGCTGGAGTCCCTGGACATCTGGTGGCAAGTGGGCAACAGGACTCAGGATCTTCAGTTGAGCAACCAGGGCTGAAGACAGCAAAGTTAATGGAAGAAATGTTGCTTAACCGAAAAAAATATACGGAATATGCCAACAAGGAAATAATGATCTGCTATTACAAGTCTAATCCAACTAGAAGAGGTTATTTAAAAAGAATGTACCAAATTTGGAAAGAGAAGCATCCAGATACAGAAATAACAGAACAAAGGCTAGCAGACCAGAGAAGATACATAATAAGAAATAAAGTATTCACAGGAGTTGAGCTGGAAGAACTGCAAAGAGCAACACAGGCTCAAGACATGGAAGAAGAATTACCACCAACTGAAGCAGTTGCTCAGGCGCAGGTGGAGGAGGTGTTGGAAATAGAGGATGCCACTGTTGCTGAACTGTTTCAAAATCAAAACCAGGCAACCTCCCCTTTGCCTTCACCTCAAAAACACAAATGCCGTTTAACAGAAAAGCAACAAGAACTAAAGCAAAAAATAACTGAGCACATGAACCAAACAACCACCAGGGTTCGACTTCCAGCTCTAAAAACAGTTGCCAAAAAACAACTTGCTCAGGTATTAAAAGATGCCAATGCTGCACTTGCAGAAATAACAACCAATAATTTGCAAGAAACAAACCAACTAATGTACAGTGCAGCAACAATAACAACACAAGAGCTCAGATATAAGATCAATGGACCTGTAAAAAAAGAAAGTAGTACATCACCTAAATGGAAGATTAGATTAGAAAATAAAATCTCCAGGCTTAGATCAGATGCTAGTAAACTGAAAGATATGAAAGACAAGAAGCTGAAGAATAAAAACACCAAACAGTATCTGATCCAAAAATACCACCTAGATTCAAGGAAAATTAGAGAAGTCCTGGAAATAATAAAGCAGCAAATAACAGCAGTGTCAAAGAAGATTAGCAGATATGAAGCCAGAACTAAACAACACAGGCAGAATCTCCAATTCCAGTCAAATCAGAGACGTTTCTACCAAAGCATAGAAGGAGAAACTGCAAGAAACATAGAAACACCAAATAAAGAAGAAACAGTGCAATTCTGGGGGAAATTATGGGACAATCCAATAGATTATAATAAAAAAGCAGGCTGGATGAAAGAGGTCAAAAAATGTAACCAACAAATGCAAGATCTAATAATAACACCAGAATTAATAAGTGAAAGAGCAAAGAAAATTAAAAATTGGACTGCTCCAGGCGACGATGAACTGCATGGCTTTTGGCTTAAACACCTAACAAGCCTTCATAAACAACTATCAAAACAGTTCAATCACATGTTGCAAGGAGGTGATATTGAACAATGGCTAACAACTGGGAAAACTCATCTCATCATGAAAGACCCAGCAAAAGGTGCAGTTCCAAGTAATTATAGACCGATAACCTGTCTGCCAACCATGTTCAAATTATTAACTGGAATAATAGCAGATGAAGTGATGCAAAACTTATTAACTAACAAACAGCTTCCAGTTGAACAGAAAGGAAATTGCCCGAACACCAGAGGCACAAAAGACCAGCTGCTGATTGACAAAATGATTTTAGAAAATTGCAAGAGAAGAAAAACCAATCTAAGTGTTGCAT
This sequence comes from Hemicordylus capensis, assembly GCF_027244095.1. Taxonomy (NCBI): domain Eukaryota; kingdom Metazoa; phylum Chordata; class Lepidosauria; order Squamata; family Cordylidae; genus Hemicordylus; species Hemicordylus capensis. The sequence goes on along the minus strand of NC_069657.1, from coordinate 28,167,213 downwards.
GGATTGACTACAAGAAAGCCTTCAATTCATTGCCTCACACATGGATACTAAAATGTTTAGAAACAACTGGTGTCAGCAAAAACATTCAGATATTTATTTAAAAAGCAATGAGCATGTGGAGTACGCAGTTAACAATCAATGGTGAGACACTTGGATAGGTTAGCATTAGAAGAGGCATTTTCCAAGGGGACTCACTATCCCCTCTGTTGTTTGTAATCGCCATGACCCCACTTTCACAAATACTCAACAAAACAGGCCTTGGATACCAAACATCTAAAACATCCAGTAAAATCAACCATCTGCTGTACATGGACGATCTGAAGTTGTATGGAAAGTCCCAGTCAGAAATTGAATCACTGCTAAACACTGTCCGTATATTCAGTAGCGATATAGCAATGGAGTTTGGACTAGACAAGTGCGCTGCATTAATAATGAACAGAGGGAAAACAACAAAAACAGAAGGAATAGAACTGCCCAATGGAAGCAAGATCAAGAACCTGGAAGAGAAAGAACCTTACAAATACTTGGGCATTCTCCAGGCTGATAACATTGCACACACTGAAGTTAAAAGAAAAATTGGAAGTGAATACATCAGGAGAGTTAGAAAAATCCTCAAGTCCAAACTCAATGGTGGGAACACCATACAAGCCATAAACACCTGGGCTATAGCTTAGGGGTGTATCCGAACCGGTCCAGAGGCCATTCTGAAGGCCTCCGAACTGCCGGACCGGTTTGGACCTGGCCGGTCTGGGTCCGGGTGGGGGGGCCTTCCTTTAAGGGCGGGAGGGCTTGCTTACCCCTCCCGCCTCTTTGCCCCCTCCAGCGCCCGTATTCCACAGTGTAATTGGGGCGCTGGAAACCAGCCGCCCCCGCCGCCCCCCCCCCGTGAGCGGATTAGGGCTAAAGGTTAAGTACTGCTGCCGTCCCGCCCCCCCCACACCCGCCCCCCCGAGTGCTCACCACATTGTTTTCTTAAAAAGAGAGGAGCTCGCGAACAGAGCTCCTCTCTCGGCAAAGTCCTGGCCCAACTGGGGCCTTGGGCGCGCACGCGTGATGGACGCCGGATGGAACTTCCGGCGATCGGAGGCCCGTTCTACCCGCCTGGACGAGGCCGGGTAGACCGGGCCTCCGATCTCCGGAAGTTCCATCCGGCGTCCTATCGCGCGCGCGGCAATACTTAACTTTTAGCCCTAATCCACTCGCGGGGGGGGGGGGCGGCGGAGGCGGCTGGTTTCCAGCGCCCCAATTACACTGTGGAATACGGGCGCTGGAGGGGGCAAAGAGGTGGGAGGGGTAAGCAAGCCCTCCCCGCCCTAAAATAAAGGCCCCCCTTCAGTGCCGGTCCGGACTGCTCCGGACCGCGCACATCACTACTATAGCTGTTATCAGATACACTGCAGGAATAATAGACTGGACCCAGGCAGAGCTAGAGACGCTAGATCATAAGACCAGGTAAATCATGACCATCAATCATGCTCTGCACCCCCGCAGTGATGTCGATAGGCTATACCTCCCTCGCAGCTCAGGTGGAAGAGGAATGCTGCAAGTCCATCAAACAGTAGAGGAGGAGAAAAGAGGCCTTGAAAAGAGGTCACACATTATTAGCAGTTCTGCTCGATTCCTGCATTCTTCTCGTGAGTATCACATGGGTGTCCCCATGGGCCATGGCCTTTTACTCGAATGAGAGAGTGATCTGCTCCAGAGCAACAGCATCAGACAGGAAGAATAGCTCCATTAACAGAAGGCAATGCTGCTCCTACTGGATGGTTCTTCTCATGAGTAAGCCTAGTGACCACACGTGTTAACCCAAGGAGAAGGGGCTGGGGGCCACTTCTCAAATGTTATTGTACAAAAAATGGAGCTAGGCCGTTCAACAATTCCTGGGTTGGGCTGCCTTATAAACCAGACCCTGGGTATCCCTGCCCTGCCATATGTTATCTTTGCAGTGATCTAATTGGGTTGCCCAGTTTATGGAAACTTCTGGAATCTAGAGAAACAATAAAATTACTACTACCACTACAACAAATATTTATATACCACTTTTCTACAAAAAAGATTATCAAAGCAGTAAAGAAAACCTAAATATAAATAAATAAATAAGATGGTTCCCTTAAATAAATAAAAGAGTTCCCTATCCCCAAAGAGCTCACAATCTTGAAGAATAATCACAACATTAATTATGTTTCAGTGTTGTGCTACTGACCTCAACAGGACTAGATACAAGCTTAAATCAAAACATTTGAAGTTATCTGATTTGTGAATTGGATTGTGGGAGAATGCAAAGATGACAGATTCTCATACTCATAGCTGGGCATTCCTGTTGCCTTCTGACATTCCAACTTTGATGATGGGAAGGTAGCTTCTGAGAGGCCATCACTAGCTTCTGCTGATCATGTGAAGCAGCCATAGAGAAAGCATGAGCAATTTCCATAGGAGCTGCCAGACATAGTATGGGGGGATGTGCCTGTCCCCTACATGCAAGTTCTCAATTGTTTGATCAGAAAGGTACTATAGGTTTGAGGGATATATGTATCTTTCACCCTACTCTTTCACTTGAGACCCCAAAACAGCAGTAAGGTCAATATGAGTCAATCACTGCTTTGAGTGACTTTCCAAAGCCAGTACAGACGGTAGTACCATTTGCTCTTCTTAATAGTTCAGCTTAGGGGGCCAGTTCAGGATTAACATCTGAAAAACTCATGGGGAAGAGGCCACAGAGAGTGGTAGAGTTCCTGCTTTGCGTGCAGAAGATCCCAGGTTCAATTCCCAGCATCTCCACTTAAAAGGTTCAGGTAGCAGGTGATGGGAAAGACTTTTGCCTGAGATTCTGGAGAACTGCTACCAGTCAGAGTCGACAGTATTGATCTAGAAAGGCCAATAGTCTGACTCCGTATAAACCAGCTTCAGATACGTTGAAGGCATGTTCCTGATTTCAAAGCCAGAGTGTGACAGTGCTTCCATATCAAAATCTCACTTCCCATGCAAATCAGAAAGGCTTGACAAGACCTTAGTATGGCCAGACATTCAGATATTCTTCAACAACACTGGCACCATCTTCCCTTCAGTGTGGGTTTCTGCCCCTCTCCTTCTTTCCCATTGCTATGACAGAAGACTATGTAGCAATTGTTGATTGAAATACTTATTTCGCTTTTATGGTTTCTCACATAATAGATGTCCAACCCTTAGACTGGCAGATGTGAAAAGGGATCCAGCTGTTTCTCAGGAGATGGGAGGAGGGCAGCGCAATTATGGGTGCTTTCAGTGGGTATTCCAGCCCCACCTAGCCAGAGCTGAGGGAGATTCCCTTCTCTGATGGTGCATTATACTGGGGAGGAGGAAGTGGCTGGGATAGACTACTCCCATTAGAGACTATGGCACAGAAATTGTGAGTGATCTGGATGAGCCCAATCTGAGAGGTAGGAAGTAGGCAAGTAGTCAAAGGAAGGTAGGCAAGTAGGCAAAGGTAGGCAAGTAGGAAGGTAGGCAAGTAGGCAAAGGAAGTAGGAAGTAGGCAAAGGGCCCCCGACCCCCACTAGAGCTCTGAATCAGGCTCCGGCCTAGGGCAGCCCCATCCTGGTCATAAACAAGCAATTCCAAAAGCCTCTAGAGGGTGCTGGATCAGGCTACAGGGCAGGATGTAGGGGTGTCCAAGCTGACTCAGTGTGAGCTGAGTTGGATGTCGAACCGGCTCGGTTTGACAGGTTCAGGGTCAAACCGAACCAGGCCTGGAGCCTGATTCAGAGCTCTAGTGGGGGTTGGGGGAGCTGCTGCTGCCACAGCTTACATTGGTAAGTACTAAATTACTCCCCTCCCTCCCTCCCTCCCTCTCTAGACTTAGGAAAGTCCCCCTGCCCTTTATTGGTAAAGGGGAATCCTCGCCAAATTCCCCTTTACTACTAGAGCTCTGAACCAGTTTGAATTGGTTGGGTGGTCAGACTGGACTGGGTCCAATTCAACTAGAGCCAAAACTGAACTGGTTTGAACTGAACTGGCAAAACCAGTTTTGTGCACATCCCTAGCAGTATGCCATCATTTGTGGGTGGTTCTTGGGGTTAGGAATAAAGGAAATTGGCTTATACTAGAGTGGTTCACTCAATTTGTAATAGGGTAGGATAAACATCCTACCCAAGTTCAAGAGCTGTTACTTAATGGTGTACTTTTTTAAAAAAAGGTGGTGGTGGGGAAGTGATCATGTGCAAGACTCCTGCCGGGGAGGAGGACTTTCCCTCCTACCTCATTAAACAGCTCAGTACAGCTGCTGGGTAGGACTGAGCCCTCCTAGCCAGCGGGAGCCTCGCTCATGAGCCCTTCCATACAATCACAGTACAGGAGCATGCACATCCTATCCAAGGGTGGGTAGGATGCTTATTCCTCCCCTATTAAAGATTGTGTGCACCAGCCTCCTGAGTCAGACCACTGGTCCATCTAGCTTATTGTCTACACTGACTGGCAAGGTTCTCCAAGGTTTCGGGCAGGAGTCTTTCCCTACCCCACTTGGAGATGCCAAGGATTGGACCAAGGACTTTTATGTGTGCAAAGCAGATGTTCTACCACTGTGCTACAGCTCCTACATGCTATAAAGCAGGAATTCCCAACCGTGGGTTCTCAGACATTGTTGAACCACAGTTCCCATCATCCCCAGACACAATGGTGAGAGGCCAAAATACATTGTGGTTGAGGATGATGGGTGTTGTAGTCCATCAACATCTGGGGACCTGATGCTGAGAACCTCTGCTATAAAGAATCACACAAGATTGTGAAGTTTTAAAGTGCTGTATCATCTTTTGCTCTCGCCGCACCCCTTCAGGGATCCTCAAGAGAAGGCTATAAATCATTCAGACAAATATTTGGTGTGCGGCTGTGGCTTCCTAAAAATAACTTGCTACTTTTCACTACAGTAAAAATAGCCTCCTCTTTCTCCCAAGCAGATCTGGCTTGTCATTTCCACACTGAGACTACTGTGCATCTGGAATCAATGAAGAGCCCTTTTATTCACAACAGGTTGGATTGTCTAGTAGGGGAAAAAACTGATCTTTTAGAAGGTCAAGCGACTCCCATGGGGCCGGATAATAAGGTGACATTGCACAAACCGAGCTACAGCTGAAGTTCCCACCAAGTTGCTAACAAGTCAGAGGCTCTACAACCCCAGCATGGCGAACGTTGCTGCTGCGTGGTAGTGCTGCAAAAAGAATACACAAATTGCAAAGCAAATTGTGGAGCCCTAAAGATCTACGGGAATTGGACATATACACACCAAACCAGAAGACTGAACTGGCAGGATTCATGCTGCATGATCAGGAGAATCAGGCCTATAGCCAGCCTAACAGTATAGGGAGGGGTGCAAAAGAGAGTCAGGTGGCAGCTCAACTGTGTATGTTTGTGGGAGGGATTGTGTCATGTTGCCTTAAAAATGTGTAGCCTGGGCACTCATAGTACAACAATAACAACACATTTTTTATATACCGCTCTTCAACCAAAGTTCTCAAAACAGTTTACATAGAAAAATAAACAATACATAAATAAGATCTCTGGAGCCCTCCGAGTTAAGCGACTATAGGCCTGTCTCCAAACTTCCATTGTTGGGCAAGGTATACAAATATGACCAATATTTTTATACTGCTTTTCAACAAAAAGGTTCCCAAGTGGTTTACATAGATATAAACAGATAAATAAGATGATCCCCTGTCCCCAAAGGGCTCACAATCTAAAAAGAAACAGAAGGTTGACACCAGAAACAGCCACTAGAGGGATGCTGTGCTGGGGTTGGATAGGGCAAATTGCTCTATCCAACCTGCTAAATATAAGAGAATCACCACTTTAAAAGGTGCCTCTTTGCTCAGTTAGCAGGGGCATACTGTTGAATGAATACATATGCATACAAAAATAATGCCCTCAAGCCCCTGCCCCATTTTCAGAAGCCTATAGGAAGGAAGAAGACAGGAAAGCAAAATTTAGGGTGGTAGAGAAAAATTTAGGGGGTGGACTCACTCTAGCCAGAAGCGCTCTTACCCCTGGACTTTGGGGCTGAAGTTCAGGACCTCTCCAGCCCCTGGGGCCTCCAAATCCTCTTTAGTCTGTCCCGGGTGGTGTGGTCACCTGGCTGAGCTTGATGATGCTTACTTTTTGGGTGTGTTTGTGTGTGCCAAAGGCTTTTAGGTCCAGGCTCCAAAATTACCTAGGTGCACCTCTGACCCTAGCCCCTTCCCATGGCTACAGGTATGAGGAGCATCGTATGATGCAGCGCTTTCTGGATTGTATCACTACAGAAGGCAGGTGGCCAGCTGTTGTGCGGACTAACAAGTATACTAAAAGTAGCATGTCAGATAGGCTTGGGCTAGAACCCTTTCCTGCGCATGTACCAAATTTCTATCTGCACAGGGTTTTTTTAAAAAAAATGGGGCAATATTCAAACATGAGTCTCCCCCTCCCCTCTAGTAGCATATGCATTTGGATCTCAGGAGATCACCCACCATTGAAAACCGCCGCTGCCCCCCCAGCTCCTCAATAGCAGTATGTCTACCAAATTTTTTTGTTAATTTTTGTTCCCATCCTCCCATTGAGCATGGCCCAAACCAGTTTGGACGAGCTGGACCAGGTCTGGCTCTAGTGTGCACAGAACTGGACCGGACTGGACCTGGTTTGGTTCAAATTTGGTTCTACTCAAACCGAACTGGGTTTTCCTGTTTTGTGCACACCCCTACCATCTAGCTCAGTATTGTCTACATTGACTGGCAGTGACACTCCAAGGCTCCATGCAAGGTTCTCTCCCAGCCCTACCCGGGGATGCCAGGACTAGAACATGGGACCTTCAGTGTGCAAGGCAGATGCTCTTCCACTGGGCTATGGCCCCATTCACTAAGGGGAGTATCTTACAGCGCTCACATGTAGTCTTCCATCCAAATGCAAACCAAGATGGACCTTGCTTAGCAAAGGGGGAAATCCATGCTCACTACCACAAGACCAACTCTCCTTCTCCATATATGTAGGCCTTGGCAGCATTACAGGGGTGTGGCAAACATGCTATCCTCTAAGACAGGGGTTCTCAACGTTGGGTCCCCAGATGTTTTTGGACTTCAACTTCCATAATCCCCAGCCCCAGTGGCCTTTGGTTGGGGATTATGAGAGTTGAAGTCCAATAACATCTGTGGACCCAACGTTGAGAATCCCTGCTCTAAGAGATAGTGCCCTCCCCAAGGCTGCCTAGTGAGCTTGATAGGCAAGCAGTGATTTGAAACTGGTTCTCCCACAGCCACAGCCAATAATATCTGCACTGCAACTCAATAATCCTGTATCTCAACTGCTTGCACAATTTAAAGGATGGGGTACATCAGGACCATTAATGTTTATACATCATTGTCAACTGAGAAGCTTAGTGCACTATCATTAAAGTAAGATTCCATGGTATCTGGGGAATGAGGAAAGCTGAGGCCTTTGATTTCCCTTTTACATTGTTTATTTAGATTATGTACGCAATAAACCATTTTACTTATGTCAGGATGCTATTTTTCTCCACGGGGGCTGCTGCACAGCACAGCCTGGCTTAGATAAGTTAAGTCACTCACGAAATTATAGCAAGGAAATGGCAAGGCAGTGAGATTCCACACCAGAGATTTTCGAAGCATGGCTCTATCTCAAGCAGGCCTGCAAAACTGGTGACCCACCAAGCCAAACACAGCCCACCAGCCATAGATTGGCACATATGAATATATATGAATTTCACAATGACAGGAGGACCATTAGTTGGAGTGCCAACTGTCCGAGTTCCCTCCTGTCATTGCAGAATTCATTCTGATAGTGTCCAACATAAGGTATATTGGATGTATCTGGGAGAGAGAGACGAGAGAGAAGCTTTAAAATCCACCTCCCAGAACCTTTGGATGGGGTGGTATAGAAATGTAATAAACAAATAAAAATTTCCTCCCCTCTCTCTATATGAACTGTGTTGTTGAATAAATCTGACCATCAGATACAAACAATATACCCTGTGTCGGACACAATCGGAATGAATTCCACAACGACAGAAGGGAACTCAGACAGAATTCACACACATATACTGCATTTACCTTAAACTAAGACTAGATTCCCCCCCCCAGGTTTTTTTGATATTAGAAATCGAGAAGTTATCTTGCATTCAGTGTCCTGTTTCTTCCGAGTAAATACGTGTACAGCCTGTATTAAACCTCCACTTTTTAAGGGGGTCATCTTCGATTCAGGTAAATATGGTATACATACACACATATACACTGGTAAAATGGCTTCCATTTGCAAGCCTTCCTCTGGTGATGATGGTTCTGGGGGGAGGGGTGGGGAGGGCAGGCGAAAATACCTGTAAAAAATGGCATATGACACAGCTGGTGGCAACCACCATTCAGCAGCAAACCCACTGGATCCCATAGGGAGAACACTCCACCCCACCACTCAGCTGATCTCTCCACATGTGTGGCAGCTATTTGAGTGGTCAGCACTGCAGTCAAGTGCCGTGTTTACTCAAATGACTGCCAGACATCTGCAGAGGGCAGCTGAGCGGTGGGGGCAGGGTAGCCTCCCCATGGAATCCCATTGGCCTCCTGGGCTGCCTGCAGGCTCCTGGGTGCCAGTGGCTGTGACATTCACCATTTTTGCAAGTATTTCCCCCTGAGCTCATCGCCTCCTCAGAAGAGCTGTCAGTATGTGACTCTAGTCTATCCCTACATCTATGAGGTCTCACTCCCCATGCTTTCCAATGGGAGAGGTTTACTGCATTTATTCATTCTTTCATTCATTCATTCATCAAACTTAGGAACATAGGAAGCTGCCATATACTGAGTCAGACCATTGGTCCATCTAGCTCAGTATTGTCTTCACAGACCGGCAGCAGCTTCTCCAAGGTTGCAGGCAGGAATCTCTCTCAGCCCTATCTTGGAGATGCCAGGGAGGGAACTTTGAGCCTAGATGCTCTTCCCAGAGCAGCTTCATCTTATATACCACTCAAACCTTCATCTCTGGGCGATTAACATAAAACAATTAAAACACATATAAAAGTTGAAACAAATCAACAGTTTAAAATCAACCATAAAATTAAAACCGACAATTTTTAAAAGCTGAGAAAGCTTGCGTGAAAAGATGGGTTTTCAGATTTTTTAAAAAAATTGCCAGAGATGGAGAGGATCATATCTCAGTAGGGAGCACATCCCACAATCTCGGGGCAGCGACCGAGAAGCCCCTTCTCTGTGTAGCCACGAAACGAGTTGACGGTAACTGGAGACGGACCTCCTCAGATGACCTCAATGGGCGGTGGGGCTCGTAGTGAAGAAGACACTCTCTTAAATACCCAGGCCCTAAGCCATTTAGGGCTTTATAAATTATAACTAGCACTTTGTATTTTGTCCAGAAGCCTATTGTCCCTTTCCCTGGACATTAATGAAGTTTTTCCAGGTTTGGGATTATTTTGGTAGCCTGGGTGATTTTAATGTCTAATTTGAACCAAACTGCTGCTGGCAGTTCCATGCACACCCCTAGAAAATGGGGTCTATGCATGTACACATACACAGGTAGAGGCTATACACTTGATTGGGGACTGTTGTGAACTTTGAGCAACTGTGCAACCGTCAGGGCAGGGCCAATTAGCACGAAGTAAGGCTCTCTTTCCCAGGCTTTCATTTCTTTGGGTGTCCTCTCTTGCTTCTGCTGATGTACTGTGTCCTCTTCTTATGCCTGTACAACCAGCATCCTTCCAGGTCCTGACTCAGACCTCCCACGCCCACTCTCATCTCTCTGTGGTTTCCTGTACAGTATTTTGTCTCCTGGCTGAAAGTGTGGTCACCATAGCTCAGTGGCAGAGCCCATGCTTTGGATGTATTCGATTTCAGGTTCAGTTTTGGCATAAATACCAACCATTAAATTTAGCATATTTTAACTGGTCAAAATGCCTTCTGTAAAGTCGTGTTGGAAATCTTTGCCATGATTCTGTAAGATGGGCCAAGATTAATGTCAGCTCCATATTGAACGTGGAGTTGGGTGGGGCTGAGCAAAGACGACCCTGGGTTGCCTAAAGCTGTCTAGTGAACTCATTGCTGTGATGGATTTGAACCAGGACATTCCAGTCATTATTCCTATTCTGTCTAGCAGAATGCGACAATGAGAATTATTCCGATATTTGTCCTTGGGTGGACCCTGAAATTCCTCTCTGAATTTTGGTTTCTTCTTAGAAGAACTCTGAAATCCTCTTTTGAATTTCACTTTGGAGAAATGTCAGGTCCAGCTGAAGGCTACTGTAGCCAGGGATTATGGGAGTTGTAGTCCAACAACATCTAGGGACCCAACTTTGGGAACCTCTGCCTTAACGAGCTGCTGCCAGACAGGTGATATATTTATTTTTTCATTTATTCATCCATTCATCCATTTATTCATTTATTCATTTTGCAAATTTGTAGATTGCACCAAACTTCCATCTATGAGTGGTTTACAACATAAAACAGATTAAAGATGAAAACCTTTAAACAATTGAAAACTGCAGTCCAGTTAAAAAGCTTTGGTGGGGAAAAAATAAGTCTTTAGATATTTTTAAAAGTTGCCAGAGATGGGGAGGCTCTTATTTCAGCAGAGAGCACATTCCAGAGTCTTGGGGCAGCAACAGAGAAGGCCTGTCTCTGAGTGGCCACCAGACAAGCTGGTGGCAACTGCAGATGAACCTCTCGGGATGATCTCAATGGGTGGTGGGGCTCCTGGCAAAGATGAGTAAACATTTTAGCACTTGATGTCTTTTAACTTTGTCATCCCTTTGACCTTGCCCTACAGGCTTTCATTTCCTCTTTCTTTATCCCTTATCCTGTAGCAAGTCCAAATGCTCTGTTTGTGCTCTTCTATAAGACATCTTGTGAGAATGAATCCTAAAGCAAAAGCACTGTCCATCCTGTTTTCTGGAATGGTGAGAGAAGAAATCAGGAGTGGAAATTGTTGGAAGTGAAGGACTTTGCGCTGTCTCTTGTCTCAATGACATTGGAGGACAGACTAGTGAGTCAGAGGGCTAGAGGGTCAAGACATTGGTCATCCCTTCTCTACTGCTCTGACACTATCCCTTTGGAATGTAGATTGCTACGCTCAGGGACTAACTTCCTTCCTTCCTGCTTTGCACTTCCTCTCTCCCTTCTCTTCCTGTTCCTTCTACCTTGCAACATGCAAGCTCCTCTCCCCTGCACCATGTGTGCAGAGATGCAGAATCCATCTGCATCCAGCTAGACAGATAGATTAGTGATCCTAACTCCTCACTTTCCTATCTAGAATGGAGTTCTCTAATAAATGCCATATATATTGATTTGAAACTATGAACTGGCTCCAAGTTACTTTACTCTCAGCATGCACGCATACCTAACTAAATTCCGCTATGTTGTGCCTCTGTGCACTCTGCTATAATGAAAAAGGGTTTCTCCTACCAGAGAGAATTCCCAACAGAAATGGCTGGCAGTGTGTTAAAAAGTTAGGGGTTAACAGGCCCTCCCATACACTCCAGGAAGCTTTGGTGGAGTTAGGAATAAAACTCCAAGAGTGGATTGGTGATTTTGAAATGACTTCTTCAGTCCACCCCAGGCATGCGCAGAGAGGCCTCCCTGTGAATGCTTCCAGGGTTCTGGCATGGCAAGAACGCAGAGATGTCACCACCCCTTGGCCACTGAGGAAGTGAGATGGGGGCCATTCTCACAATCAAACATGAGGGCGGCTGGATGGCAGGCAAAGAAGCCTTGCAATGCTTACCTCCTCCATACATGATCGTCCTGTGGGGCTGGGCATGTGGATCACACCCCAGATGCTCAGACGCTGCCCCTGACATCGTCCCAGTCCCTGTATATTCCACAATGCACCACAATGCGTAGTGCATTGTGGGGATTCCTCCAGCCATGGGCGGGTGGCCATCAGTGCTTCAGCACTGGCTGAAAGCAGCCGACACTGGCACACAAACAGGGTTAAGGGAGCCCTTCCTCCTTTAACCTCATTTAAGAGGCAAGCCCAATCCCAATGGTTCTCCTGCAGCCTAACCTGGGCTAGGCTGCATGGGAGAATAGCCTCAGGATGTCCCAGGCCACTCTAGGTCCTGCTTTGCATGTGTGGAGGCCTTCAGAATGGTGAGGAAGCACTGGTGTCATGGTCCCCTTGCAGTGGAGGAAGCAGGCTTTCTCCCTCAGGCTACTCTCCAAACAGGATTCATGCTACTCCCCATCTAGGATTCTGTGCCTCCAGAGATCCTTGAGTCCCATCCGGAACCCAAGTTTGTGATCTCGTGGGTGGCTCTAGAGAGCGGGGGCAAGTGAGGGCAAGAGCCCCCTCAGACAAGTAGCTTATCCCCGCTTCTATTTCAGAAATCAAACATGCAGACACTAACAGGCAGACATCTAACATGCAGACACTCACCCACCCATAAATGTACTTCACCCCTTCTGTGCCCCTCTCAACTTTTTTCCCCTGGTGCTGCCACTCTGTGGCCTAAATTCCAGTTGGGGTAGAACTTTTCCCCATCCCTAAACAAGGCCATGGAATCAGGCCACACCCAACAAGAGATGCTATCCCTGCATGTTGTGACCAACACACCGCTACATCTTTCATTGGTTGCTTTAGCAACCTAACCATTTGAGTTCATACCTCTTAGAGCAGCTCTAGATATGATGCTACTTCAGAGGAAGAGGATGTGGAGAGCCACCCATGGTTCCCCATGCTGTGGTCCACCACAATAATGTCATATCTGAAACAAAGCCTTTGTATTTCCCCCTCCCAGGAAATGTGCAAGGCAAGCAAAGGCAATATGTCCTTTCCCTCTAGAGCAGGGGTGGTCAGCCTGAGGTTCTTCAGTTGCTGCACTACAACTCCCATCAGACAGAGAGCCTCAGGTTGGTTACTCCTTACCCACTGCAGGGCTGCACAACTTTGGCCTCCTGCAGATGTTGGACTACAACTCCCATCATCCCTGACTATCGGCCACTGTGGCTGGGGATTATGGGAGTGATAGTCCAGCAACAGCTGGAGGGCTAAAGTTGTGTAGTCCACAACATCATGTAGTCCATGTAGTCCACAACATCATAGATGAAAGTGCTCTCAATACAAACCATAATGATGAGCAGTCATGTAGCCACAGTTAAGTGGGTGATAAATGCCTGGGGCCAGAGGTCTCTGGGGCTTGCAGACCACCACCCCGCACCGCCACCTCATCCTGGTTGCTCCATTGGCTACTCTCCTAGGCCACTGAGCTGCACAGCCACAGTGATTCTAAAGTGGAGTTGCCTGGATCCCAGCAAGAACAGGGGACCCTTTTAGGTAGGGCTGGCCCATCCACTGAGTAGATCTAGGCAGTCGCCTAGGACACCAGTTCTTGGGGGACATTACATGCCTCCCTTTCTACTGACATGTCTGACTTGCTGGGAGTACCCGTTCACTCTCCACCCTGGAGGAAGATTGAGGGAGAGCAGGGGTGAGGGAGAAAGAGCAGGCGAGCAAAGCCAACCTCACCTTGCTTTTGCTTTGCGCTCTCTCCCATCCCAAACCCTCTTCCTTCCCAGAAACGAAGCAGCCTGCACAGCTCGAGTTAAAGCTGGGGGTTCCACACTTCTTGCCTGGGGGCAAGTTTCACAAAGTTGAATTTCACCTAGGGCAGCGGTTCCCAACCTGTCACACTCCACATGTTGCTGAACTACAACTCCTATCATCCCCAGCCACAATAAACTGTAGCTAGGGATGATGGGAGTTATAGTTCAGCAAAATCTAGAGTACCAGAGGTTGGGAAACCTGGCCTCGGGCACCAAAATCCAAAGGCTGGTCCTACCTTCAAAGCAGCTCTGATCTCACTGGCATCTGCACAGCCGGGTGGACAGGTAGCCAATAAGAACTTAAGAAAAGTCCTGTTCGATCAGGTTCAAGGCCTATCTAGTCCAGCATCCTGTTTCACACAGTGGCTCACCAGATACCTCTGGAAAGCCCAGAGGCAAGGACATGCCCTCTCTCTTGCTGTTGCTCCCCTGCAAATGATATTAAGAGGCATTGTGCCTCTGAGGCTGGAGGTGGCCTATAGCCCTCAGACTAGTAGCTAATAAGAACCTAAGAATCATGGGTGGTGAAGGCGGGCAGGTGTGCCCCATCCTTAAACCTTGCCCCAGAGCCAGCTCCAATCTTGTTGTCCCCCTGCTGATGAACTATTTTCAAACCCAAGAGCCAACATTTCCTAGACACAGAGGCGCTTCACATCATTAGTGTGACGTGCCAGGAGAGGCTGTGCGGGGAGAGTGGGCTTAGCCCGCTCTCCCCGAACATGCAGTTGTTCATTGCTGGGCAGCCGGATTGGCTGACCAGATGAGTGGCTGCTCTGGTCGGATGCTCCCACGCCTGGCCACGACTCCGTCGGGAGCTCCCGGCTCCCTGAGACCCAGGAAAGCACAACGCACGTTCGTGGTGACTTCCTCTGGTCCCTCCTCCCCTCCCCTCCCACCCCAAATGTGCCAGCAGCCGCGGCTGACACATGAGCAGAAAAACAAGGTTAACGGAGTGTTTGCTCCATTAACCTCGTTTAAGAGGAGGGGTTGTCAGGCAGGCTAGCCACCGTGGAACAACCGGGGTCACCTGTGATGATCACTGGGCTCACCTGATCACTAAATCACTGATCACTGCGGTTCCCAGCCCGGTTTTCAGTGATCATCAGAATAGCTTCACAGTTAACATTTAAGCCACTAAAATAATAATGCTTTGGTTGCTCCCTCCCTCTCTCCTAGGTCCCCTTGTTATTTTCTCACTGTCCCTAGAGAGAAGCTGAAAACCCAGTACGGGTTGGGGGTCCTCAAGAACCCTGTGTTGCACTCCTTGCTCCTTCCAGCTGCTTCTTGTCTCAAAGGAAACATTGATTGATAGACCCAGGGCCCACCCAGTGACAAGAGAGGCCCAGCAACAAGGACTCACATTCCTTTCGCGGGGTGGAGAATGGGGGGAGGACATTGCAGCAGGGTTGAGTTGCCATATGCTGTCGAAGAGATGAGAAATCTGGGAGGCTTGATAGCCTTAGTCCCCACCGCAGAAGTGTATAAAATTTCACAGCTAAGCTGCCAGAAAAGCCAAGACCACACCAGGAAAGCCGTCTGCATACAAGAAGATACCTGCCAGGTCTTGTCTGCCAGAGCCTGGACTAATGATGAATACACAATGTCCCAATCAATCAAACTGGATTTCTCTTTGCCCCAGGTCTAGGTGAGGTCTGGTATGAGGTGACCATAACTGTCAAGCATGCAGTAGCCGTGGCCAAGAAAATGATGGTATATTTATGCATTTTCTTAAAGTGGAGATGAATATATGTCTTTATTGCTTAAACAATTGCCTCACGTTACACACCATGCACACTGCAAGGGACTGTGTAGACATGCATATATTTCGTTTATAGTTAAGGTATAACTGCCTCCATTGCCATGAGCACATTTTATATGCAGGTAAGGTCCATGCTTAAATATTCCTATACACGCACGCACACACGGACGCGTGCACGCACACACATGTCTTTGTCTCCCTTCTCCAGCTTGTTCTTGTGCAGAGCTTTGCATATGATTTCAATATTGCCGCTTGGAATATGATCACATTAAGCACCAAGAAACACACCATTCTAGCAGAACCAAACCACAAACTTTCATTTTTTTTAAAAAAAGAAAGTCACTGCAAAGGGAGCAGGCTTAGTTGTATCCCCAGTATTAATTCTCCATCACGATCATTATGGTCTGTCAGATAAATTGGCTGTGTTAACATTTCATAAAAGACTTATTTGCATGGGAAACCACAATGGCTCCAAACAAAAAGTGGCAGAGAGCTTAAAAACAGAGCCATGTGTGGTATGGTATGTGTGTTTACCGCAGAGATTCTCGGGGCTGTTGTAAGGGCGAAGTGTATTGGTCCCAATCCAGAGTTCTCTGAAGCTGCACAAAGAAGGCTCCTGAACACGAGAGGTTCCTCATTAACTTCCGTGGAAGGGACAGCTCTGGGTCCAGATCCCTTTCGCCTACAGAGATGTATTTCATAAGGATGAATAGGAAGCTCTTGTGGATTAGGGAGCTTAACATGGTGTCATTTGTTTCATTATTTATTTTATTACAAAGCTCCATACTAGGGATGGGCACAAAACTACTTTGACCAGTTCAGTTCGAATCCGAACCGGATTCGAACCAGTCTGGGCATGTTCAGTTTTGGCACCCCCTTGAGCCGGCTCCAGTTCAGTTTGAATTCAAGCTGGTTTGGGCTCAGTTCGAGGGTGGTGGTGGGGGCGATAAAATTGAGTTTTAAAAAGTAATGACTTATTGAGGGCTGCCGCAGCCTTCAGAGATACTGCAGCATCTGCGGAAGAGTCTCCAGTGGCTCCCCCTCCCCCTTCCAACCTCCCCCGAGTCTTCCTAGGCTGGTATAGTCTGTTTTAGGGCACTTTTAGCCCTCTGCACATGCAGGTGGCCATTTTTCAGGCCACTACACATGCACACTGGCCATTTGCATGACCTGGGTAACACAAATAGTAGTCAGTCAGTGCCCATGCGTGGCAGCCCAAAAAATAGCTGCTGTTCATGTAGAGGGCCAAAACCACCTTGAAACAGGCCAAGCCAGCCCAGGGAAACTTGGGCGAGTGTCCAGCAGGGGAAGGGGGAGCCACCAGAGACCCCCAATGGCCACCACACACACACACCCCGAAGCTGTTGCAGTCCTTGGCAGTGGTATGTCATTTTAAAACTCAATTTTATTGCCCATACCACTGGGCCTGAACATGCCTGAACATGCTCGAACTGGGCCTGAACATGCTCGACTGTTTCAGATCAACTTTGAACCAAACCAGGCCCAGCTTGAGGTTAAGCCTTCGAGCTAAGCTGGTTTGAGCTTGAACTGGCTCAATTTTGAGCTGGCTCGCACACCCCTACTGCATTCATGCACCAAAGCCACCATGCTCACAGCAGATCATTTGAATGGGATATATTCCCTCACCACTTTGTTTTGATTCCTCAACTGACTATCATGATCCTGAGTCCTCAAGTCCTGAGTTGGAGGGGGGCACAGACAATTTGGGGGATAAGTCAGGATGGGAGGCCCCAGGGACAGTAGATCCCCCCTCCCTTGTGACTAGAGGAGATGACAGAAGGGGAAGCCTCAGTTTCATCAGACCCAGAATTGTTCCCGGGATGGAAAGGCCCAACTACATCAGCTCCTCTCCTTCCACTATGTAGCCCTGCCAGTATTCTCAGACTCAGAGGACTCTGCAGATTATTCACTAGCTGAGATGGAGTCACATGGGCTAGCATTTTGCCCCATCCTTAAAGAAAGTCAATAGATCAGGCCGTTCCCAACATCGCTTGTTATAGAGATAACAAGTGATGCTATCCCTGCATGTTGCAAGCAATACACAGCGACATCTTCTACACACACACCCCAAAGCCCAACAACTGAGTTCATACTTTTAGAGCAGATTTGGATATGCTGCTGCAGATCTAGGATGTGGAGAGTCGTCTATGGTTTCCAATGCTGCAGTCCACCACAATAACGTCATATCTGGAAAAAAAGCCTTTGTATCTCCCACGCCCAGGAGGCGTGCAAGGCAAGTAAAAGCTATATGTCCTATTGTTCTAGAACAGGGGTGACTAGCCTGAGGCTCTCCAGCTGCTGTACAACAACTCCCATCAGAGAGAGAGGCCGCATTCACCCATAATGTGAAACCTCAGTAAAATGGATCAGCGGTTTGAAATTGTGAATTTGCGAATGCGTGCAACTGCGATCTTGTGGCAAAAACAACCTGAGGTTTGCCTCGCCAAGCTCCAGTTTGAACCTTCACTGTTTGAGTTTAGCCGCCATAACCTGAGGTTTTTTGGCGGCACCATTACTTCTGAATGTGGACGGCGCCATAACCATGATTCTGTTCTGTTTTGAGAACCGTAATCATATGGCGGTGCAGACCCACCCAGGATTGCACCTGCTGCATGCCTGTGTCACTTCTTGCTGGCCACCTCTCAGAGCACTTGTCCCACTCCCTGTCTCCAATCCAACGAGCCAGTTGCCCAGTAACAGGGATGCTGCCACGTCCCATTCAAAACTTCAGAGTCTGTCAAATGGCACAGGGGCATGCCCTCTTCCCACTCAGTCTGTTGCTCCCCACTCCTGGCAATCAAGAGCGAAAGGGGATGGGTTGGCAAGCTGGGCACTATGTGCTTTGCCCTCCGAAAATGAAGCGAGAAAGATGTATGTTCACAAGCACATGCACTCGAGGTGGCAACAAAAGCAGGGCAGCCCCATTAGAGTGTTGGGATGGCGACCAACCACATGTGACCGCAAATGGGGAGTGCACACCGCTCTGCTGCCCTGGCTGGTCCAATCCTGTTTTAGGTCATGTGAAGGAGCCTAGAGTTCCTGAGAGTATATCAGGAAGTTATTTCAGTACCCTAGGATGCAATTCTTCCAGTCCTGAAGATACAAACTCATTTAACGTAGATAGTGTTTCCCCGAATGATGTTATCAGTCTTATACTGTGACGATTCCACTTTACAAGCAAAAGGGGACCCTAACTATAAAGAGGTTTGAGGGGTGGGTGGGGGTGGGTGGGTGGATGAGTGAGTAAGAGGGCACCTGACCGGTGGACAGCCACTGCTGAGGTACTGCCACCATGCCAATGGTAAGGTGCCCTCTCGCCTGACCCTTGGCCACTCCTCAAACCCCTTTAGAATTAGGATCCCTTTTGCTTGTAAAGGAGAACCCAGTAAGGATTCCCCTTTATGAGCATACTAGCCACCTGAACTGGTATAACCAGGCCGAATTGGTTCGATCCAAACTGGGCCTGGTTCGAACTTGGACCAGCCCCCTTTTGGGGGCGGGCGGGTTTCCGGTCAGGTTTGAGCTCGAACCAGTTGAACCAGGCAGGTTCAAATCAAAACCTATTCTGTACCCCCCTAACTTAGATCTGCTTCACTTGATTACCCTGTTCACTCTGTTGGATTTCTTTGCAGGTGTCTTGCTGGACCCCTCTTCTTTTCCATCGCATCTGTTCTTTCTGAACAAGTTATACCCTTCAGCAGGTACATTCTAATCCTGAGAATCATCCTACCAAGTCTCTGTTACACCCATCAAATCATAGTTACCTTCCTATACTAGAAGTTCAAGCTCATCTTGCTTATATCTCAGACTCTGTGCATTAGTGTATGGGCATCAAAAGCAAATCACTGGTATTATGCTCCAGTGTCTCTTCTCCTATTTTATTATGAGATTTTCCAGATAACCACACAACTCCCCCAATTTCACCTGTAGAACCCAAGCTACTATCTTTATTACTTAGATCTGTACTTACTTTCAGGTTTTTGTTTCTGACCTCCATAGAATTTAGCTTAAAGCCCCCTTAATCAGGTTCATCAGTCCTCCACTAACACATTTTTGAAAGAAAAACTGCAGAAAAGTGTGAAATCATAACAAACAGCGGATCCATGCATATTTGTGAAAGAGCAAGATAGGCAGAGTGATCATTTCAGATCTTGTGGGGGGTGGGTTGGTGTGGTCAGTGCCTAAATAGGAGCCC
Organism: Hemicordylus capensis; assembly: GCF_027244095.1. NCBI lineage: Eukaryota > Metazoa > Chordata > Lepidosauria > Squamata > Cordylidae > Hemicordylus > Hemicordylus capensis. Next base: position 28,147,688 of record NC_069657.1, on the reverse strand, counting down.
CATGTACTCCATCTTTGGGGATGGGGCCATAGTTCAGTGGTAGAGCATTTGCTTTGCATACAGTAGGCCCAATCCCTAGCATCTCCAAGTAGAATTGAGAAAGACTGTAGCCTTGGAGAAGGTCTTCCCCAGCTATGCATGACATATCCCCTTAGCTAAGCAGGGTCTGCTCTGGTTGCTTATGAATGGGAGACTTGATGTGTGAGCAGCACTGTAAAATATTCCCCTCAGGGGTGGAGCCACTCTGGGAAGAGAAGAAGGTTCCAAGTTCCCTCCCTAGCATCTCCAAGATAGGGCTGAGAGAGATTCCTACCTGCAACCTTGGAGAAACCACTGCCAGTATGTGTAGACAATACTGAGCTATATGGACCAATGGTCTGACTCGGTATATGGCAGCTTCCTATCTCCCTATGATATGCTGAGATTGGTCATGGTGTCTGAATCCACAGATCTTGGCATATCCTGCTCTACTTCCATCAGGGAATCCAAACTCTGTAACTTACTTCAAATCTCAGTTACAGATGATGGGTTCTCTGACAGAGGTAGAGCAGGATATGCCATTGTTTTCAGAAGCCACTGCCAGTCTGTGTAGACAATACTGAGCTAGATGGACCAATGGTCTGACTCAGTACATGGCAGTGTCCTATGTTCCCATGGTCCTATGACAAGCAGTGCAGCTCACTGCCAGCTTCCAAAACTGTGGTACTCCAGATGTTTCCCAACTTGTGGTACTCCAGATGGTGCTGAACTACAATTCCTATCAACCTCATCCATAATAAATTATAGCTAGGGATTATGGGAGTTGTAGTTCAGCAACATCAGGAGTACCATAGGTTGGGAACACCAGGTGTAGACAATACTGAGCTAGATGGACCTATGGATTCGGGATAAGGCAGTTTCCTGTGTTTCTGTGTTTCTGTTTCCATGAAAGACTCTCAAGTGGGTTTAAAGGCCCATCATAAACAATATGTTGAGACAAAAAAAAAAATACTGTAAATTGCAATGGAACATAGTGTATTTTAAGAGCATCTGTCCTGGTTGCTTTTTAACATCTCAATATAATTCACACAGGTCCCCCTCTTTAAAGCAAAAGGTTGTTTGCCTTTCTTACACACACTTCCTACAAAGGTTCATTTAACCTATCAATAGTGACTGCTATATATTGAGTTATCTACAAACAGAGGAAGCTGCCACATACTGAATCAGACCATTGGCCCATCTAGCTCAGCATTGTCAATTTTGACTGGCAACAACTTTCCAAGGTCTCAGACAGGAGGCATTGTTCCCATTTGCATGTAATGGGAAACCAGAGTTGTAGGGGCCAGAGGTTGCCAAACCCGAATGTCTGAACGCGTGCAACTCTGGTCCTGTAATAATAATAATAATAATAATAATAATAATAATAATAATAATAATAATTCAATTTCTATACCGCCCTTCCAAAAATGGCTCAGGGCAGTTTACAAAGAGAAATAACAAGCAAATAAATGGCTCAGACATTTATGTGTCTGTGTCTGTAAGGAAAGCGACCGATGTTTTGCTTGCCAAACTCCAATTTGAAAACTTGAGTTGTAGTGAGTTCTCCCGCTCACACCCGAGGTTTCCAGCCACATGTAATATGTCTGAATGCAGAACTACATGCTGGGCTGGCTGAAACGGGAGTTGAGGGAGGAAGCTCCTCCCTGTCTTTGGCTGTGATTGGCTTTCCGGGCTGTCCCTCCTGCAAGAAGGAAGCTCATACAGACAGTTCCCTCTCCTCTGCAGTCTCCCTGACTGCAGAGAGCTTCCTGTCCATTTTGTCTGAATGCGGACAGGAGAGCGGGATGGAGTGGGGAGTGGAATCAAAGGTCCATTGGAGCCACAGGTCCTTTGGAGCTGTGTAATGTGTGAATACGGCCATTCTCTTCCCTACCGAGAAATAGCACATGGGGGTTGAACCTGGGACCTACTGCATGAAAAGCAAGTTCTTACTCAGCCACTGAGCTGCAGTCTCTCCTCCTCAAATGCAGATGCTGGGGATTGGTCCCTGGACCTCAGACATGCAAAGTATGTGATCTCCCACAAAGATGTTCCCACACACTATGTTCCCACACACACATAGATGTAGGGGGCACCATTTCAGGCTTGGGTATGAGTGTGTGTGTGTGTGTGGGAGAAGATTTCAGGCAAGATTAAAAGGCCTACTCTTAATGAAGCTTAAATTGTAAAAGAGATGAGCATTCTAAGATCATTTGTTATGGCGGTTACTTTCTGTACCTCAGAATGAGAGATATAGGTACTATTAACCATCTTGAGAATTTTGTAATGGATGGTATAGAAAGGTATCACACACATACATACATACATACATACATACATACATACTTTTGAGGGGGGGGGATGACAAGATCTGAAATGACTTTCCTGAAGATGGTCTAATTTAGTCTGATTTCATTGTGTATAACACCATGTATTGAAAGGTCCAGACAAATTTTATGCAGGGGTTCCCAACTTTTGGTACCCAGATGCTGTTGGACTACAAGCATCCTGTTCCCACATGGCCCACCAGATGCCTATGAGAAGCCCACAGACAAGAGGTGAGGGCATGGGGATGCTTGGGAGTTGTAGTCCAACAGCATTTGGGGAGCTAAGGTTGAGAACCCCTGTTTTATGCTAAAGAGAAAACCAAACATGCATAGATCTGCCCATAGAGGTGTTATGGATTGGTTTCCTCTGGTTACTCATTCCAATGCTTAACATGCAGCCCGTTATCACTTTGTTTGCATGTCACTGCTGCCAATATCAATGAAAAATACAGCATGCGTGACTATTAACGAGAGGACAGACTCTCAAGGTAAAATGTAGCTGGCCATACATTGTTATATGGAGTTCATAAGCGGGTGTGCGTGCTCGCTCCTGCATGATGGAAGAGCTCGTAATAGACTGGCTGACTTTGGATGAGGACATTGGCCCTAACGCAATGCTAATAGAAGCATCTCATAATAAAACCCTAATTGTGTGAGTGATACGGAGGCATCCGCTCTATCTACCATCTCCCTGATTCTAAGCCACTACGATGCTCTCTCATAGGAACAATATAGGAGTGACCATATCAGATGACCCCTTCTACATGTTACCAGTACTCATAAATCCTAATCTGGCAAATTCAATCTCTCTTGGCACAAGAAGGACATTTTAAATCTAGATGCTTCAATCCTGGTTCTCAGCAAGAAACGTATTAAAGCAGCACTGATACAGCTATCAGATCAAATACATTTTCCACGATTCTGTCTGGGATGGATTAAAATGTAGGTCCTTGTGATCAAAGGGCAAGGAATGAAAGCAATACACTTGTCTGTGTCCTCTGCTTGCATAGATTCAAAACACTTGCTGTTTCCCCCCCTCCCCCTTTTCATAGAGTGCAGGCATCTTAACACTTCATTTGGGGTTGCAGGTGATGTTTCCCAAACTACCTGTATTATGTAAATGACCTGCTAAAACAACTGAAGCGTCTGATCATTTTCAGTCTGAAAATGGAACAATCAAAACGATAGAAGCCGAGAAACTGAGCGGTTCCCTGCAATTATCTGTTTTGAAGCAATGCATTGATTTGATGTTCTTAAGAAGCCACAGCTGTCTGATTTCATAATATAATTTGTAGAAGTTAATAAAGAAGCAAGTTAAGCAGTTGCCTACTCATCTCACATTCATATGAGTTCACCGCACTGTCCAAAATCTTTGTACTCCTACCAACAGCATTTTCAGGATGATGATGATGATGATGATGATGATGATGATGATATTCTAAAAACACACCAAGTTTCACAGAAAGACAGAAAGTTCCAGTTCTTCCACTAGCTCCAATAGACTGCACCCCATAGCCCACGGGGAAACACTGTAGCACGTGCTTTGTATGCAGAAGGTCGTCCCATGAAACTGAAGATTGGGAAATTTAGGACTGACAAAAGGAAGTGCTTTTTCACAGAGTGCATAGTTAATCCATAGAATTCTCTGCCACCAGATGTGGTGACAGCCACCAGCCTGGATGGCTTTAAAAGGGGCTTAGGCAATTCATGGAGGACAGGTCTATCAATGGCTACTAGTCTATGGGCCACCTCCAGCCTCAGAGGCACGTTGCCTCTGAATAGCAGTTGCAGGGGAGCAACAGCAGCAGAGAAGGAATGGGCTTCTCAGGGGCATCTGGTAGGTCACTGTGTAAAACAGGCTGCTGGACTAGATGGGCCTTGGGCATGATGCAGCTGGGCAGTTAATGTCCTTCTAAGGTCCCAAGTTCAGTCCTTAGCATCTCCAGGCAGGGCAAGGAAAGACTCCTGCCTGAATTTTTGGAGAGCTGCTGCCAGCAGTAGAAATACTCAGCTAGCTGGACAGGGCTGGCCCTAAGGGTTTTGGCACTCCAGGAGAAGCTGACTTTCGCACTCCACCCCAAGGTGAGAAGTGTGGAGCCCCAGCTTTAACTTGGACCACACAAGCTGCTTATTTGCCGGGATGAGAGAGAGAGAGCAAAGTAAAGTAATGCAAGTTGGGTTTTGCTCACAACTTCTTTCTCCCCCCCCCCCGCAACCCCCCCCTCCCCATCAGGGAAGAGAGTGAACGGAAACTCCTAGCAAGTCAGACATGTCAGTGGTTGCTTGGAGAGGGAAAGGGAGGCATGTAGTGCTCCCCAAGAATGAGTGCCCTAAGCGACTGCCTCTGTCTGCCTATTTGATGGGCCGACCCTGTAGAAGGAACAATGGTCTGACTCAGTATATGGCGGCTTCCCATTCCATGCCTATATTCATAATTAATGTCATTGTGTTTGGCAGAGAAAATGGGCAGGGCAAGGCCTATTCTTCCAACTCAGTCTCATCCCTTAGTTCTTTTTTAATTTTCCCCATATAGCCCAAAGGGAGCCACTGAGAACAAAGCCAACCTCTCTTTGCAAAGCTCTACCCAGAGTTCCATGTCTGGATCACACTGAATTGTGACATCTCATGTAGAGAATTGGCTTATAATAATACCTAGCCTTCCCCCCACCCCCTTTTATTTTCCTTAGCACTTTAGAATGTTCACACATTTTGGTCCAGTTCAGAAGACAGGTCTGCCAGCCCATCCTCATCACGTGGGGGGAACGAATGGGCATACATGTCACCCTGCTCCCAATGCTGCCCAATCACATGAGGGGACAGAACATCAGGTCACAGGGAGACAAGTACACCTACACCCCTTCCCACCCAGGACTGCGAGGACTGGTAGGTGGATTGTCCAAAGCAGCCCATTAATTTGTTGCATTTCTTTCAACAATAGCCTTGTCCTATTATGGTTAAGAATCATATTATCATCCTCCTATTGCAGAGAGAAAGACTGAAAGAGCGAATTGCCCAAGGAAAAACAATGAGTTCCTGGGAGAGATAAAATTCAAACCAGGGGCTTTCCCATTCAACAACTAGTATCCAGCCCTTGAAAATTATTGCTATTTGTTGCTATTATTGCTGTTATTAGTTCAGTATTCTGGAGTTTATTTTATACAGGAAAAGAAAAGGGGGGAAAAGAAAAGAAAAGATTTATTTGTTTGTAAAAAGGATACACAAATTATCTATTTATTCCACTCATCCATGTACTTTTTCAGGTTGCGAAATGTTGGCAAGCAGGACAAAGTTTCCACAAGTGTGTTTGATACTGCACAATTAGTCATCGCAGACTTTTCATTTGGATATCTTCATCTCCCTTACTGAGACCAGTCTCTACGGCACCATGTCCTAATTATTTGGCTTCACCCTGGAGGTGTTTAGCACACACACAAGCTTTTTCTTGCCACGTCTTCTGCCATGTGACTTTTATTATTTCCCACCATGACATGTGCGAATGGAAGGCACTCATTTGACCTTTGGACATGGCTTTGAGGTTAAACACGTCACCAGGTTGACTTCATTTTGTTTTACTCAGTAATGCTAACCAAATAGCACTGTCAGAGTGTTGCCATCATTTTTTGGTAGTACTAACGTTTAGAATTGCTCACACAGAGGTGCCTCTGTCTTGAGGTCAACTGAGGCAACAGACTGTGGTGGTGAGTCCTAAGTGTACACACACGTACCCTGCCTACCTGCTGCAGGCCCTTTCCTCCAGCTCTTTCCTCTTCTTTGCTTCCTTCCTCTTTACCTGCCCCCCGGGGTCATAGCCACAGAAAGGAACATAGGAAACTGCCCTATACCAAGTCAGCCCATTGGTCCATCTAGCTCAGTCTTGTCTACACTGACTGGCAGCAGCTCTCCAAGGTTTCAGGCTGGAGTCTCTACCAGCCTTACCTGGAAATGCCAGCGATTGAACCTGGGACCTTCTGCATGCAAATAGAGACTCTACCACCGAGCTGGGGACCATTATAACTAAAGGTATTTCCTTAATGGACATTGATAGCTAGAGGGTTACGGACTCCCAATCCAATCTCTAAGGCCATAAATCAAATCAATCATGTCAGTCAAGCCCACATAGACTCTAATAGCAGGTTGAGTCACATTATTTTACAAATACTAGCTTCAGAATCAATAGGCTCTTATATTCCAAAGTATTAAAATGTTCAGTGTTTTAACATTTAGAATATACTAGTCCAGTTGTCAGAGTCTGATCTGAATTAGGGCACTTGACAGGAAAGGTACATGATTAGCCATCAATTCAATGCACAACAAAACCAGGCATGCAGAGGAAGAATAAGCAATGAAGTTAGATGGGGAATCAAGCTTACTGGACAGAGACCTGGAGAACAAGAAGAAAGATGAAGGACAAGGACAAGGTCAGACCACCCTCTGGAACTACTACTAATACTGCTGCTGCTGCAAGTATTCATATACCAGTTTTCAACAAAAGTTCCCAAAGCTGTTTACTTAGATAAATACAATTAAATAAATAACATGGCTTCCTTCTCCCCAAAGGGCTCAGAATCTAAAAAAGAAACATAAGATAGACACCCATAACAGCCACTGGAGGGATGCTGTGCTGGGGATGGATAGGGCCAGTTCCTCTCCCCCTGCTAAATGAAGAGAATAGAATCACCACTTTTAAAAGGTTTTTCAAGAAGCGTGCCTCCTTTCTACCTTTTAAAAGGTGGAAGGAGACAAGGACAAATTATTTGTGAAGTGAAGACTTCAACCATGTTGTTCAGAATTCTGGTGTGTTTTTCAGCTATAGGACCACGTGAACAGCAGCAGCTCCGGGAACGCACTCCCCAGCCCCATACCCATGTGAACCCATGTTTAGTTTCTTTTATGTCATTTGACAATAAAAAGAACAAATCCCATCCTTTTTTACTAGTCCAAACGATCCTTAGATTAACCTAGCTTAATACCACAGGCATTCATTTTGTATGAAGAGGAAAAGTTGAGATAAAGTATATGGTCTTGGCAGGCAGATCAATCTCCTGATCAAAGGTGCTTATACCTTTGGTGGCATTTCTACTTCTTGTCCAGGTTATGAGGAGAGCTGGTCTTGTGGTAGCAAGCATGACTTGTCCCCTTAGTTAAGCAGGATCTGCCCTGGTTGCATATGAATGGGAGACTTGATGTGTGAGCACTAGAAGATATTCCCCTGGGAAGGTCATCTAGGTTCCAAGTTCCCTCCCTGGCATCTCCAAGATAGGGCTGAGAGAGATTCCTGCCTGCAAGCTTGGAGAAGCCGCTGCCAGTCTGTGTAGACAAGACTGAGCTGTCTGACTCGGTATATGGCAGCTTCTTATTTTCCTGTGATATGCTGAGATTGGTCACGGTGTCTGAATCTACAGATCTTGGCATATCATGCCCTACTTTCATCAGGGAATCCAACCTCTGTAATTTACTTCAAATCTCCGTTACAGATGTGGGGTTCCCTGACAGAGGTAGGGCAGGATATGGTAGGATTGGATGATACAGCCAATCTTGGTTTATCGGAAAATGAAGTAGAGGCTTGCACGGGGATGGGGGAAAGTGTGTGCTTTCTGGGCTGTGGGTGCTCTGTGACCCTCAGGGGCTCAGCTGTACATGTGAACCCATCCTAAGTAAACAACACTTTACAATGACCTGATGGGTGGAAGGGTTGGCTGGCAAGCATAGGCACATAGGAAGCTGCCTTATACCAAGTAAGACCATTGATCCAACTAGCTCAGCATTGTCTACAGACCAATAGTGGCACTCCAAGGTTCCAGATAGGAGTCTCTTGAAGACTCCAGGGATTAAACCTGTGATCTTCTGCGTGCAAGCAGATGCTCTACCACTGAGCTATGGCCCCATCCCCTAAGGGGAATATCTTACAGTGCTCACATGTATTCACCCATCCAAATGAAAACAATGGCATATCCTGCTCAGCAAAAGAGGAAATCCATGCTTGCTACCACAAGAGCCGCTCTCCTTCCCAAGAGTTACATATAGGAACACAGGAAGCTGCCTTATACCGAGTCAGACCATTGGTCCATCTAGCTCAATATTGTCTACACTGACTGGCAGTGGCTCTCCCAGCCCGACCTGGAGATCCAGATGCTCTGCCACTGACCTATGGCCCCATCCCCCTACAGGGAAGATCTTATAGCGCTTACAGGTAGTCACCCATCCTAATGCAAACCAAGGCAGAACCTGCTTAGCAAAGGGGACAATTCATGCTCGCTACCGCAAGACCAGTTCTCCATCCCAGGCAAGCACAGCAACTTCACACTGAAAGAGGCTGGCATGTTGCGCTCTGGGGTGCGTGCCATGAGATTGAGTCCATGGACAACAGACTTGTGCCCTTACAAAGCGAGCACATGATACACAGGGAACTGACACAGCGAGTACACAGGCCAGGGAACTGACATCTCTTCTTGTTGGCAGGAAAACAGCAGCCTTTGCATGTCCTAAAGGGGAAGCCCTTCCCGAAGCTGACTCCCATGTACATTGGCATTTGGCAAGTTGTGGCTTTGTCCTAGAGAAATAAATACATTTTCCTTTTATTGAAGTAGCTGCCCAAAATGTTGTGAAATCAGTCAGGGAGCAAACAACGGGTGTGGTTTTTGGAGGCAGAATAGGACATCTTAATACCAAGGTAAACTTCCTCAGGGTTAATTTGCTGAATCAACCTGATTGAAGTTGGTGATGATGATCAGTGGGTACTAAAATGTGCCGCCCACACACGGGAAACTGGCAGTGGACACAAATGATGAGCCATCCAATTTCCCCCACAATCTGATTAGGAAGACACTTTTCTGTCTTCTGCTCGCCCAGTGCCAGATTTAGGCATAAGCTAAGTAAGGTACAGTTTAGGGCCTCAGATTATGAGGGGCCGCTGAATAAAAAAAAAAATTCGCTGAAAAATAAAGGGGGAAGGGGGAGGGGAGGGATGACTGTAAAACAGATATTATTGTTCTGATTAGACCAAAATATACTTATATGGCTACACAGTTATTTATCATATTAAGTTTATAAACCTGTGCTGAAATAACTGTACGTTATTTAGTTATAAGCCAGCGTGGTATAGTGGTTAGAGTGCTGGACTAGGACTGGGGAGACCTGGGGAGACCTGAGTTCAGATCCCCATTCAGCCTTGATACTTGTTGGGTGACTCTGGGCCAGTCACTTCTCTCTCAGCCTAACCTACTTCACAGGGTTGTTGTGAAAGAGAAACTCAAGTATGTAGTACACCACTCTGGGCTCCTTGGAGGAAGAGCGGGATATAAATGTAATAAATAAATAAATAAATAAATAAATAAATAAAACCAGAATTTCATTAGACCAAAGCCCAGTTTTTTCTAAATTTGGATCCTGGGTTAGAAATTTGATCCAGAATTAGTTTGATTCTGTGATCCCGAGATCTTGTTTGATCTGTGTCAATTATATATGTAAAAATAAAGACCTGTTATTTCTAATTCCACTGTCCTTTTTGTCAGAATAATAACATTTTTCTGTAACGCTATAGGGCCTTTTAAGTTTGGCATAGCTTAGGGTCCCCTGAAACCTGGGTCCCCAGATGTTGCTGAACTACAATCCCCATAATCCCTTTGGCCATTGTGGCTGGTGATGATGGGAGCTGTAGTTCAGTAACATCTTCAGGACTTCTGGCCTCTGGTCCTGTCCCTACCCCAACTCTTCCTTTGTCTCTCCGGAGCATTATGACAAGATGGAAGAGAAATAAAGTTGGAGATGCAGGGGATGGAGGGACACAAACACACTAGGAATAGTTAGTATTACATATTATTATTAAAAATCCACAAAGCTGAGAAAATGGAATGGCAAAACAAGCAAAGTGGCCTCTAATTTTCTTTGGAGAAACTCTCTGGATTGCAATGCTGGTGCATTGGGCAGTGGTTCTCAAATGTGGGTCCCCAGACGTTGTTAGGCAACAATACCCATCATCCCCTACTGGAATTGTCTTGGACTATTGTGGCAGGGAGTCATGGGTGTTGAGAAGCCCTGGTGTAGGAAATGGGTGCTTGACACTCTCCACTGAACCTTTCCTCTTACACTGACAGAGAAAGAGAGAGAGAGAATGGGAGAACAAAACAAGGTCTTTCGCACAACCTCATGGCCATGAGCAAGTTTGCAACACTGAAGTTTGAGAGATGTGCTTCATCCATTCAAAATTTGGCAGAAATTGCTAGAGCTATTCTTCCATAAGACCTGTTCCGCTCTCCATGAATTATCTATAGTTGTGGATGAAGGTGACTGTTTTTCTTAAGCTTTACCTTGAGATTTGTTTGCTCTGAATTTTTCCACTTGATGTATATTGCCACTTTCTCTGATGAAGAATTCACCAACGATGCTTAGTGCTATGTGTTTATGGTCCCTATTCCACATTGTATAACTTATTTTATTTATTTATTTATTACATTTATATCCCACTCTTTCTCCAAGGAGCCCAGAGCGGTGTACTACATACTTAAGTTTCTCCTCACAAATAACCTTGTGAAGTAGATTAGGCTGAGAGAGAAGTGACTGGCCCAGAGTCACCCAGCAAGTATCATGGCTGAATGGGGATTTTAACTCGGGTCTCCCTGGTCCTAGTCCAGTACTCTAACCACTACACCATGCTGGCTCTGTAACTTATCTCTGTAACATATTGCATGACTATCCAAATATGGTCCTTATTTTGGTGTTCATTTAACATTGTATTATGATTTTTTTTTTAATCTGTGCTCTTATAGTATTGCCTCCACTTAACATTTTATCACTCATTGTATGACTATCCACAATATGGTCTTTGTTTTGGTCTCCATTTAATATTGTATTATTCAGTATGTGGTTATAGATTCTGACATTGTTATGGATATATTTTTGATTTTCTTCATACATTAGTAGCCTGTTTCCTTCTTTCTTCTCTGGAAAGGAAGAACTTCCTTCTTTTATTCATTGAGAATAAAAGTAAAGTGTGTCGTCAAGTCGGTGTTGACTCCTGGCGCCCACAGAACCCTGTGGTTTTCTTTGGTAGAATACAGGAGGGCTTTCCCATTGCCTCCTCCAGTATGAGACGATGCCCTTCAGCACCTTCCTATATCACTGCTGCCCGATATAGTACCAGCGGGGATTCGAACCGGCAACCTTCTGCTTGTTAGTCAAGCATTTCCCTACCCCCTCTTTTTTGTCTCTCCAAGCTGTGGAGAAGGCAGGACCTTGCCTGCCTTCCCCAGCAGACAAGCAGCGGCCACCCTCCACACTGCCATGCCATGTGCCAACACGAGCGGCAGTGCAGTGATGGCAGGAGCTGAGAGCGGGAGGACTTCCCTCCTCCCACATCCCAGGGTGTCCCACAGCCATTCCTCCCCACCCCCCACCCCCGGTTCACTGCCGGAAATACCAGTGGGCCCGAGGGGAGCCTCTTAACCTAGCGGTGATTGCCCAGGCAATCGCCTGGAGCCCTGCCAGATTTATTTATTTTTTTACATTTATATCCCGCTCTTCCTCCAAGGAGCCCAGAGCGGTGTACCACATACTTGAGTTTCTCTTTCACAACAACCCTGTGAAGTAGGTTAGGCTGAGAGAGAAGTGACTGGCCCAGATTCACCCAGCTAGTTTCATGGCTGAATGGGGATTTGAACTTGGGTCTCCCCGGTCCTAGTCCAGCACTCTAACCACTACAGCACACTGGCTCTCTTAAAGATCTTGTCCCATCTTGGAGATGCTACCAGAGGGAACGTGGAACCTTCTGCTCTTCCCAGAGTGGCTCCATCCCTTAAGGGGAATATTTTACAGTGCTTAAACATCAAGTCTCCCATTCATCTGCAACCAGGGCAGACCCTGCTTAGCTAAGGGGACAAGTCATGCTTGGTACTACAAGACCAGCTCTCCTCTCCTCCTCCTCTCTCTCTCAGATGGTGGTTTTACTTTGGAAGGGCAGGTGTGCATTCACATATTGTCTAGATTTATATCAAATTCCCTGCAAGCTATGAGGGAGCACTCCATACACGATTCGGGTTTTTCGTTGCACATTGGAGCTTAGCTCAATTGATGCCCAGAGTAAAAAAAATCCACTTTTTGTGTTGGGTTTGAGGGCAAATTCAAAATATCCGATATGCCTCGTAACGCACAATATCTCACGCCTCTTAATCCTGCGGTGAAGCCTGTTCTCTGGGGAAGGCCCTGCTGAGGTTAAGCGAAACACTGGGTCAAAAAGTGGGGCTAGGCACGGGGGCAGCGCTAGGATCGGACTACCCTAGGCTAGGCTGCGTGTCTGAACAGTCTCAGTGTATATATCTAGTTTCAGCTCCGCAAATGCACATTTCATGAAGAGCGAAGCCAAGCCATCTTTCATGCCCCCACCCTGGAAAAGGATCTTTTTATGTTTCCAATGAACACCACTGGCAGTCAGGCCGTCTTGGACAGCAGTAATTTTCAGTCAGAGGATTGCCTTGAAAGCCTGGAAAGCCACAGAGTTAATAGGAACCAGGCAGAGAAAGCGAAGACTAAACCAAGAATCCATAGGCAGAACCTGCCAGGACAGCTCAGCTGTGTGAGGTCCGGCTGAGTCACGGATGGCCACAGATCAGGCTGGCACCTTCAGAGCCGGGGATCAGTTCGAGGCCTTGGCGCAGGCATGGCAGCCCAAGTTTTAAACTCCTCACGCACTTTTTGGAGTGGATTTTGCATCTGAGCCGGCTGTTGTGCCAATCGAGTGAGTCTGCTAAGGGAACATCCTTTTTATTATTATTATCATCATCATTTCTCAGTCCCTCCATATGTAAGTCCCTCATAAATATCATGGGAATTAATTTGTGCATGCCCCTGTTCTGTGCCAAGGCAGTGCTATGCATGATGCATCTTTATGCTTTCCGAGTCTATATAGTGTGTAAATCAGTCACTGTGGACTGATACGGGCAGTCCTTTGGGGAGTGCTACAAGAAGGAATAGTGAAGGAAGACATGCTTTGAAATGAGGGGAAGGACCCAGGTATGACTACATTAACGTGCAAACAGGGGCCTGGAAATAATGCACGCAATGAGGCATGCACAGGCTGGAAACAGGTACTGGTGGAAAGTGTCCATATTTGTTGTTTGTGGGAGCTGTTGACAGATCTTCTGAATTAAACGCTGTGAATATAAGAGAGAGAAGAGAAAGAAAAACATGCCGAGAAAGTTGCTGTAATTTATTAGCGCACTGAAGAAGCCCTTCACATTTAATCAGTTGCAGCTGTGTCACATTTGATCTATTCTTAGAAATGGATCTCATTAGGGATTACGTTACCCCCCCCATAGGTCTAAGCCATGAGGGAGAGTATACAGGATTTTTGGACCCCACACACAGTTCCTTTTCAGATGATAGTACCCCATATCATCTGGGGACTGCTCTGAAATGGACCTAGATCTCAGAGTTGCAAATGGTTCCCCACAAAGCATGCCACCAGCATATACCTCAGGGGTTCCCAGCAGGGGGTATTAGAACCTGTAGGGGTATTTGAAGGGCTCCTGGGGGGTTGTGACGAAAAGCAGATCCCCATCTTAGTCCAACTGTTTCTTGGGGACAGGGCCATCAAGCTACAGGCCTAAGCCTTTTTCACAGTACAAAGGAACATAGGAAACTGCCATATACTGAGTCAGACCATTGGTCATCTAGCTCAGTATTGTCTACATAGACTGGCAGTGGCTTCTCCAAGGTTGCAGGCAGGAATCTCAGCCCTATCTTGGAGAAGCCAGGGGGAGGGATCTTGGAACCTTCTGCTCTTCCCAGAGCGGCTCCATCCCCTGAGGGGAAGATCTTACAGTGCTCACATGTGGTCTCCCATTCAAATGCAACCAAGGTGGACCCTGCTTAGCTAAGGGGACAAGTCATGCTTGCTACCACAAGACCAGCTCTCCTGGATTGGCCAGTAGATAACCAGTTCAAACTGGATTCAGCTTAGACATGCTAGTTCAGCCCAATTAAGGAGGAGGGAGCTCCAGTTTAGAAGGGAAACTTCTATCCTGGATTGGCCAGTGTTACATCAGGGATACACTGACTCTTTCCTTTGGATCCCAGAGCTGTCAATCTCTGTAGGAGTGGGAAAGCCTTCCCTCTTTTCGTATCACTATAAAATAGGGGACGAGAACCCCTCCGTTTTATCATCAGTACAGTCTTGTGTTGCCAGCAACTAGGCACCTTGTCACCAGCTGCTACTTGTGTCCAGAAGGGGAGAAGCTGTAGGGATTAATGCTCCCTTAGCCAAGGATTGGTCTACTGCTAGTCTAAGGTAAAGCTTAAACCCCAAAGGGCTCACAATCTAAAAAGAAACATAAGATAGACACCAGCAACAGTCACTGGAGGTCCTGCGCTGGGGAGGGATAGGGCCAGTTACTCTCCCCCTGCTAAATAACGAGAATCACCACGCTCTTTGCCAAGTCAGCAGGGGTAATATACTGTTGTAATATACTGTTGTCTAGAACTGGGTTGTGGGTACTCTGGCTGTACAGTGCCTGTAAGTCCCAAACCAGACAGTTCTAGGTTGTTGAAGCCATGTCTAAGCCTGGTCAGTGGTTTTAGATCAGTCTTCAACTGGTGGCCGCCTACCTCGAAGGAACAGCATGCTCCTACTTTGGGATCAGAGCAAACTCTCTACTGAGGGTAGATCAGGAAAGCCTAGAGTAACACCCACCCCCATTTCATCACAGGAGTACTCAGAGCTGTCTTGTCTCTCTACACTGCAGCCGCAATATTTATTTCCCATCTGAGAATTGCTGGCTTGAAGTCCGTGAATCACCAGCGATATGTCCGCTGCAGAAGGGGAGGGAGGAGAATAAAGACCCTTCTTTTCTGCTTGGCTGGCTACATGCTGAAGCTCAGTGTAGTCTTCCCCTCAGCCTGACAGACTTCAGAAAATTAGCACTGTGCAGTGGGGAAATGACTTGACTAGCAAGCCCGAGGTTGCTGGTTCGAATAACTTCTTGGAGGAGAGGTCTAGCCCTACTAGTCGGAACGCTATAGGCCACCTCCAGCCTCAGAGGCAGGATGCCTCTGAATACCAGTTGTAGGGGAGTAACAGCAGGAGAGAGGGCATGCCTTCTACTCCTGCCTGTAAGCTCCCAGTGGCATCTGGTGGGCCACTGTGTGAAACAGAACGCTGGACTAGATGGGCCATGGATCTGATGCAGCAGGGCTGTTCTTATGAATCTCCGCTGGTATGTTTCCCAGACTATGGAAAATATTGGGCAGCAGCGATATAGGAAGATGCTGAAAGGCATCATCTCATACTGCGCGGGAGTAGGCAATGGTAAACCCCTCCTGTATTCTACCAAAGGCAACCATAGGTCTCTGTGGTCGCCAGGAGTCAACACCGACTCAACAGCACACTTTACCTCTACTCCATTGAAATGAATATGACCATTAATTTCAGTCAGACCGCTTATGAGTACCTTAGTATGGATGTGAGCCGGTGAGTATAGTATCCTGTCTCCCTAACTGTAACACGTAAATTTGCATGTGCTTACGCATTCATCACCCCAACAAACACACTAAAAGTCTCTATGGGGTACCTGAGCTGCAGGTTTGTGGCAAAAGAGGTACATTTATTTAAAAGGGTTGGAAACCCCTGTCATACTGTATTTAACTGAAAACAAGACTAGATTTTTTTCCAAGTTCTTTGATGTTAGAACTCAGGGGGTCATCTTAAATTCAGAATTCTTTCCCTTTGGGGTAAATATAGGTATAACCCATATTTAACTTCAAATTTTTAAGTGGCTCATCTTAAATTCAGACTAATCTTGTATTCAGGTAAACAGGGGTACATGATCAGAAGCAGTGGTACAGTGAAAGGGGCTCCACCACCTGAAGAGTCCCACAGAGTCTTGGGCCCTGAATAATTCTGCAAGTCTAGTGCAGCTATGCATGATGGCAAATGTAGTCTACCATGCAGACTGCACAGATGATTCCTCTCCATCAGCTATGTGCATGGAGCAACATAGTCTGCTCTATATGGACTAAACAGTATACAGGTGAAACTCGGAAAATTAGAATATCGTGCAAAAGTCCATTAATTTCAGTAATGCAAATTAAAAGGTGAAACTGATATATGAGACAGATGCATTACATGCAAAGCGAGATAAGTCAAGCTTTAATTTGTTATAATTGTGATGATCATGGCGTACAGCTCATGAAAACCCCAAATCCACAATCTCAGAAAATTAGAATATTACATGGAACCAAGAAGACAAGGATTGTAGAATAGAACAATATCGGACCTCTGAAAAGTATAAGCATGCATATGTATTCAGTACTTGGTTTGGGCCCCTTTTGCAGCAATTACTGCCTCAATGCAGCATGGCATGGATGCTATCAGCCTGTGGCACTGATGAGGTATTATGGAAGACCAGGATGCTTCATTAGCGGCCTTCAGCAATTCTGCATTGTTTGGTCTCATGTCTCTCATCCTTCTCTTGGCACTGCCCCATAGATTCTCTATGGGGTCAGGTCAGGTGAGTTTGCTGGCCAATCAAGCACAGTACACTGTATACTTTTCAGAGGTCCGATATTGTTCTATTCTTCAATCCTTGTCTTCTTGGTTCCATGCAATATTCTAATTTTCTGAGATTGTGGATTTGGGGTTTTCATGAGCTGTACACCATGATCATCACAATTATAACAAATTAAGGCTTGACTTATCTCGTTTTGCATGTAATGCATCTGTCTCATATATCAGTTTCACCTTTTAATTTGCATTACTGAAATTAATGGACTTTTGCACGATATTCTAATTTTCCGAGTTTCACCTGTAGATGGAGGGAATTAGATAGGTCTCAAAAGTGCATCCAAACTCTAAAATATATACAGGCCTGGTCCATGCAGTGATTTGAATCAGTAACCCACATTTAATGTGGGTTACTGACATTTGCATGATTGTGTAAACCCACACCAAAGCAGGAATCTCAGATTCATCTTGAACTATAAACCACTTTGGCATGGGTTCACACAATCATGCTAATGTCAGTAACCCACATTAAACCCAGATTCAAATGATTGTGTGATCTGGGGCACAGTATGACACACAATCTTAGGAACATAGGAAGCTGCCATATACTGAATCAGACCATTGGTCTATCAAGTTCAGTAGTGTCTTCACAGACTGACAGCGGCTTCTCCAAGGGTACAGGCAGGAATCTCTCTCAGCCCTATCTTGGAGAAGCCAGGGAGGGAACTTGGAACCTTCTGCTCTTCCCAGAGCAGCTTCATCCCCTGAGGGGAATATCTTACAGTGCTCACACACCAAGTCTCCCATTCAGATGCAACCAGGGCCGACCCTGCTTAGCTAAGGGAACAAGTCATGCTTGCTACCACAAGACCAGCTCTCCTCTTGCTGTGCTGAGCCCCCAACTCTAGCCACTGGGAGAGTTTTCTCAATCAGAAGGGATACCACTAACCTGTGACATTTGCAACAAATTAAATTGTAAACCCAGATGACCAAATCTGGGGGTGGGGCCATAGCTTAGGAACATAGGAAACTGCCATATACTGATTCAGACCATTGGTCTACCTAGCTCAGTATTGTCTTCACAGACTGGCAGCGGCTTCTCCAAGGTTGCAGGCAGGAATCTCTCTCAGCCCCATCTTGGAGAAGCCAGGGAGGGAACTTGAAAACTTCTGCTCTTCCCAGAGCGGCCCCATCCCCTGAGGGCAGGTGCGGGCCTTGAACGCACCTCTGGGGGGAGGCGGGCAGCTTCTTTAAGTGTAAACGGAGCCGGTGCTCCGTGCTGCCCAGCAGCCCCTGGGGCGAGGAATTGCCTCCGCCACTCACCTGGCCACTGGCGGGGGCTCGCCTCCATGGGAGCCAGGTGAGTGGCGGAGGCGATTCCCCGCCGCCGGGGCTGCTGGGCGGCACGGAGCACCGGCTCCGTTTACACTTAAAGAAGCCGCCCCCAGAAGCGTGTTCACGGCCTGCGCCTGCCTGAGGGGAATATCTTAGTGCTCACATTTCTAGTCTCCCACTCATATGCAATCAGGATGGACCCTGCTTAGCTAAAGGGACAAGTCATGCTTGCTACCACAAGACCAGCTCTCCTCTCCTAGCCGGGTCATGTCATCTTAGCCATGCCATGTGGAATTCACACCCATGTGAAGATCTCTTTACTTCAGGGACTGGCAACTGGCAGCTCCTGGGCCAAATCTGACACAATGATGATTGCTGGTGGTCCCACCATTCACCTTTGTCCTTCTGTTGGCAAGCAGACACTTTTTAGTGTCAGCTGACCTATTCAGAGCTGACATGAGGAGGAAGAGGAGGAGAAGGAGGAGGAGGAAGTGGCCGCAGAACTGGAAAAAAATAAAAACAAAAACGCAGAGGTTGCGCCAGCCACATATTTATTAGAGTCTCCCTTGTGGTAGCAAGCATGCATTGTCCCCTTTGCTAAGCAGGGTCTGCCCTGGTTTACATTTCAATGGGAGACTACATATGAGCACTGTGGGATATTCCCCTTAGGGCAGGGCTGCTCAGCTTCAGCCTTCCTGCAGATGTTGGCCTACAACTCCCATAATTCCTGGCTATTGTCCACTTTGACTGGGGATTATGGGAGTTGCAGTCCAAAAACAGCTGGGGGGCCTAAGTTGAGCAGGCCTGCCTTAGGGGATGGTGCTGCTTTGGGAAGAGCACCTGCATGCCTGCATGCAGAAGGTTCCAAGTTCCCTCCCTGGCATCGCCAAGATCAGGCTGAGAGAGACTTCTGCACGAAACCTTGGAAAAGCTGCTGCCAATCTGTGCAGACAATACTGAACTAGATGGACCAATTCTGACTTGGTATAAGTCAGCTTCCTATGTCCCTATGAGGGAAGTAGCATGACCCCTCATTCTTGTGCTTAGCCCTATAGTGGTTCACCATGCAATCTAGTTCCAGAGAACCGTTTTGCTTAGCAGCAACTGGATTAAATATGCAGTGAAAATATGGAGAATAAGTGCCTTTTTTGTGAATGCGAAATCCAGCCATTTAATCATGCTTGCCATATGGAATAGAGGGTTTATGCTTACATAGGTTGAGAATAAAACAAACAAAGAAAGAGTACCTGCAGATGTTTTCAATTAGCACATAATAGATAAGAACAAGTACATGGGGGTCTTTCTTTCTTTCTTTCTTTCTTTCTTTCTTTCTTTCTTTCTTTCTTTCTTTCTCGGAATAAGAGAGGTGGAAATCTGACCAACATAGTCTAAGTAGCAGCAAAATAAAATTCAAGTTATATTTCATGTTGGCAGAGGCATCTTGTTGAGTTTTTTTAAAGTGATTTGGAAGACTGGATTCCCCATGTTCTTCTTCCAAGTTTTGCAGAAGCTGATTTTATTCAATAATCTGTTAATCAGAATAACAACCCATATTTTGTTAGCTGTAAGCTCATTTAGTTTTTTTCTTAACCAGCAGGGGATTTCTTGAAAGGAATATAAGAGGGTGCTGATTTAACTTAGGGCCAAACTAACAAAACTGCTGAAAAGCCACAAGGCATGTTCTGGAGGGGAGAGATGGTATACAGGAGAAGGGTGCTTAACTTTCCACTTGCACTCCCCTGCTCCAGCTGTTTTTTCCCAGATGGAGCACCCAGAAGTGTGTTTGTCATCACTGGGGGGAAAGTGTCTGGAAGAGGAGAGTAGGGATGTGCACAAACTGGTTCACAAACTGGTTCAGAGGCCCTTTTCTGGACATCTGGACCATTTGGATGTGCCAAAATTGAAACTGGAGGCCCTTTCACCTCTGGTTTCATGTTATGTGTGAATGCGGCCTACCTCTTTGGCCTCTCCCTCCTTCTAACCTACTGTTGAATATCTCGTTTATGCCTTGGAGATTCGTAGATATCTTGCTAAAGTGACCAACAAATGCCACCTTTGAATCACTATATCCAGGGCAAACCATTGCCAGTCATATAGATCAGGGATCCTCAGCATTGGGTCCCCAGATGTTATAATCCCCAGCCCCCATGGCCTTTGGTTGGGGATTATGGGAGTTGAAGTCCAATAACATCTGTGGACCCAAATTTGAGAATCGTTGATACGGATGATACCGAGTTAGATGGAACAAAGTTCTGACTGAGTATATGGCAGCTTCCTAAGTTCCTAAAAATCCCTTGTGCCATAGGCTCAGGGGAGGAGAGCTGCTCTTGTGGTAGAGAGAGTGAATTGTCCCCTTTGCTAAGCAGGGTTTGCCTTCTTTGCATTTGTATGGGTGACTACATGCGAGCTCTGTATGATATTCTCCTCAGGGGATGGGGCCGTAGCTCAGTGGAAGAGCATCTGCATGCCAAAGGTCTCAGGTTCACTCCTTAGCATCTCCAAATAGGGCTGAGATGAGAGACTCCTGCCTGAAGCCTTGGATAGCCACTGCCAGTCAGTGTAAACTGTACTGAACTAGCTGGACCCATGATCTGACTTGGTATAAGGCAGCCTCCTATGTTTCTAGGGTTTTGATATTTTGATAAGTTGTTTGATCAGCTTTGTTGATAAGGGCCTTTCACTTGGTGAAACTCTGGCAATAAATAAATTTGTACACTTCCCAGAGATGTACATATCAGGTGGTATAAAAATATGATTGATAAAAAGAAAGAAAGAAAGAAAGAAAGAAAGAAAGAAAGAAAGAAAGAAAGAAAGAAAGAAAGAAAGAAAGAAAGAAAGAAAGGCGATTAAGGGAAATGGTGCCAATGGCTTCAACTATGTCATTCCAACTTTTCAAGGATCTGCTTGAAGATGCACATATTAAATACAAAGCCAATTCTCCCCCCCGCTCCCCGCCGTCACCACAATTTTTCATATTGGTGAAAGAGTTTACCCTTCTGCTCCTTAACACAGGCATAGGCAAATTGTATCTCAGGTCAGAAGAAATGATCCTCAGTTTCTCCCAATGCAATGATTTCCAGTCCTATGACAATAACCGGGGGTTAATTGATTGAACATGGGCAGGGTGGGGGGGCAAATATCCATGGTCCACTGAGGGAGGGGGCACTCACTGGGAAACAGCCTGTTCTTCACTCTCCCTTCCTGCCTACCTGGCCGATTGGCAAGTGCTGGCTCCTGATCAGGGTATGGGGAGTGTGTGATATTATTTGCATAGGACTGAGAGAAAAGGCATGTTGAGGAGGATATGTTTTTCACCATGTCCATACAATTATTTTGCAACAAAGTTGTGGTGGGGTGGGAGGGAGAGAAGGAAGCAGCAAGAACCAAGGGCCATCTTCACTTCTTGTTCCAGGGCCCACTTCAGCCTTGCTGTGCCCCTGACGATGACATTTCAGTTCCTTAATCATGGAAAAAGTTTTCACAGATGCAGCAATCTAAAGAACAAAAATTGCTGACAACAGACAGCCTAAGTTTTCACTCCCAGTTAGCTCATCTTTGAAGGCAAGGCGGGAGTGGGGGAAAGGTTCAGGTGCCTTTGACAATCGCAGAAGCCTATTAATGGCACCAGAGAGGCAGGGAGACTTCACCAGATAACTAAATCCATTGATCTCTAATCCTTGGGGCCTTCCACCGACTCTGGAAGGGTTGCTCGCATGGCTTCTGTCCAGAAGCTCCAACTGCCAAAAAACACTTAGTTCTTCAGCAGCCAAACAAAGAGGACTGCTCCGCATGTGGGAACAACATGAAAAAGAAGTGGCTTTTCCCCCCGTTTAGCCTGATGAGCATCAGCACCGAGCAGGCTGATATTAAAATGAAATGGCAGAAATTCTCAAGCATCTCTTCGAAGGGGGACAGAGAATGTTGTGTGTGAGAGAGAGGGGGTGGGGGGAATGGACTTGTGTGTACTAATTAAAAGAGACTGGCTTGCACTTCAGGATTCCTCCGCTGTACGTTTTCTCTCAAGAGCTCTAGTTCAAAACCTTCCTGAGGGGAGACATTACTATTCATGTGCATTTCTTGCAGGCTGAAGACATTCAAAAGGGAGCACCATTGAAGGTAGATGCATTTTGCCTTCTGTTTAGACATAAACGCAGCAGTTATGCATATGGATTAGCAATTATGCTCTGCCTCGGTGGCAGAAGAGTTTAAGAAACTATTAGGGAAATAGTGAAGTATCTGTGGCTACCCATTAGTCCAAATTCACAATCATGCTTTACTGCATCTCAGTCTCTCTTTGTCGCTGTGTAAATAGAATGTGGTTTGGAACAAATGCCAAACGGAGGAATATATTAGACATGTAGAAATCTGTGCAGATTCGTGGAAATCAGCTTTTTGGTGTCTATGTATGCATTTTTTTTCTGTGCCCAGTCTTCTTTAAGTTTGTTCTGCAGTCCACGGTTTAAATACATTGGCAGTACTTACATACACCATTCACAACACAGTGGCTGACAGTCACACTAACTGTGCATGTGTGAAATAGGTAGAAGTGACCCCGCTGTGGAGAGCTTTATGAGCTCTGCAATGGCCAGGCTACAAGGTGTGTGGGGGTGATTTTCGTCCATCTCTCCTTCCCTCCAAAGATGCCCTGAAGCACATGAAAATATGCCCCTGAGTGTTGTGCATCCCTCAGGGACATATTTTCAGGTGGCACAGGGCATTTCTTGGGTAAGTCTGGCAAAAATCCCCCCTTCAGCAATGGACACTGTGGAGCCCATGAAGCTCTCCACAAAGAGTTTCGTCTCTTCTGCCTACTCCACACAAGCATTGGCAACATTCACACATAATGCGGAACCACAGCTAAATGGGGTTGGAACTCCGTTATGTCTGAATGCACGCAATTGCGCCTTTGCGGCAAAAGCAACCTGTGGTTTGCCTCTCCGAACTCCAATTTGAACCTTTGGTTCGTAGAAGTTTCACCACCCCAATCTGAGGTTTGGTGGTGGTGGTGGTGGCATTACATCCTAATT
Source organism: Hemicordylus capensis (assembly GCF_027244095.1). Classification (NCBI taxonomy): domain Eukaryota; kingdom Metazoa; phylum Chordata; class Lepidosauria; order Squamata; family Cordylidae; genus Hemicordylus; species Hemicordylus capensis. The sequence continues at coordinate 28,124,490 of NC_069657.1, read as the reverse complement.
TGGAAGAATCAATAACCATGGTTTCATTTGCTTTCTAGAGCCTCGATCATAGAGACAGCAGCAGCACAGGCCTGCCTGAGATCGTGCCCGCTTCACGTCTTCCGTGCTTCTTGCTGGCCGCCTCTCCGAGCACTAGCTCTGCTTCTCCTGTCTCCAGTCCAATAAAGCGGTTGTGCCCAGCAACAGGGATGCTGCCAAGTTCCATCCCAAGCTTCAAAGCCAGTCAAATGGCAAGAAGGGCATGCCCTCTTCCAACTCTGTTCCTTACTTCCCCCCCTTCTGGCAATGCAGAGACAAAGAGGAGGGGGTGTCAAGATGGGCACTAAGTGATTTGCTTTCCAAAAAATGAAGTGGCAATGATGTATTTTCACAAGCACACTCCTTTGAGCTGGTAACACAGGCAGGGCACCCCATTAGAGTGCTAGGACCGAAACATATGGCAGGCTGGGGATACCCAGGGTCATGCTTAAAAGGCAGCCCCAAACTAGGGATTCTTGAATGGCCACAGTCTTTTTTTTTTTTTTTTACAATGATGTTGGGGAAGGGGGGCCCAGACCCTGCCCCTTGGGAAGGCTTGGTCCTTAGGCCTTGGTCCCCCTTTGGGTGGTCCCTAACTCATGAGAAGGGCTGGGCAGCAGGATCAGCATTGCTCCTGTGAAAAGAGTGATTCCTCATATGTGATGAGGATGGTTGTGGACCACTCACTCATAAGAGTGTAAGGCCATGGGGATACCCCTTCACAACTCATGAGAAGCATCAGCTGTGGGACCAGGGGTGTCAGACAGAATCACTAATCATGTCTGATGGCAATACCCCTTCTCTCATGGACATCTCTATCACGGGAGTGCCAGACCATGGGGGCTGGATGGCAGATGCCACCCAGCAGGGCTCTATATAACAAAGCCATGGGGACAGGTACCCTGGCAGCAGCTCTCACTGGAGTGTCAAAAGATCCTTTGGGTGCATGAAAAGGCTTCCTAAGAGTGGAGGAGGCTGCAGTGCAAACTTATATTGTTAACTAGGGATGTGCATGGAACCGGCTGGCCTGGTTCGATCCGGCACCTCCTCGAACCGCCCCCCGCCCGGTTTCATCCGGTCCAGAGGGGTTCGCGAGCTTAGTTTTGCTTTTTGTTTTTTATATTTTTGTACCTTTTACTCCCCTCGGGGGAGGGGATGTTCCTGGAGGCGGTGGCGGGGGGTGGTGTCCACGGAGATTCCATCTCCCCCGCTGGCCTTTGAAATCACCCCCTCGCCCAGTTCAGCCACTCTTCGGCTGGTTTTCAGCCTTCACCTGGTGGCCTGGTGGCCATTATAGAGGCCATGCACCTGTGCACATGGCCTCCATACTGGCTGCCAGGCCTCTGGGTGAAAACTGGCTGAAGAGCAGATGAACCAGCCAAGGGGATGATTTCAAAGGTTGGCGGGGGGAGGGGAACCTCCATTGCCTCCAGAAACTCCCCCGAGGGGAGTAAAAGGTACAAAAATGTAATTTTTAAAAACAAAACTAAGCTCGTGACCGCCCCCCCAAAAATGGGGGGGGTTCGGTCCGGATTCGGAATGTGAGAGATGGAAGCGACCTCAGAGGTCTTCTAGTCCAATTTCCTGCTCAGTGCAGGAATCTCCTACAGCACCCCTGTGCCTGACTGATGAACTGATGAAGAGCCAGATCGAGTCAGCAGCTTCATAGGACAATGGGGACCCCTATTGGCTCTTTATGTCCCTTGATCCCGGCTGAGATGATAACTGCAATACCACCCTCTGGCCATCTGAAGTGGTGGTGCTGTTGCTCAGTGGAGAGCAGGGCCTCCGACATCTCTTCTGGTAAGCTACAGTGGTGCAAAGAGTAAGCCACTCAGTGGTCCCTGATTTGAGACCTCTGGCACCTTTTGCATGGATGCACAGAGTTTCCTTAATGGAAATCGTATCGTGCTCCTGGTCTAGCCAGCAGTCTTTGGATGAATTCAGATGAAATAGGAAACTGGAGGTCCCTTTGCCTCCGGTTTCCGAAGCTGCACGTTCCAATTAAAGAGTTAAGGGTGAAACGGGACCTGAGGTTTCCCTTGCCAAACTCTTCTCTGAACCTTCGGTCTGAGTGGAGTTTTGCTGTCCTTTACTCTGGTTTTGTGGTGCCAGCGTTACATCCGAATGCTGGCACCACAGTTTGGGCTCCATGGAACCGGAGCTGTGGGGTGAAGCCCTTCCCTAACTCCAGCCCTTCCCTAACTCCAGTCAGCTCCCTTGCCTCTCTGCAGTCTGCAGAGAAGCAGCTTTGCTCATCATCCAAATGCAGACGAGAGAGCGGGAAGAGTGGGGACATGGAACCACGGGTCCATTGGACCCGTGGTTCCGCATTACATCTGAAATGGGCCTCTCTGTATTGCTGGGCTGCTGCAAGTGGACAGTAAATCCAGGAAGATGTGGGAAGGGGTTGTGTCTCCACCTGGTTTATCATAATCCCCAGCATTATTATTCGTTACTTTAGAGCAGGGGTGGGCAAACATAGCCCTCCAGCTGTTTTTGAATGACAATTCCCAGCACCCACAACTAAATAAATGGTGTCTGGGAATGCTGGGAGTTGTAGTCCAAAAACAGCTGGAGGGCCAAGTTTTCCTATCGATGCTTTAGAGTGAGAATGAGATGGGCTAGTCTGCAGCATTCTGTTCCAAGAACTTAGTCTCAGCATATCGGGGTGGGTGAGGGGGGGGGGAGAAAGAAAGAAAAAGAAGAGAAAGATTGATTGTGATTATAGACTAGCAAGTAATGTTTACAGTTTGAGGCAAGAGAGCATGTTAGAGCCCATGGAACAATTGTTTGTCCTACATTTACAAGTTGGAGGGCAGGGTTTTCTCTGTGACACAGTCGGTTTCATTTGAAATGATCTTGCCCTCCCTTGTTTGAGTGGAGGTTCTCAAAGCAGGCAGGAGAAAGAATTGTTTTATAGCTGCTTTCCTCATAAACACAAAGCAACCTTATGTAGATTTAACTAAGAGTTTATTCAAAAAACATTGTCATTTTCTCCTTCCCCTCCCCCTCCCTTTTCTTTCTGATTCCACACCCCTCCCCCCCCCACACATGCTCTCTATGGGATCCTCACTGGGACAAACTTCTAATTAACAAAACATAAAAGTTTGCTAGAAAGAACACAACAAGAATCCTCCGGAATATTGTCAAATCCTGCCTGGCCCTTGGAAATGCTACAGATGTTCATTTCTTCTGGTTATATGTAATATGATTCAGAAAACGTGGTTTACTAATAAAATTCCCCTCCCCCCCCACGCATTCAAGAATGGTATATAGATAACCATTTATCTATATACTATTTAGATAGTGTTTGTTCCCTTTTTTCCTTCCTTCCTTCCTTTCTTCTTCTTCTTCTTTTTGCAGTTCAAGATTTGGCCTGCTGAGCAGACATTGATTTTGCATGGTAGAATAACTCATCAGATTTTTGGCAGAGGCCCAGAGACGAAGTGGCTGATTAGACTGTGGACGCACCTGAGTGCACAACCGAAGACAGCCCCCTGGATACCTTACTCATGTTTTCACAGGTGTGTTTCAGCTAAATTAGTAATGGGAGCTCACCTCTGATTCCTTCTCCCTTCTGGCTCAACCAAAGTGTGTGAGTGCGCGCGCACACAGACACAATATTCCAAAGGATTTTGGAATTCTAGAAGGCTGATGAAGAGAGGCTGAAATAATAGGGCACAGATAGTTAGAGAAAATAGAGCTAGTGAGTGGAGGCAGAGCGGGTAACAGAAGTGCTTGAATGTAAGAAAAGGCTGTTGTAGGGCAGGGCTGCACAACTCAAATGCCCTAGTGGGCTGGGACCATCCACAGGGGCCGAGGTCAAATCGTGTGCAGTGTGCAGGGGCTGAGGTCAAATATTTAGCACATTGTTACATTAAAATTAAATATTATTAGTTACTTGTGGTTCTATTCAGCCTGCCAATGGACTCATGGTTTTAACCAAGGATAGTGGCCAGAGAATAGGTCCTGACCCTGCTCAATCAGTGGGGCCCCTAGAGTACTTGCCAGCCCCCCAAAAATGCCAAGTCCTCTCCTCTCCCTAAATTGTTGTTGCTTTCAGGCTGCAATGCTAGGCATGCTTACATGGGAGTAAGCCTCACTGGGCGCACCATGGAGCATATTTCTGAGAAATCATGCACAGCATGGCGCTATAAGGCAGTTTCCAGCTCCTGTGTTGCTGAAGGATACATTGGGGGGGGGGATAGTCCCTGCAGGCCAAATCGGGCCCCCGGGTCTTACGTTGTGCAGGCCGGTTGTAGGGCAATATAGTTGGTTTCAGGAAGCGTTGGGGTTAATCCCTTAGTCCACATTCCCAACCAGACACAAATGTTCATCTCATGCAGTTGTCCTTGCTCAATTCCCATTATATGTTTAGTGTTGCTGTTCTTATGTTCCCCACCTTCTGTTATCCCCCCCTTCTCCCCTTCCCTCTGCAGTTTTCCACACTGTTGAAATGTAGAATTTAACTGCTTGGGGCACGGACCTGGAGTGTGTGTGAGTGAGTGCGAGTGAGTGTGTGTTTGCTTTTTAAATTGCCATGTGGATTGGTGGTACTATACCAATTAGCAATTGTAGGTTGTGGTCTGTGAGCACATGATATAGCCCTGTTTCCAAAGCTAAGAAGGCCTTGATCTGGCCAGTGCCTTGAATTTTATGATGGAAGAAAGGCAAGAGAGATAAATAGAATCTCCCTTTTTAAAAAAATAAAACATTCTCTGTGATCAGAGGAGGTCAATATGAACAGTGGGTTGCTGGCCAAGTCTGGGCATTTATTTAAGACATTTATATTTTGTTTTTTTGATACACAGAAATCTACAAAGTAGCTTATAAAAATAATGATGGAACAGTTTTCCTTCAGGACCACCTTTGCCCATATGAGCCTGCCCAGGGCCTAAGATTGGTGTCATGGGCTCTATTCTTTGGCACACTAATAACTCAGATTTGATTAGCAGGTGCTAGGGACAGGGTCTTTTGGTGGTAGCACCACCAGTGGAATTTTCTTTCTCTGAGAAATCCACCAGGTCACATCTTTTTCTGACTTTTGCAATAGACTTGAAAGATGTTTTATTACATAAACGATTTCCATGGTTAATGTTACCTTCTGTCCTGGTTCCTTGTAGAGTTGTGTGAACCGGCTTGATTTGAACCATGGTTCGAATTGAGTTGGCCTGGTTCAGCCAGTCCAAGTTCAAACTGGCCCGGCCCTGTTTCTAAGAACCAGTTTGTGGGCTGGTTCCAGGGTACCTGTAAAAGGGAATCCTTGAGAATTCCCCTTTAGAAATAAAGGGGGCATCCTTAATTCCTATCCTAAAGGTGCTGGGGACTGGCGAGAGAAAAGGGCCTCCGTAACTTTTGGCAGCAAGGCAGCTGTGGAGACATCGAAGGTGGTAGGTGGCAGGGGCTTCTCCAAGCCCCCTGTTGGCCTCCTGGATGACAGCCCGAGCCTGCTGTGGCCTGGTTTGGGCTTCCACTCCATTATGGTGACCTCAAGGCATGCATGGAGACCATTTGCATCACTACACAATTTGCGTGGTAGCACAAATGGCCTCTGTGTGTGTGTGGAGGTCACAAAAATGGCCTCCACATGTGCACAGAGGCCCCATCTGGTCTGCAGTCAGCCTGGGCTGTCATTCAGGAGGTTGGCGGGGGCTCCTCTGATGTCTCTGCTGCTGCCTCTGCTAAAGGTATGGAGGCCCCTTTCTCTTGCCACCCTCCCCCCCCCCCAGCAGCTTTAGCATAGGGATTAAGGATATCCCCTTTACTTGTAAAGGGGAATCCTCAAGGATCCTCAATCTCTGAACCGGCCTGCGAACTGGGCCAGTTCAGTTCAAATCCAGTCAAACTGGGCCGGCTGAAGCCTGAAGCCAAACTGGGCTGGTTCGGTACAAATCCAATCTGGATTAGCACGGAACTGGCCAAACAGCCGGTTCACACATTCCTAACTTCTTGATAGATTTTCTCTTCCGTTATGGTCTATTTGTTTACCTTGTTGATTTTAATTATTGCTGCTACAATATGATGCTTTTTGTTATTTTGAACTGTGAGCCACCTTGGGTAATTTTTATTTTTAAAGGTGGGATAGAAATATGTTAAATAAATATATACACATGAATACTAAACAAACAAACACAAAAATACAGCATGCACAATTGTACACAAATGAATCACTTGTGGATCCCAAGCACACTCTTTGAAACAAAATGTTCTATACCTGATGTTTATAAACAAAATAGAGAAGCAGGAAATAGAAATAGAGTCTTGGGGAAAACTGATTATCTAGACCCACTTCAAACTGGCTTCCGGGAGGGCTATGGGGTGGAGACTACCTTGGTCGGCCTGATGGATGATCTCCAGTTGGGAATTGACAGAGGAAGTGTGATCTGTTGGTCCTTTTGGACCTCTTGGCGGCTTTTGATACTATCGACCATAGTATCCTTCTGGAAAGTCTGAGAGTGCTGGGGGGTGGGAGGAACTGTTTTACAGTGGTTCTGCTCCTACCTCTCGGACAGATTCCAGATGGTGTTGATTGGAGACTGTTGCTCTTCAAAATCTGAGTTTAAGTATGGTGTCCCTCAAGGCTCCATACTCTCTCCAATGCTTTTCAACATCTACATGAAACCACTGGGAGAGATCGTCAGGAGATTTGGAGCGGGATATTATCAGTACGCTGATGACACTCAGATCTATTTCTCCATGTCAGCTTCTTCAGGAGATGGCATATCTTCCCTGAATGCCTGGCTGGAAGCAGTAATGGGCTGGATGAGGGAGAATAAACTGAAACTGAATCCAGATAAGACTGAGGTACTTATTGTGTGGGGTCAGAACTCCAGAGACTATTTTGAGCTACCGGTTTAGGACAGGGGCACACTTCCCAAAAAGGAACAGGTTCACAGTCTGGGAGTACTTCTGGATCCACACTTCTCCCTGGTTTCTCAGGTTGAGGCGGTGGCCAGGGGTGCTTTCTATCAGCTTCGGCTGATACATCAGCCACGTCCGTTTCTCGAGATCAGTGACTTCAAAACAGTGGTACATTTGTTGGTAACCTCCACACTTGACTTCTGTAATGCACTCTACATGGGGCTGCCTTTGTATGCAGTCCAGAAACTTCAGTTGGTTCAGAATGCGGCAGCCAGGTTGGTCTCTGGGTTATCTCGGAGAGACCACATTATTCCCTTGCTACAATGGCTGCCAATAGGTTTCCGGGCAGAATACAAAGTGCTAGTTATAAAGCCCTAGTTATAAAGCCCTAAACGGCTTAGGCCCTGGGTATTTAACAGAACGTCTTCTTCGTTATGTGCCCCACCCAGGGGCATAGCAAGGTTGGAGTGGGCCCAGAGACAAGATTTTAAAATGGTCCCCCCTCACTGAAGCTCAGCTCATGAAGTAGAAATCTTAAATGAAGCTGAACAGTGGTAACAAAAACCATATATATATATATATCCCCCCTACTAGAGAAGGACATGCTGTTCTGGTAGCTCCAGGTCTTAACACGCACATTAATTTCGGAGGATGAATACACCTGAAGGAAGCTCGGGCAGGTGCACGGCTGGAGGAGTCAGTCATGTGACTTGCCTCTGGGGTCCCCCAAGGCAGGGGGCCCCCAGACAACTGACTCCCCTTGCCTTATTATAGTTACACCCCTGGCCCCACCGCCCGCTGAAGTCACTTGAGCAGGACCATCTCCAGTTACCGCCAGCTCGTCTTGTGGCTACATGGAGACGGGCCTTCTCGATTGCTGTCCCGAGATTGTGGAATGCGCTCCCTGCTGAGATACGATCCTCCCCATCTCTAACTATTTTGTAAAAAACATTTGAAGAGCCATCTCTTCATCCAAGCCTTTTCAGCTTTTTTAATTTGTAGGTTTTAATTTTATGCTGTTTTTAAATTGTTAAACTGTTTTAACCTTTTGTATTTGTTTCAGGTTTCTTTATGTCACTGCTAACCGCCCAGAGACGAAAGTTTGGGTGGTATATTACTTAAATAAATAAATAAATAAATAAATAAATAAATAAATAAATAAAGGGCAAGATGAGCCTTCTGGGGAGCAATTCTCGTATTCAGAGCCTTGGTGCCACCTCAAAAAGGCCTAACTTCATATCACCACACTTTCGTTCTCTGATAGTGGAAGAACATGGAACAGAGCATCCTTATATAATTTAAGTTTGTGAGTGAGGAAATACTTGAGGAGGCAGTACCCAGGTCCCCGACTGTTTGGGGTTTTAAGAGTCAAACCCAGCACCTCTAGTCTTGTGATTGCTTTTCCATGCCAAGTAGTTGTTGGCTTCTGTCTCTGTCTGTGTCCCATTGTCCCTGACCATCTTGACACCTTGGACATGTCGGGTAAGGCCCCACCCTCCTGAAAGCTCTATCTTGAGTTGTTAGGGACCCCTTTTAAGTTGTTTGGAACCCTCTCAGGGATCCTGACTCCCAGTTTGTCCTAAGGGGAATATCTTTCAGTGCTCACACATGTTGTCTTCCAGTCAAACACAAACCAGGGTAGACCCTGCTTAACAAATGGGACAATTCAGGCTTGCTACCACATCCCCTGCTAACTGAGCAAAGAGGCACCTGTTTAAAGTGATGATTCTCTTTATTTAGCAGGGGGAGAGCAACTGGCCCTATCCATCCCCAGCACATCATCCCTCCAGAGGCTGTTGCTGATGCATTTCTTGTGTTTCTTTTTTAGATTGTGTGCCCTTTGGGGACAGGGAGCCATTTCATTCCTATCTGTCTATCTATCTATCTATCTATCTATCTATGTAAACCGCTCTGGGAACTTTTGTTGAAAAGCAGTGTATAAATATTCATCGTTGTTTATTTGTTTTATTTATTTATTTTTACATTTCTATACCGCCTTTCGTTAAAAGAAAACCCCAAGGCGGTTTACAAAAATTAAAACATACAATAAAAGCAATAAAAACACCAAGCAATAAAAACACCAAGCTAAAAACATATCAAACAAGCATAAAAAACAAGACAACAGATAAAAACAAACAGAAGCAGCAGTAAAAACGATTATGTAAAAGCCTGGGTAAAAAGCCAAGTCTTTAAAAGCTTTCTAAAAGCCGTGATGGAGTCTGAGGAACGAATGGCCACTGGGAGAGCATTCCAGAGTCTAGGAGCAGCAACAGAGAAGGCCCTGTCCCGAGTGCACGACAGCCGGGCCTCCCTCATTGTTGGCACCCGGAGCAGGGCCCCCTCAGATGTCCTTGTCAAGCGGGCAGCAACCCTTGGGAGCAGGCAGTCCCTCAAATACCCCGTGCCCAAACCGTTTAGGGCTTTAAAGGTCAAAACCAGCACCTTGAATTGGACCCGGAAATGAACCGGCAGCCAGTGCAGCTCTTTCAAAATGGGGGTGATATGTTCCCAACGGGCAGCTCCGGATAAAACCCTCGCTGCCGTGTTTTGCACTAGCTGCAGTTTCTGGATATTCTTCAAGGGCAGCCCCACGTAGAGCGTGTTACAGTAATCCAGCCGCGACGTGACTAAGGCGTGGGTAACCGTGGCCAGATCTGCCTTCTCGAGAAAGGGACGCAGCTGGCGCACCAGCCGAAGCCGCGCAAAGGCACCCCTGGCCACCGCCTCTACCTGAGCTTCCAAAAGCAGAGCCGGGTCCATTAGTACCCCCAAGCTGCGTACTTGCTCCTTCAAGGGGAGTGCAACCCCATCCAGAACTGGTAAAATCTCCTCATCCCGATTGGCTCTCCTACTGACCAACAGTACCTCCATCTTATCCGGATTCAATTTCAGTTTATTAGCCCACATCCAGCCCATCACGGCCTCCAGCCCCCGATTCAGGACATCCACTGCCTCCCTAGGATCAGATGACAAGGAGAGATAGAGCTGAGTGTCATCCGCATATTGCTGACAACTCAGTCCAAGTCCCTGGATGACCTCTCCCAGCAGCTTCATGTAGATGTTAAACAGCATGGGGGACAAAACCAATCCCTACGGGACCCCACAGGCCAACGGCCACGGGGCCGAACAGTAGTCCCCCAGCACCACCTTCTGGACCCTCCCCCCAAGAAAGGACCGGAACCACCGCAACGCAGTGCCTCCGATTCCCATACTCGAGAGGCGGCCCAGGAGGATACCATGGTCGATGGTATCGAACGCCACCGAGAGGTCCAGCAGAACCAACAGGGACACACTCCCACTGTCTAGTTCCCGGCATAGGTCATCCACTAAAGCGACCAAGGCAGTCTCAGTCCCATACCCGGGGCAGAAGCCAGATTGAAAAGGGTCCAGATAATCCATATAATCCAAGACCCTCTGCAGCTGGGACGCCACCACACGCTCTATCACCTTGCCCAAAAAGGGGAGGTTAGACACAGGTCTATAGTTATCCAGGTTGGAGGGATCAAGGGAGGGCTTCTTTAATAGTGGTCTTACCACCGCCTCTTTGAGGCACGATGGCATCCTGCCCTCCCTTAATGAAGCATTAACGATCACCTCCAACCATCTGCCTGTCCCCTCCCTGGCAGCTTTTATTAGCCATGAAGGGCAAGGGTCAAGAGCGCACGAAGTTGCCCGCACACTGCCCAGGATCTTGTCTACATCCTCAGGCCGCACCAACTGAAAAGAATCCAACACAACGGGACCAGATGGTACCAGAGGCATGTCTGCCGGAACTGCCAAAACTCTGGAGTCCAGGTCAGCACGGATGCGAGCGACTTTATCTGCAAAGTGACAGGCAAACTGATCACAAAGAGCTGTAGATGACTCCTCCCCCATTGTCTGGGGGGATGTGTGGAGCAATGTTTTCACCACACGAAACAGCTCTGTTTGTCTGCACTGAGCAGACGCAATGGAGGTGGAGAAAAAGCATTTCTTCGCTGCCCCCACCGCCACGGCATAGTCCCTAAAATGGGCTCTAGCCCGTGTTCGGTCGGATTCGTGACAACTCTTCCTCCAGCGTCGCTCCAGCTGTCGCCCGAGTTGCTTCATCGCCCTAAGCTCCGAGGAAAACCAAGGAGCAGAACGGGCTCCACCAAGCCAGAGAGGGCGTTTAGGAGCAACCATGTCAACAGCCCGGACCATCTCCCCATTCCAGAGATCAACCAAGGCCTCGACAGGGTCACCAGCTCTGGACACTGGAAACTCCCCGAGGGCATTGTTGTTCCACAAGAACAGTTCTCCTCCTTTGCCCCCTGGGCAAGTGCCCACTCAGGTCAACCCCTGGTTTGAGGTCTTTTTCATTTACCCACCTTATTAAATCTCTATCCCCATGCAACAAATCTAGTTGCCAATCAGAAGACTTTAAATAAAACTTGTAGTCATAGTGTTCAATCATATGTTGGAAGTTTCAACTGTTTAACTAACGGTACTCATAAACATGTAACTATGAATTCAAACTCTCATATTTGTTTTTCTTTCACTCACATAGTTTTTAAGGGCCTCACACTGCAACTCTCTGTCACTACACTTCTCAATTCATGTCCCTTTAGGAAGCACAGAATGTTCTTTGCACTGACAGATTTTTTAAAACACCAAATAAAATGCTGTACAAATCCGCAGCCTGTGAAGATCATTTCTGGTTCAATTTTTAGAAATAATTTCGCTCCTATAGATATTGTGGTGCTCCCCAATTCTGAGTGTGTCAAAATAGACATTTTAGCCATCTCTTAATTAAAAAACAAACAATAAAAATTAACCATTGGACACTTCAAATTTAGATTTTTCTCACAAGGCAGTGTGCAGCTTGTGAGTAGGGATCAATTTGCCTGTACCTGCATTAAAGAAACAAAGCACAATCCTACTGGGGCCAGGGCCTTTTTTTTTAATGCAATGAAGTCAATGGCAGGGAACCATCCGTATGCTCATTTAAGGTTCCTCTGTCTCCCTTTTGCACATTTGCTGGTAGCTGCTGCACCTCACCCTCTTTTAACACCATAGCAATGCAGGATTAGCTGGTCACTCTTAAAGCTGAGCAGAAACTTGTTGCATCTGGAAAGCTGGTCCTTTTTCAGTTCTCCTTCTCTAGATAATATACTACTAGCCTGACTGACGCAGAGCATCTATTTGCTAATAAATTGCTCTTCTTGCCCCCTCACTACAGAGACCTCCCCACCCTCACCTGAGCCCCGCTCCTGCTCCTTTTGTCTCCTCCTCCTCCTCACAAAGGCCCGAGTTGAATGAGGCGAAAGCTCCTCCTGTGGGCCCGCCTGTTGCCCAAATGTCAGGTGAGGCTGTTTTTGGCTTATTTCGGCACGCACACAGAAACTCCCAAAATGGGCCCAAAGCGGCCTGACTTGAAACTTTAGTGGCAGGCGGACCCATGAAAGGAGCTTTAGCCGCCATCTCTTCTGCCATTCCCGCCTCAATCTCCCCTCTCCACCACCAGCATTGCTGGAGCACTGTGCCCTGCTGTCCAAATCCCCACCGCCACCATCCCGCCATGCAGCAGCAGTTTCTAATGGTTAAAAAAATGAGATTTAACTTCCCCCACCCCAAGCCCTCAAGCCGGGTGGCATATTTTTTTTGCCTACGTGTGGCAAAAAGCTTACTCCAGCCCTGCCTCCTCCTCTCTGCAGGAGCAGCAGCAACAGCTGTTGACCGGCCCCTAACTTGCTGCTGCCACCACCATGGTGGCTTCCTTTCCCCGCCTTCTCCAGGTACCTCCAGCTGCTGCTGGCCCACATTTTCATTGATTGCGGTTGCGGCGGGGGTGAAGCTTGCCACACACCACCTAAGTGTTTATATATACTGTATATATGAATGATGTGTGTGTGTGTGTGTGTAGAGAGAGAGAGCGAGAGCGAGTGTATTGGCATTTAATTAGGCTGGTTAGGTATTATAACTAGGTGCCACAGTTTGTGTTTGATGGGTATACTGGGCGCGCCAGCCCCCCCCCCCCCCCCTTTATGAGGCTGGGAGAGGCAGTTCCCTCAGGCATAGTTTCAGGGAGTGGTGGCAAATGCCAGCCTCACCCCCATCACAGGTGCCATCCTGTCATCCACCGCCATTACCATTCCTTGTCCCACTGAGGCCTGCCATTCACTAACCCCTCCCTGCCCCCTGGCATGCACTTCTTCTTCCCCTTCAATTTGAGGTAGGAGCATCCCTGTCTTCCCTGTCTGGTTTGGTGACATAGTCTGAGAATGCCTGTGCATCACTGTTGCTGCCTTGGAAGCGTAGCCTGGGAATGCAGAATACCCATCTGCAAATAGGATCATTGGAAGCTGCTTTATACTGAGGCAGACCATTGGTCCATCTAGCTCAGTATTGTCCACACTATCTGGCAGCAGCTTTCCAAGGTTTCAGGAAGGATTTTCTTCCCAGCCCTGAGGATGCCAGGAAGTAAACCTGAGACCTTCTGCATGCAAGCAGATGTTCTTCCACTGAACTATAGCTCCATCCCCTAAGGGGAATACCTTACCATGCTCGCATGCAGTCACCCATCCAAATGCAAGCCAAGGCAGACCCTGCTTAGCAAAGGGGACAATTCATGCTCATTACAAGAACAGCTCTCCTCCCCAGTCCTGCATTCTGGTGCATCCTATTCTTTGCCTCAGGCAGCAAAATGTCTTGGGTTGTCCTTTCTGGGTACTTTGAGGTACTGGACTGCATAGAAATGGAACGGAAATTTCTCCAAAGTGGAATTCAAAGGGCATATCATGATTCCTCTCCAGGAGAGAAACTTAAGGTGGATTTTTTCAGATGGTTTCTCCACATCCCTTCAGGGCTTCCAACAGTCTTGATGTGGCGTGAGAGTCTTCTGAGGCCTAGAATCCTCACTGACCCCAAGGCTCCTGACTGGAAGGCTGGTAATATCTGAGGATTCTCATCTTTGTATTGAAAGACATGCAGGCAATTAAAGGTGAAGTAGAGTACAGGTACCATGCTGAGGTTTGGAGCCAAGGTGAGATTGCCCATATAAGAGAGACAGCAGTAGGCCTTTGGCTTCAGACTCTCAGCTTGCATCAGTTAACTCAGATTGGGAGATTTAAGGTGAACACTGTTGGAATGTAGGCTACAGATAAGCTGTTTAATAAAGTATTGCCTTATTCCAGCATATGAGGACAATATCAGGCCTTGCTTTCAAAGAGCCTGGCGTGCTTTTCTCATGCCACAACAAAGTATAAGAAACAACATTGTGATGACATGGACTAAAACAGCCCCAACTGTCAACAGCATACTCTAGCTTACCACAATCAGAATTAAGTTTAAAATTAAAAGTTATTTTAGGAACTAAAAATTGAGAATCCTAAAAACTAAAGACTAAAAAACCTACCAGCTATAACCAAAGATGGAGCATTAAAAAGCCTCTTTAAAAAGATATGTTTTAAGTTGTTTTTTTAAGAGCTGTGAAAGGCAATGAGGCAGGAAAAAAGAGTAGGTTGATTTCTTGGCCCTTTTGGCCCCAGGCGTCCCCTCAAAACATTTTGGCTACAAGGTCCTTTTGGAGAACTTCAGCCTAGTCCATGTTTTTAATGATTCTCAATGTTTAGCTTTTAAAATATCTTTTAATTTTAAACTTAATTCTGATTGTGGTTTTAGCCTGGACTTCTAACATGTTTACTTAATTTGGTTAATTTTATTAGTTTCCCCCCCACATTGTATCTATTTTATTGTTGTGAGCCACCCTGAGCAGTAGTGTACCGGAGGGGCGGAGTAGAAATATTTTAAATAAATAAATAAATAAGCTCTTTCACGGTGAAGTCAGCATGGCAGCTGCCATTTGTCCTCTGTGTGCCCCTCTGAGTGACGTAAGTCAGTAAACATAATTGCTTAGTGCCATTCTGAGGGTATTCTGAGTGACAAAATGGTGGTCCTCAGTCACCAGCGGGAAGCTGTCATATTTTTCCTCTCAGAGGGCATTCTGGGAACAAATGGCTGTCACCAGCCGCTAACCACTGGAACGAACATCATTCTAGTAGTGGTAAATTGGTCCTCCGTGAAAATCAACTCCCACCCCCAAATGTCCAAAATGCACACATTCCCCTCCCCAATTTCTCCATCCATTCATGGAGCAATGAAATGGGGAGAGCATTTCAACTCGGACGTAAATGTTTGCTTTCCCACTGCTTAGCAAATTATTCCACTCAACAGACCTGCCATAAACATCCTCAGACTGATGTACCAGAGGCCTAGTACATTATGTTTACTCCTTTCTTAAATTCAGCTTTCCTGTCTACACTACCAAAAGGCCAGGGAGAAAATGCCTGATTGTATATTTAGCTTCTCTTTATCCCAAAGTAAATATGTCCAGTTCTATTCTTGTGGCAATTGCTTCCCTTTTTTTCTTTTTCTTTTTTTCCATGTAGTGATGAAATTGCTTCCCCTTTGCATCTGGTTTCATCCAACTTCATCCTCCCCACACTTCATGTTGGGAATGGCCAACCTGAGTTACTAGCATTGAATAAGACAGCTGGGAGGGCCCTGTGTTTGATTAGTTGTGCTACACAAATATTTGTGTTTGGGGGAAATAGAAGCAGTTATGCCAAAGCCTACAGCTGTCCATAGAGGATCGTTCACATGACCCACAGGGCTTGGTCTGGAGAGGGAAAGAGGAAGGCAGGATTGATCCTACCTTTCCTCAGACTACCACTGCTCACTGTGCCACTCATCATATCACACTCCCACACAAGCATTGGTGTGGAGAGAGGCTCAAAAAGAGAGAGGTTGAGGGAAGGATGCCCAACCTCCAGGAAGCCTACAATGAACCGTGTTGCTTGTGTGGTTCATGGTTGCCATTTGAGAGGCTGGGGTGCTCTTTTCCCTGGCCTCTATGGTAGCACGGGGTACCAGTAGGGATGTGCATGGAACCGTGGCGGGGCGGTTCGAAGGTGACGGGGGTGCTGCTTTAAGAGCGAGGGAGGGTGCACTTACCCCTCCCACCACTTGCCCCCCGCTTGCCCCACTAGGATCCCCCCCACCTGCCCCACTGGGATCAGGCCCGATCCGGCGGTTCTCATGTGCAGCCTCATCCAGGCTGGGCATCCCGAGCCTGGGTTAGGCTGCATGTGAGACCAGCCTTAATATTTTTCTAGAGGCCTATTATCTTAAGTATTTAATTTTATCTTAATTGCCACAAGAGTCCTTTGTTTAGAAAGCGAATCGGGGTGGCAGCATACCTCATTGTCGCCCCGTTAGCCATGCCAGCACGTTGGGGACTTCCGGACATATCTGGCCAACGGGGGGCAACAGGGCAGCAGGGAGGTACACTGCCACTCTGAATAGCTTTCTAAACAAAGGATGCCGGCAGGGGAAAGTGTCAGGAGGGGTAAGTGCACCACCCCCACCGCCTTCTAACTGCCCCGCTGCAGTTCCATGCACATCCCTAGCTGCCAGCCACCCAAATGGGGTGGCTGCAGTCCATGCTGCCACATGACCGGGTGGAGGGATAGGAGGGCATGCACACACCCTCCTACCTCACTTTTTGTCTGGGTAGAGAAACTGGGCTACTCGGCAGGGGAGCACCAGAACTGGTCTCTCACAGTTACACCTTATTGTAACTGATGTGCTAATAGTGGGATACAAACCAAATTAACAGCACATGGAAGAGGGCCCTAGGTAAGAGGCACCATATTAAAATTAAAAAACATTTCACATTGAAACTTTTGCTATCTTTGAACATCTATTTTTATGTCTTTATGTTTTATTTATGCATTAAAGAGGTGTTTGAAAAAGAAAAAAGTAGAATCAGCATCAAAGAGGAATGAATAAAACACAGTAAAGTCATTCTCACGACTAGCAGCAACAGGTTGCTGCTAGTCGTGAGAAAAGGTCACGGGCTGTGAGAAAAGGGAGGAGAGCTGCTCTTGTAGTAGCAAGCATGACTTGTCCTGTTAGCTAAGCAGGGTCTGCCCTGGTTGCAAATGAATGGGAGAGTAGATGTGTGAGCACTGTAAGATATTCCACTTAGAGGATGGAAGGGAAGAGCATCTAGGTCTTCCATCCTAGCATCCATCCAAGCCTTCCATCCTAGCATCTAGGATGGAAGGGAAGAGCATCTAGGAAAAGCTTCTAGGTTCCAAATTCCCTCCCTGGCATCTCCAAGATAGGGCAGAGAGAGATTCCTGCCTGCAACCTTGGAGAAGCAGCTTCCAGTCAGTGTAGACAATACTGAGCAAGATGGACCTATGGTCTGACTCAGAACATGGCAGCTTCCTATGTTCCTATGTAACAGGGTAGGAATCAGAAAAACCGGGTTGTGAGGCTTGTCCGGAGCCAGAGGACCCACTCCTATCCTGCTGCTCCAGAGCAGGGCTGCCCTGTTCCTCTACCCAACCTATAATTAAGGTAAGAGGGGCAAAGCCCCATCTTACCTCAAGAGCCCCAATCAAATGTAAAACAATATACCTGTAAAAACAGTTAAAATTCACAAAATAAATAAAACAAGCTCAGAAGATAAAAACACATTAAACAGTTTACAATTTTCTGTTGGGGTAGGGATGTGTGAAACGATTCGGGTACAAAATGGTTTGTACCCAAATCTGGCCGATTCAGGTGATTTATAGACAATTCTTTAAAAATCACCCCTTTCACCAATTTCTTTGAAATCTGGATGGTAACAGGCACCACCACCTGACCCACTCTTCTGCCCCCAAAACCCCTTTTCTGCCCCGAATCTGCCACAAAGACATGCCATCTTCAAAAATTCTTTAAAAATCACCCCTTTCACCAATTTCTTTGAAATCTGGATGGTAACAGGCACCACCACCTGACCCACTCTTCTGCCCCCAAAACCCCTTTTCTGCCCCGAATCTGCCACAAAGACATGCCATCTTCAAAAATTCTTTAAAAATTACCCCTTTGCCCAATTCCTTTGAAATCTGGGTGGTAGCTTTCTTACACTCATTTGGCACTACCACCCACCACAACCCACTCTGGGCCACCCTGGTGCCACCCCCTGGGGAGTTATAACTAAGGCTGGTGAAATCCCCATTATTCCCTATGGGGGAAAGCTTAAAGACACACCAACATCAACATCTGTTTAAAAATTACTCTTTGCTCAATTTCTTTGAAATTTGGGTGGTAGATGCCACCCATTGGACACTACCACCCACCCCACCCTTTTGCCCCCGGGACCCCCTTTTGCCCAAAATCGATTTGAGTGTAAGAAAATCGATTTGGATTTGGAAAATTCAGGTACAAATAGAATCGGGGTAATTCGGGGGGGGTGCCCCCTATAGAGTGGCCAGGAAGCTGGGAGCTGCTTCACTGATTGTGTGGGAGCATGGTGCAGCAAAGCATGGACAAGCAGTCCCTCGTGTGGTGGAAGGTAGAAATACTCCTGCCTTCCCCCACAGCCCTCCCTAGCCACCAGGGATTTTGGTCATGTGAATGAACTTAGTGACTGACATTCTAACAAAAAGCTTGTGCTCTGCAATTGACTAACCCAGAACTGGCACTCATGGGATGTGTGTGAATTTCAATGATCTTCCTTTCTTCCAGGGGAGATATGTCCATGAGAATCATGCAATCCTCAGGGTCATATTTTTGGGGGCGACACAGAGGACATCTGGGGAAGGAGAGTTCATCAAAATTCCTCACCCTCCGAGAGCCAATGACTCAAATTGCCAGTGCTGCGTTAGTTTGGAACTTGTCTGCAGCACCAGCACGTCTCTTGGAATATCAATGCTGCATTAGTTAGGATGTCGGCTAGTACAATGAAAGATAACTAAGGAAGTTTGAGAAAATATGATTTGGCACTGAGATAAATACAGGATCAATGCCGGGTGCATCTCTCAAAGGAGGGCATTCTGATTAGGGCCACGACTATGAATATCTATACACTGCTTTTTTAAAAAAAGTTCTCAAAGTGGCTTACATAGAAAAATAAATAATAAATAAGGTTTATTTATTATTTTAATAAATAATAAAAGGGTTAATAAAACCCCCAAAGAATGGACAGTATTTTATAAAGAGCAAGATGGATGCCAGCAACAGCCACTGGATGCTGCACTGGTGTTAAATACAGCCAATTTCTCTCCCTCTGCTAAACGTAAGAGATCAGCACTTTAAAACATGCCTCCTTAGTTAACAAACAGGGAGCCACTAAAGGAAAGGCTTACTCCCCATCATTTCAGATGGGGGTAGGGATCTGAGCAGGCTCTCTTAAACCAATCTTAACACCAGAGAACTTTGATTTTGGGAGGACCAGAAGGGGTATTAGCCCCTTAAATGCCTGCCTACAGGCAGTAATGGGCTGGATGAGAGATAATAACCTGGAGCTGATTGTTGAGAGTCATAATCTGAAAGACGGGATAGAACTTCCTGTTCTGGATGAGGTTACACTCCCGTAGAAAGCTTGGGAATGCTCTTGGACCCAGGTCTCACCCTGGTGTCTCAGGCCGAGGCTGTGGTCAGGAGCTCTTTTTACCAGCTGTGATTGATTGACCTCCAGGTTGGACTATTGCAATCCACTCCATGTAGGGCTGCCTTGGTACATTGTTCAGAAACTTTGGTTAGTCGAAAATGCGACTGCCGGATTGGGCTCTGCGGTATCCTGGAGAAACCACATAATGCCTATTAAACAGTTGTAATGGTTACCAATATGTTTCTGGACAAAGTACAAAGTGCTGGTTATTACCTTTAACATCATGAATTGCTTAGGTCTGGGATACCTGAGAGAGTGCCCTTCTGCACAATGTCCCCCTTCCTGTTGCTTGAGCTCTGTACACCAATAGTCCTGCACAAGCATGAAACCTGGGTGGGGGTGGGGAAAGGATATTTCACTGTTACTCTGGGAAAGGAGGGGAATACTGAGACTTCCTAGGAGGGGAAATGTAGATGAGGGAGGGGAAAGGATGCTGGGGAGTCTGTCCCAACATAACCTGGGATGATGTTGTGAAGGATAACCCCAGCAAAGCAGTCGATGTAGACCCGACTGAAAGCTCGCTGTTTGGCAGATTGCTGCAGAGCAGGCTCACCCTTTCATGAGAGGTCCATGCAGGGGAAGGCTATGCAGCTATAGGGGCGCTGGTCAACCCATGGACTGTGAGTTTACGAGCTGAGCTGGCCCAACCACCCTCCCTCCCATGCACTCAAGGGGGTTCTGCTTGTCTGGTCTCCAACTCTTCATGGTTAAAGATAGAACAGATCCAATGGAACCTCACCATCCTCATTCCCTGTGAAGACTTTCAAGCACCCAAAGAAGATCTGGATGCTCCATGTGCCATAGCCAGGCCAAATGCACAGATTGGGGGAAACACAGGGACAGACCATTAAACCCACTCAGTACTCAAGGGCCCAGTCCAGCTTCATGCCGTATGCAGATCTACTGATGTGAGGAATCGCCAGAGAGGGGAGCCCCATTTCCAAGCAACCCTAGGGCATAGTGGTCTCTATTTTGGGGTGCTGGCAAGGGTGCACATATCCACATGGGTGGTGAGGCTGGCTGGGGCGTGCTCTGACAGCTACTTGGTGGCAATCACCAAGACAAGGAAAGCAGTCTCCAGGGTACCCTTCCCCATGGCTTTCCTCCACACAGCAATCTTGCTTGATATAGGTTGGTCAGTCACTCCCATGAGGGAGTGATCAGTGCAGAAGGGGATGTTTTGTCCTCAGGCATCATGACTGAATTTGCTCAGCAATTCTCTCCCCCCTGGCCTTTCACTCTCATTACTGAGCAGTGCGCCCCAGGTTGGGTGATTCTATCTTTGCAGCATGGGTTGGTAGTGCTACAGCCTCAGGGAAGTGCACTACTGCTGTGAAGACAGAATCACCCAACCTGGGGCGCACGGCTCAATAATGAGAGTGAAAGGCCATAGGTCCACCCATATCCACATGGGTGGAAGGTCTAGCAGGGGGCATGCTCAGACAGTTACTTGGCGGCAGTTGCCAAGTCAAGGAAAGCAGTCTTCAGGGTACCTGTCCCCACATCTTTCCTCCATGGAGCATCCTTACTCGATCTCGAGAACCTGTTGGCATAGCACTCTTGTGAGGGAACGGTCCATGGTGTAATGGGTAGCAAGCATTCAAGAACCATCTAGTAAATTTGAAATTAGTGCTCACATACAAGCAGTGTTGCGGATTGCAACAAGAACACTTCAGAGTGCCCCCACCTATTCCTTAGTCATGGTTCTTCTCATGCGTAAGCATAGGGACTGATACCCAAGGGGAAGGGACTGGGGCCCCATTTCCAAACTTTCCATTAAAAAAAAGAGAGAGAGAACTTGGCTGCTCCAGATCCCTGCTTGGATCTGCCTTTTAAACCCGACCCTGCATACCCCCTGCAACAATTTGTGCCCCTCACGGCACTGTGATGGGGTGCTCTGCTCATATTGCCATGCGTGTGACATGGTCCAGGGCCTCACAGAGGCCATTTGCACATGCCCGGCAGCCATTTGTTTTAATTTTTTGTAAACAAAATGGCCACCGCACATGCGCAAATGGCCTCTACAAGGCCCTGGACCATGCCAGGCCTCACAGGCCATTTGCGCATGCACGGTGACAGGGAAAATGGCTGCCGCACCAACTTACAGAGGCTCAAACGGGACAAAAAAGAGGGTTATATGGGCCCTGGCGGTGATAAACAAGGCCATTTCTTTTTCAAAAAGAAAAAGGTTAAAAAAATTAAAAGAAAAAGAAACTTCATGAACCCCCCCCCCCGGACCGAACTGGTGGTGGTGTTCTAAGGGTACCAGACCGAATTGGTCTGGTCAGGTTCAAGTCCGGTCCGGACTCAAACCAAACTGGGCCAGCTAGCTCCATAGACATCCCTACAGCCAAGTCCCTGGTTGCGGTTTGGAAATCAGCACAAAACCGTGGTTATGGCCGTGTCTGGAGTAGAACGCAACACCTCAGTGGCCTAACCTCCGGTCTCAGCACCGAACCTTTGTGCAAACCGGAGTTTCAAATTGGAGTTTGCTGAGACAAACCGGAGGTCACTTTTGTGGCAAAATCACGGTTTCACACATTCGGACAATCTGGAATTCCAACCTCTGCCACGTTTAACTCCAGTTTGGCTACATATGGACTGGCCCCTAGTTAGTCCATTGGTCTATCTAGCTCAATATTGTATATAGTGACTGGCAGCAGTTCTCCAATGTTTCAGGCAGAACTTTCTCCCAGTTCTATAAAGAATCCAAAAGAACCCAGATTCATGTTTTTAAGATGAATTACGTGGGGGCGGGGGGCGGGGGAGTTGTAGTAAGTTGAGACCTACTCTTCAGAATTCAGAAAATTGAGAGCCCTTCCTGGGACTGAAGTACTATTGTTGGACACTTTACTTAGGTGTATATTGTAAACAAATGCACGGAAGCCACTGGAGAAGGCCAGTGTTTGGCTATTAAACATTGTTGACAACTAAGTTCCATGATGATGCAGAAAATATAGTACCATGAGGATTTAACTTTTTGATAATGAATACAACATCTACCTGAAGGACACTTACAGTCACCTTGGCTACCACACACGGCTGATATTCTAGTACCGTGATGGCCAAGGCCTTTGGAAGCGAATATAGTACTTATTAGAAGGACTTTTTATCTATCCTTATTTATGTTGGTTAGTCCCTGCATAATTCAGGCAAACCTCATTACTTGCAGGAGTTCCATTCCTCACCTACATTAGCGAGTAATTAAAGTGTGAGTTACAAGGAATTATTCCTATGGGAAACGGGGGGTTAAGTTCCAGAATGGGGGGGGGAATGCTTTAAAGGAGCAAAAAACCCAGTGAAAAATCACATTTTTTAAAATTGTACCATGCTCCACTGGGTCTGCATGTGCCCAGGAATGCCTTGCACGTGCCAAGGAATGTCCCCCAAACTCAGAAATGCTCCCCCAAACCACATAAAATAGCAGAAAAATTGGTTTTTTAAAAAAGAAATGAACCACAAAATGGCTCCTGCTGACAAAATGATGGCCAGAAGTGACCTCCGTGGCCACTTCTGGCCCTCTAGGAATCATGGATATGTGGGTTTTAACCCTCTCATATCTGCAGATAATGAAAACGGGTGTCAATTAGACACCTGCGGATACATGAAACCATGGATGTTGGGTCCACGAATAACGAGGTTTCCCTGGATGTCAACAGGTTTTGTTTGGGAATATCATTCTCTGTGTTTTATATTATGATTTTTGAATTATTACACTCTTGATATATTATTCTATTCTGGTGAACATAGCTCTTTGTAGTTATGACTGTTTTTGAATGATTTAGTGACTGCTTTTATGATAATTTTAATACACTTTTATTGTTACTAATACAAATTTTTATGCATATGTATCTGAGAATACGATTTAAATGCATTTAATGAGTAGAGCCATCTCCATAGGAAATCAGGATAATGGCTTTTGAGTGAATCTAGACATTGATCTTTCCCCTCTCACTGGTCTCTCCCAGTTCTACCTGGAGATGCCATGAAAGCAGATCCTCCACCATTGAACTTACAGCCCCATCCCCTAAGGAGAATATCTTACAGTAGACAGTGCTCCCATGTGGTCACCCATCCAAATGCAAACCAGGGTGGATCCTGCTTAGCAAAGGGGGCAAAAACCCAAATGCAAACCTCACAGTGCAGATTCAGTGGTAAAGAACTAGAACCAATGTTTCTTTTGAATACTTTTAGCATTCAACAGCTCAATACTATAGAGAATGTAATGCTTGTTAATACAGCCTTGTCACTTTCATATATGAATATGCTGTTAAGCAGCCAACTACATCCTAACTCCAGGTTGGTATTCTTAATTTCCACCAGGGACTATAGTAATAAGATCGTCATTTCCCTTCCCGCCTCTGTAAACTAGTGAACTGTGACAGAATTATTTTGCAACTTAACAACTCTGCAAATTATTCTCATTTCCACTCTGACGTTACCCCCTCACAGGGCTGATTTAACTAGTGTTAAGTATAAAACACTTCACTGAGGTAAGCTTTGTGTAGTCTCAAAAACCAGATTAATGCACATGGGTAATTTCTGGCATTGGTTAAATTCCTGTAGTGCTGAACTTTGCAAAAGTAGGATTGATGAGTTCAGCCATTAGGTGCTGAAGTGTAGAGCTGTGAGAGACGACTTGTTTCTTGTTTAAATTGAAATCATTTCAATTCATTTCCTTCTTGGTTGGACAGAAGCATGTTTTTCAATAGGGAAGAAATCTTGAGGGAATCCATTGACCTAGCCAGTCATATAATGCAAAAAGTTAATGGGCAAAAATGATATTCATCTGCAGTTTATAATAGCATTTTTCTCTCCTCCCTCCCCAACTCTCTGAACCTTACAAAAGCAAAGTGTATTATAAGAGCAGCCAAAAGGCTGGTAGGCGCACGACCTTTAACAATTATTGGATCTGTGGCAAAATAAAATTATTTATTAAAAAAAAAAAAGGAACACAAATTTTGATGCAGAGATAATAAATTATAAATTATGGAAGTCAGAGGCACCGAGCAACTTGTAAGCAACAGTCCCGTCTCTTAGCAACCAGCCGGGGAAAAGCTGCTTGTTGATACGACGAGAGCAGACAGGATTGTTTTGCAATGATTACCACCAAGGAACCGGGAACAACATTTTAACACCTGCCGCAGGGCACTTCTGCACCTAGCTATGCATCTCTCCAGTGGCCCACAAAGCCTGGGCTAGATGCCAGGAGGCTTCTGAGGCCTACCTCTCCACCACAGCAGGCCGAGGGAAGCAAAAGGGACCCCAGAGGAAAGATCAAAGAGGCAAAGTTCAGGTGTGCTGTACACTTGTGCCAGAGTTCTTTTCCTTTCAGTATCCTTTTAGAAACAAGAAGTGCTCATTGCTTTTTAATACTGATTCTTCTTTTTCTCCCAGCGTCCCTTGCTTCCACTTTCTTTAACACAGGAATGGATGGGGCTCCTTAAGAACAGAGGAAGCTACCTTATACCGAGAAATTGGTCCATCTTGCTCAGTATTGTCTACAGAGACTGGCAGCGGCTTCGCCAAGGTTGCAGGCAGGAGTCTCTCCCAGCCCTGTCTGAAGATGCCAGGGAACCTGGAACTTTCTTCATGCAAGGATGCAGATGCTCTTCCCAGAGTGGGCCCATCCCCTGAGGGGAATATCTTACACTGTTCAAATGTAGTCTCCCATTCAATTGCAGACCAGGGCAGACCCTGCTTAGCAAAGGGGACAATTCATGCTTGCTACCACAAGACCAGCTCTTCTCTTCTCCCACTTCCTTTTAAGCTCTGGGGTTCCCAACAGAAATAGATCTTTTAGTGGACATATGCAGCTGCTTTGCACATCTACAATTCAGATGTCTGTTTTATAGCGTCTTCCCTCATAAACACAAAGTAATAGATTTAACTAAGAATCTATTCAGAAACAATTCCATTTTCTCCTTCTTTCCCTTGCTTTTCCTTTCTGACTCCACCCCCACACTCTCTATTGGATTCCCGCTGGGTCAAACTTCTAAATAATCAAACATAAAAGATACAGAGCCCTTTCTCGCGGTCAGTTAGAAAGGGCTCAAGAGAGAGCGGGGAGGAAGGCTGCTAACACTTTTACCTCCCCACAAGCAATCCCCTTTTCTCCTGCCCAGCCCAGATGATCGCCAGCAGTCCTTGGCAGCGTGGAGGGTCGGGGGTAGGGTCACATTGTCCCAGCATCCAGAACAGGTGTGTGGTGCATTGTGGGAATTTCCCCAGCACTGACTGGGAGCTGCTTCTGTGTCATCACCACACAAAGTGGCGCGGCACTGACACATGATCATTTCACTCGGGCTAAGGGCGTGCTTGCTAACAGGTGGGGCTCTTTGGCAGGTTTGCTGCTGCGCTGCCGGCAGGAATTGTGCGGCTCCTGGCAGTTCTCACCTGCAGGCAAAACCAGGCTTGGCTTCCTTAGCCTGGTTTTGCTGTGCATGAGAACAGCCTTACTGGATAGAATACAACAGTGGGGCTTTTTTCTCACAATCGCAGACAATCGGGCTAGCCTCCACTAGCCCAATTTTCTGCGATCGTGAGAACCACCAGGCTCGGCTGCGAGCCTGGTGCTTCTAGAGTGGGTAACCCGCTCAAGAACCCTTGCCCTAAAATCAGGTTTGCGGAGCAAGGGCTCCGCAAACCTGGTTTTGAAGATCGTGAGTAGCTGCGGCGCGGCTTCACGCCGTGCTTACTCATGAGGAGACCCCCGGAGGGGAGGCGAAAAGCCACCTCCTGGCTCCGGGGGTCTTGCCAGCATGCCCTGTGCACTCACCCCCCCAGCCCCCGCCGGCTCCGTCACAGAGCCGGTAATCATGCGGGAGGCCGATCCAGCCGCCCAGAGCTTCCTAACTGCTTGTGTGCGGGGAGAATGGGCTTAGCCCGCTCTCTCCACTCACCGCCCCAAACCAGGTCTCACTGATCTTGAGACCTGGCTCAGTGTCTTCTGATGTGCTGCATTTCATTGCCATTTTCAGAAATATGAGACTGGCCAAAGTCCAGTTGATGAGCATGTTCAATCTGTAATTGTACCGATGTGACGGATACCCCTGCTAACTAGGTAAAGAGGAATATTTTCAAGTGGTGGCTCTTTTATATTTAGCAGCGGAACAGCAACTTCCCTTTTCAGCCCAGTATAGCATCTCTCCAGTAGCTGGTGGTGGTGGGGTGTGTGCGTGGATTGTGAACCCTTTGGGGACAGAGAACCATTTTTAACATAGTTTTTTTTTCATGTAAGCCACTTAGAAGCCACCATATGGCACAGCATTAAAGTAACTTGCCAAGGGAGTGAGAAGTTGCTTGTTCGAATCCCCTGGTGTGTTTCCCAGAATATTGGAAACTCCTATATCAGGCAGCAGCGATATGGGAAGGAGCTGAAAAGCATCATCTCATACTGCGTGGAAGATGGCAGTGTCAACCCCCTCCTGTATTCTACCAACGAAAACCAAATGGCTCTGTGGTTGCCAGGAGTTGACAGCGACTTGATGGCACAACAGCAACAGCAAGATACTTAGAGCACTTTCTTTTGGTGAAAAGAGGAATATAAATATCTTTAATAATTAGCATACTAATTCTCTTTTGCATCATTTTAAAGATTGTTTTAATCTCTCTTGCATTGTTAATTGATCTGCCAGTTTTGCAAATGTATGCTAACAATGGGCTATAGGAAAACCATCATGGACTCATGACACCTAACCTCTTTCTAGTCCTAAATTAAGTCGCCAAGTAGGTTTGCCAGCCTCACTTTGATAGCAGGGGCGTAACAAGGCTGGAGTGGGCCCAGAGACAAAATTTTAAAATGGGCCCCTTGCTGATATGCACAAACACACTTCACAATATATAGTCATGTTACTTGCCTCTGGGGGGCCCCTCGAGGCGTGGGGGGCCCCAGGCAGCCACCTCCCCTTGCCTAATAGTAGTTACACCCCTGTTTGGTAGCATATGGTAGAGTGGTTCTCCTTTGCCTGGTTATCTTCCCACAAGCATTCAAAAGCTTTTTCATTTCAAATTACCTTTGCTAAGTACAGGAGGCCCTCATTATTTGCGGGGGTTCTGTTCTCATCAATAAGAGCAAATATGGAAACTGAATAAAGAAAATTCAGTCCTATGGCAACCAGGAGTTAGGTTCTTTAAGTTTTTTTTTAAGGGCCAAAAATGTGGAGGGGAGCAGAAATGAAAGAAATAAAGCACAGTATCTTGTTCTCCAGGTCTCCAACAAGACCCTCCAAACTCCCGAATTCCTTCAGGTTTTTGGCACATATGGACCAAAACAAATTTTAAGAGCCACAAAATGGCTCTGTGCATTAAAATGGTGGCCAAAAATGACACTCAAAATCATTTCTGGCCACTCAAGAATCTCGGATAGGCGAAATCCACCTATATGCTCCCCTGCTACCTGAGCAAAGAGGCACCTTTTTAAAGTGGTGATTCTCTTTATTTAGCAGGGGGAGAGTAACTGGCCTATCCGTCCCCAGCACAGCATCCCTCCAGTGGCTGTTGCTGGTTTCTATCTTATGTTTCTTTTTTAGATTGTGAGCCCTTTGGGGACAGGGAGCCATTTTATTTATTTATTTATATCTATGTAAACCACTTTGGGAACTTTTGTTGAAAAATGGTATATAAATATTCATTGTATTTGTATTTGTATATTTCCTCCTGTGGAAAAGAAACTGGGTCTCTAAAACTCATTTGTGAATACAAGAAGCCACAATCGGCAAAACCATGTATAATGAGGGTCTCCTGTATTGATCAGTATCCAGCTATCTACCACTATCCTATCTCCCCTCCGGGGGGGGGTGCATTGGGGTGGCGGGTGTGTGTGTGTGCCGCGTAGGTTCCCCCTCCCCCCGCTGGCCTTCGAAATGCCTCCCTACAGCTCGTTCGGGTCTCCATATATTTGCACGGTGGCCATTTTGGAAGCCGACACACATGCGCAAATGGCCTCTGTGAGGCCTGGCATGGGCCAGGGCCTCGCAGAGGCCATTTGTGCATGCGTGGCGGCCCTTTAATTAAAAAAAAACACACCAAAAAACAAAAATGGCCACCGCACATGCGCAAATGGCCTCTGTGAGGCACTGGCCCATGCCAGGCCTCACAGAGGCCATTTGCAAATGCACGGCGGCTTCCAAAATGGCCACCGCACAAATATATGGAGGCCTGAACGGGTCCAAAAACCGGCCTGAATGGGCCAGAGGGAGGCATTTTGAAGGCTGGCAGGGGGTGGGAGAGCCTCTGTGGACCCCTGCCGCCACCCCAATGAACTCCCCTAGAGGTGAGAAAGGTATATATATATATATATATATATATATATATATATATATATATATAATTTTTAAAAATCATGAAACCCCCACCCCGAACCGAACCAGATGGGTTCTAGAGGGTGCAAACCCGAACTGGGCTGGTCAGGTTCAAGTCCATTTCGGACTCGAACCAAACTGGGCCAGCTCGTTCCATGCACACCCATACTCCTGGCCTATGGAATGCACTCCCGGCAGATATCCGCAGTTTAGGCTCGCTGTCAGCCTTTAAGAGAACTCTAAAGACTTACTTATTTGGCCTGGCCTTCCAAGGGTTTTTAATTGTTTTTTAAAGTATTTTAATTGGTTTTAAATGGTTTTGAATTGTTTTAAAATTGTTTTTATATGGCTTTGAGCATGGTGTCTTAACTGGTGTGCATTTTTATGTCTTTTAAAAATTGTTGTATACTGCCCAGAGCCTTCGGATGGGACTGTTTATAAATGTAAGTAATAAATAAATAATAAAAAATAAAATGTGGGGGGAATTCACCAAAGTGCAACTTCTTTCAGAAAGCCAGGATTTTCTGAAGTTCCCCAAGGAGAAATTAAAATTCCCTATGGATTTCAGACTCCTCCCAAAAATAAATTTTGAGATTTTTCTCAAACAGTTTCTCCACATCCCCTGAAGCATGGCCAAGAAACAGAGCCCTTTATTCGTAATGGATGGTGTCACCAGGGGCATGTAAGATGTAGTTCCCACTCCTCAGTGGTGCACCCCTTTGTTTTCTCCTCAAAACCAGTGCATTTGTGGGTCCATGATTGTGGTGAGGGCAGAGCCTCTCCTCTGCCACTGACAGTGCATGAACCATTCCACAGAAGAATATGCCCCCACTGAGGTCTTTGTCATCCATCTCTCTGAAAACTAGTGATATTCCTAATGCTGGGAATTCTGTCTATTTGCTATACAGTATTTGCTAGTCCGTTGGTCTTTCCAGTTAAGGACCATGAGTTCCCCTCATTTCTATAAATGCATATTTGTTACATGGGATCAAAGGAAGTGTTTCTGCTCTAGATATGTTCTGTTTTCTCTCAGTGCTCAAACAGCAATATTGTTCTTATCGTTTTGTTAATGCAAACATTGCACACCTTCCATAGCACTCAAAACGCTTTGTGGAAAGTGTTGTATGAATATTATGGCCCCTGTTGGATTAGGAATGCAATAACTTTCCATGGTGTCTGAGTCCTTATGTGAAAATTGAATATTCACAACTGCAGATGAACTACAGGTGAGGGGTCTGGAAACCAAGCCCTATGAGAAATGGTTTAAGGAGTTTGGTATGTTTAGCCTGGAGAGAAGAAGACTAACAGGGGACAATATATCTTCAGATATCTGAAATGCTGCCCCATAGAAGAAGGAGAAGCCTTGTTCTTTGTTGTTCTGAGGTTGAAATTATCAGGAAGCAAATTTATGAGAAATATCAGGAAGGATTTCCAAACTGTAGATGCTGTTTGAGAGTGGAATGGTCTGCCTTGTGTAGTCGTGGGCTCCCTTTCACTAGGGCTTTTCAAACAGAGGCTGGATAGTGATCTGCCAGAGCTGCTGTAGCAGTTCCCTGCACTGTGCAGAGGGTTGGACTATAAGACCTCCAAGGTACCCTCCAACTCTAACATTCTATGATTGTATGATCGAAGTCTACCCAAATAAAAGAAAAGGTTTCCCAAAAATTATTACCATAAGAGCAGCTCTGCTGGATCAGGCCCAAGGCCTATCTAGACCAACATCCAGTTTGTTTGTTTATTCCTCCAAGGAGCTCAGAGCAGTATACATGCTTATTTTTATCCTCACAACAACCCTGTGAGGTAGGTTAGGCTGAGAAATACTTGACTGGCCAGAGTCACCCAGTGAGTTTCATGGTTGAATGGGGATTACAACTCGGGCCTTCCCAGTCCTAGTCCAACACTCTAGCCATTACGCTATGCTGGTTTCACACAGTGGTCTACCAAATGCTTCCAAGAAGCCCACAGGCAGGGGGTGAGGGTTTGCCTATCTCCTGCTTTTGCTCTCCAGCAATTGGTATTTAGCAGCATCTTGCCTCTGAAGCTGGAGCTGGTCTATAGCCACCGGACTAGTAGCCATTGATAGACTTGTCCTCCATGACTTTGTCTAAGCCCCTTTTAAAGCTGTCCAAGCTGGTGGCCATCACCACATCCTGTGGCAGAGAATTCCATAGGTTAATTATGCACTGTGTGAAGAAGTGCTTCCTTTTGCCGGTCCTGAATTTCTCGACCTTCAGTTTCATGGGATGACCCCTGGTTCTGTTGTTGTGAGAGAGGGTTAAAAATTTCTCTCTGTCCACTCTTTCTACTCCATGCACTTCTATCATGTCCCCCTATAGTCGCCTCATTTCCAAACTAAAGAGCCCCAGATGCTGTAGCCTTGCCTCATAAAGGAAGGTGCTCCAGGCCCCTAATCATCTCTGTGGCGAGAAAAGGAAGTCAACTGCACAGAATGGGGAAGGTTGCACAACAATCCAGTCTTCTGAGAAACATCTCTGCTCTGTGCCATATACAATAGTAAGCCAGTCAGGACTTTGAATGGTGCATGGTGCATGATTGTCCTAGGATGCAGACAAATGGAATGGAATGCAAACTAATGGGATGGAAAATCTTACCTTGAGAAAATCACCTATCTGCTTTTTTAGATAGATGTTTTGAATATATATCAGTTTCCAATGGTGTGGAAATAGCCACAGAAATAATAGGGAAACTTTCAGACATTCCTGTATTGGAAGGGAACTGTGCATTTTTAATGATCTCCCACCCCTCCCACCTGTATGCCCCTTGTGACCCTTTTAAAACAAGATGCTGCTGATAATTACTTCTTTTGAGGCTGACCACTCCCTGTGGTGTAGTGGTTAGTGTGCTGGACTAGGACCGGGGAGACCTGAGTTCAAATCCCCTTTCAGCCATGATACTTGCTGGGTGACTCTGGGCCAGTCACTTCTCTCTCAGCCTAACCTACTTCACAGGGTTGTTGTGAAAGAGAAACTTAAGTATGTAGTACACCGCTCTGGGGTCCTTGGAGGAAGAGTGGGATATAAATGTAATAATAATAATAATAACAATAATAATATACCACTCAAGTATAGCATCTTTCACACAGCCCTTTAAAACAAGCGAACAAACAACTAGGCAATGCCAACAGGGCTGCACTCTGTCCCAAGCAGGAATACTTTGTCATACCATTGACAGGGTCTTCTCTGTAGTGACCCCACTGACTTTAGAATACCCTCACAGATGTGCTTCCTCTTCACAGAGGCCTCCCTCTTTGATACTGAAACCCGTCGTTTTTAAAGAAGCTTTTAAAAAATGGCTTGTTGTTCGCGTTCTATGCTGACTGCTGCTTCATCTCCTCTGTCTGCTATTATTTGTTTTGTTTAACTACTATATGTATAGCTTTTATTGTATTTTATTGTTCCTCGTGGTAAGCTGCCCCAAGAAGCAGTGTGCTGGGGGGATGGGATACAAACATTTCAAGCAAACGAAAGCAAAAACAAACCCACTTTCTGGACCTTTCATTTTAGTTCATTGAGAGAGGTATATTCCCTGTCTCCACAGTGGAATGTCCACAAACAGGTTTATAAACAGGAGTCGATAAATTCCCCAATAGTAGAAATGCCTCTCTACTCCACCTCTTATGTGGGAAAGGGGAGGTCCGTCGCCCCATGATGGGCACTAAGGGAGAAGGTTCAGGGTTCTTTTGTCATTGGGAAAGCCAAACGGGGTTTTCTCTTTGCTGTACTCGTGGGTGATTGAATACCAAGTCCAGCTTGCTGTGCATCTTCCTTCTGTGAGAGAGTTTTAACACAGTACCTCCAGGCTCTGCTGTCCCAGAATGCAGTGCAACAACCTGGCAGTAGTACAGCTGAAGACTAAACATTTGGCTCACTGACAGCGGAGCTGCCAAGAGTTGGCAACAGGAGACTCACAGGGAAGCAGCAGGCTGCTAAACCCTTTCACATTTTTAATTAGATCCACACACCCATGTCTTTGAGCTATCATAAATATACAGATGACACAGAAAGTATTATTTAGGGGGTAAAGCACGCGCTCACACATATACATACACACACTCACCATTGAAAACTGCACCGTGATCTCTCTTTCCTTATTAAAATAATTCACCTACAGCGAGGTGGGGGCCATGTGACATTTCTCGCTGATCAGTCTCTGCGACTGCCGCACATTTCTCCTGCACGCTGTATATGCAGGTCGTCTATGGAAAAACTGACAACTGAGACTTGGTTGCAAGAGCATCGCCAGGAGAGGGCATTATCAGCATCAACTCTAATATGTAATTTCCCAGCAGAATGATAGATCCAAGCTTTAAGTATTCTTAAGTGTGTGCCTTGCTACAGTGATATTGCTGCTAATCCGTCTTATTTCCTTTCCCTTTTCTGCTACCCTAACTTTCCCTGATGCATTGAAAGGAATTGAGGAATTATAATTTTTGTTTTCATTTAGAATCCTCTCGCCCACACACCTTACAATATTCTCTCTCTCTCTCTCTCTCTCTCTCTCTCTCTCTTTCTCCTTTCTGCAGAGTTTGTCTGCTTTTGACTACTTTAAAAAGTTAATGTTTAAAATCAGTAGGATTTGCTAGTATCCTGTGTGAGAGTTGAGCATTAAAACGAGCAACAAACTTCTTAGAACATAACACATAACAATAAACCTGCATTAAACTGACAGTACAAGACGATCCAATGTGAGCGTCCTGGGAATTGTAACTATATCTTTATTTCTCTCGTTGTTTACTTGGTTTTTCATTCATGTGCATTACACACACACACGTTGCCATTGAAGTTTCTCCTCAAGTAAAAGTGAAAGCAAATTTGGGGGTTCCCTTTCAAGTAAAACTCAAGGTGATTTAAAGGGAAACTTCTAAATGATTTTTTTCCATCAGGAGGATTTTCGCACACCTGATCAAAAAGCACTTCTGTTTGGTGGCCTTCCAGGAGTGTCACTCTAGCCTGTCACCAGTTTTGGTCTAAACAGAAATTTGAAGTAAATATGGGGTTCTTCCTTAGCCAAAAGACTAAATAGTATGAGGAATGCTAAAGGAGTTTGAACAGGATTAGCAAAATTTCCCATGTATGGTTAAAGGGATAATAATCTGCTCATATGCTTGGACTGGTCAGATAAGTATTGTCTGAACCTGCCCTGGGTTCAACATATGTATAATAGTACACTTCCTATCTGCACTCATAGGAAGCTGCCATATACTGAATCAGACCATTGGTCTATCTAGCTCAGTATTGTCTACACAGTCCTGGAGTAGAGGCGGGGCTAACAAACAGCCAACAGCAAGAGCACTGAAAGTAGACTTTACTTGCCTCTATGAAATAATATATATCTCTAATGAGAGATATTCCTGGTTCAATGAGAGATATTCCTGATTCAACTGCACTATCTTGTCCTTGCATAACACAACTCTTGCCTCTGGATTCCTTGCCCATTGTCGTTTCTGGAATCCAATGTCTTTGATAGAAGGGTTGCTTTCTGATAATTTAAAGGAAACTATAATTAGACCAGCCTTTACACTCTCTCACACACATACCCACTTCCTTAGACCCACCTGATTTGAACGATCACAGGCCCCATAAGACAGTGACTAGTTTTCTGATTTCTTTCAGCATTTTCACTGCTTTGACCTGATAAATGTTTGAGAAATAATGCAAGACTATACTTTACTGAATGGGTGAGCAGTTCCAACTGTCTTACATAGTTGTGAAACAATTTTCCCCTGTAGAAAGACAGGTGTTTGAAACAAGCTGGGAACTAGAGATGCATTGGGGCTATTCTCACGATCAGCAAAAATAGGGCTAGGAGAGCCTAGCCCAATTTTGACTGATCGTGTAAACCACTGGGCTTGCAGGTGATCCCGGTGGCTTACAAGCGGCTAGCCCGCTTTTTTAGCCCTCCCCTTAGCCTGGGTTTGCGGAGCGAGGGCTCCGCAAACCTGGGCTTTCCGATCGTGAGTAACTGTGGTGCAGCTCTGCGGCATGGGTACTCACAAGGAGACCCCCGGAAGGGAGGCAAAAAGCCACCTCCCAGCTCCGGGGGTCTCCTCAGTATGCCCTGCATGCTTGCGCAGGGCATACTGGAGCTTCTGGGGGCCACGCGGCCCCCAAGCTCCCTAGCCCTCGCCGGCTCTGTCATGGAGCCAGCAATTGTGTGGACAGCCCATCCAGCCACCCAGGGCTCCCTCCCTGTTCGTGTGTGGGGAGAGTGGGTTTAGCCCGCTCTCCCCGCTCACCCTGCTAAACCGGGTCTCACTGATTGTGAGACCTGGCTCATGGTTATCTACACAGCTGGCACTTTTGTTACTTCTTCCTGTTTCATGGCTGTTGGTTCTCTGTTGATGCTTCTTCCATATCAAATCTGGAATGAGGGATAGGCAAGGTAAGCTAGTATTTTGTGGAGAAGCAACTCCAGGAATTGTTGGAAAAAATGGATTTTTCTGGGTCCAGCCTATCAGGGTTCAGGGAAGGATCTGAGACTACAACAAAAATGGTTGCACAGATGAATGTTTGTGTTAATTTGGGTACAGGGGAAATGATTGCTGATTCTTCTGGACCTCTCAATAGCATTGATTACTATTGGCCATCAAATCCTTCTGGACTATCCATGATGGATGGGATGAAGTTGATAGGTCAGTGCCAGAAGATAGTGCATCTATTGCCCTGGGACCCCAGGAGCAGAAGTGAGACCATGCCAGGGTCAAGCTCCAGCTTCAGAGGTGGAGTGCTTACCTGGCTGCTAAAGGCCTCCTTCCCAATGGGCTCACTTAGAAGGGGATGTTAGCTCCAGTTCCTGCTTTGTATTGTGGACAGCCTGAAATTCAGGAACTAGCTCCTGGTTACCATATAACCCCTCCATTTGCTGGCTGAATAGCTCCTTAACTGGGCTGCTGCCTTTCTAGATGCGAGTATGGACAAAAGGAAAGCCCATAGGTATCATGTTACAGGTATATCGGCTTGGCTGCGCGGGCTCTTTCTTAGCTGCAGGGCTGGCCCATCCACTAGGCAGACCTAGGCAGTCGCCTAGGGCACTAGCTCTTGGGGGGGAACTGCATCTTCCTTGGAGGAAGTCAAGTGGGATGGTCCTGTCTCTTAGCTGGTCTCTGACTTGCTTTCCTGCTCCTCCCCACTCAGTGCACTCTGACTCCACCCTTTCCCTGCCTTACTCCACTCTGTTATCTGGCTTCTCCGGACCCCAGATAGGAAACAAGTGGTGCACATGACCGTTGGCTTGGCTACAGTCAGGTCTGGCTGGTTGTGGAGGGTAGCTCCTCATGCCACCATTAAATGCTGCCTCTTGTGGAGATATAGAGTTTGGTTGGCCCTGAGGATCGTAGGGCCTGCACCACTGAGGGGAAGAAGGCAGCAGCAAGAGAGGAAGGGCAGGTGTCAAGCAGACTGTGAACTCCTAAACTCATTTCCTTCTCCAACTGTATCCCCAAACCAGCCTGGGATAGTCACTCACTAGTCATCTGTGCTGACTGGTCATCCGACCCAGTTCTAGTTAAAGCCGGGGCTTTGCACTTTCCTCCTTGCACTTCTTGGCTGTGGTGGGGTACCAAAGTCAAATTTCATGTAGGGCCAGAAACCCTAGGGCTAGCCCTGCTTTGTTGCCCAAACCAGTCCAAAGTTCTGGTAATGAGAACTACATGATTTGAGGCTGGTGTGTTGGGTTCTCAAACCTGGGTCCCCAGGTGTAGGACTACATCTCCCATCATCCCCAGCCACAATGGCCTTAGAGAATGCCTCTTTCTCTGTGCCACCCTAATACTCCAAGATAAGCAGGGAGGCATTGCTCTGCGTTCCATCCTTTTTCGAAACAATCTGTTGTAAAGTGTTCAAATAAAGAACTAAACCCATAAATCCAAAGGAGACCAGAAAACACAATGCACATATCAAAGTCAGAACTGAACATTGTCATAAATTAAGGCAGATCTTTATAGAATTAACCATTCTAAAAGCATCATGTAGAAAATAAGTTTTCCCAAAAGATATGTTTTGATTTGGCACACAAATTATAAGAAACAATCATTAACCATCTATCAATACATGAGGCTGATTCCCTGTCAGATGTGTACATTTTTTCAGTCAATTGGTCCATAAAGACTAAATCTGATGCCCTTGTGTACTAGTTTACTACTGAACAAGCATTACCAGATTATTACTACAGGCATCGAGTGCTTTTCCGTGACTGTACCCGCCTGGTTGAAGTGAGCTTCAACTCATTTGGGGCCATTCACTGCTGCTGGCTTTTCAATGACAGGTGAGCATGTGACTTTTCCAACTAGTGAAATAGCTAATAAAGCTGCTGGTTTTATTACATATGATATCTTTATCCTACTTTCCAGACAAAAAGTGTGTCCAGTTTTTGTTGCTATGATATTGTGGTGGTTGTCGTTATCGTTCATGTGCAATTGTACTGTGCTTTCATTCTGCTGAGTGGTTTAAATTTCGATCATGTTGTATAAGTTATTGTTATTAAGTTATTGTTATTGTTGTTCTCTTTGAGAACTTTTGTTGAAAAGCAGTATATACATAGTAGTAGTAGTAGTAGTAGTAGTAGTAGACCTTTGTTGTTCTGTACCTCAGGTGAGCATTAGATAGCTACTTGACTTATCCAAAGTAGCTCTCAAAGGTGTTTAGGCGTTCCCCACTTCCCTTCCAACCAAACATGCAAATCTGATTCACTGGCAATACAATTTTTAATCTCTCATTTTGGGGTGTGGGTATGTGCTTAGGGTTTTTTGTTTTTTGTTTTTACTTTTTCTCCCATTCATTTTCTCCAGTTTCTTCCTTTACAAAACAGCCTCTCTTGTCCTGCAGCAACGTTCTCCTGGAATTCAGGGGGATCTGATGTTTGAATTCCTTATTCTGTTGATGTAAAATTTTGTATAAGCTGCTATTTTATGACTGGCTCCACGTTCCAAAGACATTGGAGACCTTGGAGAAGCTGCTGTCAGTCTGGGTAGACAGTACTGAGCTAGATGGACCTAAGGTCTGACTCAGTATATGGCAGCTTCCTATGTTCCTATGTCTGAATTTGCATATAACACAAAATCAGAGGTAAAGGGTCTCTAGTTGAGTATGTCTAGTTGAGTATGTCCAAATGCGGGCAACTGCAGTTAAGACAAAAAAATCGACCCATGGTTTCCCTCCCCAAACTTCAATTTGTACCTTTGGTTTGCAGTGAAGTTCACCTCCTGGACCTCTGGTTTAGCAGTGCCAGCATTACATCCAAACACAGCACCACATTCTGCCTGTTCTACAACCAGAGTTTGAGGGAGGAAACTCCTCCCTTGCTCCAGCTGCTATTGGCTGCCAGGACTGTCCTTCAGTCAAGAAGGAAGCCCCGTCAGCCAGTTCTCCCTCCTCGCTGCAGTCTCAAGTAACTGACTGCTCGAGCTTCCTTCAACACAAGGACAGCTGCAGCAGCCATTTGCATTTGAGACGGGAAGGAGCTTACTCCTCTTAAGTCCAGTTTGTACAAGCTCCACAAACCAGACAACATGCTAGAGGCAACAGACCCTCGGTTGGTTGAGTGTAACTCACTACAAACTGAGGGCTCATTCTGAGGTTTGGGGGCAAAATCAGAACCGTGGTTGGGTCCAGGAACCACGGTTCCAATCATTCAGATATCATGAGGTGAGTGTGCCTCAGGTTCCCCTTGATGTTCAAAGGCAGCTGATGTTTGCAAGGCTTCCAAAGCTAATATATTTTACTAACAGATGCATTCCCAATCAGCAAGGCCTCTTGGACCCATAATCAGGAGGGTAGCAAGGCCAAGAGCCATTTGGGGCTCTATGGAATAGGCTTTTTGCTTTCACGTGGAGATGACAATGGGGCCAAGCAAAACAATCCCAGATCTATATTCTGGGCTGGCTGTTTCCAGAATTCAGTTCAGGCAATGGATTAAATATGTCAGAACTTCTTCCATTCAATTGAGATATATTTATGTGCTTGCTCAGATGTACACCCATTCCTTGTTATGATTATTCACTCATTATTTGAGTCAATAAGTTTGGGTACATGTATGTGTAGAATTATCTGTTTGATCATTGTTTATTGTTCTAGTTTTCTAGATTTATGATTGATACGACTTTATTACTAACATTCACAATATAGCATCCAGAATTTGTTTCATGGACTTATGCGTAGTGCTTTCTTTCCTCCACTTTGATTTTTGGCTTCTCTGCAGCTATTGCAGTGCCTCCGCTACCAATAGCATTTTTTGGTCCCTTAGCATTTACCTTTGCGCGGTATTTTTCTATCCTATTTTCTATTAGGCGTGCATCCCGCTTTGTTGTCATTGTCATTAGGTAGAGGGTGAGCAACAATATTACACTATTACAACAGCTATATTTCCAGTTCTGGGATACTGAACTTTAAAAAGGATGTAGACAATCTGGAATGAGCGCAGAGAAGGACCATGAACATGGTCATGGACCTGGAACTTAAGCCCTCTGAGGAAATATTGAAGGAACTGGATATGTTTAGCCTGGAAAAGAGAAGACTGTGGGGACAGATGTTAGGATAAACCTCTTAATGATAAGAGCAGTTTGACAATGGAACCAATTTTCTGGGGGGGGGGGGCTCTCTCTGGTTGGAAGTCTTCAGGCAAAGGCTGGACAGCCATCTGTTGAGGCTTCTGCAGCTCTGAATTTACTGCACTGAGCAGGAAGTTGGACCATCCAACTCTATGTTTCTGTGATAATAGTGACTATAAATCTAAAATAATTTCGCCTTCATAAAATATGATTATTGTGGATGCCAAGCGTGTCTGCAAAGATTTGGTTTTGCAGCACTTCCTGTACTGGGTTCCATACACAGGAAGTTTCTTGAAAACAGATTGCCAGGATGTTACCACAAGATTAAAAGGCTATCTAAAGAAGAAGTCTCACAAAGAAACAGTGAGGCCAACAAAGAGAACAGGGGGATCGGGTCATGCGGTGCCACAAGTTTTTTAAGTGAATTGTGAAAGAAGCCAACATATTTTCATTGTAACCATTCTGCTTTGTGTGTTGCTCTTCCTGTCCAACTCTGAAAATCCTGGGAGAGAGTCTCCTCATTTGAACCTTGAGATCATTCACACAATCAAAAACTGTGTTCTACCTGGGTTTGGGAGCTGTGTGTGCTCCCGATTTTCAGTTGTGTGGAAGCAAAGTAGGAGGAAAAGCTACCCAGGTTTTTCTCCTACCTTGCTTCCACACAATCACTTCTACCCAGGTTTTCCTCTTACCTCACTTCCACACAACTGAAAATTGGGAGCACAGACAGCTCTCAAACCTAGGTAGAACACAGCTTTTGATTGTGTGAATGACCTCCTTGTATCAGCAACCAATACTGCACTACAGGACAGCCCAACATGTAGGGTTACAAAAAGCCTTTTCCCTCACTCCTGTTGTTTTTGTCTTGGAAAACTGACATACAGAGTAACCTCACATCTCCCTTCTTATGAAGTCTTAGCATTTTATTCCGAACAGGAATTGTAGCTGTATCATCAACCTGCAGCAAAAAGAGACAAGCACAAAGCATGTTTGTTACTGGGGCCCCCAAGGGGTTGAGTTTTTCTTCTTGTATTTCTCCTAATTTTAAAGAAAATTTAGCAAGGAAATGAAATACTTGAAATGCTGGGGGAAAATAAAGGATCACATGCAATCCCGCCTGTGAGCACAAATTTTATAAATAGACACTCTGGCAAACATCAAAGAAATTGCTGCCGAGAGAAACTAACTGATCATGTATATTTTACATTGCCCATTTATTCTGAACAGAGTTAGCCACATACTGCCAGTTAACTCTGAAAGAGCAAGTAAAACACTGCCCATTTGGTTCTGTTTGAGAATTCAATTACTTTTTAAAAATCCACATGTATCCCCTCCCCCACATGCATTAATTAAATATGGCCACATTTTATAGCACCTGTTTACATAATCCGGAAAACATGTAAATAATGAGATGACCTAATCCAATGAAACTGGGGATGAAATAATCCTAAACATGCATCTGGAGGCACAGAAACTTTGAACGTTAATGAAACAACGTAAGGTAACGGCTTAGCCTTTTACTGAACTAATTCCAGGTTTCCTCCGGATGCACTAGCCTTCGAACTTCATGGATTGTTCTTCCTGAAGAACTCTGCGCAGCTTGAAAGCTCGTAACCTTTCACCAAGAAAAATATGTTCAATAAAAGGAATTTCCTTAACCATTTG
The DNA here is from genome assembly GCF_027244095.1 of Hemicordylus capensis. Lineage (NCBI taxonomy): Eukaryota > Metazoa > Chordata > Lepidosauria > Squamata > Cordylidae > Hemicordylus > Hemicordylus capensis. Next base: position 28,083,611 of record NC_069657.1, on the reverse strand, counting down.
GTTCTCAACTCATGCTTTCTGGAGCCAACATGACAACACATTCGTAGGCAGGAATGGTGGTCTTCTGTACTAATTTTTTTTAAATATATATATATATATACTTGGCCTTTTTGTTATAAATGCTCAAAAATGCTTCTTGGGAGCAATTTAGGTTTAGACATCATGTGGCTCCATGGTTAAATCTTGGTTCCACCCAGTGGTTGACAACTGACATACTATGCAAGAGCACATTGGCCTAGTAATGCTGTGTTTGTGTAAATTGCATAAGTTGTGCAAGATGCACAAATGCAAAATTTGCACAAATTTTGTTACTCGGGAGTAAGCCCATTGGAAATTACTAAACTGACATACTAGACTGGCGCAGTATGTCAGCTAATGTCCTCGAGCTTGGGTCATGCTGTGTCCCCTCTCCTGCCCGCACAAGCCTCAGGATAATTCTTCTGGTCATGGTTAAAAACAAAGTAAAATTGGTTGTGATGTCTCCTAGCCAACCACTCTTGGCTTCTTTTAACCAATTTCCCTGAAATAAACCAAGATCTAAAAGCTACTTCAAACCTTTGGTTCAGATATCATTATATTTAAAGCAAGTTGAATAAATCAAGATAGATTAGCTTGGTTGTCATGACTGATCTTGGTTTGTTTTAATCACAATGAGAAGAACAATTCTTATCAGGCTTATGTGGTTAATGAAGGAAACATTTCCTGCTCCCTCAAACAAGGTTGCATCCTGACCCCACAACTTTTATGTTAGACATAGCGAGACACCTTAGTAGCCCTCAGCCATTTTGGAAGGGCGATATATAAATCAAATTAATAATAATAATAATAATAATAATAATAATAATAATAATAATAGCCCAGACTTTCACCCTACCAAGCTGGTGGAAAGAAGCATTTTCTCCCTGGTCTATGCTGGCAATGCTGCAATCTTCTCTAGGACCCCTATAGGTCTCAGAAAAGCATGGAGGGCTCTAGCCCAGTACTGCAAGAATGATCAACTAGTAATCAACTATTAAAAAATCCTAAAGTTATGTCTTTTGCCACAAGACACAAGATCTGTCCCTGGAGTATAAATGGCCACAAGGATATTCGCTAGTTTCAAATATCTGGGAGTGGTCCTACATGCCTCTAGCTCAAGAAAGGCCCACTGTGACCATGTCACCCTCACCACTCAGAGGAGCTCCACCCCCATTCTGAAATTCCTATAGTCTAGAGGAGGGCAATATGTTCACAGCGCTCAAATTATTTGAGGCCAAGACGCTGGCGCAACTCCTCTATGGTAACCAATCAGGAGCCCCCACCAAGCTTGCCCCCTTGGTGAGCGTGCAGTCCAAATTAGAATGACCTTAGAGTTAGAAGGGCTCTTAGAACAACCCTCCAAGTGCCTTGCTATGTCTCAAATGCCACCCTACGCTTGAAAATGGGCATGATACAGTTTGAGGCCAGAGTGTGGTTGTCCATGCTTAACCTCTGGCTTAAATTATCCCTCAACCTTCAAGGCCTGGCCCCTCTGCCCCTACAGAGCATTTTTTAGTCTTCCTGGGAAAGGGCAGTGTGGAGTAAATTGTCACTCATGGGCTCCCCCCCCCCTTTGCTATGGACTGTGACCAGGTGAAAACAGTCATCAAAGAGAGGATAATGGACATTGAGCACCAGGCTGATATAGGGAGGGTCCCAACGTTCCTGTCCTTGGAAAGGCACAGATACTCTGCCTCCTGCTACCATGTACCTGTCACAGCTAGAAGTCCCAAGCCACAGAAGGGCTTTTACCCTCACTTGTTCTCATGCCCTTCCCTCTGCTGTATTGGAAGGCAAATACAGAACGATCCCAATTGCAAAGAGACTTTGTCCCTGTGACATGGGACAAAGAAACCACAGAACATGTACTCCTCTTTTGCCCCTTTTACAGAGACCAAGCTTATATTTCCGCTACTTCACAAGTACCCTGGCCACCCAAACCATGTCTACACCCAGTTGCTGCTCTTGGATGAGGACCTGGTCTTCACATTTAACACTGCCAAGTTCTTTGTGACAATGTCTAGGATCCGTCGGGTCGTGACCGCTAGGCCATTCCCTTGCATTAGCTCTGCATAGTTTTAAACCACTGACTATTGTCTTTAGTGTTCCTATTTAGATGCCTTATTTTATATACCCTGTTTTAGCCACCACTTTTTTGCATTTTATATATTTCACATTTTATATGTTCATAATTTTTAATACAGCTGTTTAATAATCTCATAGCTACCCTCTTTTCTAAGTATAGCAGCTTTATAGTATTATAATATAGCTTTATACTACTAGAGTAGTATAGTATATTATAGTAGTAGAGTAGTATAGTAGAGTTACTACTAGAGTAGTAACTTTAAAGTAATATAGTTTTATGGTTCCATAATTTGTTTTTATTATTTTGAATCATGCTCTACTGTTCTATCTTATGCTGGTCTTGGACCATAATAAAGATGGTTGATTGATTTCCTGCTCCCAAGGTTTGAGGACATTGTATGGACCAAGATTTAACTGTAATTCCACATGACATCTGAACTGGCACATTCTATTCACTATCTTCCTGGCTGACATCCAGACTAATTAAGCAGAAGGGAGCAGAAAGGAAATTAAATGGAACTGAGCGATCCATCCATCCTAAGGTCTACCACGTCATTGAACAGGTGGCTGAGGGATTTCCATCTCTTAAACATCTATGGCCAGTTTCAGGTCTGGTGGAGCCTTAGCAAAGTGCCTTGCAGTGGACCCCCCACTAAACAGGTGGACCCCCCCTAAAGTTCAGGGGGGATTGACTTGGTGGGGTGGACAGGGCAATGGAGCTTTTATTGACAGTCACCATCATTTCCCCCCGACACACTTGCTGTGTGTGTGGGCCCAACAACCCAGACACCAGGCAACCTCTATTCTGCCAGCCCCCCACATCAGAAGAACCAGAGGAACCCAAGCTAACACTTTTACCATAACCTTAGGACACAGTCCTGCCTTCATGCTCTGATTTGGAGGAGTTTCCTAAGGTCATGCCAGCCCTAGTATAGGTCGCCCAGTACTACCAGATCCAGTGTTTAGAAAATCAGTTAAAGCCCCACAACAGAGCTTTCCCCAGGGAAGGGGCAGGGCCAATTCATTATGTCTAGCCAGCAGCCATACAAAAAGGCAGTCTGCTCTAAGCAGCTGCTGGAGCAACATCTCTCTTCTGTTGTTAGATCCAGCTCTTGTAGATTCCTGCTTGGAGGTCCTGACACCTTTCACTTCAGAGCAAGCTGAAATCTATGTCCCTCCAAAATCCCTGATTTGGCAGAGACCCCAGTTTGCCTAGATGATGGCCTCCAAAGCAGCCACTGAGAAGAGTTCCTCCATTGCTGTTGCCATGACCCCACCACCAAGGTACAACTGCAAAATGCATTTTGTAGCAGTGCAAAAGGATATATTTTCCCCAAGAAGATAAACAATTTTATAAGCTGAATCTCTTTCATTCCCATATGTTTTATTCCCAAAGTCCCATAAATGGTACAGTTCTCTTTCAGGGCAATGCTTACACATATGCGAACAATTTTTTCATAGCACTAATTAGACGCTTACCGTTTTTCTGTATGTCAAATGATTGTCACGACATGAAATGTTACTTGCTTATTTATACCTGAGCCTGTTTCCTTCAAGCAAGAGATTAAGCACATTAATACATTGTTTTACTCTCAAAGAAATTAGCCCCTTATTTCTGCATAGTTAATAATGAGAAACAGCCATCTCCTAATTAGAGGCAGATTTTATGGCTAAGGAAATACCTGTGCAATTTTCGCTGCAGAAATTTTCTGGCTGAAACAACTACTTCTTTCTTGGCATCTTTGTTTTGGAAGGGAACCAGCTGGCCAGAGCTGTTGTGAGGATTTATGGGTGAGTCCCCCTGCCTCCAATTCTTATAATCATTTCTCTTAACTTTGGCCCTTCTCTGTTGCCTGAGTTCCCTACCTAACCTCCTTGGCTAGGGTTCCTAGTTTCAGCAAAGTATGCCTCCATCTGCCACATTCAGTGAAATATCTGGGTTCTCCACTTTATTTCTGGCCACCCCGGTTTTCTGTCTGGTACCTGCATTTTATTCTGTTGCTGGATTCCCACACCTCTCCACCTGAGTAGCCCTAAACTTTGCAGGGCCTCCAAAAGACATATTAGCAGCAGACCTGTCTCCTGTAGCATAGTACTGATCTATCTGTTTGTGTAAATTATTGAATAAGCCGCCCTTCAGTGTAATAAAGCTGATAAGGCCGCTTACAGCCAGGTATTAGAACAATAAAAATACAAGATCTTCTATCAAGAACTAATCAGCCTACTTTCGTTTCACTGTCTCTACAACTGGACTAAATTTGATTCAAATCAAAGTCCATGAGTTAGAACTCTTGCACCTCAAATGTGCGTCTTCCATATTGTCAAACTATGCCATTGAGGTGTCCTTGTGTGTCACTCACTGCAACTGTACACAATTTGGTTTAAATGGGTTAGGCTGTCCACAAATTAGCTGGCTTGCACCTCAGATGTTCACACGGTCACCATTTTGAATTGGTGTGGATGACATCATCACCACACACCACACCATTAGGGCATCCCTATGTGTCCCTATAGCTGTAGCAAATTTGGTTTAATTTAGTTAAGTGGTTCACAAGTTACCCCACTTATGCCTCAAAAATTTACACATCCATCTTGAATTGGTGTGGATGACATCATCACAACCTATACCATTGAGGTGTTCCTGTGTGTCACTCACTGCAACTGTACCTAATTTGGTTTAAATTGGTTAGACAGTCCACAAATTAGCCCTCTTGTGGCTCAGATGTTTATGCGGCCGCCATTTTGAATTTGAGTGGATGGCAGCATCACACACCATGCAATTTCTGCATCCTTATGTTTCCCTACAGCTGTAGCAAATTTAGTTCAAATCAGTTAGGAAGTTCACAAGTTAGCCCACATGCACCTCAAAAGTTTACACATCTACCATCTTGGACTAGGGTGGATGACATCATCACAAACTATGCTGTTGAGGTGTCCATATGTGTCCCTACAACTGTACCCAGTTTGGTTTATATTGGTTCAGGAGTTGCGAAGTTGATAGTGGGGGACACACGGACAGACACATGGACACACACACAGTATGCCGGGTGATCTCATAAGCCTACTGGAAAGTAGGCTAACAACAATACAAGGACTAATAAGGCTATCGGAAAGTATCAGGTCAGTTCTGACCTGATTCTGATTATGTTGGGGAAACCATTTCAACCACCCAACATTTTTTAAAAAATTGGACCAGACCGGAATTGATCCGATATTTATGGTGGTGCATAGGCCTAATGGTTAAACATCGCAGAGCAGCTTCAAAAAAAGATCAGCAACATTTTTTCACAGCTCAGAAAAGTAGCCAACATCAGGTTAATACTGCATGTCCACTTCAGGAGAGGGATGATTTTTCATCAATCTCCCATTCCCTCGAAAAATGGCAGTGACTCAGAAAATATGTCCCTGAGGGTCATGCAGCCAATGACACCCAGCTCTTTATTTTATGTTTTTAAATGTAAAGATTTATATTATCAGCCTACATGTCCTGCAGTGTAATGTGGGTAGTGCAAAACCACCAATGCTGCTGCGGGGCTCTTCCAAGAGCTGTTCAACAGTGGAACAGTCTGCCCCATGCAGTGGTAGGCTCTCCTTCCCATGAGGTTTTAAAACAGAGGCTGGACAATCATCTGTCAGGGATGTTACAGCAGTTTCCTGCAGTGAGCAGGGAGACCTGACGGTCACCAGCCTGGATGGCTTTAATACTACTACTATTACTAGTACTACTACTATTACCAACAACAGCTAGCTTGACCGGCGCAGAGCATCTGCAAACTAGTACTGTATTGCTCTCCTTGCCCCCGCCACAGCCCCCTCAGCCCAGAGATCTCCCCCCTCACCTGAGCCCCAGATTCCTCTGCTCCTGCTCCTCCTCCTCCCTCCTCCTCCTTGAAGGTCCAGAGCGGCTCCCAACTGGAGCTCCAGTGCTGACTCCACCTGGAGCAGCACCACCACCACCACCACCACCACTGCTGCCACCACCATCTCTGACTGGGCTCGACACCCGCATGACTTTGCGCTCCAGGCACCTCCAAAGTGCCACGAATGCATGTACCATGCATTGCCTTAGTGCTTTATATAGATGAGGAGGGGGAGGAGGAGAAGGAGGAGGAGGAGGAAGAAGAGGAGGAGGAGCACCAGCACCAGCACCAACACCAACAGCTGCAGTAGCAATTTTGTTAGCTGCCCCATAACAAATTGTTCTCTGTGTGGCTTACAACACAACACAACACAACACAACACAACACAACACAACACAACACAACACAACATTAAAACATGAAATAAAAAGCTTTAAGAGGGGCTTAGACAAATTCATCCATCTATTAAATCTGAGGGCTAATCTGAGGGCTATAAGCCACCTCCAGCCTCAGAGGAAAGATGCCTCTAAATACCATTGCGGGTGGCAGGGGTCAACAGTGGGAGAGAAGGCACATCTCTTGCCTTTGAGCTTCCCAGAGGCATCTGGTGGGCCACTGTGGGAGACAGGATGTTGGACAAGATGGGCTTGGGCTTGATCCAGCAGGGCTGTTCGTATGACCTCCAATGTCCCTCTCAAGTCATTCTGTAGTTCTAGGTTCCATTTATGTTTGCGTATAAATGAAAACTAGACTGACTGAGCCCCGATGCAGTTCAATTGTCCATTCATCCCAAAGCAAATACACACGTGTAACATATAGATGTGTAGAGCTGTGAAAAAGCAGATTAGAAATGCCGTAAATGCATAAATAAATATGGTCTGGGAGAAGCCAAGTGCTTTCCATAGTGCAAAAGCATGATTTAGAACTGAGAGGACACAGTTGGCGGGGTGGGGTGGTGCTGGCTCTCTCTCTTGAGATTTCTATTGCATTTTGGGGGCCATTATAGGATCTTAAAGATTGTCTGGACTTTTATTCTAGCTGTAAAGTGCTGAAAGGTTCTATGAGCCACAAGATGCCTGAATAGACATTTACAGCTTTCCAGTTCACTATTTTTCTTTGGGGTTGGGAGAGTTAGGAAAAGAAGGTTACCCGAGACCTACAATAAAGGTGACAAAAGGAGAAAAAGAGAGAGAGAGAAAGAGAGGGAGAAGGCAAATAAATACCATCAGAAGCTGTAGATTACATCCGTTTAAATAAAATAGATAATGTGTGCCCTGAGAGCTGACCTTTACCATACAAAGGAAGGTTATATTTCAGACCTTATTTCCTTGCTGTGCTTATTTGTATTGAAAGTAATGTAGTTAATGTGCAATGAAAAAAACCTTGAGTACTTTCAGTATTTACTCCATTTCTCTTCTCGGAAATGGTCTGAAATGCCACAGTGATAGCGAAGGTGGCGAAGGTGACTGTTTTCCTTGGAAAGTGGGGGAGAGCGCCAGGTTAAAACATGCATTTTCTCCCCTGAAAAGTTGTCAGCTTTTCATACCACCTCGCATTTTTGTATTGCTATGCTTTTTTTCAGCACACAAAAATATTTCAACACAACCTTGAAATATGTAGTGTAAGTTGGCCACAAAACTAAGCGTAACCCATTTTTGCTTTCTTTTGTCCTGGAGCAGATTTATGACAAGTGTGTGTGTGTGTGTGTGTGTTGCTTTTAGAACATAAGAACATGCTGGATCAGGCCCAAAGCCTATCTAGTCCAGTATCCTGTTTCACGCAGTGGCCCACCAGATACCTCTTAGAAGCCCACAGGCAAGAGGTGAGGGCATGGCCTCTCTCCTACTGTTGTTCCCCTGAAACTGGTATTTAGAGGCATCTTGCCTCTGAGGCTGGAGGTGGCCTATACCCCTCAGACTAGAAGCCATTGATAGACCCATCCTCCATGAATTTATCTAAACCCCTCTTAAAGCCATCCAGGCTGTTGACTATCACCAAATCTTGTGGCAGAGAGGTCCGTAGATTAATTATGTGTTGTGTGAAAAAGTACTCACCTGACTATAAAGCTGCCTTGTAGAGAGACTGGCCATTGACTTATTTAGCTCAGTATGTCTGGATCTGCAAGGGGTTTCCTTTCCAGATTTTCAGATCAGGGATCTCAGGAACTGAACCTGAAAGCTCCTTCTGTATACATAGCATGTGTGCTACTACTGGGCTATACCTCCATTCTGAATGTTAAATGTGCTTTACTTATATTATCTCAGTATTTATCACAACAATCATGGAAGGTAGGCTATAAACTAGTATTACTATTTCTGCATCACAAATGGGCAAGGGGGGACAGAGGCTTAAACAACTGTGGCTTGTGTATGACCAATTGTTGTTGTTTTGGCTGATGTCCATACTCTTAGCCACTGCATTACAGTTGTTTGATTCTGGCTGGGTACACACAATCACAAGGATCCTGGTAAAAAATGTTAATCAGGATTAACATTGAGCCCTTTGAAGCTGATTGTGTGAACCCAGGGCAATCCTGGTCCTACCTCTCGAGTTAACCAGCATTAAACAAAGATAGTTCTACAGGACTGAATCCTGACGGACACGATGGGCGGCCTTCATTTTGTGGCTGTCCATCATGCAACCGCATTTGTACAATTTGCATTTGCAAGAACACTCTTGAGCAACAGCACACGGCTCATGGGACACTGTGCAGCATGTAAGCATGGTTTGGGATGCAACCCATTGACTTGGATGCACAACTGTGAGTGGAAGGAGAAAATGGCATAGTGCTGTTCCACACACCACAAGAGCAATTAATTTTAAGCTGTTTTTAAAAAATCTTATGAGATTGTTTTGATTTTGTTTTGTGAAATTTTAACTCGGTATAAGTGAGAAGGGCTTGAGGGCGGGTGGTGGGTAAGGCTGCTTAAACCTACTGATGACCACTCCTCCATTGCTGGGCACACCGCCCATGCACCCAGATGATCCTTCACTGGCCCAGGCAGTGCATAATCCTGACCCTTGGAAATCCCACAATGCATTGTGCAAGTGTGCGGTGCATTGTGGAGATCCGTGTAGTGACGGGCAGTTGCTGTCACTGCTGCAGCTTCAGCTAAAAGCAGTCAGTGCTGCACCTGGTTTAAAAAACAGGGCTAAGGGAGTGCTCGCTCCCTTAAGGCTTGCTACACAGGCAGGTTTGCCGCAGAAGCAGTACCAGGATTGGGCATTGTTCCATTGATTCTCACATGCAGCCAAGCCCGGGCATGGCTGGTCTAGTCTGGTCTTGGCTGTGTGTGAGAACATCCTCATTGTGTTTAAAATTTTGTACAAAAAGCACATATCAGGTGGTATAAAGATATCAATCAATCAATAAAATATTGGGGTGGGTGACATCATCACAAACCACATCATTGAGTTTTCTCTATATGGTATAATATAGTACTACAACAGTACCAGTGCGACGTTCATAGTGGGACACATGCGCACACATAGCTCAGTGATCTCATAAGCTTATTTTTAGGGATGTGCGTGAATCAATTTTTTTGATTCAATTTGTGCCTGAATTGAATCACCCCTGATTTGTTTTGTGTCTGCTGTCCCCCTGAATCACCTCCGATTCGAATTAGAAAGTAGTCTTTAAAAAGAAAAGGAGAAGAGGGCTATAGGCCACCTCCAGCCTCAGAGGCAGGATGCCTCTGAATACCAGTTGCAGGGGAGTAACAGCAGGAGAGAGGGCATGCCCTCAGCAATTGCCTGTAGGCTTCCAGTGGCATCTGGTGGGCCACTGTGTGAAACAGGATGCTGGACTAGATGGGCCTTGGGTCTGATCCAGCAGGGTTGTTCTTATGTTCTTATGTATACTACTGTACCTGTGTTGAGCTGAATGTGTACATGCATACAGATCTGTACATGCATAAACTGTACACAGATTGTACATGAGCAAACTATTATGTGTGCCTAGGGCTATGGATGGACATCATCAGATATAGGCCAGCACATTTTCAACAGTTGGGAGGCACGGCCAGTAGTTCCTTACGCATTCCTCAGAAGCATGGAGGGGAGGGGGCGGATATCAAGAAACTGGTACAGTGGTGATTACTGGGCGGCTTACCAAATTTCTCAAAAAAATCCATCCGTACATTGGCTGCAGCTCATCTAGGGTTGAAGTGCCCATTAGTTTAGTTGTATATAAAAACAGAAAGCATTTCAAGCAATTATATGATTGTTTCACATGTGGCTTTTAAAGGGTAAGGTCATATTATGTAATTGTTTGAATCATAAGACAGCTGACTGACAGGGTGTGATATACCATAAAAATACAATTACCTATGAAGGAGCAATATTTTTTAGACACTTGGATTTCGGGAGATTTTTTCAATTGTTCTTGTTTTGTGTTATCTACATAGTGCCATCAACATTCATTCATTCATTCATTCATTTCATTTATATACCTCCTGATATGTGCATCTCTAGGCAGTGTACACAATTCAAAACACAACAAATATAGAACAGAATAAAAACAACAATTTCACAGAATAAAGTTATAAACTATCTCGTGAGGTAAAAGCAAATTAAACAGTTTAAAATTAATTTCAGCTAAAAGACTGGGAAAACAGATACATCTTCAGGGCCCTCCTAAAAGCAAACAGAGAAGCAGATGCTCTTATTGCAACAGGGAGCATATTCCAGAGCCTCGGGGCAGCCACAGAGAAGGCCTAGTCCCAGGTCACCACTGAATGAGCTGGTGGCTGGCAACCATAACCAGACCTGTCTCCAGATGATCTTAAGAGGCAACAGGGTTCATAACAGAGCAGGCACCCTCTTATGTACCCTGGACCCAAGCTGTTCAGGACTTTATAGGTTAAAACCAGAACTTTGTTTCGGAAACATATTGGCAGTCAGTGCTGTTCTTTTAAAATCATTTACATGGTATTTCATAGTGTTTTCTCTGCCCCGAGGCACCTACAGTGAGGTTAAGCATTTTGTTGAAAGTATTTCATTTTTGGGAGGGCCAAAATCACATATTTTTATGCTGCAATCCAAATGAGATGAATCTTCATATTACTCCTAGAAGCCATTCCAAACCAGGAACTGGGAAGGCACGAGGGAGATAAAATCCAAGTTGCTCACTTAAGTGGCTGGGTCTCTCTTCTGCTAATTAACTGGCTAAAGCATGAAAAGAGCAGCTCTTTTAGTAAGCTCTACACTGCAGTGCCTTCTGGACTTTACATATTACCAGGTCTCCTCTGGTGGTTTCAGAACCGCATCTTATTTGAGGGTAAGCTAATCCCACAGCAATCCATTTTGGTCCAGGTAGACATACCCCTTTCCCACATAAAGAGCAACTCAAATGTCCTTTGAAGCTATTACTGACCCTCAGGGGGCAGTGAGAGGCCCGGCTGAGCTCTTTGTGTTTCTTTATCATGTATTATGTGTCCTCGATAATTTCTTTTGTGAGGACAAAGACATAATGAACCCCAGGGCTGGATTTGTCTGTTGATATTTGTCTTCTCTTTTCTCTCTGTACAGAAAGTACATTTGGGGGGAGGGGTGGACAAATAAAGATAAAAGGATCTTTTTAAAAAGGTCACGCTGAACTATCTTTGAGCCATAATTAGCAGATCCATTTGTTAGGTTTTTGCTACACTTTGCTGAATCATATATATAGATAAATTGTATATCAATAAAGTCATAGAAACATAGGAAGCTGCCATACACTGTATACTGAGTCAGACCACAGGTCCATCTAGCTCAGTATTGTCTACACAGACTGGCAGCGGTTTCTCCAAGGATGCAGGCAGGAATCTCTCAGTCCTATCTTGGAGATGCTGCCAGGGAGGGGACTGAGAACCTTCTCAGTTACTTTAGTTTTATTTAGAATGTAATTTTAAAGCTGTCTTGTTTTGCATGTTTTTGTACACCGCCCAGTGTCTTCGGATTGGGCGGTATATCAAATGTTTCTAATAAATAAACAAACCTTCTGCTCTTCCCAGAGCGGCTCCATCCCCTGAAGGGAATATCTTCCAATGCTCACACATCAAGTCTCCCATTCATAGGCAACCAGGGCAGACCCTGCTTAACTAAAGTGACACGTCATGCTTGCTACCACAAGACCAGCTCTCCTCTCAAGGAGAAAGACTTTTCAGTGGTGGCACCAGACCCACCCAAAGGTCCAGAGAGGCCCAGGCCAGTTCCATCTTTTGAGGTCCCTAGCCATACAAAAACAAACAAACACATAAAAATAAGCTGCAACACTTTTCAAAAGCGTAACAATTAACATGTCTAAGTTTGAGACCTCCTTTGAGCTTGAGGCCCAAGCCAAATAGTTCTCCTGCCCCCACCCCCACTGGCCTTGGGTGGTACCCCATCTTTGTTTCCTCAGTTACTAGACTCTTTTTGGGGGTGGTGTTTGTTTGTTTTTAGGAAAAGTGAGATTTCCAGAATTTTAAATTCTGACGCTTGTATAAAGTCATTTTTTTTCATGTGGAAATCTAGACGACAGGGAGAAAGCTAGGCTTTCTCTTTATTTGACCATTAGAGGTCATTCACACAATCAAAAACTCTGTTTTACCTGGGTTTGGGAGCTGTGAGTGCTCCTAAGTTTCAGTTGTGTGGAAGCAAGTTAACTTAGGGGGAAAACCTGGATAGCTTTTTCTCTTATCTTGCTTCCACACAACCAAAAATTGGGAGCATATACGACTCTCAAACCCGGGTAGAACACCATTTTTGACTGTGTGAATGACCTCTTTGTTTTCTAGATCCCTGTTTTTTCCTTATAAAAATGGGGAAGCATTCAGTCAATGCAACCTCCACTTGGAGTCTGCAGTGGTACAGTCCAAAAGTGTGTTTTATAGCTGCTTCCCTCATAATTACAAAGCAATCTTACATTTAACTAAGACTTTATTCAAGAAACAACTCTGTTTTCTCCTTCTCCTTCTCCTTTCCTCCCTCCCTTTTCTTTCTGACTCCTCCCTGCACACTCTCTACAGGATCCCCACTGGGACAAACTTCTAATCATCAAGGACTGCTAGACAGAACACAACAGTGGCATCTGAAATTAGCCTGCAATACAGGGTAACAAATGTGACACACAACTAAGCCTGTGTATGCAGCACTGCTTGACTGCAAAGGGGTCTTGTGCTGGAGAAGAGAAACGTGAGCTGTCTTCATAGATTGGAGTACTTTCTTGCACCACTTCCAGGTTCCTTGTCACTCATAATATCCGATGAAATGCTTCATGAACCAATCATGCAGCTGTCCTGAAAATCTTCCAGAGGAGCTGTCAAACACCCTATTAACACACTTACTGACACTGGCCACAGATGACTGTCTTTCTAACATGCCAGACTCAAAGTATAAATAGTTTTGTTGGAGGATTTACTCAGCACACTTGAATATTAAAGCACTAAATAAATAATGCCACATTTTACTTTAAAATATTAAAATGTAACTACATCGATCTGGTCTCGGCATGCAGAATGTGCATTCATTCATTTAGCCAAAGGACTTAGAAATGCTTAGAAATCTGATTGGTACATCTAGTTGTGAACATGTAATAGGTATTTATACCACATAGTATGAACTGCTCCATGCATGATAAGTTTTCAAAATGCCTGTGTGAACGTTTTTTGCATTGCCAAATGGATATTCACTTTTCTAGCAGCACTGGTCTTAGATATTTTATGGCTAAGCCTTCCTGATCAGCAGCTAGGATATTTGTGAACGTTCTGTGACATCACAGCAGCTCAGCCAATGAACTGCCTTTCTTTGGAAGGATTTTAAAGTTATTAACGCACATGGGGACTGCTTTTTGATTGACACTGTTTTTGCATGGGGGAGTTGCGTTCCCACATTTTATGAGGAAGTTAGGGTTTTCATACTAATGCTGACAGCTGAGTGAGGTTACTCCATTGAGGGACAACTTAATTTTAAAAAAAACAACAGAAAATTGAATTAGAATTTAAATAAGGCCACTAGTCTAAACATATATATGTGAATCTAAATCTATTGAAATAACTGTTTCTTATATCTAAATAAAGAAATGTGTTTAGGATCAGGCCATTAATGTCAAATAATGGCTTACTGGTACACCAGCTGGTAACCTCCAGGTTGGACTACTGCAATACGCTCTATGTAGGGCTGCTCTAAGTAGGGCTGCCTATGTACGTAGTATGAAAACTTCAGTTTGTTCAAGATGCAGCAGCCAGATTGGTCTCTGGGGTACCCTGGGGAGACCACATTATGCTTGTTCTTAAACAGTTGCACTGGCTGCTGATATGTTTCTGGGCAAAGTACAAAGTGCTGGTTATTATCTTTAAAGCCTTGAATGGCTTAGGTCCAGGTTACCTGAGAGAGTGCCATTCTCTACAAGATCCCCACCACTCATTAAGATCATCAGGAAAGGTCCGTCTTCAGGTGCCACCAGTTCATCTGGTGGGGGCCTGGGATCAGGCCTTCTGCCCCCGGGTTGTGAAACATGCTATTATCTTCCTTGGAGGTCTTCAGGAGAGCCTTAAAGACCCATCTTTTTAGCCTGGCTTTTGTTTGTTTGTTTGTTTATTCAATTTCTATACCACCCTTCCAAAAATGGCTCAGGGCAGTTTACACAGAGAAATAATAAATAAATGAGATTATAATGATATCTCATTTTAATTTTAATTTTAATCTGGTTTAAATATTTTTATTTTATTTTAATTGTTTTATTACTTGTGTTTGATTTTAATATAAACCACCCTGAGCCACTTTAGGAAGAGTGGTATATCAATTCAATAAATAATAAATAAAGATAGATTTGTTTCCATTTGGGAATGTTTAATGTGAGATTGTCCCTCAAAATCTAGTTAGCCATTCCTTTTCCCTACCCCAGAAGTATATTTTCTTGTGCTGTCACTGTACTTGAACAAAACAGAGATGTTTTAAGGGGGAGGCATTTACACATTCCTAAATAACAATCAAAATGGGCCCTTAACATGTCCCTGAGTGAGAGACATCAAGTTCACTGGGGCTGAAAGGATTTCAAGTAGCCAGTCGCAAAGAGTAATGTGATCTATGGCCAAGTGACTCCACAATTATATTTCTTCTCCTCAGCTCTTCCATTGTTTATTTTACTGGGGGGCAAATGAAGTACACAAGTGCTTAAACCGTGAGAAGGCATTCTTTCCCCCCTCCTCCACATCCAATTTATTCTATTACTAAATAGTGCCAAAGGTAATGTATTTAAAAGAGATGTTGAAGTGATCAGGTTAAAATTTATGTTCACTAAAGGAAAGAGGTGGCTTAATTGAATTGGCGCACTTAACTCATTAACCCTTTGCCTCTAGGACTAATAAGTATGAACTCTGTGTTGCTAATAATCGCAGAGGTACAAAGTTGTGCTTTTCATCCCTGCCTGGAAAAAGCGAGAGGGAGTGGAAAAGCAATGAGGGTGGGGGGGAGGGAAGGACAGAATTTGCTAGAAGAGAGAGGCTCTTTCTTGCAAAACAGAACATGCATTACATTTTTTCCCCTTCACACTTCAGGTGTTACTAAATTGAAACAGAAGATATTCTTTCTTGCCATGTAGGTCCTATGATCCACCCATGCTGGTTCCTCTGGCTGGATATGAACATGAAGGGTTAGCTAGAACATGGAATGAAGTTATTGGCATGTCTGGATCTGGTCAGTGCCTGGGTAGGAGACCACATGGGACCCCTATGGCCAGGTTCACACTTAACAGAGAACTTGAGGTTCCCCCAGCCCAAGATATGGAGGGAACTTGAAGCAGGCTTTGCAGATGATCACATATCTGTTTGTCGAAGTAGCTGATTTGAGTCAAAGACCAAGCCCCTTTTAAAGCCATCCAAACTAGTGGCCATCACCACATCCCATGGCAGCGAATTCCATTGATTAATGATGTACTGTGTGAAAAAGTACTTCCTTTTGTCAGCCCAACACTAGGACCAAGGGTCATCCCATGAAACTGAAGACTGGGAGAGTTAGGACCAACAAAAGGAGATACTTTTCCACACAGCACATCATTAATCTATGGAATTCTCTGCCATGGGATATGGTGATGGCCACTGGTTGGATGGCTTTAAAAGGGGCTTGGATGGGTCATCAGTGGCTACTAGTCTGATACCTAAAGGCCACCTTCAGCCCCAGAGGCAAGATGCCTCTCAATACCAGCTGCAGGGGAGTAGCAGTAGGAGAGAGGGCAAGCCCTTACCTCTTGCCTGTGGACTTCCCAGAGGCATCTGGTGGGCCACTGTGGGAAAGAGGATGCTGGACTGGATGGGCCTTGGGCTTGATCCAGCAGAGCTTTTCCTATGTTCATATGTGCTTATGTAAAGGTATGCCCTCTGGCTGCGACCTCTAGGGAGGCCCTGGATGCTAACTTGGCCAGTCTTGCAAGTTGCAACAATTCACAGCAACTGGTCCCCATGGCAAAAGGGCTCGCATGGAGTGAACCAGAGGTTTGTGAAGAGAGTGGGTTTAGATGTAACATGTACCTCAATGGGAGCAGCACTTGGTTTGGCAAGTCAACTTCAAATATTGGTTATGCATCAAGGTTTGAGGCCCTGAGTGAAAATAGCAAACAAAAAACCTGAAATATATTGAAGCTATTCTCACGATCTGTGAGATGATCAAAGTGCAGATGATCAAAGTGCAGCCCTGGGTGCCTGGATCGGCCACCCACACGGCTGCTGGCTCTGTCACGGAGCCGGTGGGGGCTGTGGAGATCAGGGGCTGCGTAGCCCTCGGAAGTTCTAGGATGCCCCACGCAAGCACGCGGGGCATCCTGGAGAGACCTCTGAGCCCAGGAGGCTGGCTGCAGCCTCCCGGTTGGGGGCTTACTCGTGTGTTGCCGTGCACCGCAGAGACACAAGAGCAAAACAATGAGGTTAACGGAGCACTCGATCCATTAACCTCTTTTAAGGGGAAGGGGATTTAGGTGGGCTAGTCGCCTTGGGAGCACCAGGCTCGCCTGCGGGCCCAGTGGTTCCCACGAACACTGGAAAGTGGGCTAAGCTCCCTTAGCCCACTTTCCAGAGATTGTGGGAATAGCCTCAATGTGTAGGCTTCAGTGTGGTTCTAGAAAGAGGCTGGATTTAAAAACACACACCTTAATTACAGGACTTTCAATACAATCCTAGAAAATAAGCCTTCCGCAAGGTGATCTAATTATACGGGAAGCTGTCTTCTACTGAATCAGACCCTACTGACTGAGCAAAGAGACACCTTTTTAAAGTGGTGGTTCTCTTTACTGAGCAGGAGGAGAGCAACTGGCCATATCCGACCCCAGCACAGCATCCCTCCAGTGGCTGGTGTCCTTCTTATGTTTCTTTTTTACCTGTGAGCCCTTTGGCGACAGGGAGCCATTTTATTTATTTATTTATTTATTTGCTTATTTTGTTGGTTTGTTTGCTTATATCTATATAAACTGCTTTGGGAAATTTTTGTTGAAAAGTGGTATATAAATATTCGTAGTAGTCGTAGTAACAGACCATTGGATCACCAAGCTTACTGTAAGGTCAGTCACACAACCAAAATCACGGGCAGTAGGGAGGACTGAAGCCTGGAAGGCAGGAAGACGGGATCCTGCCTGACTTCCTCCACAGTGCCGAATGCCCACATGACTAGTACGTGAGTATTCTGGGAGCAGTGAGGGTGAGAGGGGAAAGCAGACAGGTTCCTTCTGCATCCCACAATGCACCGTGTGCGGAGAGCTGTGCATAGGGGGATTTCCTCAATGTCGGCCACTCTTTCTGCCCAGCTCTATGGAAGCTCGGGCTGCTGGCAGCCTGAACTTCCGCACAACCAGGCAGTGAGGGAGGGCAGTGCATGTGCATGTCCTTCTCCCTCACCTGTTGACCAGGTAGAAAACCCGGGCTACCCAGTGGAGGAGCTCACCCAGGTAGAGCTGATAGTGAGAAAGACCCCTAGGTCTGCTCTGACTATCAGTGGCTTTCCAGGGTTTCAGGCAGGAATTGTTCTCAAACCTGTCCAGAGATGTCAGGGATTTTAAAAAGGATCTTCTGTATGCTAAGCACAAGCTCTACCACTGTGCTACATTTCCACCCCCATTGTCTGATTTACATCTAGGATCCTGCAACGAACAATCTTTTAAAATGTACACTGTTAAGCAATGAACTTTAGGTCATGACGGACAAATTCCTCTTGATGTGATTCAGTGGGAATTTGAGTAGCAAACCCAGCTATTTTCCCCTAAAAATCGGAAAACAGCTTTTTAAAAGCGCTGTTTTAAAATTTTGATCTCATTGCACTCTTGTCCTTAGAATGAACATCAAGTGCCCTAGAGAACTATATTTCCTAGGTTCCCTGGCATCAGCTCTGTTAAGTTTAATTGTAAAATTAGATGATTCCACTTTCAAGAAATCCTGCTCAGAACTTGCCTACCCTGATCTCAGGCTTTTGGTAGCGTACCTAATATTCAGATAATGCTTTCCACCTGCTGGCCATTTCCAGCTTCCTTTCAAAAAGGTTCTCTAATTATATTTCCTTAATTCAACCCTTAGCCTTTCCCACTGCTCAAATGGCTAACCTGCCACAATTAATGCTCCTTTCAAAGGGCATCAAATACAAAACTTTGCTTCCTGACAAAAAGAAAAATCTTTAAGGAGAAACCAAAATGTATTCCATTAAAGAACTACACAGAGAATGAAATCCAATTAAGTTGGACCGAGGGATCAAATTCACATTTGGTAGGTCAGGCTGAGAATCAGGGTACCTTCTCTTCATCCTGAACTATTTCTGAAATGTCTGAGAATTAGGTCTTTCTGGAATTTTGGTCGTTTGCTAATGTAATTTGGTTTTGCATACTGTTTTTGAATTTACCAGTGGAATTCAAGGTATCTGAAAGGGGAAAACATCCCTCATAACTTTAATTAAAGGGGTGGATCATAAAAAATGTTTACATATAGTTGTGGGTTCCAAGGAATTGAACCAATCATTCAGAGAAGATCTAATCCTTACAAGGGATAAGAGTGGCCAAGTGCAGGCATTTTAATCCTGGATACAGTCAACATGTGCAGGGAGGAAAAGGGCATGGCTCCCAGCTTCTGCAAACTGATCATTACATAAGAAGCTGATTTATACCAGTGGCCAGTGAGCCCTTTCTCTCAATCCAAGAAAGGGCTGAAAGGGCTCAATGTGGGCGAAGGGAGGAAGCCTTCAAAAGCTTACCTCCTCTGCGGATGATCCTCTTGAAGAGACTTGGTGGCGATCACGCGCCCAGACATGCAGCTGCTCCTCAAGCAGCGTGGAGGGTCAGGGGGCTGGGAGCATCTTCCCACCCCCTGAAACTCCCGGAATACCTCGTGCATGGGTCATTATGGGGATCCCTCCAATGCTAGTCAGGAGCCCCTCAGACCCCCAGCCTAGCTGCAAGCAGCTGGAACTGGCAGACGAACACCAAAATGAAGTTACAGGACTGCTTGTTCCCTTAACCTCATTATGTAGGAGGGCTCCAGAGGTGGGTGTGTTGCTGTGCCGTCGCCGGGAGCCATTCTTCATGTGAGGACGAAACTGGGCTGGGCTTCCTTAGCTCAGTTTTGCCCGCACATTAGAACAGCCTCAGAGTGGTGTATTGGTTGGAGTGTTGGGCTAGGAGTGGACAGACCCACATTCAAATCCCTGTTCAGCCATGAAACCCATTGCATGACTCTGAGTCAGTTACTTCCCCCTTGGCCTAACTAAACCTACCACAAAGAGTTGTTGTCGGGCTTCTTGGAGTTAGAGCAGGATGTACACGTAAATAATAATAATAATAATAATAATAATAATAATAATAATAATAATAATCCCGAGTCAGATCATTGGTCCATCTAGTTTAGTATTGTCTACCCTGATCGTCTGCAGCACTCTGGGTAGTTATAGAACTGAAAAAGGTAGAGAAGAGGGCAGTCAAACTGATCAGAAGTCTAGAGCATTTTCCTTATGTGATCAGGCTACATTTGGGGCATTTTAGTTTAGGAAAAAGGTGACTAAATGAAGTTTAATAAAATAATGCATAGTGTGGAGAGAGAAAATTTTTTATCCTTCTCTCACAACATTAAAGCCGGGCGTCATCCCATGAAACTGCTTGGCAGGAAATTTAGGACTGACAAAAGGAAGAACATAATCTATGGAACACTGGATATGGTGGTGTCCACCAGCTGGGATGGCTGTAAAAGGGGCTTAGATAAATTCATGGAGGACAGGTCTATCAATGGACCAGGTTTCACAATCAGCGAGACCCAGTTCAGGAGGGTGCATGGGGAGAGCCCTGGGTGGCCGGATCGGCTGCCCACTCTGTGATGGAGCTGGTGGGGGCTGGGGAGCTCAGGGGTTGCATGGCCCCTGGAAGCCCAAGTATGCCCTGCACGAGCATGCAGGGCATACTGGGGAGACCCCCAGAGCAGCTACTCACGATCAGATAGCCCAGGTTTGTGGAGTGCTCGCTCCACAAACCCGGGCTGGGGGGTGGGAATTGAGCGTATTACCCACTCTAGAACCACCGGGCTCGCAGCCGAGCCCGGTGGTTCTCACGATCAGCAAAAATCAGGCTAGCAGAGGCTAGCCTGATTTTTGCTGATCATGAGAATAGCCCCAATGACTACTAGTCTTGATGGTTATAGGCTGTCTGAACCTCCAGGCTTAGAGGCAGGTTACCTCTGAATACCAGTTGCAGGGGAGCAACAGCAGGAGAAGGGGCATGCCTTCATTTCCTGCTTGCGGGCTTCCCAGAGGCATCTGATGGGCCACTGTAGGAAACAGGATGCTGGGTCAGGCCCTATAGATCTTGGGCCTGATCCAGCAAAGCTCTTCTTATGTTCTCCAGGGTTGCAGAAGGGGGTCTTTTCAAGCCCTAACTGGGGATGCCAGGATTGAAGCTGGGACTTTCTGCAAACAAAGCAGATGAGCTACAGTCCCATATCCTTTCCTTAAGCACAGAGTGTACATAGTCTATGTTGTACACATGCAGATGCTGTCTGTAGATCTGCATTCTGAAAGACGTAGGATGCAAATGTATTATTTTATTGATTTAAAATATTTATATCCCACCCCTCCACTGCAATACTGCTCACAGCTCACAATCAACTGTAAAACAATCAACATAATAAAACAATATAATATGAATAAAATTAGTCACACTGAAACACTGTTCAAAAGTTCTCCCCACTACAGGCATAAGCAAATATTTCACAGAATTAAAGAAAAGCACATGTGCTAGCCATGGCTCCTACCAACATAGGCACTGGCCACATCCAAAGGCAACCACATGTTTGATATCTGAAAAAGGCAGCACTGACACAGAAAGGCTATTCTCACAATGGGAGAAAATGGGGCTAAAGGAGCGCAGCCCAGTTTTCTCCCATCGTGAGAACCACCGGGCTCGCGGGTGAGCCCGGTGGTTCTCTGGTGGCTAGCCCACCAAAGAAGCCCTCCCCTTAAACAGAGTTAGTGGACCATTAACCCCATTTTCCCGATCATGAGTCACCATGGTGCAGTTCCGCACCACAGTGACTTGTCAGGAGATCCCTGCCAGGAGGCTAAAATGAGCCTCCTGGTGTTGGGGGGTCTCTCCAGGATGCCCTGTGGGACATCCTGGGACTTCTGGGGGCCAATCCCTGCAGCCCCTTCCAGCTCCGTGACAGAGCCAGTAGTTGTGTGGGCAGCTGATCCGGCTAAGACCACTCTCCCCGCAGAACCCTCCCAGGCTCTACACACGGATCAGAGCCTCAGAGATTCATTCATGAGATTTGGAACCCTCTAGGGTGCCCAGCTTCAAGAAGGAACCTTTGAAGATATAAGAACACAAGAATTGCTTTGGTGGGCCAGGTCCAAGGCCAAGCTAGTCCAGCATCCTGTTTCCCCTAGTGCCCATAAGATGCCTCTGGAAAGCCCACACACAGGAGATGAGGAAGCAATCCTGCTGTTGCTTTCCTGCTACTGGTCTTCAGAGAACCATCTTGGAGGCAACCAATAGCCATCAAGACAAGTAGACACCGGTAAACCTGTCCTCCATGAACTTGTCTCATCCACTTTTCAGGTCATCTAAGAAGGTGACCATTAGCACATCCTGTGGCAGAGACCTCCACAGATGATTCGCTGTGTGAAGAAAATACTCCCCCCCCCCAGTGAGGATCTTCTCACGATTAGTGAGAAGAGCCTGGATGGGGAGAGTGGGCTAAGGCTGCTCTCCCCGCAGATGAGCAGTCAGTCTGCTCCGGGCGGCTGAACCAGCTGCCCACACGACTGCTGGCTCTGTTACGGAGCCAGCGGGAGTTGGGGGGATCCCGGGCTGCGCAGCCCCCGGAAACTCCAGCATGCCCTGCACAAGCGTGTAGGGCATGCTGGAGAGACCCCCGAGCTGGGGGGCTGCTTTTCAGCCTCCCAGTCGGGGGTCTACTCGTGATTTGCCACAGCACGGAGCCGCACTGTGGCAACTCACAATCATAGAGCCCGGGTTAGTGGAGAGCTCGCTCTGCTAACCTGGGCTTAGGGGAGGGTTACTTAAGCGGGTTAACCACTTGGAGGCTACCGGGCTCACCTGTGAGCCCCATGGTTCTCACAGTCAGGTGAAATCGGGCTAGGCTCCCCTAGCCTGATTTCACCTGATCATGGGAATAGCCTCAGTGACTCCCCAGGGACATGACCATGGGGCATATCAGCAGCAGGGCCATGGCTAGACAATAAGGATGTGCCCAAAGCAGGGTTCAAAGCACAGTTTCCTTTTTTGGAAAGGCCCTGGGAACTTTAAGAAAAAGGAGAAACGGTCTCCGTTGCCCTATTCAGCTTCCTGCTGGGGTGGTGCATGTCCCAATAACCCCCATGCCATGTGTCTGCTGGTGTCACGTGGGGGGTTATTGGGATGTGCACCACCCCAGCAGGAAACTGAATGGGGCGGCAGAGAGCAGGTAAGAACCTGTTCTCTTTTTTTCGTAAAGTTCCTGGGACCCTTTCCGAAAAAGGGCTTTGAACTGTGGTTCGGGCACATCCCTATTAGCCAATGTGCTCCCATTTCCCCCTCATGCATTTGCTGTATGGGAGAGAGGAGATTTTTCTGAATAGGGCTTGAGAGAGAGTCTAGATCCATGCAGGTGGGACGTGCAGAAGCTCTGTGCACAAAAGAGGATCAGTGTGGGAAGGCTGGGGGAGACTCCGTGCAAGCAGAATCCTCCTGCTTAGAATGACTGCATGGATCTTGTATGATGCTAGCAGAAAGGGGAAAGGCAAGGGGTTGGGGCAGCTGAGTGGGAAGGAAGTTACCCCCCCCCCCACCCAGTCCTGCTAAACTGAATAACATCTTGGAGATGGATTTAGTATCAGCTTGAAAACATGGACATGTTTTTACCAATGCTAACTGTGAGGTAGTGGAAGTATTCCAATCTTGGAAGTTATCTATAGAATAGCAGGTTATAGATTAGCCCTCGGACCTGTTACCCAGTTCTATTAAACTAATTTGATGAGCATCTTCCTGTGAGTCCTAGAACTAATTAACAGCTGCAAAGATCATATTAGCCAGGCACTGGAAGACAGCTGATGTGCTTTTGGAGTGGTTAACAACATTTTTAGACACTGCAGAAAAAGTGACAGCTCTTGTGTGCAAGAGGAATGCTGTTTGGTATCTGTAGATTTTGGACACCATGCAATGCTTGTTAGGTGGAGAGCAGAGCTGGTCTTGTGGCGGTGTGAATTGTCCCCTTAAGCAGGGGCCACCCAGGTTTGCATGTGAATGGAGAACTATGTGTGAGTGCTGTAAGATATTCTCTTTGAGGAATGGGCCATAGCTCAGTGGATGAGCATCTGCATGCTGGCATGCAGAAGGTCCCAGGTGTGCTCCCTGGCATCTCCAGGTAGAGCTGGGAGAGACTCCTGCCTGAAACCTTGGAGAGCTGTTGCCAGTCAGTGTAGACAATACTGAACTAGATGGACCAATGGTCTGACTCCGTATAAGGCCGCTTCCTGTGCTCCTAACATCTTCTCTCCAGGCTGCTAGCACCTGTCAGGCTTGGCAGAAACAAGAGTAGCGCTGGAGTGTGGATGCCTGGGGTCTGTTCCAGGGGAGGCATGAGAGGAACTTGCCTTGAAATGAATGTGCCATGATGTAATGCCACCTAAGACTGAGCTGAAATGCCTCTCCTCCAATTTCCCCATTCCATTTGCAGGAAGTGGAAATGGGTGGGCGGGATAGTGACAGTGCTCAGGGCAGCTGCCAATTGGCAGCCATCAACTTTATTCCCATCAGTCCCCTGGGAATGATGCTTCAGTGATCACTTAGTCACGTTTCCAGGGGACTTATGAGAATTACAAAGGGTGGCCAGCAGCACCCAGATGAGTGCCATCAATGTGATACTGGAAGTGGTGGCGGAAAGGAAAGGAAAGGAAAGGTGTAGTGTGGTTTATCCCCTCTTTTGCCCCTAAGCCCTCCAAAACTGAAACTGAAAATTCTCAGCTGAAAACTTCAAGCTCAACCTTACTAAGGAACCAGGTACTATCATGTCATTATGAAGGAAGAGCTACACTGACCTCTAACTGAGCCATTCTTGCCTTGTTTTCTGCAAGACAGCAAGCCTAGAAAGCTGAAGAAAGTACATTGGGGAAAACAACCACTTCGGGCGTAGCAAATAAATAAATATAACAATTTGTTGCTGAGGATGTGGAAGTGAGAGTGAAGAGTTAAGGAGATGTGAGAACACTGGTCAAGAAGACAAGGCGCAGGACGCCCATGCCGGTTCAAAACACTAGCCAACTCCTGGTCTATATGTTCCTCCTGCAGCTGAAAAGCCCTAGGGCAGGGATTTGCAAACTTATACCTTGGGTGTTGTTGGACTACATCACCCATAAACCCTAGCCACAATGGCCAAAGATATTGTGGCCAGGGATGATGGGAGTTGTAGTCCAACATCATCTGGGGACCCAAATCTGAGAGCCCATGCCTTAGAGTATTGAAGGTTAACCCAGGTATCTTTCCAATGGAGTTTCCATGAATCTAGGCAACAGTGTAAAACAAGACTTCTCACACACTTGCTGGGAAAATAAGTGGTCTTTCTTTTCAATAGAGAAACAGATTTTGCAAGTTTGCAGTAGGCCTGTGAAGCCAGAGCCTCTCACATTGGATCTGCTTGCCTATGCCACTCTCTGTAATAAGCACAGGGGAGACTTTCGACATCATTATTATTATTATCATCCTCCACATTGTTATTGCCACCTTTCTGCTTGCTGCAGAACATTATGATGTATTACCCCATTTTATTGCAGTTTATGTTATTACATAAGTACTCCAAATGACAAACTTAGGCACACTGAGGTATCCCCATAAAGCGCCATGTAAACCATATATCATATTAGGATAATTTGGAGCCTTGAAAAGATTTGGAGGTTTCGAGTGGCTCAAAAATATAATGTTCTTCTTGGAATATTTACATGCATCCAGTTTAGTACAGCAGCATGAGACCCTGGGAGTTGCAGATATTGTCGGGATTGATATCCAGGAGGTAATTCATCAGATCATAGGAATGTTCCTATGTTCCTATTACCTCCTGGATACCAATCCCAACAATATTTGCAACTTCCAGTGTTTCATGCCAGACCTTTGATCCTTCTAGTTTAGTTGTATCTACACTGGCTGGCAGCGGCTTCTCCAAGACTGTAGGCAGGAGTCTTTCCCAGCCCTATCTAGAAATGCCAGGCATTGAACCTGGGACCGTCTGCATGTCCCCATGCTCTGTCACTGAGCTATGGCCTCATCCCCTAATCTCTGAAGCAGTTAACATAATTGTTAATTGGGTTGGACAAGCATCCTACCCAGTTTCGCGTGCTGTGTGCGCGCTCCTGATTTTTGATCATGTGCTAACAAAATCCTAAATATAAGGAAGGGAAGTAGTAATGGACTACACTGCCCATTCTGGATAAAAATGGACTACACTGACTTTCTGGTCTTGTGGTAGCTTGCATGAATTTCCCCCTTTGCTAAGCAGGGTCTGCCCTGGTTTGCATTTGAATGGGAGAGTAAGTGAGAATGGGCTCACTTAGACCCTGTCTCCTAAGATACTGCCCTTAGAAGATGGGGGCCACTCTAGGAAGAGTATCTGCCTGCTGGCAAGCAGAAGGTTCCAAGTTCCCTCTCTGGCATCTCCAAGATAGGGCTGAGAGAGACTCCAGCCTGCAACCTTGGTGAAGCCGCTGCCGGTCTGTGTAGACTAGAGATTCTCAACGTTGGGTCCCCAGATGTCATTGGACTTCAACTCCCATAATCCCCAGCGGCGTTTGGTTGGGAATTATGGTACAAGTGCTGGATAGGATGGCTCCATGATACCCAACTTCTGCCTCACAGACCATCACTTTCCCCTCCTCCTACCTAGTTTTTTTGTTAGCACATGATTGGAAATCCAAGGCATCCACAGCTCCCCAATTAACAGTTGTATGAACGGCCTCAAAGATTTGGAAGGCATGAAGTGAATTTCTGGGTTGCAATGTGGACATTCTGATTCTTGGCCTTCTCCTTCCCTGCCAACTGTTATGATGATGATGATTTGTTCAAAATGTTTACCACTTTTCAACAAAAAAAACCTCTCCAAGTGGTTTACACAGAAAATGGAATGAGAAGATGGTTCTCTTTTCCAAAGGAGCTCATAATCTCAAAAGAAACACCAGTTTCTTAGGAACACTCTCCCCCCACCACCCACCAATTCATTCAGCCCCCTCCTTAGTTGCTTTTAAGGTCCTTCTTAAGACATACCTGTTTCGCCAGGCGTATGCCCCTTATTTATTTATTTTTTAAATTGTCTATTATGTTAATTCTCCTGGGTGTGCCTTGGAATGTGTGTCCCAGAACCCAGCTGATTGGCTGGGCAGCGGACGCGCCTGATTGGCTGAGGTGTACCCAGGAGGATTGGCTGCCGTGGTGGCGGCCTGGCCATGGAGGCCAGAGGTGGTGGGACCAGACCGGCCGCGGAGGCAAGGCCCAGGAGGGAGGAAAGAAAGTGGGGAGGGAGGAAGTGGCAGTGGGGAGGAGAGGTGCCTGGGCCTGGAAGCAGAGACTGGGGCATAAGTAGTACCCAGAATGTTGGGGGGCAATATGCTAAATCATTGTAAACCGCTTAGAGAGCTTCCAGCTATAGAGCGGTATATAAATGTAAGTGCTATTGCTATTGCTATATGGTGGGGAGAGGTAACCACTGGCCCCAAAGAGCACACAGATGCTCTGTGTGGGGTCGGCTAGTTATTGGTATTGCTGTCGTTCACCGCCTAGAGTCTTTGGAGGAGGCAGTATACAATAAATTTTGAATGAATGAAAAGTTTATAGGCACTGGAGGGATGCTGTGCTGGGGCAGGAGAGGGACAGTTGCTCACTCCCTGCTAAATATGGGACAGCCACCACTTAAAAATGAGCCACTCTGAGAAGAGTCTCCATTAGGGAGGCTGGGAGGTGGAATTATTTGCTATAACAACTCGTACCACAGGGGTGAATCCTGCCACATATTCACAATTCGAATTCCAATTTCCAGATGAGATTTTCTTGTAGACCACAAAAAGAACAGAGAAATACATTACCCCTATCTTTCTCCATTTTTCTATATGGCTCTCTAGCCACCGAACCAGGAGGAAATCTTTTTCCATTGAAATGCTAATGGGGGAGTAAACTGTATAATAAGACTGCATCCCCTTTGGGCCCACATATAATTTACACATAAAATGAAGCTGCACATGGCCTTGTTTCATAGCATATTTGTTTAATTATCTTTCCTTAAAAGCTTTTTTTCCCAATTAATTTTCAATATTTAAAGAAGGCATAAAAATTGTCAACTTATCCGTATACCTGATAATTAAATAATGTTTGGGGAATAATTAAATTATCTCATAAAGTAAATTTGACCAGCTGTAACATAACTAATGTTGTGCCATGATTTTGCTAATATCGCCTCATCTTGAAAGGTGTTGACTCAAAAAAGTTGCCAGTGTGGTAGGTGTTTGTTAGTCATTTGGGGTTTTTGGAGACCACCCTGAAACTAACAGCCTGTGCCTTTAAAAGCTGCCAGGAAATGACCATTTCAATAGGGGATGATTCTCTTGCTATAGTGCTGGGATTTTAGTTACTAATTTATATACAAGTATAGATCACAAGGAAATGTTGCAGCATAGGATATCCTTGGTGTGCATGTGTTATGTAAGCCTGTGTCTACACATGGTGAAAATTTTAGGCACTTTGTGCCCGTCAGAAACAGAAGGGTTTGCGATTGTCTTAAGGACAGGGGTGTAGCTAGGGGAGAGGGGACCCATGTTCACCTCTCTCTCTGGCAGCCCCTTGGAGTGAGGGATATAATGAAGAAAATAAGGAAGGGTGGAGCTGGGGGAGCCCTCAGGAGCTGGGGGACCAGAGTTCTTTGAACCCATTCACTCAATTATAGCTACACCCCTGCTTGAGGAAGTATTCTTCAAGCTGAGAAATGTCCTGCTTTTTTTGTTCGAGACTTCCTTCTGCTCTCCTCACCACTGAGTTCCATTAGCCCTGCCCACCTGGTTGTTTGTTAAGTGCCCTCTGAGTCTACAAACATTCCACTCCACTGAGTTACATTGGGACAATTTTGGGATTTTTTTTTTGCCCACTTAGGGTATTTATCTTCAGATTTTTGTGAATCTGACATTTCTATCTATGTACTGTATCTATCTATCTATATCTCTGTACTGTCAACATTAAGATTAGGAATGTGCAAAGAGGTTGAGTCAGTTCGCCATCAAACCAGGCTGCCTCGAGGGCTCACCCTTGCGTCAGACCAGGCCCAGTTTGGTTTGACCTCAAGCCCAACCTCCCAAGATGGCTTGGTGCCACTTTGGGGGCTCTAAGTTTAAACAATAATTTTAAAAACAGACTCATCACCAGGTCTGGGTCATCACTGTTGGTGGCCGTGGGAGGGGGGTGTCTCTGCCATCTCCCCCTCTCCCGCCAGCCTTTTCATGCTCTAAAAAGGGCTGGAATGGCCCCATACGCCACCCCGGACCTAGCAGAGAATCTTATTTAAAAGATAATAATACATTTTTAAAGGAAAAAACCTAGAACTCACAAACCGGCTCAAAGACGGCGGGGGGCACAAAACCAATCATGCATGATTCGGTTCGAGTCCAGTTCGAGTCCGGTCCAGACTCAAACCGAACCGGGCAAACTGGTTTTGTGCACACCCCTAATTCAGATTTCTATGGCTTAATATAATCTGATAAAAACACCAGTATAATAAAAACGTAAAGCAGCAGATACAACCAGAAAGCATGCCATTATACCAGCATAACAGCAAGCAATGGCATCAGGCCGGCAGATCATTATACTCATCCAAAACAGACTTCATCTGGCATCAAAATGATAACAACGACACTAGCACCAGATGGGTCTCCTTTTTGGAGGGAGGTTCACAGTCAGGGTGCTACCACAGAAAAGGCCCTCTCCCTGGTTGCCACCTACCTAAGTGCCACAGGAAAGAACACCTGCAGGAGGACCTCCAGGGACCGTTTCAGCTTTAAGAACATAGGAAGCTGCTTTATACTGAGTCAGACCATTGGTCCATCTAGCTCAGTGTGGCAGTGGCCCTCCTGAGTTTCAGTTAGTAGTCTTCCTAACCCTACCTGGAGATGCCAGGGACTGAACCTGGAACCTTCTGCGTGCAAGGCAGATGCTCTACATCTGAGCTACAGCTCCATCCCCTTTGAATTGCACCATTTTCAGACAGCAGGCTTTACTGTGAGTTTACTGTGAGGCTTTACTGCGAGTTCAAAGTTGCCTCAAAGAAACCGACACAAAAAGTGGTGGGTTTTTTTTTAACCCCAATTATAAATCAGGTGACAATCTAATGCACAATGAAAAACCCGAATCATGTGTGAAATGCTCCCCGATAGCTCACAGGGACTTTGGGTAAATCTGGCCGATATGTAAAGGAACACCCTCCATTCTGGAGGAGATGCAAACCCTGTGTGAAAAAGGTTCCTGTGAAGTTTACACATTGAAAGCCAGTGCAGATGTTTTCATCTGTTTAATCTATTTTTACATGGCCAACATATTCTCTGTGCAGCTACTTCCAGTTAATATTCTATCTATTTTTGGACCTGTGAAATGATCCAAGGAGTCTTCCGAGGCATCCCCACAAATGGTACATTGCCGGAATCAATTTTAACCGCTTAACTGCCAGACCTACAATGGGCTGCCTGTCAAGGAACTCATCAAAGTGGGCAATAAAAGCACGCAGTCCAGTTTGTAAGGGGATCCCAGGATATCTGGGAGAACAGCAAGCAAAGTCAAGTGTGTTATTAGCAGCATTTAGCATGGTTGTGAAAGCCATTGGCAACTAATGTGCTGTGCAGTAAATGACAGGCAATATCTCTAGCAACTTAATTGTACCAGGGATCCTGGCAAAGGGTAAACACAACAGCAATAATGTCTCAAGAATAAATGTAGCTGTTGCACTTGTAAGGGAAGCTTCATTTAATCGTTAAGAGATTAGATGTTCACAGCAGTGCATGAAATACAATCGGATAATTAGGGGGCGAACTTCAAAAGTTTATATTGTTCCGGATGACAGATACAGGGTGTGTGTGTGTGTGTGTGTGTGTGTGTGTGTGTGTTCCTCTGGGTGTTTGTATGTGTGCACATGTGTATCTTCTGGGTTCAGAAATGAGTACTTTGTTTTTCATCAGGCTTTAAGTGAATGTGAAATTACTGTAGTAATTGTAATTATTGTATTGTATTGTATTGTATTGTATTGTATTGTATTATTGTACTGTAGTATTGTAATTATAGTGAATTTTATTGTAAACCACCCAGAGATGAAAGTTTGGGGCAGTATACAAATTTGATAGATAGATAGATAGATAGATAGATAGATAGATAGATAGATAGATAGATAAGACTCCATAAGACTTAGGCCAGACAGGCATTATTTGCGATCCTCCAAGCTGAGCACAGCTCTCCAGTCATATATTGTGACCTGACAGATGCTTGATAATGCCCCCTGCCACCCCACATGGACCCACAGTTTTTGTAGTTCCGGGCAGGCAGCATAGAACCACAGCATGTTAGAGATGAAAGGGGCCTTGGAGTTTCCTGGACTGAGCAAAGCTCAACCCCCTCTTCAGTGCAGGTGGCTGTCCAAGCCTCTTCTTTAAAACCTCCAGCCATGGAGAGTCTATCATTTCATGAGGCAGAGTGTTCCACTGCCAAACAGGGGAATTAGAAATTCTTCTGAATGTCCAGCCTTAATCTGCTTCCTTGCAATCTGAACTCACTGGTTCTAGACCTGCCTCAGGAACAGCAGAGAACAAGTCCACCTTCTTGAAAGTGACAGCCCTTCAGATATGTGAAGCTGCTAGAGTATCTCTCCTTCTCCAGGCTAAACATACCCATGACTCCATGGGACTTGATTTCCAGACCCATTACCATCTTGCTTGCCCTCCTCTGAACCCACTCTAGTTTATCTGATGATGGTGGTGCTATTTACACACAGTCTACCAGATGTTATTGACTGGATTTGGTACTTTAATTATCGGACATTTCCAAGGGTCTAGGATAACTAAAGAAAAATTAAAGATAGCGTCTTAGTATTCGTGCTGTCCCGAGTAGTGTGGCCTTCTGTCGCTGATGTGTTGTATTTTATCGATGCCCAAGGTGTCAAGATGGTGTTCAAGTTCTTTTGGTACTGCACCAAGGGCACCAACAACTATTGGCTCCGCTATTGTTTTCTTTTTCCAGAATTTTCTAGCTGCTCAATTTCAGTTTGAAGGTCCTTGTATTTAGTTATTTTTTCCAGTTGTTTTTCGCCAACTTGTCTATCCTCTGGGATTGCAATATCAATTATCAGTATCCGATTCTTCTCGATGACTGTCAGATCTGGCGTATTGTGCACCAAATGCCTATCAGTTTGTATTCTATAATCCCAAAGGATTTTTGCCTCTTCATTTTCTGTGACCTTCTCAATTGGATTAATATTAATATTAATATTAATATTATTAATTCAACTTCTATACTGCCCTTCCAAAAAAGGGCTCAGGGCGGTTTACACAGGGAAATAATAAATAATTAAGATGGCTCCCTGTCCCCAAAGGGCTCACAATCTAAAAAGAAACATAAGATAGACACCAGCAACAGTCACTGGAGGTACTGTGCTGGGGGTGGTTAGGGCCACTTACTGTCCCCCTGCTAAATAAAGAGGATCGCCACGATAAAAGGTGTCTCTTTGCCAAGTTAGCAGGGGTATCAGTGCAGAAAGGAGAGTGCTTTACCCTTCCCCTCCTGCCTGGTCACCATAGTAACATAAAATCCATGCTGCATGAATGCAGCTGGGTGATGGACAGCCATTATTTCCAATGGCCATCTATTGTGCAGCTGCATTTACACAACTTCCAGCATTTTTACAAGAGCACACTTGCACAACTGCATGGGCATTGTGTTATGGGCATGCTGCAATTCTCCTGGTGCCCACAATGCCTGCAGGCCACTGATTTCAAAAAGAGGGGGGAAGAGGTTTGGAGATCAGCGATAAATTATATATTGAAAACCTCTGGTGACATAAGAACAGCCCTGCCGGATCAGGCCCAAGGCCCATCTAGTCCAGCATCCTGCTTCACACAGTGGCCCACCAGATGCCTCTGAGGAGCCCACAGGCAAGAGGTATGTGCATGCCCTCTCTCCTGCTGTTGTTCCCCTACAACTGGCATTCAGGCTGGCGGTGGCCAATTCATAATTATGAATTGTACTAGTGAATATTTTAATCTAATATACTCAATTTCTGTTATACTTTTCTATTTTGTACTCCTTGTGATGCAGTCTTCTGCTTCTTATTTCTATACTTTCTTGTATATTTGTGTGTGTGTATATATATATATATATATATATATATTTAAAAGAGCGGTTCTGTAATAATTGTGGCTTCTGTCAAAAATTAAATACTTAAAACCATTTTGGCTCTTAAAGCCATCTTACATTAAAAGTCCATCTGACTGTAATCACTTTTATTAGCGCTCATAAAAATTAAATTTCCTCCATAGGTGAACTTAGCTATCAAAGCACAAGTGACTAATTGAGCCTCATCTTTAGAAACTAAAACTCTGCAGGTTTCAGGAAGCGTTGTTTATTTAAAGCTTTTAGCTCTGGCTGTATGTGTGTAATAGAAACAGAGATTTAAAAGACAAGTGGGAATAAGGAATAGTCTTTATTTTCTTCCTTCCCCTAAGTCCATTTCAAAGCCATATTAAGATGGGGAGAGAGAGAGGGGCATGAAGTCTGGGGGAGGAGGTTTGAACCCAAAAGGTAAGCAAGTGAAAGGTGTACTACAGGGTGCTGCTTTTTTATACCAATATGACTGCCATAGCTTTCTCTGAAGGAATGTGGGAATTTTCATTAACAAGAATGGACCCGCTGTGAAATGTTGCAATATATCCCTAGTGTGCATGTGTTACTTGAGATTGTGGCAGAGCATGGGCGGTAAACCAAATTTATTAGCAAAGACAGGAGTTGCTGCTTTGACATGGGCCTTACTTCATATGGAAACTTAATTTTCTGTTTTCTGGGGGCTTTTTGAGAGGCACACTGGGTCCCAGCTCCTTTTGATCCTGCCCTAAAATTTCAAGAGTTCATGGCTGGTGGGTGGGTGTCAGTTTAATGTTTTCATCAATATTTGCTGAGGTTGTTGGGAGCAAGAGGGACAATAGAATCGGTCAGGGCTACTCAGCTTCAGCCCTCCTATAATTGTTGGCCTACAGCTCCCATCATCCCTGACTATTGGCCACTGTGGCTGGTGATGCTGGGAGCTGTAGTCAACAGCTGGAGGGCCGCATTTGAAGAACCCTGAAATAGTTTATCTCTGATAGAAAACTTGTTGGTTTATTGTGTGACTCTGTGTGTGTGTGTGTGTGTGTGTGTGTGTACGCACACATAGTGATTAGGTGGCTACAGCATCTACCTAATGAGGTAAGGATAAAACACTTCGGGTTTTTTAATTTAGAAAAAAAGCAACTAAGGGGAGACACAATAGAGTTTTATACCGTGATCAGCACATTAACAGATTCAGTATACAACTTCCCCCTCCATTCCTCAGGAGAGTTAACAGACAGTGGTTAGGCTTGGACTTCCCAGTTTTGTGGCATTTCCACACATAACCTTATTAATGCCTTTCAGTTTGTGTCTCGATGCTTGAGTGATCAGTGGTCACATGAAATATTTTCTACATTTTCTAAATTTTTATTTATTTATAGATTTGTATACTGCCCCAAATTTTCATCTCTGGGCGGTTACTTTTGTCTCTGGGTGGTTGCTTTCATCTTTAGTCCTATCCTTACTTCAATAGCAATAGCACTTAGCAATAGCAATAGCACTTACATTTATATACCGCTCTATAGCCGGAGCTCTCTAAGCGGTTTACAATGATTTAGCATATTGCCCCCAAAATTCTGGGTACTCATTTTACCGACCTCGGAAGGATGGAAGGCTGAGTCAACCTTGAACCCCTGGTCAGGATCGAACTTGTAACCTTCTGGTTACAGGGCGACAGTTTTTACCACTGCGCCACCAGGGGCTCAGTGGGGTGAGGAGCGCATACACATACAAGGAGCGCATACATAGTTCTCTCTGTTCCATTTTATCCTTACAACAATCCTGTGAGGTAGATCAGGCAGAGAGAACACAACTAGCCAAGCCATCCAGTATGCCTCCTATCTGAGTGGATAGTTGAACCTGGATCTCCCAAGTTTGAGTACAATATTCTAACTTGTAATACTACACAACACTAGACTTGTAATACTACACCACTTGTAATACTACACCACACTACAGCCCTGCTAACTGGGCAAAGAGGCACCTTTTACCGTGGTGATTCTCTTTATTTAGCAGGGGGAGAGTAACTGGCCCTATCCACCCCCAGCACAGTACTTCCAGTGACTGTTGCTGGTGTGTGTCTTATGTTTCTTTTTAGAATGTGAGCCCTTTGGGGACAGGGAGCCATCTTATTTGTTATTTCTCTTTGTAAACCGCCCTGAGCCATTTTTGGAAGGGCGGTATAGAAATTGAATAATAATAATAATTATTATTATTATTATTACTACTACCACTACTACTACTACTACTACTACTACTACTCCACAAGAACCACAGTTCTACTAGTGCAAGGATTAAGAAGAACATAAGAACATAAGATCCAGCATAGTTGGACCAGCCCCCCAAGGCCTATTTAGTCTAGCACCTTGTTTCCCACAGTGGCCCACTAGATGCTTTGGGAAGCAACATATGCCCCCTTTCTTGCCATTGCTTCCCTGCAACAGGTATTTGGAGGCATCCTACCTCTGAACATGGAGTAGCCCATAACCACCAAGACTAGAAGCCACCAAGACATTGATAGACTTATTTCCCATGAATATGTTTAAGCTCTGCTTTAAGCTATCCAAGGTGGTGGTCATCACTACATCTCGTGGCAGGGAATTCCATAGATTAATTATATTCTTTTAAAAGTACTTCCGTTTGTCAGTCCTAAATTTCCTAGCAATCAGTTTCATGGGATGACTCCTGGTTCTAGTGTTGTGAGAGAAGGAGAAGATCTTCTCTCTCCACTCTCTCCACACCATGAATAAGTTTATAAACCTCTATCCTGTCTCCCCTTGGTTGCTTTTTTCCTAAACAACCCCCCCACCAAGTGTTTTAGCCTTATCTCACAAGGAAGGTGCTCTAGTCCCCTGATCATCTTGGTTGCTCTCTTCTGCACCTTTTCCAATTCTAAAATATCCTCTTTGAAATATGGTGACCAGAACTATACACACTATTCCAAATGTTTCCACACCGTAGATTTATATAAAGGCAAACTTAGGTACCTAGATGTTGAGCAACTCCTATCATCCCCAGACACATATTTCAGCCATTTTGGGTGAGGGGTGAAGGTGGTTGCGATCAAACTACATCTGGGGACCCTTGTACTGGAAGTGTGTTGTTTGAAAGTCATCTTCTACTTAATCATGTAGGTCTTCCATTTGAGTCTAGGGTTGTGCACGGAATTTTCATGAATTGATTCCACTGAATAGAGTAGAGATTTGTTTGGATTGATTCAAATTCGCCCAAAGTCAACTCAAATTTGGTTGAATTCTCCAGAATTCATTTTGGCTTTGGGCAAAGTCAAATTGATTTGAATGAATCTCTGCTCTATTCAGTGGTTTCTAATTCAATTTGAATTCAATTCGAATTTGAATTGATTCATGCGAATTAGGAGCACATCCCTATTTGAGTCATACCTAATAGATTCTACCTAATGTATTTATTCCATTCAAGCCACAGGCAGAAGAAATGAAAAGAAAGTCCAATCGTGTGAAAATCAATGTACTTTTCCAAGCACCCATCATTTTGCTTTTAGTTCTATACAATCTGCAACGCCTCCAACCTGTACTCTGAAAAAGTGGCAGAGGCATAAAGGAGGGGTGGGGAGTAATGATGATGTTTGCCACAAATAACAAGCAACTCAAATTTAGCTATGCATCTGAGCACAGTTCCTAGCTGGAAAGCTCAGATGTATATGTCAGCAAAATATAGGCTAGAAACACAAGGGATGAGCCAATGTAATTGCCTTTTGCTGTGATCTCTCGGTTTTTCAGTTGAAGAGATCATGTTGAGGGGTCTATGCCAGTTCTTTTCTCATAAGCGTTCGGCACATAGAAGTATTTTCTCCCATTCTTAATTTGCCTGGAGCAAGGCTTTTATCTAGACTTTTAGCCAAGAGGCACCTACTGAAATATTCATTGGCAGAAATTGTGCCATGGGTGTTTTTCCCCATTTGTCCAGTTGTGTGTCATTATAATGAGCCTGAGCAGGATGAAAATAGTATTTGACACAGAAGAATGGCGTCCTCACAAGGCTTTATTTAATAACCAATTAACCCTTTTTAGTAGGAAAATGTGTAGGCTAATGAGAGATGAAAATTCTTCCTCTGTCAATGTCCACATCTTTTTCCTTTTTAACGGGACTTCAGAAATTGGTGTTGGTATCTTCTAAGGAGTTGCAGGCTAAAAGAACCTATTTTCTTGAAGTTTGGAGTTTTGCCTTTTAAAAATGCTTTAGAAGTCATAATATCGCCTGTAAAGGTAGCAGGTTCAATTGGCTTACTGCTGAGTTGTGGAAATGACTTTTCTCCAACAAAGAGTCTGTTCTTATGATTAGCCAAAACTGTGCTAAGGATGTTCAGCCTGGTCTTGGCTGATCGTAAGAACTAACAGGATCACACCTGATCCCAATAGCGTTTCAGCTGCAAACCTGGCAAAGTGGACAGCCTCTTAAATGGGGTTAAGGGAGTAGGCGCATCTTTAGTCCTTCTTGCAGCCAGGGCTGGGGACTGTGGAGCTGGGAGGATACCCAGAATGCAATGTGGCTGGGAGACCCGTCGCTGGGGGCATACCCAGAATGCACTGCATGCTCACACGGTACATCATGGAACCCATATAAATGATGTGCAAACAGGATCATGCCCACTGTTCTGCTGCCAACCTCCATGCTTTTCAGCTGAAGGTCCAAACAGAAGAGCCTATATGTCTGCCTATGATATTTGTTCAGATCTTCAGCTGCAGGTGTGGAGGGCAGGAGCAGAGATAATGGGCTAGATCAAAATCTGCACCTCAACATGTGTACAGGGCTTAAGCCCTTTTCAGTAGCTCAGTGGCTGTGGATGGATGCATGTAGGAGAGGTAGGACCTAACCCACAGATGTATGCACTGAGGGTCTGTCCGCATAATCAGGAACCCTGCCTTTGAACAAGCCTGCTCTGCAGACATTCACATGAAAAGGGTGTGGTTCAGTTCAGCCACACATATTCAGTTTATGTGGATTCATAATGAATGAAAAGGGTTATTGACAGAAGGTCCTGAATGTGCCAAGAAACTTGTGAATCTGAAGAAAAATCAACTTAGTCTGCCATCAGTGGTACATTACACTCCTGCTAACTGAGCAAAGACACACTTTTTAAAGTGGTGATTCTCTTATATTTAGCAGGGAGAAAACAACTAGCCCTATCCCACAAAGCATCCTTCCAGTGGTTGTTTACTGGTGTCTACTTTATGGTTCTTTTTAGATTGTGAAACTTTTTAATACAGAGAACCTTTCTTTCTTTCTTTCTTTCTTTCCTTCCTTCCTTCTTTCTTTCTTTCTTTCTTTCTTTCTTTCTTTCTTTCTTTCTTTCTTTCTTTCTTTCTTTCTTTCTAAACCAACCACATTGAGAACTTGTTGAAAAGTGGTATATACATATTTATTGTAGTAATAATAGTAGTAATATTTATTTATTATTATTTATTATTTATTTATTCGATTTATATACCTCCCTCCCAAAAAAACACCTTCATTGCATCATATAGTAATAGTAGTACATTGAAACATTTATAATTCAGCTCCGGACCACCACTGGCAATGTAAAAACTGCATGCAGATTTTCTATATTTGTTTGTTTGTTTATTATTTGTACACTGCCCCAAACTTCAGTCTGTGGGTGGTTTACAGCAACATAAACAAATTGAAACACAAAACATTGACGTAATTTAAAACCACAAGTATAGTTTTAAAAGGCTTGGGTGAATAAATGTGTCTTTAAAGACTTTTTAAAAGTTGTCAGAGATGGGGAGGCTCTTATTTCTGCAGGGAGAGCATTCCAGAGTCTCAGGGCAGCAACAGAGAAGGCCTGTCAATGAGCTGGTGGCAAATGCAGATGAACCTCTCCAGATGATCTCAATGGGGCTCATAGTGAAGAAGACGTTCTCTTAAATACCCAGGGCCTAAGCTGTTTAGGACTTTATAGGCTATAACCCGCACCTTGTATTTTGCCCAGAAATTTATTTGTAGCCAGTGTAGTTCTTTTAAAATAGGGAGCAATATGCTCTCTTCGAGATGACCCAGAAGTTTGGCTGCTGCATTCTGTACTAACTGCAGTTTCCAGACTACATACAAAGGCAGCACTACATAAAATGCTTTGCAGTAGTCAAGTCTGGAGGTTACCAGCAGATTTACCACTGTACTGAGGTCATTCATCTCAAGAAACGGATGCATTTGGTGTATCAGCTGATGCTGATGGAAAGCACTTCTGGGCACTGCCTCAACCTGAGACACCAGGGAGAGGTTTGGATCCCGAAGCACTCCCAGACTGTGTACCTCTTCCTTCAGGGGAATTGTGATTCTATCCAGAACCGGCAGATCAGAAGTGTCTCCTGAGTTCCTACCCCGCACAATAAGTACCCCATTCTTTTAACTTGCTTAACTTTATTAAATGTTTTATTTTACATTGTATCTGTTTTCTTGGTTTTGTGAACCACCCCAAGCAGTAGTGGTATTCCAGGGGCAGGGTATAAATATTTTAAATAATAAATAACTAGCTGACCTGGCGCAGAGCTTATGTGCCCCTAGTTCTCCCTCTCTCCCCCCACCATCCCTTCAGCTGTTCTCTTCCACTCCCTTCACCCCAGTTCATTCACCCGGCGACCGACTGGCCTGGCCGCTGCTTCCTCTTGCTGGCCTTCCTCTCCCCCTCCCCTTGCTCATGAAATCTCACAAGAGCTGGCACACATGGGATTAGCGATGGGTACGCCTTAGAGAAATATATATATATAGAGAGAGAGAATACATTTTGAATCCTATTCACCTGGGGCAGCGAGTTTCATGGAATAGGGTTAGTATCACACCATAATTCTGTCTCTGATTATCTATGGGCAGTCCATGCCCATAGATAACACAAAACCTATCATCATAAAAAGTGAACTTTAATTGCTTTTACTCTTTTATGATTTTCATGTACTTAAGATAACAGTT
The DNA here is from genome assembly GCF_027244095.1 of Hemicordylus capensis. NCBI lineage: Eukaryota > Metazoa > Chordata > Lepidosauria > Squamata > Cordylidae > Hemicordylus > Hemicordylus capensis. Next base: position 28,043,870 of record NC_069657.1, on the reverse strand, counting down.
TATGAGCTGTTCCTTTGAGGATCCAAAGCATGTATCTCCAGATTGATAGTTTTGCAAATACATTTAAAGGAACTCCCATCTTTTTATTTGACATTGTTGGCCAAAACTGTTACTGGATGTCAAAGCAAAATATTTAAATGTCACAGCTGAGTGTAGCAAGCATAACACTTCCATGATTGTGATTTCTTTTCAATGGTGTAATGTCAGTGACATTTCACACCAGCTCTAATTGTTGATTGCAGTTATTATTATGATCAATATATAAATAGATGAGTGGAAAGGTCTTTTAGTCTCCAAGCTGGTAAATAGAAATATTCTGCAAGACAGAAAGTACAGAGTATTATTTTTAGCATTTCAGTAGTATTATCCTTCAGTTCACTGTGGATTTTTAGTCACCCCAAACTAGCAAGAGAGATTTCTGCATACGGAACAGATTTCTCCAAATTGATTACCCTTCTCCATGTGTCTCCTGCAAGCATTCGTAGAACTAGAGCAAAGTGACAACTTCTCGCTATATAAAATATATATTTTTAAGGAGTTTCATAATGTCTTCATGTTTTAACATGTTTTCATCAATGCTTGCACAACCTTTGCCTGCTCATTTGCATGGTCCTCTCTTCATCTTCCAGTTCTATTTTTCCTTTGTGACATCATCATGTAACCAAATCTGAATGGTTGTGTCGTATAGCAACCATTTCTTGCACTGTGAGACCTGGTGCAGCCAGGTTTATGGATTATGATTACTATTATAAGGAAGAGACAATAAAGGCATAGATGCACAACTTTGGCCCTTCAGTTGTTGAACTACAACTCCCATCATCCCCAGCCATACTGGCCAATAATCAGGGATGATGAGAGTTGTAGTCCAACGGTGAGACGGCCAAAGTTGTGCACCCCTGAATAAGAGTGAAGTGTCTATATGGTGGAGGTATTATTTTCATGCTTAGAGAAAGGATGATTGGAGATTCAGTGTATGGCCACAGTTAGAGTCACCTGACACACATTCATGGAGATAATCTACTGTCATGAATATCTGTCTACTCCCAGTGGAATCTACCACCTTCTCCTATAACATTCTCCTATTCCTTCCAGAGTATGCACAATAGCAACTAATGGTGAAATCAATTTAGAGGCAAATTTAATTATTCAAAAGGTATAAATTAATCAGCTTAAACAAAAATACACATATAATACATATATATGTAATCAAAGGAAAAGCCCCAGTGCCTGCAAAAAGTGGCTATTTGCAAGAGTAAAGGTAAGCAAAACACACAGGAGTCTCACAAATGTTGTAGTCTACAAAGTGGGTGGAGCAGTAGATCCTCCAGTTTCTTTGAAGTCTTTAGTCCCCAATTTTCCTGGCTCCTGAAGCTTTCCCAGACAGTAGACTTTACCATGGATTTATTGCAAGTTTCTCCAAAACTGTCACAAAAAGTGGATTTTTTTTAAACCCCAGACATAAATTGGGGTAGGCACTAACGCGCAGTGAAAAACCCGAATCGTGTGTGAAGCGCTCCCCAATATATCCCATGGACTTCACTGCAAATCCAGCCAGTGTCCGAATGGACAACCTCCATTCCAGTGGAGGAGTGAGCTAAAAGCCCCATCTGGGAATGCTCCTGGTGCTCACTCTGTAGCTGAATGAAGGATGCTTGAGAACAGGAAGCTGCTGTTCTCCTTTTCAATAGTTCTGGTTTTGCACTCTGTGTTCTTGTCCCAGACTCTTCTTCAAACTCTCATTTCTTCTCTCAAGATCTCCTCCTTTTCCCTCACAGTCTCACCTCAGAATCTCTAACTACCATTTTGGCAGCTACAATTATGAGTGCTTGAATGTCTCAAGAAACTTAGATCAGACCTTGCCTTCAGTAAGAATAAGAGGCTGTGCTGGACATGTGTACGTTGGACAGCTCATTCTAATGTTTCTGTTGAAATCTCAGATACCGGCTGCCTTTTCATTAGGTGGTTATAAGCCTTTTCTGAGTTGAGTTTGGTAGGGCTAAATGGTTATTGAGTTTTCCTTTGCTCTGGAAAATAAACTCTTTTGATGCTTCTCCATTAAAATCATGTTTGCCGTTTACTGCCATTTCTCACCCTTCATGGGCCTATTTTTCATCTTTAAACACAGCCAAGGTTGGCATTACTTTAGTCTTAAAGAACATTTCTGAAAGCACCAACGTTATTTCCATCAGTGTCTTTCAGATCCCATAGCTGCATTAACTCAATGAAGCAGTCAGTCTTGTCTTAGGCAATTTTGATGTAATCAAAAAGTACTCTAACAGCCTTGGCTGCACTCACGCTTCTAAGAGAGTAGCATTATGATTTTATTTTCTTGGAAAACACTGTTTATGCTATGGAGCAGCAAAAAAGAAAAAAGAAAAGAAGAAGTCTTGGAAAAGAGAGGAGTTAATGCCAGTGAGAGCAAAAGATGGCCCCTTCAGATGAGACGTTTTGCTAACCCTATTGATGTTCTGATTCAGAACTCCTGCCAAGGTTTTGCTTGAACAAGACCAACCAAGTTTTGCTTCTAATGTCACTTCATAAGAAGGCTGGTGGGAACCTTCTTTGGGGTTCCATGCACTATGCTATATGGCAGTAGCCCTGTTTGGGCATTCAGTAGAACGCTGCTGAACATGCTTACAGGACTACTGGCAGTTCAGAAGTTACACCTCTGGATCGTCACTCACCCTCCTGGTCTCGCTCTTCACATTTACTACAGTGTTTGTCTGCAGCATGATTGTTTCCATTTCTGTGATCAGGAGGCTGGGACATCCCAGTTAGGGATGTGCAAACCGGTTCAAATTCAAACGGTTTGAATTCAAACCGGGGTGGTTTGAAGGTTCGAATTCGAACCAAACCAGCCATCAGGTTTGAGCTGCAGGTTCGAATTTGAACCAAACAGGGGGTGGTTGGATTTGAACTGGTTAGAACCTCCAAATATGGGTGGGGTGGTAGCTGGCACCCATGGGTACCTATCACCCAAACCCCAAAGCAATCGGACACTCGTATGATTTTTATGAGTTTTTGAAATTTGTTTATATTTTTTCTCATATGGTATAATGGAAATAGAACCAGCCCATTATTCCCTATTGTGGAGCACCCATGGTTGCCAATAACCACCCAAACCCCAAAGCAATTGGACACTTAAACAATTTTTTATGAATATTTGAAATATTTTAATTATTTTTCTCATAGGGTATAATGGGACCCAAACCAGCCCATTAACCCTATTTTGGAGCACCTAGGGGCACAAACATGGGGTGGGTGGTAGGCACCCAGGGGTGCCTACCCTTAGTGGCAAAAAAACCCAAGGCAATCAGACACTCCTCCAATTATTGGTGAATTTTTAAATATTTTTGAATTCCTCATAGGGAATAATGAGGATTGCAGCAAATGTATAGCTTCACGTTGGGGGGAAAGGGGTGTCCTAGAGCAGAGTGTGGTGGGTGGTAGTTCCCAAGGTGGGCAAGGAAGCTATCAGAATTATTTGAAAGGAATTGGGCAAAACGCTGGTTTTAAAGTGATTTTTGAAGTTTACGTGTCTTTAAGGTTTTTCTCCATAAAGAAACATGGAGGTGTCAGCAAATGTATAACTTCATGTCGGGGGCAAAGGGGTGGCCTAGAGCAGAGTGTGGTTGGTGGTAGTGCCCAAGGGGGGCAAGGAAGCTATCAGAATTATTTGAAAGGAATTGGGCAAAGGGCTGGTTTGGCTAACCTTAAAGACACTTAAATCACTTAAGTGTCTTTAAGGTTAGCAGATGAGAGTGGATTCATGGTTTGTCATTGAAAATCTAATATGCTACCAAAGAATCTACACTCAGAACACCTCAGAAACAACAAAACCCAGTACCCCATGGGTTGCTAACCCATGGGGGTGGTTGGCTTCTGTGCACTAGACCAGGGATTCTCAATGTTGGATCCTCAGATGATACTGTACTTCAACTCCCATAATCCCCAACTGAAGGCCAGTGGGGCTGGGGATTATGGGAATTGAAGTCCAATAACATCTGGGGACCCAACGTTGAGAATCCCTGCACTAGACCACCACTCACTCTGGGCCACCCCAGCACCCCACAAGAGGCTTTAAGGTTTTTCTCCATAGGGAAGAATGGAGGTTTCAGCAGCCCCATAATTGCACTTGGGGGGGGGTGTGCTGGGGTGGCCCAAAGCAAGGGTGCTAACCCAAATCCTTTCAAATAATTCTGATCACTTCCTTGCCCACCTTGGGAACTACCACCCACCACACTCTGCTCTAGGACACTCCTTTCCCCCCAACGTGAACCTATACATTTGCTGCAATCCTCATTATTCCCTATGAGGAATTCAAAAATACTTTAAAAATTCACCAATAATTGGAGGAGTGTCCAATTGCCTTGAGATTTTGTGGGTGGTAGTCACCTCAGGGTGCCTACCAACCACCCCACTTTTGTGCCCCTAAGTACTCCACAATAGGGGATATGGGCTGGTTCAGATCCCATTGTACCCTATGAGAAAATAATTAAAAAGATTTCAAATATTCATTAAAAATTGTATACGTGTCCAATTGCTTTGGGGTTTGGGTGGTTGTTAGCACCCATGGGTGCTCCACAATAGAGAATAATGGGCTGGTTCTAGTCCCATTATACCCTATGATAAAAATATAAATAAATTTCAAAAATTCATTAAAAACCATACGAGTGTCCGATTGCTTTGGGGTTTGGGTGGCAGGTACCCATGGGTGCCAGCTACCACCCCACCCACTTTTTTAGGTTAAAACCAGTTTGAACCAGTTCAAAACCAGTTAGAAACTGGTTCGAATTCATACTGAACCAGAAGGTGGTTCGAACAAAACCAAAACCGAACCACCCCTTGCTGGTTCGAACCCAGTTTGAATTCGAACCAAACCAGGCAAACTGGTGTTATGCACATCCCTAATCCCAGTCTCTTCAATCAATCAATCATGTTTATTTGCGGTCATAGACCAAAATTTAAGGCATACATAATAATACACATATAATATAATAATATAACCAGTCTCTTGATCCCCCAAATAAGCACAAACATGCTTACAGCACTTGTCTTCAGATGAATGTGGCACTAAGCATGAAGAGTGGGCCTGAGAGGGTGAGAGATGGGCCGTAGGAGGCAAGATTTCTGACCTGCTTGTCGTCCTGAAAGTGTGTTCAGCAGTGTTCTACTGAATTCCCTATTTGGCTACTGTAATGCCATAGAGCACCAAGTATATAAAGGAGCTGGGAGCGGGACATTAGACATACTTGTAGCCCTGTAAGCATGTTCAGTGGCATTCTGTAGAACACCTGAACAGGACTGTTATGTAACATTTTCCTGGAAACAGTTTCAGTCCTGCAAGCCATAATCCATGACTGGTTGTATAATTACAACTATGGCAAATATTTACTGTAGCATCATGTTGACTACTGAGTTAAAAAAAAAACCAAGTTGTTCTGGTAAGAACTAATCTGCCTACTTTCCTCTCACTATAATCTTAATTGATAATTAATATCTTCTCAAATTAGCCCACTTTAGCCTTAAATGTTCACACATCTGCCATCTTGAACTGGGGTGGATGACATCATCACAAACTATAGTGTTGTGGTGTGCCAATGTGTCCTTACAACTGTGGCAAATTTGGTTCAAATTGGTTAGGTGGTTTAGCCCTCTTTTGCCTCAATCGTTCATGTGTCCACCATCTTTAATTGGGGTGCATGACATCATCACAAACTATGGTGCTGAAGTGCCCCATTTTGTCACTCACTACAAATGCACTAAATTTGATCCATATCAGTTAGGTGGCCCACAAATTAGCCCACTTGCACTTCAAATGCTCACAGCTCCATGAATCTGCTTTCTTGAATAGGTTGGTTGACATCATCACAAACTATTCCATTGGGCTGTCCCTATATGTTCCTACAGCTGTAGCAAATTTAGTTTAAATTGGTTAGGCAGTTCACAAGTTAGCCCACTTGTGCCTCAAATGTTTACATGTCCATCATCTTGAACTGGGGTAGATGACATCATCACACTGTTGAGATGTCCCTATGTGTCCCTACAACTGTACCCAATTTGTTGCATATTGGTCCAGGCATTGCAAAGTTGATAGGGGGACACACACACGGACACACACACACACACACACACACACACACACACACACACACTCAGGTGATCTCATAAGCATAGGCTGCCTTTGGACATAATGCAAAACAAGAGAAAAACATGCCAGAAGTTCTATATTTTGGTTGGATTTGTAGTTTCATCATCGGACCACGGTTTGGTGGTAGTCCCCAACTTGAATTTGAGCCTTCAGTTAACATTCTGTTTCTACACCAAAACCTCAGGTCCAAAAGCGACATCAGGTCATCTGAATTCTGCCACTGTGTCCTCGGGTTTGTACAAGCTGCACAAATCAGACTTGAGGGTAGGAAGGTCCTCCATCCCTCCTATTCGATTGGCTGCCATGGCTTTCCTCCATGCATTTTATCCCATGCAGCCAGGGCCTCCCCCTTTGCAGTCTCCTATACTGCAGATCAGGATCGTTTGGGAGTGCATGGGGGGAATGGAAGCAAATATCTGAAGGTGGCCTCACTTTTTTTTAAGGGAAGCAGGCTAAAAATGGCACTGCCAGCACCTGCCCACCAGTGTGCCACTGGGATAAGTGGTGTTGTGAAACTAGTGGCAGCCCTGAAATGTTGTGGATGGGAGATCTCAGAGGATATTTTGCTTCTCTCCCTCCATATTTCAATCTGAAAGAGATTTCGTGAGAACCTTGAGCTCAGCCCTGCTTTCAACAAAGCATGTCTGCTATTACTAGCTGTCAGGAGATGACGGGTGTGTGGTCAAAGGAGACAAGGGGACTTACACCATTGGCAGGGAGAGCCCACTCATTGTGCCATGCGCTCCAGTCTCCTTCCCGATTTGCAGGGGATGGCATTCTGATCAGGAGCAGGTCGGGACCAAAGTGGCCCGAACAGAGAGAAACAGCCATGCGTGGGGCTGGTGTGGAGTCTTCAGGAGATCTGCGGGGACTCTTGAGAGATCTCGGGACAAGATCTCGTTAAGGCCCGAGATCTCACGGGATTTGCCTAGACTGTCAAATATTATATAAATATAGACTGGCCAATGATTAGCGACCAGATACCGACAAGGGCTCATGCTGGCAGTGCCCTGTGAGTTGGTGTAGGAGCAGACTGGGAAGACTCTGTGCTTGAACAGAGCTTCTGTAGAGGTGGTGCCCTATGAAAGTTCCAAGGCCGAACTCACCAGGAGAAGATCAGGGCAAACGGGAGAAGATCTGGAGATGGAGAATGCTGACACTAGCCTTTCTATTGAAGAATTGATAACTTTTGAGGAGTTCTAGGGTTTCCTGGACTAGAGTTTAAAAACCCTTTTCCTACAGCTGTGATAGAAATATTCAAAGAAATATGCAGACAGGGTTGGTTTTCTATACTCTCCTATAACCAGAGAACATTTGGAACAGTCAATATAAAATGTCTGGCTTGTATGAAGTGTAGAAATGCTGCCAAATTCCAAGCCCATCCGTGGTGGATCCACACTGGGGACTTTCTGGCCTCTGGCCTCACTGATGCAGTAGACTCTTACTTGCACTAACCATTCACTCTGTTTCTATAAACTTTTTATTTTTAGCCTACTTTCTTTGAGGAAATGTACAAAAGAAAACAAATTACAAAATACAACAGATAAAACTCAGCTCAGGAACAAATAAATATAACACCTCAGGATCATTACTTCACTGAATACATTTAGAATATCTGTAAATAAAAGTATAAAACAATCATTTTTACCCTTTCATCTCTTATATATTGATTTTTGATATCAATACAATTAAAAAAGGGTAACCAGCATTCTAAAAAGAAATGCCTATAGTTTGGATAAGCAGAGGCTTTGAGCTGGGAAGAGAGCTTATCTTGCACTAGTAACTTTCAAATTTTGGAAGTTTAGAGGAAAGTTTAGGAAGTTTAGAGGAAAACCTGAATAGAAGTGATTGTGTAAAAACAAAGTAGGAGGAAAACTTGGGTGGCTACACAATCACTTCTACCCAGGTTTTCCTCTAACATTGCTCCCACACCACTCAAAATTGGAAACACACACAACTCCCAAACCTGGGTAGAATACACCTTTCTGTTCACCTTTGTGTGAATGACCTCACTATTTAATTTAAATTTTGGAAGGTTCTTCTTTTTCCATTCCTTAGCAATAAATAGTTTTGCTGCCAATAATAAAAGCATTATAAGTTCCCTACATAAATGATCAATGGAGGTTCCTCAAAGGCATTAAAAAAATATTTCTGGTTTCCACAGCAAAACCACATGTGTCATTTCCTTAACATACTGAATTACTCTATGCCAAAACAATTTAAGTCGTGGGCAAGACCACCACATATGAAGATATGATCCCTAAGAACATAAGAACAGCCCTGCTGGATCAGGCCCAAGGCCTATTTAGTCCAGCATCCTGCCTCACACAGTGGCCCACCAGATGCCTCTGCGAAGTCCACAAGCAATAGGTGAGGGTATGCCCTCTCTCCTGCTGTTGGTTCCTTGCAACTGGTATCCCTCTTGACCATGAAGGCCAAATTCAGATGTAACAGGAAACCAGAGGTCCTTTTATCCCGGGTTCTCTCACCACACAGCAAATTTGGAGAAATTGAGTTTGTGGGGAAAAGGAACCCAGGGTTTCCCTCCCCAAACACCAAGCTGAACCTTCAGTTCAGCATGGAGTTTGGGCGCCGCAAACTCCATTTCTGTGGCACCACTGTTACATCTGAACACTGGCTGTGCATTTTTGGCCCCATGGAACTGGAGTTGAGGGAGGGAGTTTCTCCCTCACTCTGACTCAATTGGCTGTGTGAGCTGTCTTTCTTTCAGGAAGGAAACCCACACAGCCAGCTCTCCCTGCTTCTCTACAGTCTTGCTGACTGCAGAGAGGCAGCTCTTCTGACCAAATGTGGACAGGAGAGTGTGTGTGTGTGTGTGTGTGTGCATGCATGCATTGGACCTGCGGTTCCACATTATGTCTGAACGGGGTCAAAGTCTCCAAGAATTATTTGAATATTCAGGAACCATATGGGTGAGTTTTGCTGGTGTTCTGTACCATCTAGACATGACCCTAACCCTTATAAGTGATTGGCCTATACCTTGGGGAGTCCAAATTATACTAATGACACATTAGTGATGCCTTAGCACCAAGTGCCCATCAGAAGAACAACAAAGTAATCTAGGACACACCTATTTACTGCCCACATCAACTATGCTCTTTTAGGCTGATCACAGTTTTATTTGATTTGCTTATTTTCAGCAGTTCCAGTCTACCTTTCTAACCCAAAGAAGGTGCTCAAGATGGTTTACAAGCAACATTAAAATATAATGTGCAATTTGGTTTTGCTGAATTAAAGGCGAAACACATCAGTAGGTATTATGCAGACTTTTAAGAGGCAGATGGGATGGGATGGTGTTTCCATTATTTTTTAATAAAAGCTGGCATTACTAGTACTCATTTATGCATTAACTGTTTAATGTCTTTAAGGTTTGAGGAAATGATTGTTCTGTGACATTAGTCTTCCTTTTTTACTTTGACAAATTTCAGCAGCATACCTTGGTAACTACAGAGCGGCTTCTATCACTCACTGTAGAGTGGTAGAAATAGCTCTGTAGTTAACTAAGGATGCTAGCAGTGTTCCCTGTAACAAGAATTCCCAGATGTTCTTGACTACAGCTCCCATAATCCTGGCCTGGCCATTGCAGTTGAGGATTATGGGAGCTATAGTCAACAACAATGGGGAATCCCTGTTACAGGGAACAGCAGATGCTAGTGAAATTCACCGTGCTGAGGCCTAGAAATAAGCTTCAGGCATCCATAACACTTGTCTCACAGAAGACGTGAGGGTTATTGTGAATAACTGAATCTTCCTCCACTTGGACTGAAGTTTTAGCTGGAAAAGAATGTCCAGCTTTCAAAGTTCTCCAGAGCTACTCCACAATCCCCTGTTCCTTTGAACAAAACTCACATGTCCGGAGCAGCAGCAGTGACAGTGATCTGGCCGAAGAAAGAGAGCAGTGAGAACTCAGAGCTTATCCCCTGCCATCTCTGGTGTGCTCATTATGAAAACTGGAGGGGGAAAGCCCTGGTGTCTCCTAGGAAATGCATGATTGGAAATGAATGAGATAGATGGGTGAGTGGGCTAGAGGGGTTTGGAGTGGCTTGCCACAGGGCAGGAGCTGGGCAACTTCTGGTCATAGGATTGGCTTGGAAAATAAGCTATAGTGAAATAAGCCAGTGTGGTGCAGTGGCTTATTATAGGTATTATTGGACTAGGGCTGGGGAACCCTGAGTTAAAATTCCCCTTCAGCCATACAACTCACTGGCTTACTCTTGGCCAATAACTTCTCTCCCAGCATAACCTACCTCACAAGGTTGTTGTGAGGATAAACATAACCATGTACCTTGCTCTGGGCTCTATGGAGGAAGAGCAGAATAGAAATGTAAAAATAAATAAATTAAACTAAACTTCTGATTTTTTTTAAGGAAGCCCTTATTTTTCTAAGTATGGAAGGGGTGGAGTTTGCCCATCTGTAGTAATAATTTAGACTGTAATCCACTGTTGGGCACAAATTTTCTGCACAATGGGGCTGTTTCAGACACAACATCCATCCTTGGTTGAATCTGAGCTATGCTTTTCCACCCAAAGGTGCCTCTCAGATTCACTTGACGTTCCATTAGGCCAAACAAACCAAGCTTTGAAACCAAGGTGTGTAGATGGCTTGTTTGTTTTATGCGTGGCTGAATTTGCCATCACGTTGCATCTTAACTGATCCACAGGCTTTATTCTCAGCTTGTTGCAAGAGGCTCCACACAGAGCATCCGAGAAACAGCTGCGGATTGAGTGAATGGCGGAGGGAGAGGCCAAAGAAACCTCCGACAGCAAAACATACTATGCTGCTATCGGGCCATTTGGCCGCTCACACAATTACTGGCTCTGTCATGGAGCTGGTAGGGGTGGCGGGGATTGGGGGCCTCCTGGCCCCCGGAAGTCCCAGGATGCCCTGCACAAGTGCACCGGGCATTCTGGGGAGACCCCCGAGGCCAGGGGTCTCTTTGTGAGTCACCGTGGCATGGAGGCGCAATATGGCAACTCACAATCAGAAGAACGAGGTCAGCGGTGTGCTTGCTCCCATTGCAGCACACAACCTCCAAAAAGTGGGCTGGAGCTCCCTTAGCCCGCTTTTAGGAGGTTGTGAGAATAGCCTCATTGACTCTCAAGACTCTCAATATGGCCGCTGTCATGGGGGTGAGGCCCAGAATGGGCTGAAGACCACACAACCTAGGCTATTTGGCACACAGAAGGCAGCAGAAAGATTGGTCTCTGGGACAAAACGAAGGGACCACATTACACCGGTTCTAATGGCTTGGTTCCAGGCTATTTGAAAGAGTGCCTCCTTTGTCATAACCCCTGCTGCCTGTTATGAACTTCTGGAGAGATCCAGTTACGGTTGCCACTGGCTCGTTTGGTGGCAACCCAGGACCGGGCTTTCTCTGTGGCTGCCCCAGGGCTTTGGAATAAGCTTCCTGCTGAAATAAGAGCATCTCCTTCTCTGTTTGTTTTCAGGAAGAACCTCAAGACCCTCCTGTTCTCTCAGGCTTTTAATTAGAATTTATTTTAATAATTTTAAAAACTTGTTTTAATAATTTTATTATATTATATTTATTTTACTGTCATGCATTTTAATTTGTGACTTCTAAATATTTTAAATTCTGTACACTGCTTAGAGATAGGCATATCAGGCGGTATAAAAATATGATAGATAACTAACTAACTTGCTAAATAAATAAATAAATAATAGAGGCTGGTGGGGGAGGGGAATTTCTGGAGACACCCCCCCTCCCCACAGCCAAATCTAAGCCGGAGTGAAATTTATTTTTTAAAACTAAAACTTTTTTTAAAAAAAACTCACCAAACCCCACCCCCTGGACCAAACAGAACCGGGGTGGGGGCATGTTTCGTGGGGGTGACAAAACCAAACATCCCTGGTCAGGTTCAAGTCTGGGGAAGATTCGAACTGAACGGGGCTACCCTATTTTGTGCACACTCCTAGTAGTTAGTAAAGGGTGCAGGCTTTTCTATCTAATCTTGTTACTTCTTAAGATAACCCTTTACTTGTTTTAGACCTTAAGCTATTGTCTCCAGATCTCCTCTGTGAGCGCTCTTCTCATCTGTATTTCTCTGCTAAAATAAGGGGTTGATTCAAATGCTCCCCTATAAGCACTGACCTATGGGAGCCCTGCCACAGGAGTATTTTGGAAGGACAAATGTTGGTGTGCTTCCACACTATGTTCAATGCAATGGGTGATGTAGCCATAGGTACAGAGTATTTGCAGAGTCCTTCCCGCAAAAATGGGAGGCATGGTTATATGGATTGTCCACATCTATGGCTGCATTACATATTACGTTCGGAAGGTGGTTGAAATGTGTGAGCATTAGGGATGTGCATTCATTTTTGAATTAATTGAACCCAAGCTAAGTGGGGGCCCTTTGGTTTAGGCTCCATTTGGAATGAGCACGAATGGTGATACATCTTCGGAACACTCTACCGCTGCTATGAACATTCATATCCTGCATTTCAACAAAGGTTCCCAAAGCGATTTGCATAAGCAACAACATCATCAACAACAGCAATAATGAATAAGATTCATTATTAGAGAGAGGAGAGCTGGTCTTGTGGTAGCAAGCATGACTTGTCCCTTTAGCTAAGCAGGGTCCTCCCTGATTGCCTATGAATGGGAGACTAGAAGTGTGAGCACTGTAAGATTTTCCCCTCAGGGGATGGAGCCACTCTGGGAAGAGCATCTAGGCTCCAAGTTCCCTCCCTGGCAGTATCTTCAAGATAGGGCTGAGAGAGATTCCTGCCTTCAACCTTGGAGAAGCCACTGCCAGTCTGTGAAGACAATACTGAGCTAGATAGACCTATGGTCTGACTCAGTATATGGCTCATATGACATATGACCTATGTTCCTATGCCCTGTCCCCAAGGGGCTCACAACCTAAAAAGAGACATAAGATAGACACCGGTTTCAACCACTGGAGGGGTGCTGTGCTGAGGATGGATAGAGATACTTGCTCTCCCTCTGCTAAATATAAGAGAATCACAACTTTAAAAGATGCCTCTTTGTTCAGTGAGCAACCCATATTATTCATTGTCCATTTGTTTTCATTCTTTAAAAAAACAACCACCAATTATGTCTGTTTACAGCACAGGTTTCACTACCTGTATTAGTTGTGGCAGGAGCTCCATTATATAAGTTCCTCCTGATAGCACCCATTTCCCTCAAATAACTGCCCTGGGACAAGGCTGCATAGCCCCATACTGAATTAACCAGTTGGTTACGTCTATATAACCAGTTGGTTACGTCTATATACGGTCTGCCCTGATCAGTCCCTGAAATAAAATGCCCCATTCTCCAGCCCTGCCTCAGATCCTTCCCAGAGCAAGAGCAAATTGAGCCAAATATATTTATTAAATCTACATCAATAATATGGCGTCCCTCCACTCTTTGCTTTGAATTACTTCTCATTTCCAATCTGAGTTGCACAAGATTGTACTTTTCTAAAGTAGAAAAGATTTATCAATTTTGTATTTAAATCTGAAGCTCAGAGCTCTAATCGTAATTTAATATGACTAAATACGTGCATACTTTATGGTCAATCATCCAGATCTTTTACAAGGTCCCTTGGCTTTGGAATTACTAAATCTTAAATGGTGCTATATATGAGCCTTGTCTGACATGACATATATTGAAACAGACTGCAGAACGATCACTTAGTGATGAGAACCTTGCTACAGTTTTAGTGAACCAAAGCTAAGAGGCAAATTATTCAATTATAGTAAATTTACAGTAGCTTAATATTTGATAGAAGTGGTTCTTCTATCATCAGAGCATTGCATTGAAAACCCTTGAGCAGCAAAATAGCTCCGGAAATTCCGAGGATGTTTTAGCCACTTATTAAGAAAATTCATCTATCTTGATCTTTTATGAACACTTTGTGCCTTTTATAGCTTGTGTGCCATAATTATTATAACATATTTTACATACACATCTCTGACTCGTCAGATTAGTACAACCTAAAAGTACGACATTCCAGTAGGGGGAGCAAGAACGCAAGCGGTTGGCAACAAGAAATGGGGTACAGAAAGGCCACAAAAGGCATCAGCAACAAAAATGGGCTCTTCCAGATGGCTTTGACCACTGAGGTCGGAAGTGTTGTGTCAGGAACAGCTGGAAACTGTACTGAGGATGTCCAAGTCAGCCTAGTGACTCAGAATTTCAGTGTGGAAGGCAAGAGAGTCAATACTGCAGCCTTTACCTGACTCTATCCCCAGTTAACCGATTAGTTCTCCCTGATTTGGCCTCGCTATGCATGCTAATAGATCCCTATTCAGACATTACATTGTGTGTACAGCTGTCTGTATACATGTAGGTGCTTCTGTAGCCCTATTCACATGTTATGCTCAATGCATGTACAATCCAGCCCTATTCAGACACTATTACATAGGAACACAGGAAGCTGCCTTAAATTGAGTCAGACCATTGGTCTATTCAGCAGATGCATAGAGAGCTTACTGGCGGCAGTGGGACAAGTTAGCAAGTGTGCGTTATCGGACATGTGCCCAAGCCATGCCTCCTGCATCACATCAGCTGCAGGAGGATGGTCTGAAAAATGCTAGGCAGGATGCCTCTGAGTACCAGTTGCAGGGGAGTGACAGCAGGAGAGAGGGCATACCCTCAACTCCTGCCTGTAGGCTTCCGGCGACATCAGCTGCGCCACTGTATGAAACAGGATGCTGGACTAGATGGGCCTTGGGCCTGATCCAGCCGGGTTGTTCTTATGTGCCCTGCTTCAAAGTTTCAGGCTATTCAGCCCTGTTGCAAAGTTTTTTCCTCTCCTCAGTCAGCAGGTTCAGTGATCCCAGTCAGTGATTCAACAAACCTCTGACTGAGGTGGGAAAACTCGGCTATGGGGCTTAATGGCTCCGTCCGGGCACTGACCACACCCACTGCATCCAATGGGGTGTTTGCCAGCTGGGATTGTGAGGTGTGAGGCTCATCCCCTCCCCCCGCCTCACTAAGAGCAAGGCGGGGGGGACGGGACCGTAGGCCAACCAGCATTTCAATGAAACACTGGTTGGGAAGGAGAACAGCACACCTCACACTCCCAGCCAGCAAACTCCCCGGCTGGGTGCAGGAGGGTCGGCAGCAGTGGGGTGCCCTGGGCGAGGGGGTGCCTTGTCGGCTCCCCCAGACCCTGGTGGTCAAGGGACACTTGACATCCCCTGCTCCGTTTTCCTCACGCCCCTGTAGCTCAGTATTGTCTACATCGACTGGCAGTGGCTTCTCCAAGGTTGCAGGCAAGAGTCTCTCTCAGCACTATCTGGAGATGCCAGGGAGGGAACTTGGAACCTCAAATCCCCTGCTAACTGGGCAAAGAGGCACCTTATAACGTGGTGATTCTCTTTATTTAGCGGGGGGGGGGAGTATCTGGCCCTGTCCACCCCCAGCACAGGACCTCCAGTGACTGTTGCTGGTATCTATCTTGTGTGTGTGTGTGTTTTTAGAATGTGAGCTCTTTGGGGACAGGGAGCCATCTTATTTATTTATTATTTCTCTGTGTAAACCGCCCTGAGCCATTTTTGGAAGGGCGGTATAAAAATCGAAATAATAATAATGATAATAATAATGCTCTTCCCAGAGCACCCTCATCCCCTAAGGGGACTATCTCACAGTGCTCACACATGTAGTCTCCCATTCAAATGTAAACCTGGGCAGACCCTGCTTAGCAAAGGGGACATTTCATGCTTGCTACCACAAGACCAGCTCTCCTCCCATTATTCACAGAGGCTGTACTTGCGAGCTGCTGACTACAGACTGCACAACGGTAGGTCAGCTTGGTAGTGCTGCATGCACGCATGTTACGCCAATGCAAAAGTTGTGCAAATGACATTAAACATGCTCATTATTTCCAGTGGGCTCACTCTATGTCTTGCCATTGGTACCATTTCTTTTTATTTGTGCAACTCGCATGCACGCCATTTTGCTAGGCCATTGTGCCATTGCGCAGTGTGTTCAGACACTGTGCTTAAGAGTGCGCACTAAGAAGCCCCCAGTTCAAAACTTGCTCTAGCCTTTAGCACTCTAGGAGCCCTTCCTCACAATCCATGTGAAGGACACAAAGGGGCAAGGGGCGGAAGCCTCGAAAAGCTTACCTCCCGTGCAGACGATCCTGTTCTTGTTGCTGGTTGGCTGGATCGGACACCCAGACGATTTGCCAGTTTCTGCCAGTACCTCCAAGGGCTGGGGTGCCGGGACACGTTGGCCTGTGTTGCCCTGCCCCCAGAACTCCCATAATGCACTGTGTGGTGCATTATGGGGATTGCCTCTCCCTGAAGCCAGCTGGGAGCCCCACAGTCTGCCAGCCCCAGTCGGATGACAGATTATCATTAGCTCGCTCTCCTAACCCCATTTAAGAGGGTGGCCCTGGAGGCGGGTTTCCCACCACGGCATCACTGGGATTGGGCATGATTCCAGTGGTACACACACACAGGGAAAACTGGGCTGGGCTTCCTTAGCCCTGTTTTGCCTGTGCATGTGAATAGCTTCTAGATGTCTATAGAAAATGTGCTATTAGCCTCAACCTCTTCCCCCAGGTGTGTCTTGAAGGTTGCTGTAAAGATCACTGAAATACTGCATGAAACTCTCTGAATACTTTTAACTTTTCCTTTTTCTTCTGTTGTCTTCCCCACTATCAAAATTTAGATTCTAAGCTCCTTGGGGACAGTGACCTATTTCTGTTGTTGAAAGACAGGAAACCGAAGGTAGGGATAAATGGAGAGTTTTCACAATGGAAGGAAGGCAGAAGTGGGGTTCCCCAGGGATCTTTACTGGGACCTGTGCTTTTTAATTGATTCATAAATGCTCTAGAAGTAGGGGTAAGCAGCGAGGTTGCCAGATTTGCAGATGATACCAAACTCTTTTGGGTAGTGAAATCTAAAACAGATTGTGAGGAAATCCAAAAGGATCTCTCCAAACTGGGGAAGTGGGTGACAAAATGGAAAATGCAGTTCAGTGCAGGCAAGTGTAAAGTCATGCAAATTGGGACAAAAACCCCGACATTCAAGTATACGTTGATGGGATCTGAGCTGTTGGTGATGGACCAGGAGAGGGATCTTGGCGTCGTGGTGGACAGCTCATTGAAAGTGTTGTCTCAATGTGCAGCAGTTATGAAAAAGGCCGATTCCATGCTAGGGATCATTAGGAAGGAGATTGAAAATAAAATGGCTAATATTATAATGCCCTTATACAAAACTATGGTGCAACCACACTTGGAGTACTGCATACAATTCTGGTCACCACATCTAAAAAAGGACATTGTAGAACTGGAAAAGGTGCAAAAGAGGGCAACCGAGATGATCGGGGCCTAGAGCACCTTTCTTATGAGGTTAGGCTACAACACCTGGGGCTTTTTAGTTTAGAAAAAAGACGACTGCAGGGAGACATGATAGACGTCTATAAAATCATGCATGGTGTGGAGAAAGTGGATAGAGAGAAATTCTTCTCCCTCTCCCATAACACTAGAAACAGGGGTCATCCCATGAAATTGATTGCCAGGAAATCAAGGGCCAACAAACGGAAGTACTTTTTCACACAATGCTTAATCAACTTGTGGAATTCTCTGCCACAAGGTGTGGTGACAGCCAACAACCTGAATGGCTTGAAGAGGGGTTTGGATAACTTCATGGAGGAGAGGTCTATCAATGGCTACTAGTCGGAGGGCTGTGGGCCACCTCCTGCCTCAAAGGCAGGATGCCTCTGAGTACCAGTTGCAGGGGAGTAACAGCAGGAGAGAGGGCATGCCCTCAACACCTGCCTGTGGCTTCCAGTGGCATCTGGTGGGCCACTGTGTGAAACAGGATGCTGAACTAGATGGGCCTTGGGCCTGATCCAGCAGGGCTGTTCTTATGTTCTTATGTTGTTTATAACACCTTATAAAGCACTATGGACATTGATGATGCTGAATAATAACCATAAAATTGAAAACGTTGTAGAAAATGAAGATGCAAAAATATTATGGGACTTCTGACTACAGAGAGACAAACATCTGCCACACAATACACCAGAAATAACTGTACTCGAGAAGAAAGAAAAACAAGTCAAAATAATCGACATAGCAATACCAGGTGATAGCAGAATAGAAGAAAAAGAAATAGAAAAATAACAAAATACAAAGATCTACGCATTGAAATTGAAAGGCTGTGGCAGAAGAAGACCAAAATAATCCCAGTAGCAATTGGCGCCATTTGTGCAATTCCAAAACAACTCAAAGAGCACCTCAACACCATAGGGGCCACAGAAATCACCATCAGTCAACTACAAAAAGCTTTACTGGGAACAGCCTATATTTTGCGACAATATCTATTATAACAACAACACTGATAATAAAATCCAGCCATCCCAGGTCCTTGGGAAGGTCTCAATGTCTGGATAAAACAAACCAGTCAATAACACCTGTCTGGCTGCATAAACAAGAAATTATATTATTATTATTATTTCTTTCTTTATTTTATTTTAGAGCTCTATATAAATGCTAAATACATATGTTCATATGCTCAATGTAGGCCTCAAAGCAATATCTGAACCATTAGTTTTCCATTCCTGGTATTAAAATTTACATTAGCCTTTGAGATTATTTTGAGTAAACAACCCTTCCTCTTTCTTCTTTTAAAATGCATTTGTAAATGACATTCACCCTCTACAAGATGCATGTATGCTTTAAAGCCACTAATCCCTATTTCAGGCTCGAATATAGAAACAAGGCTGAGGAGCAAAGTGTGTGTTATTAATAAAGAAGAATCTGCTTGCCTTTCTAATTTCTTTTATTAACACGTACACCTTAGGCTGGTCCGAGTGAAAAGACAACAGCACTGTGGAAAAGAAAGGCGAGAGATCATCTTTTACCTTTTAACCCGGGGATTGTCAATTTCTATCAGCGGAAGCAAGGCCTGACACTCTCAGGGTAGCTTTCGCCTGATTTGCATACTGCGAATTCTTTCATCAGCAGCAGGAATTGTGACAGGGGCTAATTAGCATTTCCACCCCTCTATTCAGTTCTTTTATTTTTTGACGACAAGTGCCAGAAGCAGCAGAGGAAGTTTAACTAAACCCAGATTTGATTTTATTATTTTATTCTTTTTTTTTTTAAGGGCTCTGATTTTGAAGTTATGTGGGGTGGGGAAATAAAAAACAATTACGCCACAATTTCAGCAGGCTGGGAACAAAAATCGTAGGAAGAGGACAGTGAATTGCATGAATAAATTAAAGGCAAAAGCAAAATATACAGTTCCTGTAAATGTAGAAAGGCATGGACATTCACTGAAAAGCATACTTTGTTGACCTTTATATCCAGTCCTACATGGTAGGTTAGTCTGAGACAAGTCTAGTTCTCATTTAGG